>NC_064646.1:24598505-25227544 GCF_023864345.2 Schistocerca serialis cubense
CTTATGTTTTTACTTCTATTTATATAAAAAAAATATTAAATTTGATTGTAATACAATACGCAACATAGTAAACAGTGTTAATATTAATAGTACTTCACAAATATAATAATTAATCAATATTATAATAATAATTATTAAATAATACGTACGAATTTACTTTGTTTTCCACTCATTGAGGGTATGCGCATATAAACGCAAAGGAGGCAGTCAGTTATGGGATCCATGTGACATGCAGAGAGCAATACAGCCAGTGACAGTGCACACGCCTTTGAATTCTGCTGCAGCCAACTGTCGACTTCTGAGGAATACGCTGAAGAGGAGAGTTTCGAAGAAAACTCTGCATGTTACTTACAACAAGAGGGTATTTGGAGGCTTTAATCATTTTTACTCAAAAGAAGAAAAGTAAATAATCGAGTATCTTGTATTGCTGAAGACAAACGTTTTCACCATGACACTTAAGGATCTACGATGCAGAATATTTGAATTATCCGAGAGCATAATTTCAGTAAAGAGACCAGAATGGTTGAACTGGGGTAGACTGTTGGTTTTCGGTAAAGGTTTTCAACATTCAGGCTACCGTCAACTGCCTAGGATATCCATTGTGGAATAGGTCACGGGTACTGGTGAGGGCAAAATGACTACTTATCTGAAAACTGTTTTGGGCATTAATCTACATATTTCATATGCTCGAAGTACATTTTTGCATGTATGGAATTAAATATTTACGGTAAGTGCAACTATTACAGCTTGCTGCCTGTCAATATGAGGAGAAGATTTGTGAAAAAAATTTCTCAATATGAACGACTCTGCCGAAATCTATCAAATTTACTCTCGTTATTTTCTATGCTACACTGAGGGCCTAACAAACTCGTATACCTGACTAGTATCGTGTAGGGTCCTCCATGAGCACGAGGAAGTGCCGCAACACGACGTGGCATGGACTCGACTAATGTCTGAAGTACTGCTGGAGGGAGCTGACTCCATGAATCCTGCAGGGCTGTCCATAAATCCGCAAGAGCACGAGGAGGTGGAGATCTCTTCTAAACAGCAAGTTGCAACGCACCACAGATAAGCTCAATAACTTTCATGTCTAACGAGTTTGGTGGCCAGCGGAAGGGCTCAAACATAGAAAAGTGTTCCTGGAGCTACTGTCTATCAATTCTGTAAGTGTGCGGTGCCGCACCGCATTGTTTTGCTGGAATTTCCTGAGTCCACCGGAATGCACAATGGACATTAATGGATGCAGGTGATCAGACGCGATACTTAAGTACATGTCACCTGTCAGAGTCGTATCTAGACATATCACTGCCCCATATCACTCCAACTGCAAACGATCCACATCATTACAAAGCCTCCACCAGCTTGAACAGTTCCCTGCTGACATGCAGGGTCCATATATTCATGAGGTTGTCTCCATATCACAGTCCATTGTGGATGTTGATGGGCCCAGGCGAGGCGTAAAGCTTTGTGTCGTTGAGTCATCGAGGGTACACGAGTTTCGTTGAATGGATATCACGCTGACATTTGTTTGTGGCTCAGCATTGAAATGTGCAACAATTTGCTGAAGGGTTGCACTTCTGTCACGCTGATTGATTCTCTTCAGTCGTCGTTGGTCCTGCTCTTGCAGGATCTATTTCCGGATGCAGCGACGCCGGGTGTTTGAAGATTTACCGGATTCCTGATATTCACGTGACACTCGTGAAATGCTCGTACGGGATAATCTACACTTCATCGCTACCTCGGAGTTGCTGTATCCCACCGCTCTTGCGCCGACTATAACACGAAGTTAAAACTCACTTAAATCTGGATATTCTGCCAGTATAGCAGCGGTAACCGATCTAACAACTGCACCAGACGCCTGTTGCCCTATAGATACTTAACCAACTGCTGCGCCGTATTCTGCCTGTTAATACACCTTTGTATTGGAATACGCATGTCTATACAAGTTTCTTTGGTGCTTCAGTGTAACAGCATGACTAGGATAATATCAACTGGGTGATAAAGTGAAATCCTAGAAATAAAGAATATTTTTGTGAGATCCTATGCAGTCACTGTTATACACTATGTGATCAGACGTATCCGGACTCCTGGCTGAAAATGACTTACAAGTTCGTGGTGCCCTGCGTCGGTAATTCTGGAATTAAATATGGTGCTGGGCCTCCCTTAGTCTTGATAACAGCTTCCATTCTCGCAGGAATACGTTCAGTCAGGTGCTGGAAGGTTTCTTGGCGAATTCTTCACATAGTGCTGCACTGAGGAGAGGTAGCGATGTCGGTCGGAGAGGCCTGGCACGAAGTCGGCGTTCCAAGACATCACATAGGTTTTCTATAGAATTCAGGTGAAGGCTCTGAACAGGCTGGTCCATTACAGGGATTTTACACTCCACCGCAGGCCGTGGATTATGAACGGGTGCTCGATCTTGTTGAAAGATGCAAACGCCATCCCCGAATTGTTCTTCAACAGTGGGAAGCAAGAAGATGCTTAAAACATCAATCTAGGCCAGTGCTGTCATAGTGTCACGCAAAACAACAAGGGGTGCAAGCTCACTCCATGAAAAACACGACCACATCATAACACCACCGCCTCCGAATTTTACTGTTGGCACTACACATGCTGGCAGATGACGTTCACCGGGCATTCGCGATATCCACACCCTGCCACCCGATCGCCACACTGTGTACCGTGATTCGTCACCCCACACATCGTTTTTCCACTGTTCAGTCGTCCAATGTTTACGCTCCTAACATCAAACGAGGTGTCGTTTGGCATTTACGGGCGTCATGTGTGTCTTATGAGCAGCCGCTCGACCATGAAATCCAACTTTTCTCACCTTCCGCCTAACTGTCATAGTACCTTCAATGGATCCTGATGCAGTTTGGAATTCCTGTATGATGGTTTGGATAGAAGTCTGCCTATTACACATTACGACCCTCTTCAACTGTCAGCGGTCTCTGTCAGTCAACAGACGAGGGCGGGCTGTACGCTTTTGTGCTGTACGAGTCCCTTCACGTTTCCTCTTCACTATCACATCGGAAACAGTGGACCTACGGATGTTTAGGAGTGTGGAAATCTCGCGTACATACGTATGACGCAAGTTACATCCAATCACCTCACCACTTTCGAAGTGCGTGAGTTCCGCGGAGCACCCGATTCTGCACTCTCACGATGTCTAATGACTACTGAGGTCGCCGAAATTGAGTACCCGATAGTAGGTGGCAGCACAATGCATGTAATATGCAAACGTATGTTGTTGGGGGTGTCCGGATACTTTGGATCACATGGTGTACCTGTTGTGTATGTTAGTGAAACAGTTTAGCGGCTGTTACAGTTCTCAAACTTAGAGGCCTCGGAGAATGCATGTAGTTGTTCAGCTTTTATAGAATATTTTGGGTTGACAAACGTTCCCTGTTACCCTAACAGCTTAGGAGAAGGCACTGGATTTGATGATAACTGCTTATGGCTCCGCCGCCTCTGAAGCACGCGTGGTACACCTGCCATCGTACAGAGTTCCTGAAGCTCCATGCACAAAACGGGGGACAATGTGACTCACAGGAAATTTCCGACCATCCCGTATGGATCAGCAAAGAGGACGAGTCTCCGGTACGTCACACATGTTGGGCTCATATGCTGCTGTTTCCGCATACTGTAACGTTTTTTCTGCGATACTGAAGATCCGTTGAAGACTGTTGTCGTCGCAAACGCGAATTCGTGGAGATCTCCTAGGTGCATCTAGCACAGGTTAACGTTCCACGCCTAAAGGCGGTTAACTCGAGAAGTGCTGTCATTTTCACTGCACATTCGGCTGTCACAGACTGCTCGCTTATCAAGTCTACACTCGCCCCAAACGTAGAATTCGGACGTCATATACACGTCACATGTCCAGAACGGCCAAATCTTCAAGTGACTTTTGGCCACTAACTTCAGTAGATCATGATACCTACAATGCATGTAGCAAGATGACGCGCAGATTGTACAACTGTAAATATCTGAAATTATTAACTACGTGATACAAAGTTTAATTTTAAGAGTCCTACATGTGTTTCATTTTCCCTCCGTAAATAAAGATCCGATCGCATTCACTTCTGGACAAGGTGCGTATACAGATTGTTTCAAACCTTTAGGGTCAGGGTTATATAGGCGGTGGATGATTCTAAATTCTGTTTGTAGATGCGGAACAGACTGTCGGGAATGAATGTTTCAACCGGTACGATGAATGACCAACGCGAAAAAGGCACACGTTTTGTAATCTGCTTACTTTCCATAAGAAACAACTGCCTTTCGCAGAGCCATTTGCGACAATGGGTCACGTAATTGCTACCGTTTTCTCGGCAACTTCTCTACTGCACCGCCGCCAAGCGGATCGATCGTATAAACACATTGTTTACATGGAATGAAGAAGCACATTCATAGTGCAAATGAGGTCGTATTTCGGACCTTATTGTCATTCAATAAATATTAAAAGGTGTTTTAGAATGGGGATGAAATAAAACGTGTTTTTAGGGTTCCGTCAGTTAATTTGTAAAAACGGAAGGCTGATAGGATCGATTTATGTCCGTCCGTCCATCTGTCTACGTGTTTGTCTCTCCCCCCGACTGTTAAGAAGCAGTTTTCTCAGGAACGGGTAGACGTAGGAAGTTCATATTTATGTCAAATATCAAGCTCCATTGTATCTTAAAGATGTATGAATTTTGAGCTTCTAAGCCACTTCAATCATTTTAGACGGCCATTTGTATTTCATATATTCATACTCGACAATTCACTTATCAGAACTTGTAAGGTGGTTCCCAATAACCCAGAATCATGAAATTTTGTAAGAAGCGAAGTTCCACAGTAAAAGTAAATAAAAAAATCCGAAAATTGTTAATTTGTAATTACACAAAATGAAAACATAGTTTTTCGTGATTTTTTATCCGTCTGCCTGTTTATCTGTCCGTCTTTATAGGCCATTTTTCTCTGGAATGGTTTAGCGTATCACGTTGAAATGTATTTCACATAATACGAAGCACTGTGGTCCCTTGGTGGTGTAAAATTTGTAAGCTTCTATCTCAATGAAGTTAAAAGATACGGCCATTTATGTCACATATTTTCATACTCAAAAACTGGCTCATCAAAACCTATAGGGTAGTTCTTGAACTCTTAGAATCATGAAAATTGGCAAGACGCCACGTTTCACAGTACAAGTAAAGGGGTAGGCATTTAAGACCCTTTACAAGTTGGAATAGAAGTTCAGATTTGTCATATAGTGAAGTCGATAGTCTCTTGGCGGTGTAAAATATTTAAGTTTCTAACTCAGTGCAATCAAAATATTCGGTCATTTAGGTGACGTATATTGATAATCGCAAAGTCACTCATCAAAACCTATAGAGTCCTTCCATTATACTATAATCATCCAATTCGCCAAGAAGGAAAGTTTCGCAGTACAAGTAATGTAATTTAATACTAGCCAACATAAATATTTAAGACTGTAGACATGTTTCAGTATGTAAATAAAAAGTTTTTATAAATATTTTCTCTTTATGTGTATCAACTCAAGACCCGTGCTCGCCTCTTTTTGTATGTCCGGGCCTGTCTAAGAAATTGCTACAGAGATTTTGATAATTTCTTGGAATCATAGGACCAATGTCTTGTCAGTATCGAGATCGGTAACAGGCGAACATCGTTGTGACACTCTATTTCCAGGTTGGATGAACTACCTATGTACATAATTACGTTTGTACAGAACTCTTGTTCGCGAGTCCTACTCTGTCTTTTTTGACTTTTTTTGGGCAGTGTGTATCGATAACACTATCTGTATTGAGAGCGAATTACAGTACCCTGTATTAACAGATTTGTATAAGATTTGAAAACTAGGAAATGTGTGACACAAGTTCATTGTGGCACTGGCGTTTATTTTTTCATTGAAAGGGGACTGATGGAAGTAAACTACGATTGGTGATTGTCAAGGAAGGAAAATAAGCACACACATCAATGGTAGCAGTAGTTGAACAGTAATTGGGTTTTCTGCTAAATGTAATGGGGCATGTGCTAGCTGCACATTAAGATAACGCACTAAAATGAGTCACAGGGTGTACCTGTTGGATAGACAAAAAGAACCTTGAAGGCACCTGGGAAGCACAACAGGTAAATATGATGCACACAGACGCAAGAACAAAGTCAACAGACCTACAACAATAAATAGTGGATAATAAAGAACGTCAAAATCGTACCTAGTTTTGAATATATTAAAATGAGTCTGAAATCTGTAAAGAAACTCAAACAGCTTACTACAAAAAAACAGTACATCACAAAGGAAATGTCAAACTCGCGGATTGCTCGTTATCGATTTCTTTTGAACTTCACACATAAGGTCACAGTTCATTCTTGTTAAACTATTTTCGATATTATGAACAGGACTCGGCTACTGTGAACCGTATATGCTATATTGTACTCAGCTTTAATTATTAAACACTCCTGGAAATTGAAATAAGAACACCGTGAATTCATTGTCCCAGGAAGGGGAAACTTTATTGACACATTCCTGGGGTCAGATACATCACATTATCACACTGACAGAACCACAGGCACATAGACACAGGCAACAGAGCATGCACAATGTCGGCACTAGTACAGTGTATATCCACCTTTCGCAGCAATGCAGGCTGCTATTCTCCCATGGAGACGATCGTAGAGATGCTGGATGTAGTCCTGTGGAACGGCTTGCCATGCCATTTCCACCTGGCGCCTCAGTTGGACCAGCGTTCGTGCTGGACGTGCAGACCGCGTGAGACGACGCTTCATCCAGTCCCAAACATGCTCAATGGGGGACAGATCCGGATATCTTGCTGGCCAGGGTAGTTGACGTACACCTTCTAGAGCACGTTGGGTGGCACGGGATACATGCGGACGTGCATTGTCCTGTTGGAACAGAAAGTTCCCTTGCCGGTCTAGGAATGGTAGAACGATGGGTTCGATGACGGTTTGGATGTACCGTGCACTATTCAGTGTCCCCTCGACGATCACCAGTGGTGTACGGCCAGTGTAGGAGATAGCTCCCCACTCCATGATGCCGGGTGTAGGCCCTGTGTGCCTCGGTCGTATGCAGTCCTGATTGGGCGCTCACCTGCACGGCGCCAAACACGCATACGACCATCATTGGCACCAAGGCAGAAGCGACTCTCATCGCTGAAGACGACACGTCTCCATTCGTCCCTCCATTCACGCCTGTCGCGACACCACTGGAGGCGGGCTGCACGATGTTGGGGCGTGAGCGGAAGACGGCCTAACGGTGTGCGGGACCGTAGCCCAGCTTCATGGAGCCGTTTGGAATGGTCCTCGCCGATACCCCAGGAGCAACAGTGTCCCTAATTTGCTGGGAAGTGGCGGTGCGGTCCCCTACGGCACTGCGTAGGATCCTACGGTCTTGGAGTGCATCCGTGCGTCGCTGCGGTCCGGTCCCAGGTCGACGGGCACGTGCACCTTCCGCCGACCACTGGCGACAACATCGATGTACTGTGGAGACCTCACGCCCCACGTGTTGAGCAATTCGGCGGTACGTCCACCCGGCCTCCCGCATGCCCACTATACGCCCTCGCTCAAAGTCCGTCACCTGCACATACGGTTCACGTCCACGCTGTCGCAGCATGCTACCAGTGTTAAAGACTGCGATGGAGCTCCGTATGCCACGGCAAACTGGCTGACACTGACGGCGGCGGTGCACAAATGCTGCGCAGCTAGCGCCATTCGACGGCCAACACCGCGGTTCCTGGTGTGTCCGCTGTGCCGTGCGTGTGATCATTGCTTGTACAGCCCTCTCGCAGTGTCCGGAGCAAGTATGGTGGGTCTGACACACCGGTGTCAATGTGTTCTTTTTTCCATTTCCAGGAGTGTATATTGTCGTTGGTAGGATGTGCGATATTAGTTTAAATTTTCCTGTTCGTATTGGAAAAAATCACCGCCCCGTTTAATTAGTGGGAAATATGCAAGTAACAGAATTAAAAATTGGAATTTCTCAGTTGATATCACTCCATTTTTCTGTTACTGTAACCAGTTGTTTGGAGCACCAGCTTTGCTGCAGCTTCAAAACGTTGCACGTTCTTGCCCTATAGGGTTTCTCCTCTGTTTGTCGCAGACTTCGGGACAACCTTAAGAACGTGACGGTGAAGATCCCAATGTTTACAGTTCATGGCTGATCGTCGAATTTGAAGCAGTTGTTTTTATAACAACTTGCCGATATATATTTAATGTACTAGAGTCTCCAGAAGGTCGGGTGCATGCACAGTTAAAAGTTTTCCAACAGGTGTCATCCTTACTGGGACCAATATGTTACCGCGACTAGAAACGTACAAGAGTAGATTCGTTGAATCCACACAAATTTGCTAGGAGCTCTCGACAATCGCACAGTATACCATTAGATGATATTGTTGAATTATGTGAGGCGCGATTCATCAATAAACACTCGCCAACGGATTTCTAGAAGACGATTTGGAATGTACGAGTGGAACGGTAGTTATATCTCAGTCATAAAAACGTTTGGAAAGAGTGAGTTTAGGTTACTTTCAAGGGAGAGCTCAATGCTATCTATAGGCTTTCCATTTCAGGAATGTACCGCTAAACTTCCCACAGTCTGTATTCTTCATCAAAGTGAAGACAAACAAATAAATTATGGAGTTCGCATCCGAAGACGAGTACTAAAAGTACTGCCATCCCTGCAGTTCTGAGCCGCAGAACATCAAGAATTCGGAAAATCAAGTATAACATGCTGAACTACGAAGACGCCCATTCCAATGGTGAAATAAATAAAACTGTGGGCGATATCGGACACATCCCCGAAAATTGTTGCTAACAGTCTTTTGCTAAATGATACACTGAAAACAGATTTCAGTTGTATGCAATTAACCTACAGGAATAATTATTATAGCTTCAACGAGCAAGTCAAATCGAAAGAATTGTACCCGGCGAACGGTCTACCCGACGGGAGTCCCTGGTCACACGACATTTCCTTCTTTTATTATTATAGCTTAATAGTATTTCACGAAAACAGTATTCTGGGGTTAGTTTCTTGCAATTCTTCTCCATTAACCCGAGAGTTTCGTGTTAATCCTTTGTAGTGTGCTCAAATCAGGATCCGGTTTTTGTAGTTCAGATTGTTAATGATAGGAAAACTATGTATTAGGTTGCTCCGTAAGTCCGTAGTGGTTTTGTTTTGTATGCTGGTATTGCAGTTGCCACGGTTTTATTTATCGATCGTCATTTTTTATTTGTAGTTCACTGATGCTATTGGAGTTCACACGCTGTCATTTTGTCATTCGGAGATAGTGAGTGGAGATGCGGGCGCTTTAAAATGGAGTGCCAAATGGAGAAGGCATATTTCCAACATATTCTTCTGCTAGTTCAATGGCATGATGACAGCAGCGGAGACAGAAACTTTTGCGTCGTGTATGAGTGTCATGCCATTGAGCAGACCAAGGCAAGGAAATGCTTTCCTCGTTTCTAGGAGGACTGTTCTGACATTAATGGCTCTCCGTGTCCAAGAAGACACTAGGGCTTCGATGAAGATCGTTTAAACTCATTAATCAATAATGATCCACTCCAGGAAAGAAAGGACAAGTTGAGCCCAAACAAAACAGCAACTCCCCGTACAAAGATTTGTGCGCATCGGCGAAAGTTAATGTTAAGCATCTGATAGAATAGCGACGGTCTGATGTACTACGAATTGCTTCCCCGAGGTGTAACGATCACTGCTGACATTTCTTGTCAACAATTGAGACGTCTTGAAGATGTAGTCTAAGAACAACGAACAGGAAGACCGCGTGAGAGACGTTACTCCATGACAACACCCACCCGCATTCTAATAGACTGACAGAAAACATTATAAAGGAGTTTGGTTGGGAAGTCCCGCACTCACATATTTTTCACTTTTTCCGCTCTCTATCGAATAACCTTCAGGAGACTTCCTTTCTAAATGAAAATGCGCTCGAACATGGCTCGACGTGTTCTTCGCCTCAAAACCATGTAATTTATACAGCTGCGGAATCGAAAAGTTACCCCAGCGTTAGCAGACTGCTGTAAATAGTGAAGGAGAATATACAGGGTGATTCAAAAAGAATACCATAACTCTAAAAATGTGTATTTAATGAAAGAAACATAATATAACCTTCTGTTATACATCATTACAAAGAGTATTTAAAAAGGTTTTTTTTCCACTCAAAAACAACTTCAGAGATGTTCAATATGGCCCCCTCCAGACACACGAACAATATCAACCCGATACTCCAACTCGTTCCACACTCTCTGTAGCATATCAGGCGTAACAGTTTGGATAGCTGCTGTTATTTCTCGTTTCAAATCATCAATGGTGGCTAGGAGAGGTGGCCGAAACACCATATCCTTAACATACCCCCATAAGAAAAAATCGCAGGGGGTAAGATCAGGGCTTCTTCGAGGCCAGTGATGAAGTGCTCTGTCACGGGCTGCCTGGCGGCCGATCCATCGCCTTGGGTAGTTGACGTTCAGGTAGTTACGGACAGATAAGTGCCAATGTGGTGGCGCTCCATCCTGCTGAAATTGTGGAATTTGCAGCTCTCTGCTAGCTCTGCAAGTCGATTTTCCTGGGCTGCGAACAAATGGTTGCTGGATGCGTGCTACATTTTCATCACTCGTTCTCGGCCGTCCAGAACTTTTCCCTTTGCACAAACACCCATTCTCTGTAAACTGTTTATACCAACGTTTAATACACCACCTATCAGGAGGTTTAACACCATACTTCGTTCGAAATGCACGCTGAACAACTGTCGTCGATTCACTTCTGCCGTACTCAATAACACAAAAAGCTTTCTGTTGAGCGGTCGCCATCTTAGCATCAACTGACGCTGACGCCTAGTCAACAGCGCCTCAAGCGAACAAATGTACAACTAAATGAAACTTTATAGCTCCCTTAATTCGCCGACAGATAGTGCTTAACTCTGCCTTTTGTCATTGCAGAGTTTTAAATTCCTAAAGTTGTGGTATTCTTTTTAAATCACCCTGTATTATTGCTGACTTAAGACTCTGTGCGGTGTATCTGTCGCGTGGATTAAACTTATCGAAACACGGTACGAATTTATGCACCTACCCAATGTATGACAATAACGTAGAATCTACGTTGTTTGTAATGCGCAGCAAGTTTGAGTTGTGCAGTTCAAACACGACCAACGTATCGTTTGGGATTTATATTATCTCTTCTGCGGAATCTCTGCTCCCATGCTCGCATTTTTCCGGCTGCGACACTCAGCAGTTTCCTGATGAGTTTCTGTGTCGGCCGAAGCATGTACGTGATAACATTTTCTGAAAACCAGTAAGAATGTAGTATATATTTCTATATTTCGTGAATAATTACGCTTCTCGTGCTGACATGAGCGGTAAATTAGAACTGCGCCTGTAGTACATTATGTGATCAAAAGCTTCCGGACAAACCCAAAAGCATACGTTTTTCATATTAAATCCATTGTGCTACCACCTACTGTCAGGTTCTCCATACCAGCGATATCAGTAGTCCTTAAACATCGTGGGAGAGCAGCATGGGGTGCTCCGCGGAACTCACGGACTTTGAACGTCGTTGTGATTGGGTGTCACTTGCGTCGTACGTCTGTACGCGACATTTCTACACTCATAAACATCCGGAGGCCCACTGTTATTGATGTCATAGTGAAGTGGAAACGTGAAGGGAGACGAACACAACAAAATCGTACGTCTGTTGACAGAGAGAGACCGCCAACAGTTGAAGAGGGTCGTAGTGTGTAACAGGCAGACATCTATCCAGACCATCACACAGGAACTCCAAACGGCATCAGCATCCACTGTAAGCACTATGACAGGCGGGAAGTGAAACAACTTGGATTTCATGATCGAGCGGCTGCTCATAAACCACACATCACTCCGGTAAACGCCAAACGACGTTTCGCTTGGTGTAAGGAGCGTAAACATTGGACTATTGAACAGTGGTAAAACGTTGTGTAGAGTCATGAATCACTGTACACAATGTGGCGATCCGATGGCAGGGTGTGGGTATGGCGAATACTCGGTGACCGTCATCTGCCAGCGAGCGTAGTGCCAACAGTAAAATTCGGAGGCGATGATGTTCTGGTGTGGTCGTGTTTTTCATGGAGGGGTCTTGCACCCGTTGTTGTTTTGCGTGGCACTATCACAGCACAGGCCATAAATTGATGTTTTAATCACCTTCTTGCTTCCCACTGTTGAAGAGCAATTCGGGGATGGCGATTGCATCGTTCAACACGATAGATCACGTGTTCATAACGCACGGCCTGTGGCGGAGTGGTTACACGGCAATAACGTCCCTGTAATGGACTGGCCTGCACAGAGTTCTGACCTTAATCCTAGAAAACACCTATGGGATGTTTTGGAACACCGAATTCATGACAGGCCTCACCTACCGACATCCATACCTCTCCTGAGTGCAGGACTCCGTAAAGAATGGGCTGCCATTCTCCAAGAAACCTTCCAGCCCCTGCTTGAACGCATGCCTGCGAGAGTGGAAGCTGCCATCAAGGCTAAGGGTGGGCCAACACCATATTGAATTCCGGCATTGCCGATGGAGGTCGCCACGAACTTGTAAGTCATTTTGCTGGCCGCAGTGGCCGAGCGGTTCTAGGAGCTACAGTCTGGAACCGCGCGACCGTTACGGTCGCAGGTTCGAACACTGCCTCGAGCATGGATGTGTGTGATGTCCTTAAGTTGGTTATGTTTAAGTAGTTCTAAGTTCTATGGGACTGATGACCTCAGCACTTAAGTCCCATAGTGCTCAGAGCCACTTTTTGTAAGTCAATTTCAGCCAGGTGTCCGGATACTTTTGATCACATAGTGTACTTAATTTTTCATCTAATGCTGTAAAAGTTTGGCTGTTTAATATTTAGTCTTCTGTGTATTGCATCTCCGTATAATGGAAACACAGTTATGACACGTCCACAAAATAATGCGATGTACATTTGAGACTAATCTAACTGAGAAAAGTGGGTTCAAGGAGATACTTTTGTCGGATTTGTAGCCATTTGTAGCCAAGATGAATTGATAAAAATAATTAATTGAAGATACTCGACCACTTTAGACCATCAGCTATGTACGAACAGTATTTTATTACCTGCCTTGGTTGTGTGACGCCAGAGGACACTCCATAAGACAGCAGTTGTCCACAAGAACGCTGTACTGACCTGAAACAAAAGGGTCGATCTCGGTTATGTCAAACGTAGAAGGCAGCCGCGTGTATTAATTATACTTTGCAAAGTATTAATTTTCTTTAATATCATCTTAGTTCGTTATGCAATGGCTATAATTCCCTTGATCATAAATTTCACATATTAATTTAAAATTAAAGGAAATAGTGTTAAGTAAATTTGTTGCAGAGGTGAACTGATCATTCTGTTAGTTGATGAACACTTGTCATAACTGTACACAGTTATGACAAACTGAACTAGCAATTCGAAGAACGAGAACGGAACATCGTACCTTCCTGCAGGTGTTTATCAGCGAGGCTGGGAATGATGCGATTCTGTAACATATCGGCGTACCTCTCACACGTCACGGTAGCAGTTACAAAAACAGAATCACGCATTTCCACGAAGAAAAATGGCCCGATAACGGTAGATGTGGTAAATCAAACCCATACCGTGACTTTCACGTCGTGCAATGGAGTTTCCACGACAGTTCTAGGATTTTCGATAGCCCAAATCCTGCAGTTGTGAGCGTTGACAGACCCTCGGAGGATGAAATGAGCTACGTCGGTCCGCAACACGTTACTCAACCAATCGTCATCTTCCGCCATCCTTTGCAGCGCCCACACCGCAAATGCCCTCCGCTTCACTAAATCGCCAGGTAACAGTTCATGATGCCGATGGATTTTGTACGGATAGCATCGGAGGGTACGCCTCAGTGCCAGCCATACCGTAGTGTATGGAATGCCAGTGCAACATGCGACTGCACGAGCGCTGACATCCCCGTGCATAGACGAACCCACAACAGTCTCCATTTCTTACTGAACTGTCTCAGCAGCATTACGCCTTGTGCTCGGTCGGCCACTACGGGATCTATCGTCTAAACAACCCGTGGCTTCGAACTTCGAAATCATTCTCGCCACAGCTGCATTTGTCAACGGACCTTTACCCCTTCGAATCCCCTTCCTCTGGCAATAGGATAGTAACCCTGAACCAGCACATCGCCATTCTGATAATTCAGCTTCACTAAAAGCGCCTTTTCAGGTAACGTGAACATGCTGCGACTGCTGGCGCATCTGATTCTCTCATTACAGCTCCTTTTATACACGATTGTCATGCGCAGTCACTGACGTTTTGCTGTCCAGCGCCATCTGCCGGACATTTTTTCAAATTTTGTATTTTTTTTAGTTCTAATAAAACCCCATGTCATTCCAAGCATGTGTGTCAATTTTTACCTCTCTATCTACATTATTCCGTGGTTTATTAAGATTTCAAATTTATACTGACTATTTGATCACCCGGTATTTATTTTTCAGCGTAGTCACCCTTCCGATGAACACAGTTCTCTCAACTAGAGGCCAGTTTTTTCACACCGTTTCTGTAGAATGGAATGGAACCAAGTCGGGAGTGTACGGAGACTGATGGATGACAATGAACCCAAAGAGCAGGATTGCGGCAGATGTTGCAGCGCTCGACTATTGTCTATCATTGTCATGCTGGCGGAGGGAGTGCTCCACTTGTGGACGAATTTTTCGAATTAGGATCTCGATTAGGGAACGCTGTTTCTCACGCACCGACATAGTTACATTACATGCTGCCATGTTACACGCTACTATTCGGAGACCTCTTGCGACAGAGAGCTGGGAACATGCAGACATGAAGAATGAAGACGTAGAACTTTGATAACGTTCGTTTTATTTAGAAAGTCTTCAGAGTTTTCACATAAAAAATTCGGAGACATTTTACTCTTCGACACGCTCGTATCTTGGTTACCAGTCGATTGGTACAGTCTTAATGCCCTTTGGAAACCTGAAAAAAATGGATTGAACCTGTTTAACTGCATCTGTTGTTTGGAAGAAGTCTAGCAGGTTTAAAGAAAGCTGCGCTTCACAAAAGTTAAATTGTTTGTGATTACTTGAGAAAACTGAGTTTATTCCAAGATTTTTATAATGCTTGATCTTAGAATGTGGCTTAAGTTTCTGCAACAGACGGATGTCAACAGGATTAGTCTGAACTTTTAAAATATTTTATCTCATTTTTACGCTCTTCTCCAATAGTGACAATGGGTGATGTTGATGAGAGGTAGGTTTAATTTGCTATCAGTGAGCGAGTATTTCTCAATGTTAGACATGATGGCCGAATCGAAGTGTATGACTTGCGTAGAAGGAGGTTGACCCTTGTGGTCTTGCGTACAGCAAGATGAATGCCGCTAGGTCACAAACACCTGTAGACACTTGAACAAAACACAGCCATTCCGGTCTTAATAACGTGATCAGTCTTGATCTTAAAATATTTTATCAGTTTTGAACAGTTTAGATCTTTGAAGATCATCTTCAGACAATTATAGCAGGCAGAGCAAAACATATGCCAAAAGGCACATTCTTCGACTGCAGTCGCAGATCGCTAAAGGAGACACTTAATGGTCTGAAAATTATCTACAACAATTGAAATCCTGAAAATATGAATGAAAAATACTGGATCAAGACTGCCTACTTTGTTAACAATAAAGAAGCGACTTTGACGTTGTGGGGCCGCCGTACCGACTCAGGAACGCGGACCAACATATAAAACGATTCGCTGTGAAGACCACAGCTAGCACTGGGAACAACCGCAACAAGGAAAAGAAGGATGACAGAGACGTTCTCGGGTTATGTCATCCGCCACAAGGTCGAAAATTTTCGTCATACATGAAGACTCAGAAATGATGTTAGGCAACGTCATTCGGTCACTGGTTGCAATTGCGAATTTTGCTCGCCACGCCAGAGCTCATAAGACAGAGAATTCAGTATCCTAGGGAACGAAGCGCAGGAAATGAGGAATAAAACTGCAAAGAAGCTACAACTAAGAGATTCATGCAGCCAGTCAGTGTGAAATAAATCGATCATCGACGCAAATATGCAGAAAAATCAAGAAACACTCATAGGAATTGTGCACCTGTAAAAAGCGTTATACAGTCCAAACAGGGGGCAAGACGTTCGAAATTATGCGAAAACTGCCTCTAGTGTTCAATCTAAGAGTAGTGAAAGCAATGATGGAAATAACAGGTAGGTAAAACAATGAGGTTAATCTCCAGCGCGAAAGGATATCGATGATAAGATTCCCGGATTACTTTCCTATCTGTTGCACACTGAGGTGGCAAAACGGAATACTTCATTTTGTAGCGCGTAGTGCAGTTACTCGTCCTGGCAGGGACTCAACAAGACTTGGAAGTCCCCTGCAGAAATACTGAGCCATGGTGCTTCAATGGTCATCCGCAATTGTGAAATCCTTACAGATGCAGGATGTTCTGCACGAACTGAACTCTCAATTACGGCCCATAAATGTTCGATGAGATTAATGTGGGGCGATATGGGTGGCCACACGAGTTGTCTGAATTATCCAGAATTTTCTTCCAAATAATCGCGAACGGTTGTGGCCTGGTGACATGATACGGTCGTTCAGGAATACGAAGGCCATGAATGGCGGGAAATGGTCTCCAAGTAGTCGAACACTGCCAATGAATGGCTGAAAATGGTCTCCAGATAGCGAATATATCCAGTTTCACTGAATGATCGGTTCAGCTGGACTAGAGGATGCAGTTCATTCCATGTAAACTCAGCCACCACCAGCTTTCACAGTGACTTGTTGCCAACTTGGATCCACAGCTTCTTGGAATCAGCGCCATATTCGAACCTTACTATCAGCTCTTACCAACTGAAATCGGTAGTCATCTGATCAGGCCTTGGAGAGACGCTGCAGGCTATGTCGTGCTGTTAGCAAAGGTACTCGCCTCGGTCGTCTTCTGCCATGGCTCACTACCGCCACATTATGTAGCACTGTCCTAGCGGATACATCTACAGCTACATACATACTCCGCAATCCACCATACAGTGCGCGACGGAGGGTACCTCGTACCACAACTAGCATCTTCTCTCCCTGTTCCACTTCAAAACAGAACGAGGGAAAAAGACTGCCTATATGCCTCTGTACGAGCCCTAATCTCTCTTATCTTTGTGGTCTTTACCCGAAATGTAAGTTGGCAGCAGTAAAACTGTACTGCAGTCAGCCTCAAATGCTGGTTCTCTAAATTTCCTCAGTAGCGATTCACGAAAAGAAAGCCTCCTTTCCTCCAGAGACTACCACCCGAGTTCCTGAAGCATTTCCGTAACACTCGCGTGATGATCAAACCCACCAGTAACAAATCTAGCAGCCCGCCTCTGAATTGCTTCTATGTCCTCCCTCAATCCGACCTGATAGGGATCCCAAACGCTCGAGCAGTACTCAAGAATAGGTCGTATTAGCGTTTTATAAGCGGTCTCCTTTACAGATGAACCACATCTTCCCAAAATTCTACCAATGAACCGAAGACATCTATCCGCCTTCCCCACAACAACTGCTATTACATGCTTGTCCCACTTCATATCTCTCTGCAATGTTACGCCCAGATATTTAATCGGCGTGACTGTGTCAAGCGCTACACTACTAATGGAGTATTCAAACATTACTGGATTCTATTTCCTAATCATCTGCATTGATTTACATTTATCTATACTTAGAGTTAACTGCCATTCCTTACACCAATCGCAGATCTTGTCCAAGTCATCTTGTATCCTCCTACAGTCACCCAACGACGACACTTTCCCGTACACCACAGCATCATCAGCAAACAGCCGCTCATTGCTATCCACACTATCCAAAAGATCATTTATGTAGATAGAAAACAGCAGCGGACCTACGACACTTCCCTGGAGCACTCCAGATGATACCCTCATCTCCGATGAACACTCACCATCGAGGACAACGTACTGGGTTCTATTACTTAAGAAGTCTTCGAGCTACTCATATACTTGGGAACCAATCCCATATGCTCGTACCTTAGCTAGGAGTCTGCAGTGGGGCACCGAGTCAAACGCTTTCCGGAAGTCAAGGAATATGGCATCCGTCTGATATCCTTCATCCATGGTTCGCAAGATATCATGTGAAAAAAGGGCGAGTTGCGTTTCGCAGGAGCGATGCTTTCTAAAGCCGTGCTGATGCATGCACAGCAACTTCTCTGTCTCAGGGAAATTCATTATATTCGAACTGAGAATATGTTCGAGAATCCTGCAACAAACCGATGTTAGGGATATTGATCTGTAATTTTGGGGAGCCTTCCTTCTACTCTTCTTATATACAGGCGTCACCTGCGCTTTTTTGCCGGCCGAAGTGCCCGTCCGGTTAAAGGCGCTGCAGTCTGGAACCGCAAGACCGCTACGGTCGCAGGTTCGAATCCTGCCTCGGGCATGGATGTTTGTGATGTCCTTAGGTTAGTTAGGTTTAACTAGTTCTAAGTTCTAGGGGACTAATGACCTCAGCAGTTGAGTCCCATAGTGCTCAGAGCCATTTGAACCTGCGCTTTTTTCAGTCGCTCGGGACTTTACGTTGGGCAAGAGATTCGCGATAAATGCAAGTAAGGAGCTAATGCAGTAGAGTACTCTCTGTAAATCCGAATTGGAATCCCATCAGGACCGGGCGATTCATTTATTTTCAACCCATTCAGCTGCTTCTCAACCTCAGGGATGTCTATCACTGTGTCCTCCATACGGGAATCCGTACGAGACACAAACGGCGGTATGTATGTACGATCCTCTTGAGTGAAAGATTTCTCAAATGCTAAATTTAAAATTTCAGCTTTCGTTTTGCTGTCTTCCGTTGCCAGGCCGGACTGATCAGTGAGTGACTGGATGGAAGCCTTCGACCCGCTTAATGATTTTACGTAAGACCAGAGTTTCCTTGGGTTTTCAGCAAGATCTTCGTCGTACGCCCTCCGTTGATTTCTGCGGTTACTTCAGGCAGTGTGAATTTACTGTTAGCACTCAGAACTCCACGCAGACGTCGGAAACCTTTACAAATGAATCACCTGAATACAAATGACTGCCCCGCCAATGCACTGCCGTTTTACACCTTGTGTACGCAGTATCACCGCCATTTGTATACGTGCATATCGCTATCTCATAACTTTTGTCACCTCAGTGTACATATGCAGTGCAGGGCCCCTGGAAATCAAGCCACCACATGCTTGGATGTGCTGCGCGGTCACCGCGCGGCCCCTGATTACCTCCGGCAGCTGTTTATCAATAGATCCACTGCACGGTTTACCGCCAAGCCCCCGGCGACTGTCACAGCGTCCGCGATCGCACACCGCGCAACTAACAAGGGAACCTCCCCATCGCACTCCCCTCAGATTTAGTTATAAGTTGGCACAGCGGACAGGGCTTGAAAAACCTAACACAGATCAAACGAGAAAACAGGAAGTAGTTGTGTGGAAGTATGAGAAAAATAAGCAAAATTACAAACTGAGCAGCTGTGGAACGAGAGGTCCTTGGTCCAAGTCTTCCCTCGAGTGAACAGTTTACTTCCTTAATTTTCGCAAAGCTATGATCTGTCCGTTCGTTCATTGACGTCTTTGTTCACTGTAATAAGTTTAGTGTCTGTGTTTTGCGACCGCACCGCAAAACCGTGCGATTAGTTGACGAAAGGACGTGCCTCTCCAATGGGAACCGAAAACATTTGATGGCAAGGTCGTAGGTCAACCGATTCCTCCACAGGAAAACACGTCTGATATATTCTATACGACACTGATGACGGCATGTGCGTCACATGACCGGAATATGTTGTCGAGCCATCTAACTTGTACACTTGGCCAATGGGTAAAAAGATTCTTCTACCTTTCCCGATTTAGGTTTTCTTGTGGATGTGATAATCACTCCCAAAAAAGTGATGAAAACATAAGAGTTCGTCACATAAACTGCAACAAATGAATGCAACAGTTTCACAGTCGCACAGTTTTCCCTGTGCTTTGTCAAAAGATATGTTTTTTACGTTTTCAAATTTTTCCGTATGTAGACTGTCAAATCCTGCATATGTCCAAGCAAATCTGAACATGTCTTGGAATTTTGGAGAGCGAAGTTGATTATTTGTCAGTGACTGAACTTTGATAATTGTCTAAAAATAAAAAATCAAACTTTTCACTCGAGGGAAGACTTGAACCAAGGACCTCTCGTTCCGAAGCTGCTCACACTAAACATGGGACCCCGGCGCTCCTGAGCTCACATGATCCTTGATGTTGCTTATCTTCCACATGGACTACTCAGTTTGTATATTTTGCTTATTTTTTTCATAGTTCCACACAACTTCTTCCTGTTTTCTCAATTGATCTGTGTTCAGTTTATCAAGGCCTATCCACTGTGCCAACTTATAACTAAATCTGAGGGGGGTGCGATGGGGAGGCTCCCTTCTAAGTAGCGTACCCGTCGCCGTGAAGTGCGCTGCAGGCGCGAGCGACCTACATGCGCCACCTACTATTTATCTTTAGTTATATGCGTTTATTATTTACTCGTGAAGCAAATGTAGTTTACACTTTGTCACTCCATAGCGAGACACCCGCCGCATCAATGCCGTCTGACCGAGCGAGGTGGCGCATTGGTTAGCACACAGGACTCACATTCGGGAGGACGACGGTTCAATCCGGCGTCCTGCCATACTGATTTAGGTTTTCCGTGATTTCCCTAAAACGCTTCAGGGAAATGCTGGGATGGTTCCTTTGACGCAGCACTGCCAACATCCTTCCCTAATCCGATGAGACCGATATTGTCGCTGTTCAGTTCAAAAAATGGCTCTGAGCACTATGGGACTTAACATCTATGGTCATCAGTCCCCTAGAACTTAGAACTACGTAAACCTAACTAACCTAAGGACAGCACACAACACCCAGTCATCACGAGGCAGAGAAAATCCCTAACCCCGCCGGGAACCGAACCCGGGAACCCGGGCGTGGGAAGCGAGAACGCTACCGCACGACCACGAGCTGCGGACAAGTCGCTGTTCAGTCTCTTCTCCAAATCAATCCAATCCAATCCAATCCAATCCAAATCAACGGCGTCTGGTGTCGAAAATTTGTTGCCTTAGTATGCCAACCAGAAAACTTTCACTAGTCTGCTTTACACGTCACTTTACCTTCTTTTATACAGATATCTGGTGAAGGCAATGTCCTGAACGCGTAATATTGAGCCAATAAAGTTAAATTGCTTCCAATCAATAACTTTTTCCTCAGATACCTAGTCAGAATTTCGCAGACCACACATATTATTCAGCGTGGTCGCGCATCTTCTTCTTGACTTCATGTTGCAGCTCTGTTATATAAATTTTCCCTCCATTTTGAATGGGCGAATTGTTGCGATCCTGAACGTGGGTCTTTAAATACCCACCTGCACTTACTTATCTAACCCCGGCCTCCGAGTATTACGATAAAAGTGCTCGTGCGAGAGAGTTACGGCGGGTAATAGCCGCCTCCGGTGCAAATACAGGGAGAACGTGCCCGCCGCCGAGCGCTCTACATGCGGGGATTACGTCAGCCGGCGCTGAGGAACGAATGAGTTAAGCTAAAAACTACACGAAACAGAAACCCCAGGTGTTTGAGTTGCGCCGAGCTGGCACCTGCCGCAAACACTTTGTTCAGTGGTGCGATACCACTTGTCAAATTACCGGGTCGTCTCTCTCTATTTGTATCAAATATATTATAGCAAACATAGTTGTTTCCAAATTTTAATCCGTTTAATCATTCATTTTACTACATTTTGACTCCAGCTGAAGGGGCTTCCATTCTCGTCATACTACGGTACAGATTCTCCATAAATACATTGGTTGGAGGGGTGGGGGGGTCATTCCGTAGTGTATTCAACAAAAATGTACTGGATATCCTACGGTAGAGATTCTCCATAAATATGACATAGGCTACGGGGGTAATTCTGTAGTGTATTCAACAAAAATTTACTGGATATCCTTCAAAGCTTATTGTCTTTAAGTAGTGTTCATTATTTTTTCCAATACCACTCGTTTATGTGCCTGTTCAGCTGGTGCGTTTCTGGTGCCAGTTTCCATCGGTCGTCATTTTGATCTTTGAGTCGACTTCGATGCTCATTTGTCTTCTGCTGATCTTTGGCTGCGCGGATTTAACGGCAGCGCGTGCGCTCTGCTGGAAAGGTGTGTCGGGATCGGCGGTGAGCGAGAATCACGCGGGACTGTGTACGCAGGCAGGACGGCAAGAGGACGAGTCGGACAAGGAAGGAGCGGGGCCAGCGGCTACGGCGTGTTGAGTTGTGAGGACGGATCCACCGCCCATGGTGATTTGGTTTGCCTAGAGGTCAGAAGGACAAGCTCCTTCGAGTCTGGTATAAGCTACACCGACAGATGAAACTGGAGTCGCCGAGATGCTTCGGTGAGTTGCGTGCGGCTTAAGTGAATATGCCAGTGTACTAAAAAATCCTTTGGAATTGTTTTAGTTGTATTTCACTCACTTCGGTGTCGTGACTAACCTTCTTGACGGCAGTTGAGGAAGTGTGGCTACACCCAACCAACCAACATGAAGCGGGGTTAAAGACGTAGCTAGAAGTGCAACAAGTAGTGAGTAAGTCCGGCTCTAGCGTTTCAAGACACGCCAAGATACGTCCTCTATTCTACTTTGTAGTTCATTTGGTAGTTTGGCGTGGCATGATTTTTAGCGAACTTATTAATCAAAGTTTAAGGGCTCTCACTGGCCAAGTAACTCACGGAGGCTAATTTGCTTCTGTTCAGTTGTATTGATCACCTGTTCTCTAGGTAAGATTGTGTGGTTTATGTCTCAGAATACTGTCAGGATGTGGCTGAGGTGGAAGTGGGGGCCTAAAAAAGAACATGTGTTAATTTTTCAACTCCAGTCGGAGGCAACCGGCCAATGCGTCTGATCTCTTCGGGGGCCAGTCAGTAAAAGAGGGCCATCCACACGCCTCGTTCGTGCAGCTCGACGTGGTGGGCGCTCACACGTGATCTCCTGGACCTTTCTGATTGGCTGCTGTAGGAGCTCTGCCTAGGCAAGCGACGCTTCCCTAATTGTCACCCCGTCACCAGAAAGGCTGTTTGTTCGTCGAGAACGTGAACAAGCCGTGTGATAGCGGCACATATTGGAAAAATCTGATGTGTCGCCAACCCAGGGCCCGTGCACGGCTTTGTGAAGATCCATTGCCATCCATAGCTCACGCATTTAGGAAAAAAATTCCCTTTTCTTTTATTGAAAATAAAGGACTCCCGTACTCAATCCGTCAGCACCTGTACAATACTGTCTGCCGTTGATGTGTGTTGTGTGACAGATAATTGGCAGCTGTCGACGTGAGTATACGGGAGCAGAGCACGACGTGGGCAGAGAGATATTTAGGGCCCTGTCCTCTCCTTTACATTTTGGGTTATGTTCTCACTGTTGCGTGATTCCATCTTTGCGGGGGAGAATTACAGCATCTGAAGTTCAAGTGCAGTACAGAGTTGAATACATTTCTATGTCATTTCCTGTCTCGTGGATCTCTCGTATTGAGTTAATGCTTCGTCTGATTGCGTCTATCGCTAATTCACACGTAATATTGAAGCAACCTCATTTTAGGGGTATTGTCATATGGTCATGTTTTAGTTGTAATCATTCTAAGAATATTGTTGATTAATCAACTGAGTAAGTAAATTTGAAGATTGGTTTGGTGAAATTTAAAGCACCTCCTTAATTGTTTTGTTTAGGTAAGATGGCTAGCAAAACATTAAGATCTGTGTTCTTACCCCTAATCTGGTCCTCCGCTGATGGCAAGTAACGAAAGTTCTGATGGGAATTGTATGGCCATTTGTACTATTTAAGTAAAGCTTCACCTGAGTATATTTACCTAGTCATATTCCAATTTCAATTTTTATGGGTCTTGTTCTGGTTAAAGAAATCTGTTAATTGTCCACGTGATCTGGCCTTGTAAGGTAGTCTCCTGTATTATTGTGATTGTGATTTTGTAATACTTTTCATTGTAATAACATGTGTAGCAACTACAACTGATTACTATTGTGATTTTGGTGTGCCACTACTATTACACATTTCACCTGTGCTTCGGGTGAACGATGGAAAGGAAACATCATCATGATACATTACATAATTAAATACTGCATTTAGTATTTCTGATTCCAGTTTGCTGTTTGCAATTTGAGCACTAGCTGGAGCTACGCGAGATAGAATGGAAGATTATAATCTCTTCAATGTCTTTACATGTGACCTGAACTTCCCGGAATTTACTGATAGATATTTCGCCAGATATTGTTTTGAAAGTTACTGTAGGATTCACACAAATGCAGTAGCTGCTGTTTATTTTCTGCATCCGTTTCCCTGTAGTCATTTATGCAGCGAGAGAGTTACGGTCTCCGACTATGCAACGTTCTCCAAACTGTGCATTTGAGTCAAGAATTATCCATCTTGTCTATTATTACTGTAATTGGTATATATTTATTCATATTACCGTTCATTACATGTTTCAGATTTAACCCTAATCGTCTTGCGTTTACCATCTCTCAACTAGATATTCTCAGTCAGCCGTAAGCTGATAGGGACTAGCAATTTGACCAAAAACAAATACTCTCCTACCTTTCTTGAAGACCATCGTTTGTGTAGTAACTTCTTGGCCATTAATCCCTCTGTCTTCTCAGAAAATCTCGAAAAGTTGGTGTCTGTTTGCAGGTAGGCGGTTTAAAATGTCTTTTGCAGTCGGGTTGTTGGACTAGTTCTCTCAGGCTATGGTCAGACAATATATTCATTGTTACAGCACACGACACTTTGTCCTTCCCGCCTACAACGTATGTGTAACTTTCCCATGTGATTTTAGAAAGGTTACAGTCACTATGTATCGGCACAGTTTTAACAAGGTATTTTCTTGCTATTAGTTTTAGTCCATCTTCGACAATCGCGCCCGGTGCATCTATACAGGGTGTTACAAAAACGTACGGCCAAACTTTCAGGAAACATTCCTCACACGCAAAGAAAGAAAATATGTTATGTGGACATGTGTCCGGAAACGCTTACTTTCCATGTTAGAGCACGTTTCATTACTTCTCTTCAAATCGCATTAATCATGGAATGGAAACACACAGCAACAGAACGTACCAGCGTGACTTCACTTTGTTACAGGAAATGTTCAAAATGTCCTCCGTTAGTGAGGATACATGCATCCACCCTCCGTCGCATGGAATCCCTGATGCGCTGATGCAGCCCTGGAGAATGGCGTATTGTATCACAGCCGTCCACAATACGAGCACGAAGAGTCTCTACATTTGGTACCGGGGTTGCGTAGACAAGAGCTTTCAAATGCCCCCATAAATAAAAGTCAAGAGGGTTGAGGTCAGGAGAGCGTGGAGGCCATGCAATTGGTCCGCCTCTACCAATCCATCGGTCACCGAATCTGTTGTTGAGAAGCGTACGAACCCTTCGACTGAAATGTGCATTAACCACATGTTGTGTCGTACTTGTAAAGGCACATGTTCTAGCAGCAAAGGTAGAGTATCCCGTATGAAATCATGATAACGTGCTCCATTGAGCGTAGGTGGAAGAACATACTGACGACACTAAAATGAGCTCTAACAAGGAAATCAAGCGTTTCCGGACACATGTCCACATAACATCTTTTCTTTATTTGTGTGTGAGGAATGTTTCCTGAAAGTTTGGCCGTACCTTTTTGTAACACCCTGTATAAGGAACATTACTGTGGAAGACAGTAGTATGGCCGGCCGAAGTGGCCGTGCGGTTAAAGGCGCTGCAGTCTGGAACCGCAAGACCGCTACGGTCCCAGGTTCGAATCTGCCTCGGGCGTGGATGTTTGTGATGTCCTTAGGTTAGTTAGGTTTAACTAGTTCTAAGTTCTAGGGGACTAATGACCTCAGCAGTTGAGTCCCATAGTGCTCAGAGCCATTTCAACCATTTTTTTAAGACAGTAGTGAGCTACGTAACATCGAAGTAATAAGTCTCTTCTGAATTTGCTAATGCGGTAATCAGAAACATTTTTGAAATCTTCTCGGGGTGTTGCGGAGTGGGTTGTGCTGAGAAATAATTGTTCTGTAAAGAGTTTGATACGTCATTGAAGTTACCCAATCAGGTCTTCGCGCTTGGAAATTCGACCTGCCGGCCAGAGACGGTATCGCTAAACGTGTTCCTCGTTTTGTTTTCTAAAACCGAATTACAGAGCGATATAAAAATTGGACGTGGAATGATAGTAAGGATCAAATCCGAGGCAAAGGCTGAGTAGTCGCGAGCGCCTATCATCTACGCACTGAAGAAAACTAACACTAACTGTACATCGTGCGCCGCTTGAATCTACGTGCGCAACGGCCTCATCGGCTAACCTTAGTGTTAATTAACTCAGAAACGGCGCCAAGTATCGAATTTTTTTCTTAAGCAACATTTCTCAGAAAAACCTACTCTGCAACATCCTTACAAGTGTTTCGAACTGTTTTTGAATGCCCTGCATATGTACTTATAAATCAGCATTTAACACAATTTTTTTACAATAAAGAACATCGCTACCATATGCATAGAACTGAGCGCCACAGAACAATCTACAGCATTCAAAGTTTATGTTACTCTGTTATTATGTGTACTTAATATACGTAAACTTATTAATTTTTTGCCTTTTTGTAGATGTCTGCTTCGACAGCTCCCCTGCCGATAAATCATATTGTATGGTCTATGACTTGGAAGAGCTGTTGAACGGAATGGACAGTGTCTTGAAAGGAGGATATAAGATGAACATCAACAAAAGCAAAACAAGGATAATGGAATGTAGTCAAATTAAATCGGGTGATGCTGAGGGAATTAGATTAGGAAATGAGACACTTAAAGTAGTAAAGGAGTTTTGCTATATAGGGAGTAAAATTAACTGACGATGGTCGAAGTAGAGAGGATATAAAATGTAGACTGGCAATGGCAAGGAAATCGTTTCTGAAGAAGAGAAATTTGTTAATATCGAGTATAGATTTAAGTGTCAGGAAGTCGTTTCTGAAAGTATTTGTATGGAGTGTAGCCCTGTATGGAAGTGAAACATGGACGATAACTAGTTTGGACAAGAAGAGAATAGAAGCTTTCGAAATGTGGTGCTACAGAACAATGCTGAAGATAATGTGGGTAGATCACATAACTAATGTGGAGGTATTGAATAGGATTGGAGAGAAGAGAAGTTTGTGGCACAACTTGACTAGAAGAAGGGATCGGTAGGTAATATGTTTTGAGGCATCAACGAATCACAAATTTAGCATTGGAGGGCAGCGTGGAGGGTAAAAATCGCAGAGGGAGACCAAGCAGATTCAGAAGGATGTAGGTTGCAGTAAGTACTGGGAGATGAAGAAGCTTGCACAGGATAGAGTAGCATGGAGAGCTGCATCAAACCAGTCTCAGGACTGAAGACCACAACAACAACAATGGTCTATGAATCTGGTGGTCGGAGTAAAGATTAGTGTTTTAAACAACGCATACCATCCCTGTTGCCTTTGTCTATATTATTTCGTTGTCAGATCAATTTTTGAACTCACTACACCTAATGTTTCTGCTTGCCACTATGGACAGACTTCCAACTAGCGAGTCCAATCTGTCTTTCATAGCTGGCCGAGGTGGCCAAGCGGTTCTAGGCGCTTCAGTCTAGAACCGCGCGACCGCTACGGTCGCAGGTTCGAATGCTACCTCGGGCATGGGTGTGTGGGATGTCCTTAGTTAGGTTTAAGTACTAAGTTCTAGGAGACTGATGACACATAGTGCTCAGAGCCACTTTGAACCATTTGTCTTTCATACCGGACGTTCTATTCGCTGTAACAGAGAGATAGTACCCGACAATAATTGATTGTAAAATTAGTGAAAAATTTGTGCTCACTTTGCAAAGGCTACGCTATTAACATATTTGAAATGGGATGATTACATCAAGCCAGGACAACGAAAAAAGAAATGAATTCTTATATTTTTCTGCAGGTAATCTGGTAAACTCCGGGCCATCTGCAAAATGAACGGCTACGGCAACTATTCCAGAGTACCGCTCCAGAATTTCAAGCTTCTATCAAGCGACCGTGACAACATATATCGTAATCAGGGAACAGGAAATCAATAATGCCAGCACAAAAGTATAACAGAGATGTTCAACGAACTAAAATGAGACTCATTTGATGAATGGTGACGTTCTCGTTAAACTCCATTTAGTAAATTTAGGAAACCGATATTAGAAGAGGATTGTTAACATTTCAGTTGCCCGTCTCCTGGATTTAGCTTACCGAGCACGATATTAAGACAAGACATACCGACAGCTAGTTATCTACCTCCTCTCGATGCTCTAATTGGAGACTTCCCATTACTGGACTGAATGCTCTCTACCGTGCTTTCTACACTGGATACTTTGCGTGGTGTTCCAGCAGTGTTGTTAATACATCAAAGAAACGATTCCACCTCAGGTGCTTTGTTCCTTCAGTTATCTGTAAAAAGCGACAAGTTTTAAACACAACGCCAACTGCCAAATCTATTTACCGGAACACGAATACGAATTTGTTGTCAGGCTCCATATAGATATCTCCAGTTGTTGTGTTAATTTAATGTGGAACATCTTTGGTATTTATGCATCTTAGGATTATGCAAAAATAGTTGTCCACTGAGATTCACCCATTACGGCATGTACCGCAGTTAGTTACATGGCCAACTGTACGCGATATAGAACTGTTGACGTGTTACGTGCAGTGAGATGTAGAATAATCAGAAAGTGAAGTGCAGTTACCTTGCGGTCACGATAAAAGTCTAAAAATCAGTCCAGTAATGGTTGGAGTTTTCACAACAGCAATCAAAGAAAACATTTGTTGTACATACTGAATTACTACTTTTGAATACATTCACCTTTAAAGTATTGCACTTTTTCATGCTTTCACATCAAATTTGGTAGCAATTTTCCACGGTGTGATTTTTACCTCAAAGACAAGGTTGAAGGAAGATTTTGGCTATCCTTTCTAATATATTCGGTGACATGTCACAAACTAATTTTTTGTTACCGCTCAGGATTAATTGGTTTCCGAACTTGTAAATCTGTGGATACAAGATATCCTCCAGAAGAACTAAAGAAGGAAGTGATCATTTCAGTGGAGCGCCTCACAAACGAATCACATATGGAAGTTTCGTATCCCGTTTCGATGCATTTACTCACTCGAAATGCTTGAAAATTTCCCTGCACCAAATGAGGCGATGTTGTTTTAGAGGTCCAGTCTAACTGTGTGGCATCCACGGGAACAGATGTTCTTCAAAACTAAATGTTCACGTAAAACTGAATGTACTGGAGGCTTTTATACCGTAGAGAAAGTCTGTGTGTTACCGTAAGTCACTTGCCAAGCCTCTTCAGTCATATGGCAATGTTTCTTGAAACGACAGACCATTATAAACGATTTTCACGAAATTCATCGCTGACGAAAATGGTATTGCGACGAAATTTTTCAAACCATTTGTGATCAGTCTCGATGAATGTACGTGATTAAGTGACGTATGTTAATATTTACGGCTTTATGGAAATGATCCAATGCCAGCCTTCATTTTTCATTAATTCACAACAGTATTTCATTAAAAGCTTTCTATAAACTGTCCACTCGGCCTATTACGTAGTTGCCGTTGTATAAGCAATAACAAATGATACATCTTAAGGGGCTCCGGAAAGGCTCAAAATCATGAAAAGTTCAATTTTTACTTTTTTGCGTTTTCTGAATCTGCAGATTATTACCTTCTAATAGATATATAATTTATTCAATTCCAAAGACTACAACTATTTTTAATTTTTTTTTTTGAAATGTGTTCTACATGGGCGTGACCCACTGTGGCGCTGTTAAACTGCTGTCAAATGGTGTTATTATTAACGTCCGTGTTCATCAGGTACATTTTAGTGATGTGAGATAAAGTATGTGTTGTGGCTAACCTGTGATGGTTCAATATATATCGCTGGTGTGATTGTCGATTGTTTCATGTTTATTTACGCTGTCGTTATCTCGAAAATATTCGTAATTAATTCTGTTTCTTGAGTCTCTGTTTTGTTGAAGTATAATAATGGGTAAAAGTAAAGTTATTAGAAATCCTCTGAAGGCTTTTAAGAAAAGGAGAAATGTTGGAAAGCCAAAGGAATGTGTTATTACTGTAAACAATAAAGACGATAACCAAGTGAGTGAACCTAACCTCTCAAGTACACCTGCCCATAGCAGTCAAAGTGGGAAAGAAAATACTTCACAGAAGAAGCTTGGTTCAATGAGTGAAAATTATGAATGTTTTATGGGCGAATCGGATGTGAATGAAATATTTTATATGTCGGTTCTCAAAGGAATTTTTTCAAACTGTGTAAGATGTATTCATTGTAGTGAAGTTGGTCTGGAACTCTCCATAATAAAGCACGTAGGACTTGCTAGTGAAATACAACTGAAATGTGATAAGTGTTCATACATGACCACCTTTTGGAACAGTGTTGCAGTAAATGCAACTGAAGAAAATGGTAGCAAAATCTACGAACACAACAACGAGCGATGCTTGCTTTAGACAAGAAACGCCTTCGGGCTGCAGACAGGGCTGTAAAGAGTCTAGAAATACAAGCAAGAGTAAACAGGAGGAGGAACAAGAGGAAGCTGGAGGAGGAGTTTGCAGAGGATGAAGATAATCCATCCTATGGACCTGGAATGCACTAAAAAGTTAATCAAATCTTTGTCGCTCGATTCCCAAAACTTTTATTTTCTCATACTAATTACATGTTTTCTAAGGATCTTCGAAACATATTTGTTTCAAACTTTCAGTAAATCTTACACAGTACCTTATGCATAATTTAACACAGCCTTTTTCCAAAAAACTGAATATTTTTGAATATATAAATAAAAAATTGCAAAAAAATGTTGTGAATTTTCATTACAATTGAAAAAAAAATCATCTTTAATAAGTGAACTAAAATTTTGTAAAATTCCTGTGTTAAGTTGTAGCCCATATTCCAATAAATAATCTGTAAAAAGTTCAACTTCCTACCTCAAACACTTTGTGAGGAAAGATGTAATTTATAAGCATTATTTTAACATTGCAAGTATAGGGCGTTCCGGGGCCCCTTAAATGGACAGCAATTTCAGAAATCAACATCACCATCTATTGGTCACTTGTTAAAACATGTATGTATTGCTTTACAAAATTAAGTGCACTGTTATACAAAACTAAGTAAGAAAGTAACTTTTGCATGATGTATCACTACCAGTTAACATAACTCATTGAAACAGGGGATGCGTAGAGAGAACTTCAGTATTACAGTAGGGAAGGTAACTCGAAGAAATGCGCAATGATACGAAAAGAAAAATAATTGTTTTTGACACTGAGTTCAATGCGGATTACGATAGCCCCTTGGACACTAGAAAAGGATAGACATCGTTCCTAATAGGGTGTGTGGTAACAACGGGTGGCGAAGCATGTTCTGCAGCATGCTCCTGTGATGGCCACAAGGTTAGTGAGGGTTTCTGTTGGTAGATCGTTGCACTCTCTACCACCGCAATTGACAACTTTTGGTAGATTGTTGGTGAATGCGTACCTGCTACTGTACGTTTCTCCAACGCACCCCTGACTGCTCTTCGGAATAACGGGCAGGTCGTGCCAGCAGCTGAATATCCTCTTTCCAACAACTCCTCCACCAGCGCTGTTCGATGCGGTCGTGCGCTGCCATTTGCAAAACTGAAGTCAGGGCCGAATGCTTAACTGAACGGTGCGTATGGGGAAGAGTACAGTGCCACAATAACATTGACCGGTGACAGCACCATGTTGTAAGATACGGAGGTCTGTACGCCCATGCAGTTTGCCTGCCCACACTATAACACCTGCACCAACAAAACGATCACCCGCGACAGTGATGTGATTCAACAAGGCATGAGTAGTGAAAACAAAAGACGACTAGAACTAACCATGAATGCCTCTGTGCGTTACACCTGCAACATTCGCCGATATGATCATGTTAGCGCTTCACACTCCGAGTTACGGTGGCTGCGGCCGGACAAATTGCGTGACTACCACACTCTATGTCTACTTCACCGACTCTTCGTCGCGCAAGCACCCCAGTACCTTGCTTCAGAGAATAAAAACCTGTCATGCCATCATAATCGAAACACGAGGTCACTCTTGTTTGGCATCCTAACTGTGCCCACTCACAAAACAAAAACTTTTGCAAACTCCTTCTCAGTTCCCGCAGTCCGCCTCTGGAACAAACTGCCCCTTACCTTGCGCAAAATTCAACCTCCTGCTGCTTTTAAGAAGAAGTTGAAGCACTTCCTACTATCATCCTCATAACGTTCTCAACACAAAATTAATGTGCAACGCCAATCCTCTCATCTGTCAAATAGCAAACTAGCGTCTCCTATCTTGCTCCTGAGATGCCTTCCTCTTCATCTATCTCTATTAGCCACGCAATCCTCTTTTACTTCATATTTCCTTAATTATGTTTCATCATGTCTCTCTATTCTTTTCCTCCCTTCACCACCAGTCTCCCTCATACTCCCTGCTGCTAGCACTCCCACCTAAAATCTGTCTCTTCAATAATGTCTAATTATAACAGTACTTATGATCTACGAATATAAACTCTATATGTATGTATTTTTCCAGGTGTGCCTTTGCAATGGTTTATTTCATTTTTTTTAGTAGATGTAGTTTAACATACCTACTAAAACATATGAATGTAAAAGAAGTAGAATGCCTGGTTAGATGTAAGAGAGGGCTTGATGGCCCTAATATTGCGACGTTAAATAAATAAATAAATAAATGAGTATTCCTGGGTGTGTCGCGTGTCTCTACCTTTCGGTATATAAGGAAATGCAAGGGTACATTCCGCCCTGAAATCATTTTAATAAATAGCAATGCGCGACCGCATCGAACTGCGCACGTGGAAGATCTCTTGGAACGAGAGGGTATTCGGCGAGTGGACTGGCAGCCTCCATCGATGACGTGCAGGAGGCGCCGGGCAGACGTACTGCAACCAACATTGAACAGCTGCCATTCGTGCTGGTGCATGAATGAAACGCCCTAACGCCCTAGTACATTATGCGCTCCCGTCAGTGGTGGTCACGCGCCATAGTAAGAACCATTTCTCGCCATTTCCTCCGTGGACGATCATAAATTGCGGTGACTTCAATACATTTACTATCTTTCAATAAAAGTCTCGTTTCTCTTCGTCTAATTGCGTATTTCTTTCAGTTACCCTCTGTACCATATTGTAGCAGTGCTGCCCGGGTTTAATAGGTTGTGTTATTTGGTAGCGACACATTATGTGAAAGCTATTTTGATACTTATGTTTTGCACGCTGGTGTAGTTCGCGAAGAATACGCTTGCATAGGAGGACGTAACTATGATTTTCTTCTTTAGGGCCAGCAGCGTAATATATGTCTGATAACAATATGATTGTTACAATAGATACACCAAATAACTGCTTATAATGAGTAATCTTTATTTACAATTACGACAGGCTGTTTCGGCTTTACCGCCATTTTCAAGTACGTCCAGATGGATGTGACATCCATATTGCGTCGTTAGTGGACTGTTTTGTAACTGTCACTGCTTTAATAAGATCATAAATGTTGTTGTCAATATGTTAAAATTAAATGATAATTACGACGTGACAGCAGTTTGACAGTTCCACTATTACGATGCTGTAGTGGAACTTCCGTATTTGCAATTAGGAACAAAGAGAGACAGCATTTGTTACACAACAAAAAGCTAACAATAGATAGTAAATTAAAGATTAAAAACTATTCTTAAAGATACACTCAGCAGAAAGCTTAGAACTTATAAAGAAGGGGTCCGTCACTGCTAAAAAGAATGCGTTTCCGGGGTATTATCTAACACCTTGGTTCAAAAAATTTTACAAGGACGTAAGTTTTAGCCGACAGGTGGCACTGGTGGTAGAGCTGTTGCCTTCAAATTTTGTTTCATTTTGTTGTTTACGTGTGTTTCTGTTTCTTCACATTTATGAAAACTCAGACCGTCTTCAAAATGTAAACATTAAAGGTTAAATTATAAAACCGGATTTAAGTGAATATATTTCTAAATTGAGTTCACAACAGTCTCGATCGCAATAAAATATTCACTGGCAGTGGTACCTGTTTCAGTCAAAATGTGACAATCTGTAGACCATAGTACACCGAATATTAAGTATAGAATGGATTTAGACGGAAATCTCATACAAATAGTAAAATATAACATTGTGAAATATACCAAAGTTTGAAGAAAAAACTGTACCAGTGATGAAGAAAACTGTAGAAATCAATGTCAAATACCACAGATCAGTATGACAAAATTACCTGCTTACTTCACTTGTCAGCTACGTTGTCACATTGATCTGTATTAACCGTCAGGCACTTTTGCCGCTTTTTTACCTGTATGCCAGTACTGCTTAACAGTTAGTCGTCCTCGTTGTTTTGAATTCGTCTTGTGTTGAAATGTGCATATCGATATACCTAAGACCCGTCCGTGGTAATTACCGGCGTCATTCAAGCTTTCCTTTTGCTGGCACCACGATCGACGAGCATCCAGCAGTATCTGTCATGCACTTTTACATCCCTACCTGTAAGCCAGTACATATTAACGCCAGCTACAGTCGGACCACTGAAAGCGTCTTCTGATGGATGGTGCTTATCGATACTCGCACACCGTCTCCATAGGAACCCTCAGCGTTATTCAAGCTCTGTCTTTGCTAACATACAATCTACGAGTTTCCTGAAAATCTCCACAGGTGGCAGTATATTCATAGCCATTTATGGCTGATTATCTCTCTTGTAAACCAAATAAGCGCCTAAAACAACTACAGTAATAGTTAAAAACTTCAAATAATATTTTTATTACATTTGGACGAAATGCTTTTTTTTTTAATTCTAAGGGACCAAACTGCTGAGGTCATCTGTCCCTAGACTTACACACTACTTAAACTAACTTACGCTACGAAGAACACACACAATCCATGCCCGAGGGAGGACTCGAACCTCCGACGGGAGTGGCCTCGCAGTCAGTGACACAGCGCCTCCAACCGAGTGGCCATTCCCCGCGGCAAATGCTTTTTATGGCAGCTATATATATTGCGACAACGGTCTTGCCCCGGTGGATACACCGGTTCCCGTGAGATCGCCGAAGTTAAGCGCTGTCGGGCGTGGTCAGCACTTGGATGGGTGACCATGTAGGCCGCCATATGCTGTCGCCATTTGTCGGGGTGCACTCAGCCTCGTGATGCCAACTGAGGAGCTTTTTTTTTTTGGTCATCAGTCCACTGACTGGTTTGATGCAGCCCGCCACGAATTCCTTTCCTGTGCTAATCTCTTCATCTCAGACTAGCACTTGCAACCTACGTCCTCAATTATTTGCTTGGCGTATTCCAATCTCTGTCTTTCTCTACAGTTTTTGCAGTCTACAGCTCCCTCTAGTACCATGGTAGTCATTCCCTCATGTCTTAGCAGATGTCCTATCATCCTATCCCTTCTCCTTATCAGTGTTTTCCACATATTCCTTTCCTCTCCGATTCTGCGTAGAACCTCCTCATTCCTTACCTTATCAGTCCATCTAATTTTCAACATTCGTCTATAGCACCACATCTCAAATGCTTCGATTCTCTTCTGTTCCGGTTCTCCCACAGTCCATGTTTCACTACCATACAATGCTGTACTCCAGACGTACATCCTCAGAAATTTCTTCCTCAAATTAAGGCCGGTATTTGATATTAGTAGACTTCTCCTGGCCAGAAATACCTTTTTTGCCATAGCGAGTCTGCTTTTGATGTCCTCCTTGCTCCGTCCGTCATTGGTTATTTTACTGCCTAGGTAGCAGAATTCCTTAACTTCATTGACTTCGTGACCATCAATCCTGATGTTAAGTTTCTCGCTGTTCTCATTTCTACTACTTCTCATTACCTTCGTCTTTCTCCGATTTACTCTCAAACCATACTGCGTACTCATTAGACTCTTCATTCCGTTTAGCAAATCATTTAATTCTTCTTCACTTTCACTCAGGATAGCAATGTCATCAGCGAATCGTATAATTGATATCCTTTCACCTTGTATTTTAATTCCACTCCTGAATCTTTCTTTTATTTCCATTATTGCTTCCTCGATGTACAGATTGAAGAGTAGGGGCGAAAGGCTACAGCCTTGTCTTACACCCTTCTTAATACGAGCACTTCGTTCTTGATCGTCCACTCTTATTATTCCCTATTGGTTGTTGCACATATTGTATATGACCTGTCTCACCCTATAGCTTACCCCTACTTACTTCAGAATCTCGAACAGTTTGCACCATTTTATATTACCGAACGCTTTTCCCAGGTCGACAAATCCTATGAAAGTGTCTTGATTTTTCTTTAGCCTTGCTTCCATTATAAGCCGTAACGTCAGAATTGCCTCTCTCGTCCCTTTACTTTTCCTAAAGCCAAACTGATCGTCACCTAGCGCATTCTCAATTGTCTTTTCCATTCTTCTGTATATTATTCTTGTAAGCAGCTTCGATGCATGAGCTGTTAAGCTGATTGTGCGATAATTCTCGCACTTGTCAGCTCTTGCCGTCTTCGGAGTTGTGTGGATGATGCTTTTCCGAAAGTCAGATGGTATATCGCCAGACTCATGTATTCTACACACCAACGTGAATAGTCGTTTTGTTGCCACTTCCCCCCAATGATTTTAGAAATTCTGATGGAATGTTATCTATCCCTTCTGCCTTATTTGACCGTAAGTCCTCCAAAGCTCTTTTAAATTCCGATTCTAAAACGGGATCTCCTATCTCTTCTAAATAGACTCCTGTTTCTTCTTCTATCACATCAGACGAATCTTCACCCTCATAGAGGCTTTCAATGTATTGTTTCCACCTATCTACTCTCTCCTCTGCATTTAACAGTGGAATTCCCGTTGCACTCTTAATGTTACCACCGTTGCTTTTAATGTCAACAAAGGTTGTTTTGACTTTCCTGTACGCTGAGTCTGTTCTTCCGACAATCATATCTTTTTCGATGTCTTCACATTTTTCCTGCAGCCTTTCGTCTTAGCTTCCCTGCACTTCCTATTTATTTCATTCCTTAGCGACTTGTATTTCTGTATTCCTGATTTTCCCGAAACATGTTTATACTTCCTCCTTTCATCAATCAACTGAAGTATTTCTTCTGTTACCCATGGTTTCTTCGCAGCTACCTTCTTTGTATCTATGTTTTCCTTCCCAACTTCTGTGATGGCCCTTTTTAGAGATGTCCATTCCTCTTCAACTGTACTGCTTACTGCGCTATTCCTTATTGTTGTATCTATAGCGTTAGAGAACTTCAAACGTATCTCGTCATTCCTTAGTACTTCCGTATCCCACTTCTTTGCGTTTTGATTCTTCCTGACTAATGTCTTGAACTTCAGCCTACTGTTCATCACTACTATATTGTGATCTGAGTCTATATCTGCTCCTGGGTATGCCTTACAATCCAGTATCTGATTTCGGAATCTCTGTCTGACCATGATGTAATCTAATTGAAAGCGGTGGTCTCGCGGTTAAGGCGCTCAGTCCCCCTTTACATACTGCATTACCCTTTCAATATCCTCATACACTTTCTCTATCTGTTCATCTTCAGCTTGCGACGTCGGCATGTATACCTAAACTATCGTTGTCGGTGTTGGTCTGCTGTCGATTCTGATTAGAACAACCCGGTCACTGAACTGTTCACAGTAACATACCCTCTGCCCTACCTTCCTATTCATAACGAATCCTACACCTGTTATACCATTTTCTGCTGCTGTTGAAATTACGCGATACTCATCTGGCCAGAAACCCTTGTCTTCCTTCCACTTCACTTCACTGACCCCTACTATATCTAGATTGAGCCTTTGCATTTCCCTTTTCAGATTTTCTAGTTTCCCTACTACGTTCAAGCTTCTGACATTCCACGCCCCGACTTATAGGACGTTATCCTTTCGTTGATTATTCAATCTTTTTCTCATGGTAACCTCCCCCTTGGCAGTCCCCTCCCGGAGATCCTAATGGGGGACTATTCCGGAAACTTTTGCCAATTGAGAGATCATCATGACACTTCTTCAATTACAGGCCACATGTCCTGTGGAAACACGTTACGTGTCTTTAATGCAGTGGTTTCCATTGCCTTCTGCATCCTCATGTCGTTGATCATTGCTGATTCATCCGCCTTTAGGGGCAATTTCCCACGCCTAGGACAAGAGAGTGCCCTGAACCTCTATCCACTCCTCCGCCCTCTTTGACAAGGACGTTCGCAGAAAGAGGCTGACTTCTTGTGCCGGAAGTCTTCGACCGCCAATACTATTCGACCGAATAGTAGCGGCTTCGGTCAATAATATCATCATAACGACCGGGAGAGCGGTGTGCTGACCCCACGCACCTCCTATCCGCATTCTCCACTGAGGATGATACGGCGGTCGGATGGTCCCGGTAGGCCACTCGTGGCCTGAAGACGGAGTGCTGCATTCTTTTCTTCTTCTATTCTATATATTTCAAGTGGCCATTTCTGCATCCGTTGTTACCTTTAATGTAATTATTCAGTGTATCTCTTATCTTATGCTGGTAACGGTTTTGTTTCTTGAACACGTGACTAGCTGTTACTGAATTAATGTGGTATACGGTGCGGGGAGCATGGCGCCATTAAGTAATAACTCCGTTATACCCTTCAGCTGTTTACATTCGTAGATCCTTGATAACTGCTCCTCTCACAGCCACCACCACACACTATTGGTATTACTCTTTCTGTTAATTGTCATAAAATTCATCTGTTTTATATTGTATTATTATTATCACATTTCCCTCCAAATTGAATTCAGTTTTTATATTGCAGTACAATATGATCTGAAGGAGATCACATTTTAACCAAAACCATTGACATTAAATATTTTACTGCTGTTAAGGGGCTCCGGAACGCCCTATACTTGCAATGTTAAAATAACACTTAAAAATTACATCTTTCCTCACAAAGTATTTGAGGTAGGAAGTTGAACTTTTTACAGATTATTTATTGGAATATGGGCTACAACTTAACACAGGGATTTTACAAAATCTTGGTTCAGTTATTAAAGATGATTTTGTTTCAATTGTAATGAAAATTCACAACATTTTTTTGCAATTTTTTATTTATATATTCAAAAATATACAGTTTTTTGGAAAAAGGCTGTGTTAAATTATGCAGAAGGTACTGTGTAACATTTACTGAAAGTTTGAAACAAATATGTTTGGAAGATCCTTAGAAAACATGTAATTAGTATGAGAAAATAAAAGTTTTCGGAATCGAGCGACAAAGATTGGATTAACTTTTTAGTGCATTCCAGGTCCATAGGATGGATTATCTTCATCCTCTGCAAACTCCTCCTCCAGCTTCCTCTTCTTCCTGTTCCTGTTTACTCTTGCTTGTATTTCTAGACTCTTTACAGCCCTGTCTGCAGCCCGAACGCGTTCCCTGTCTAAAGCAAGCATCGCTCGTTGTTGTGTTCGTAGATTTTGCTACCATTTTCTTCAGTTGCAGTTACTGCAACACTGTTCCAAAAGGTGGTCATGTATGAACACTTATCACATTTCAGTTGCATTTCACTACAATGAATACATCTTACACAGTTTGAAAAAATTCCTTTGAGAACCGTCATATCAAATATTTCATTCACATCCGATTCGCCCATAAAACATTCATAGTTTTCACTCATTGAACCAAGCTTCTTCTGTGAAGTATTTTCTTTCCCACTTTGACTGCAATGGGCAGGTGTACTTGAGAGGTTAGGTTCACTCACTTGGTTATCGTCTTTATTGTTTACAGTTATAACACATACCTTTGGCTTTCCAACATTTCTCCTTTTCTTAAAAGCCTTCAGAGGATTTCTAATAACTTTACTTTTACTCATTATTATGCTTCAACAAAACAGAGACTCAAGAAACAGGATTAATTACGAATATTTTCGAGATAACGACAGAGTAAATAAACATGAAACAATCGACAATCACACCAGCGATATATATTGAACCATCACAGGTTACCCACAACACATACTTTATCTCACATCACTAAAATGTACCTGATGAACACGGACGTTAATAATAACACCATTTGACAGCAGTTTAACAGCGCCACAGTGGGTCACGCCCATGTAGAACTCATTTCCAAAAAAATTTAAAAATAGTTGTAGTCGTCGGAATTGAATAAATTATATATCTATTAAAAGGTAATAGTCTGCAGATTCAGAAAACGCAAAAAAGTAAAAACTGAACTTTTCATGATTTTGAGCCTTTCCGGAGCCCCTTAAGAGTGTTTTTAAGTCAGTTTTAAAATATTTAGTCAAAACGCCTTACATTCTCCACGAGAAACGGTGTCAAAAATTACTGATTATATTTCTATTCAGGTGGCGTCAATGGGTCCATGTGGAATTCCTCAAACTAACAACAAGTATTCATTACATACACTGCATAGTAATGTCTATATAACAGTAGCACGAACTTAAGTTTCACAAACACTTTTTACACAATTATGGTGTCGCAATTATGACAGCAGTACTTTCTGCTTTAATTACGAGCGTCTGGTAAATAAAAAGCCGCGCCATGTTATCCAAGATGTTGTTAAACAACACATTAAAGTCTGTAAACGTGCAGAACATTAAAATGGATAAAACAACGTAGTTGTTAAATTGGAATATTATGGAAGGCGGCCGGCAGCGGTGGTCTCGCGGTTCTAGGCACGCAGTCCGGAACCGCTCGACTGTCACAGGTTCGAATCCTGCCTCGGGCATGGATGTGTGTGATGTCCTTAGGTTAGTTAGGTTTAAGTAGTTCTAAGTTCTAGAGGGACCGATGACCACAGTTGTTAAGTCCCATAGTGCTCAGAGCCATTTGAACCATTTTATGGAAGGCGCACCAGTGGGCGCTACGCGGCTCAGCAGATACGAGGCGATGTGTAGCCCATTAACAGCGGGAGAGCACACATCGCACTAGCAGTCCTTCAAAAATGTGAAAAAAAATCGTTTAGCGTAAAACTCACTCTGTTCACTCAGAATTGTTCGGCTCGTTCTGTTTATGCGGATAAAAATTTCTGGGCCTTACAGTACGTTTACGCGATGTCCACTTAGGGCTGTCTGCAATACTTCCATGGTTTTACTTATCCTGCTTAGCTTACGCTTATGAGATTTTAGTGTGTCGCCAGTGCACTACCGCTCCCGTGGTGAAAGTGTACCCTGAACCTCATCATGTGTTTCCTTCCTGCCTGTAGTGTATAAAACTTATCACAAACTTTGCATCTTATTTTATACACCCATGAGCAGTTGTAGTGTCTGATTGTAACTTTGCGGCGTCACCAATTTCCCAGACTGCGGTCTGAAAGCCTATAACCACATTAGCTTTCTCAGAACTGTACGAAATCTTTTGTGATTGCGAACGACCAAATGTTAACGTTTTGTATCTTTTATTATTCTGGAACCCTGGTCGAGCACTACATTTCGATTATGTCACGATTTTTTTTTTCCATTTGCACGATATATTGCATAATTATTGGAAGCTTTTTCTGAATGATGCCCAGAATCTTGAATATATCCTTGGATTGGGACGAAATTGTCTGGAAAGCTAAAATGATATGAGCAGGCATATATGGTGGTCAGAAACAGTCTAAAAAGCTTGCAAGGGTGTTGCAAGAAGAGTGTGCTGAGAAATAAATGCTATGAAAAACATTCGTTATGTTGGACCATTCCAAATTTATTTAGCACCGAAGTTAGCCAATCACGTCGTTACGCGAGTAAATTCAGGCATGCTGACAGAGTCGGTTTTGCTAAACATGTCTTCGTTTGGTTTCATCAGACCGAACAAGCGTGGCTTTTGCCCACATAGGGTAAATTTATCACTTCCTAAAAACGCACATATTAACTGATAATGTGCATTTTAACACGTGCTGACTCACCGATTCACATATGTCAGCCCATAACCGGATTTTAGCGCGTGCAGGTGCTTGAATCGGTTAACTTCAATGCCAAACAACTCGGAAATGGCGCAGTGTATGGAATTTGTATCTTAACAATTGTTTCTCAGCATGACCTCCCATGCTACATCCTGACAAGGTTTTCAGACGAGTTTTTGAGCAGCCATTATGAGTTAGACGTACGTATGAAAGAATTCTGACCGAGCGAGATGGAGCAGTGGTTAGCACACTGGCCTCGCATGCTGGAGAACGGCGATTCAAACCCGTGTCCGGCCATTCTAATTCATTTCTTCCGTGGTTTCTCTAAATCGCTTCAGGCAAATGCCGGGATGGTTCCTTTGAAAGTGCACGGCTGGCTTCCTCACCCATCCTTCCCTAATCCGATGGGACTGATTACCAACCAACCATCAAAGAACTCTGTTGTAAAGTACAAATGAAACAGTCTTTACAAAGTAGTTATTCATATCTCTTTCGTAAACTGCCTACACTATGGGTTTTGTTCTTCTCTTTGTATACCGCCGTAACGATTTCTCTCCACAGTTCTGTAGAATTAGCGTACATGTCACTTATTATAACAACAGGTGGCACATAATAGTACAAGAATTGGCCAAAGTAAATGATATGCAGTCCCATGCCGTAAACACACGAGAACGGTTGCGCACTCACAACACACATTCACACACATACCCATGCGCGCACACACACACACACACACACACACACACACACACACACACACACACACACACATACCCACGCACACACACACGCACGATGACTACAGCATGTACGGACCGGTATTGACAGCACGGGACGCATTCCCTTCATATTGGTCATCAATCAAGAATGTCATCATGCGGAGCCGTCAATGGCGTGTCAACAGCGGAACGTGGGGGTTTGCGGGAGGATCCCAGATGGAAATTTATGGGGTCTGCCCTCTCGCCTTGGACGCTCGGAATGCAGAGAGCAGGTTTCAGAGGGCAATGCAATGTGACGCGGCAGCCTTCTCCTGAGGAGTCCAATTTCACGCCTCGGTACACAATCTTCGCAGTCGAGCGGTCGCGTTACCGATCTCTCTTTCGGCATGAAGAAAAGAAACACAAGGTGCAGCACTCGCGTGTTTGAGAGTCAAGGATTAGAAACTGCTGCGGAAGATGGGGGTTAAGATGGAATACGCACAGGCAAGTTTCTTTCTTGCCGTGAAGAGATGTTGCCAAGTTTAGTAAATATCAGAACGGAAAACGCTCGTATCACAACACAAAAAAGGCGACTGTGTCCTGCACGGAGTTAGGGATGCAAAAGAAGCAAACTGGCTTTTCGACTTATCTAGAAGCTTCGAAGACATTTAAATCAAAACATCTTGACATATTCGCGCTTTCTTCGTTGTTAGTATTAGTACACATGTCATGCAATATATCGCATCGTCTCAAGTAAAGTAAGATGATACATGATGTCAGTGCTTGATTTGTAAGAGAAGAGGCTTCGGTATTCCGACCTCAGGGTTCTTTTTTTCAAAAATGGTTCAAATAGCTCTGAGCACTATGGGACTTAACTTCTGAGGTCATCAGTCCCCTAGAACTTAGAACTACTTAAACTTAACTAACCTAAGGACATCACACACATCCATGCCCGAGGTAGGATTCGAACCTGCGACCGTATCGGTCGGACGTTATTTTAACGCTTTTCTGAGCATTTTGAAATTGTGAACATAAGATCTGTGCCGGTAAAAAAAAAACTCTTTTGTACACCAACAGTCTCCAATTACATGTCTTATTAATTACGTTAAACATTAATTTACGATTTATTACAAAAAGGAAGTTAGTTAAGTGAACACACGTATATTTGAACTAAAAGATACTCAGTAAGAGAAAAAACTTCAATGTTTTAACTCACAGTTTATACAGATGGCCAACTTTAAAAGGCGAAAAAGGGTCACTGAGCGGCCATTCAACTTCACAAAAAAGTCGAGGAGGAACAGTCTTAGTTACCAGAGAGGCTCTGCTGTCGGTAATGATCACATTCATATTCACTAGATTACTGTGGAAATATCTTGATGGTGGTTGGCAACGGAAGCTAATTTGCGGGATACTTCCCTTTGTAATCACAAACTCCGCCAAAGTTCTTACAATTATCAGAAACACACAAAGATCTTTAATCGCATCTCTTTAGTTCAATTGAAAGTGTCTGAACATCTTTTGCCCCCAAATTTCTGTCGTATCGCGTCTCAAATTCTGCGGTTCTGACGTTTTTGTCGCCATACCGGAAACGTAGTACTGGAGCACACCATCACAAATAAAGCAGTGCATGATGTCATCCCCCTCAGGAATAAATCCATCTACAGAAATTCCACCCCTCCTCCTCTCAGAAAAACTTTTATATCTATTACATATATACTCTTCAGGCATATGATATAATGTATTGTCTACTACGGCTGGCGAATCACCTGGATTTAGGGCATAGGACCAGGGACTGTGGCCTATAAATTGTAAGATGCAGGTGTGCCAACACCTTACGGCTAAGAAGCTTACTGCGCCGGGAAAATTTGCTGTAACTCGTAAAAAAGTGCTCATGCCCAGAATATATTCGACTTTATTTGTGCTATGATAGAAGCATTTTTCACTCTGGTTCCGAGCTTTTACTCTACCATAATTTTGACAATACACCCCCATAGCTTGACATCCTAGGTAGTGTCTCAGGCGACAACTGATCTGGTATAGGTTTCTCTTAATGTCTTTCGAACCCTATTGCTTATATCGTGGCAACGGATAAAGCTTTCACTAAACAACAGGACTGCCATTCATGAATTGTATTTGTATACTTTCTTATAAAAATTCGACCGACTCGCACAAATGTGAAACATATAAACGGTGCGCGTAAAAAGGCTCCAAAAAGAACATTTTTCGCACGCAGAATCCGAGAGAACCTAGATTTTTGACAGAGAATTTTCAATTTTATCTGAAAAATGCATTTTTATTTAAATGAATTACTGTGTATAGCTTCCGCGCGTTGAATTCACGTAACAAAGAATTTAATGTGCCACATTTAGTTCTAACTTGAACCATCGTATCTCGATAATGGTTATTGAATAAAAATGTCGTTTTGAGTTTATCCGTTCATCCACCTTAGTGCAAAGATTGAACCAAGTCCTGCAAGCTTAAAGTACAGAAGTGGCGTGTTTTTGCACGTAAAAGCCGAAAGATGCATACAAAAATGGTAGGAGTAGTTGAGAATTATTTTCAGCCGATTTTACAACTTTTGCAAAAGCAATTAATGAATTCGCGCAATTCGCCCGGGTGAAAGCTCCGGATCGTCACTTTAACCTTCCTTAATATTTATTAATTGTTCAGCTAATTCCATCTATACAAGATGTAGCCTCTTTAAGTTAATAAATACATTTTCAAGAGGTGTTTCCATGCATCTCTGTTCTCTGCTGTCTTCTACCAGTGGAAGCCTGCAGCCTTCCTGAGTTCCTTATCCCAGCGATCAGATGGTCTTCCTGGAGGTCTTCGTTTATCTCTAGGACTCCACTCTAAAACTGATTTCATTCATCTTCCATCCTTCGTTCGTGCAATATGTCCTGCCCACTGCCATTTTAGTGTCTTAACCCGTTCTATAATATCTTTTACTCTTGTTACTGCTCGAATGTCTTCACTTTTCTCTCGATCTTTCTTAGTGAGACCTAACATTGACTTTTCCATAGCTCTCTGAGCAGTTCTAAGTTTCGTTTTGAAAAATTCATTTAAAGTCCAAGTTTCACACCCGTACGTTAAAACCGGTAGTACACAATGATCAAAAACTGTCATCTTAAAGTAGACTGGCATGTTAGATTTCAAAACTGTTGCATTCCTTCCGTAAGCCCTCCAATACAGTTTAATTCGACGTAAAATTTCAGCTTTCAAATCCCCTTTTGTCTCAATTAATTGCCCCAGATAAACGTATCACGTAACATTGTTTAGGATGTTGCCGTTCAGTGTTACTTGTCCTGCAGCTGCCCACTTAGTATGCATAACCTGAGTCTTGGAGTGATTTATTTTAAGTCCAATTTCCTGACAACGATCTGTTAAGTCTTTTATAGAGGACTGCATTTCCATCTTACTGTTAGCTAGGACCACTATGTCGTCAGCAAATCTCAGGCTGGTAAGCCTTTTAGCATTTATCCTTATTCCTCTGTTGTTCCAAATGATTTTGGACATAGCCATCTCGAGAACTGCTATAAATAACTTCAGAGATATAGGATCGCCTTTCTTTACTCCTTTACGAATGGGAAATTTAGACTTGTTTTTTCCTATGATAGATGCTACAGACGTGTCATAAATGTTGCACAATATGTTTATATAATTTTTTCCACTCCTTACTCGGCCATTGCTTGTATGACTGCAGTGTGGCTGACAGAGTCAAAGGCTCATTCAAAGCCAGTTTCCCGCCCCCCCCCCCCCCCCGACAAAAACCGCGATTTTTTATCGCGGCCTTCTCAATCGCAGTTACCTGTTAGGATAAATTTGCAGACGATCAATTAAGACTTTGATTTGATGACGTTTATAATAAATTATTAGATTCTCTTTCTATAATGATAAAAACTGAGGATAAATATAACTAAGAACGTCTGGATAATCTCTTACTCCTATTTCCCCATGTTATTCATTAATGATTTTAATCTTACATCTATATCCAGATTTCGCTTTATTTTTAATGTTTATTTTCTTCGATTGGATACCTTACGACACATTTTTTGCCTTTTCTTTTCTACAAGCGTGCTGGGCGCAATTTCTTCGATGCCTTTTTTCCACTTTTTTGTCGCCCTTATACCTTGTATGTTGTATGTATGTTATATGGTAACCAGGGACCTAGAAACGACGGAGAGGCTCCGTCCCCGCCGCAGCCGCAGTGGTCCACAACCCCACGACGACTACCGCAGTCCACTTCACCCCTCCGCCGCCCCACACCGAACCCAGGGTTGTTGTGCGGTCCAGCCCCCGGTGGACCCCCAGGAACATCTCGCACCAGACGAGTGTAACCTTTATGTTTGCGTGGTAGAGTAATGATGGTGTATGCGTACGTGGAGAACTTGTTTGCGCAGCACTCGCCGACATAGTGTAGCTGAGGCGGAATAAGGGGAACCTGCCCGTATTCGCCGAGGCAGATGGAAAACTGCGTATAAACCACCCACACACTGGTCGGCTCACCGGACCTAGACGCAAGTCCGCCGCGCGGATTCGTCCCGGGGACCTGGCGCTCCTTCCTGCTCCGGAAAGCCGTGCGTTAGACCGCTCGGCTAACCGGGCGGGTGCCATTATCCCTTAGTAGAAGTGTTAGTACGGTTTTCGGAATATTTTCTAATGGTCTATTTGCCACGGGGGGTGGGTACCAGCCCAACATTCACCTAGCCGAATGTGGGGAACCGCCTGAACGACATCCACCCTGGCTGGTACATATTCCATATTCGTTAGCCGCCTGGTCGATTTGATCCGTGCTGGAGAGACTCACCGGGCCCCGTAAGCGGCGTTCTAGCGCACGAGAACATCCGGGCGGGAATGCACTCTTTCTTTATGTGCTTTATTTTTCAAAATTCGCCAATAATTCGACTAATTTGTCCCTGAGGTCACATTTTCTACTCTAACACCTATAGGGCGTCCTGTAAATATTTATAACAACTATTATGGTTGGTGAAAGCAGAGATCCGATCGGAAAATACGTAAAGACTTATTAAACATTAAGTGAACATTTTAGAGACTTTAACACGTTAATCCACAATATTCGGAAGCGGCAGCAGTCGAACAAGGAGGCCATGGACCAGTTGAGGTAGCCCAACAGCAGTCAGCACTTCGACAGATTAACGAAAGAGCAGATGGACAATGCTTCCAAGGACAACAATGACCAGTACAGTTCGCACATTAGCGGTCAATGCTCCAGGAACTGTCATCATACTGAACTCAAGTGCGTGACGTATCTGAAGATGTGGAGCAGGAGGACTGAGCAGTACCCGACCACGTCAGCATAGAGGTAAAGCAAGGAAAGGGCTGCAAATGTATCGGGTGCTGTTGGTAGGTTTCCGCCCTCTGTTGCAGGCCACACGGTATCGTTCGGTAGGCACGGTTGCGGTTGTTTGTCTTCTTCTCGTGTTGACTGGTGCCACTCGGTTTCGCAAGTGTTGCCTGTCCGCTAGTGGCAGCAGCGGCGGTTATCGATATGTAGTAAGTGTAGCCCTATCTCTGGGGCGACGCCGTCGTTTTTCCGGGTCGTGTGAGTGTGCCGTGTTCGGTTGGGGGCTCAGGAGGAGCCAGGTCCACTCAGTGCGAAAACTGGCTGGGACCGCTGGCAGCACACGTGGACTGCCAGATGGAAGTGCTGTGGTCACGAGGGTGCACGATCTCGTCGTAAACCGGATCCATCAAGCTTTAAGAGAGTGCACTTCAATCCAAGTAGAACGGAGTCAGTTACCCGTGTGGGCACTGTACTGATGGTGCGACAGATTATTATGGGGACGTCATGTGCAGTTTGGTGGATCTGCACACCGCCCAGAACTTGAAGATCCTACTACGTTAAAAGCACTTGGCTCAGTGATTGGACGATTTAGTTACTCAACTGTGAATTAATAAACTAGTGAAGAGATTTGTTTCATTTGGCCAACCGTCGTTAGAGTTTCCACAGTGAGAGTTCAGTGTGTGTTTGTGTGCCTAATGAATTTGATGTCACTCATTTGGTACTTGGTTTTGGCTCGCTTGGCGAGTGTTTCCGCAACGACGTGCGGTTGCTGAATCTGGTTGGTTACATTTCGGTTTTGCATCGCACGCAAATCGAGTGGGGTTTCAGTTACTGTTAGCTTGTCTGATGTTCTATACTGTGACTTGTTTGTTCAGATTTTCGCGTTTGTGGTATCGGTCGGAAATCTGGGTGGTGGTTCCTTTCATATTCCAGGCGTTCTTATCACAGTATTCTGGGGACGTAGTGCAGACTGCCGGTTCCGGCTTTGGCGTATTGTTCCATCATTGCATCTGGTTTACCGGACGTCACGTAGCTTCAACAACATTCGTTAGACTGCCATTAGTCTGAGTTACCACCTTGCGAAGTGAATGCAACTCTTGGCTGCCTATCTCATAGCTCGCGAAAGTGTTTGTTTCGGGACCTTTTGAAGGGTTGATTCAAATGGTCTAGAACGGTTCGACCACCCCGGCCGGCTGACATGTTGGTCTCTCCTATTATATGTACTGGAAAAAAGTGACATCTATTAGCAAATATTTATTAAGTAACATTACTTGATTCGCGCCAGAATAACTGTGCTTTTCCTACGTACCACGCTGATGACGTAACTGGCGTTCTCATGTCTGGCCACACTACTCTCCACTGGCTCCTTCAGCCAGCGTGCGAATTGAAATCTTCCTACAGACTTTGTGCGTTTTGCAGTACAGCTTTACTCACTGAGTGCTAGATCGTATATGCAGACGCAACACAAAATAGTAAAACTGGAAAATAAGAAAGTATAATGAGACTAGAACAGAAGGGTTACCTTACAACCTGTGTGGTTTTGAGGAGCGCCAAGATGAGTTTACAGTATTCACCTGACAACCAGACTCCTTGGATTAAAATCCAATCAAGAATCTGTGGGACTAATTGGATCAGTCTGTCCACGTCCTGGGTCATGAATCGAGATACTTAGCGTTGCGGGCAGCGGAACAGGTGGCGGTTTGGCTCCACATTCCTGTCTGTACTTCCCAGAAGCTCATAACCTCACTGACTCTCTACATGCACTTGTTGCAGCTGCTAGCGGTGCAAAAGGTGGCTTTTCAGGCTTTCGTCAGATGCTGGCATTAATGTACCGGGACAGTGTATTTTCCTGCCAAGTGCACGATTGTATGAAGACTACCAACAAAACAATTATTTTTTGTGAACACATGTGCCTTTCACCATGGTACTAGAAATTGCAATTACTATTATATCAAAAAGTAACTATTTACTTTTTATCAGTCAGAAGGTCCTGAGGTTCGTTGCCACGGATTTATATCATGGTTGCTAAAAGACAAACGGAACTGGCAGTAGAATTTCTCGAGGTAGTTGTAATGCATTTACCGGGCAATGATCGGACTGGTGGTGGAAAAAGTGTAGAGGCGCTGGAAGCAGCTAGCGACATGCCGTACTGGCGTGAAGGTAGCAAGCAGAAGTGGCACAGCTGGCTCCATCTGTAATGATCCGACGGCGCGAATTTTGTGGGCAGCGTGTGACTTCGGTAGATGCTGCCCTGAATGTAAAGCGCTGTTTGTGGTGATGTGCCCGCGAAAACACCTTTATGATATATTTTGCGCTGCTCAAAAATGTCACGGTCAGAAAAAAAGTGCACACGCTGTTTAACTGTACATGGACTTCCTCCACTGTGCAAACTGCAGGTCGGCAACTGCGAATGCAGGTCTTGTGTCCGGTAGATTCACCGTTACCAACACTTCTGTTTACGTCTTCATTCATTTCAGCTTGACAAGGTGTTGGGTGTGCTACCGCTCCCACACTTCTAACAACAGTCCATCACAAGCAGACCAGAAAAAAAAAATTCTATATATAACAAGTGTCCCTTCTTCTTGCAAACTTCAAATGCCTTCTTATCTCCAGTTTGATAATGTGTTCCAGGCCACGGCCCTTTCACACATTCCAAAAGCAGAACGGCCGCTCGCTGCGACTCAAGATTTAGTTATTCGTGATTATCGTTTCTAAGTATTCAGTTGAATTTACAGCCTTTAGATTTCTGTGATTAGCAGATTTATTTCAGTACTCATGTGGCCTTGGGAGGGCCAGTCCTGACAAAACTTTACCATCAGGTGAGCATGATATATGAGACAGGTGAAATACCCTCAGACCTCAAGAAGGATATAATAATTCCGATCCCAAAGAAACCAGGTGTTGACAGATGTGAAAATTACCGAACTATCAGTTTAATACGTCACAGCTGCAAAATACTAACATGAATTCCTTACAGACGAATGGAAAATCTAGTAGAAGCCGACTTCGGGGAAGATCAGTTTGGATTCCGCAGAAATATTGGAACACGTAACGCAATACTGACCTTACGCCTTATCTTAGAAGAAAGATTAAGTAAAAGGAAACCTACATATCTAGCACTTGTAGACTTAGAGAAACCTTCTGACACTGTTGACTGGAATACTCTCTTTCAAATTCCGAAGGTGGCAGGAGTATAATACAGGGGGCGAAAGGCTATTTACAGTTTGTACAGAAACCAGATAGCAGTTACAAGAGTCGACAGGCATGAAACGGAAGTAGTGGTCGGGAAGGGAGTGAGACAGAGTTGTAGCCTCTCCCCGATGTTATCCAATCTTGATATTGAGCAAGCAGTAAACGAAACAAAAGAAAAATTCGTAGTAGGTATTAAAATCCATGGAGAAGAAATAAAAACTTTGAGATTCGCCGATGATATTGTAATTCTGTCAAGCAGCAAAGAACTTGGAAGAGCAGTTGAACTGAATGAACAGTGTCTTGTAAGGAGGATATAAGATGAACATTAACAAAAGCAAAACGAGGATAATGGAATGTAGTCGAATTAAGTCGGGTGATGCTGAGGGAATTTTAAATTAGTAAAGGAGTTTTGCTATTTGGGGAGCAAAATAACCGATGACGGTCGATGTAGAGAAGATATAAAATGTAGACTGGCAATGGCAAGGAAAGCATTTCTGAAGAAGAAAAGTTTGTTAACATCGAGTATAGATTGAAGTGTCAGGAAGTCGTTTCTGAAAGTATTTGTATGGAGTGTAGCCATGTATGGAAGTGAAACATGGACGATAAATAGTTTGGACAAGAAGAGAATAGAAGCTTTCGAAATCTGGTGCTACAGAAGAATGCTGAAGATTAGATGGGTAGATCACATAACTAATGATGAAGTTTTGAATAGAATTGGGGACAAGAGGAGTTTGTGGCACAACTTGACAAAAAGAAGGGACCGGTTAGTAGGACATGTTCTGAGGCATGAAGGGATCACAAATTTGGCATTGGAGGGGAGCGTGGAGGCCAAAAACCGTAGACGGAGACCAAGAGATGAATACACTAAGCAGATTCAGAAGGATGTAGGATGCAGTAAGTACTGGGAGATGAAGAAGCTTGCACAGGATAGGGTAGCATGGAGAGCTGCATCAAACCAGTCTCACGACAGAAGACCACTACAACAACAACTCATGTGGCATATTTAACAGTTTTCATTATGTACAGTCAATTGCCACTTTTCGAACAATACAGATATATTATGTACATCATTTTGCAGTTGGTTTTGATCCTCTGATGACTTTAGAAAACGGCAAATGACAGCATTATCTATAAAAAATCTAAGAGACCTGCTCTGATTGTCTCCTAAATCGTCTGTGTACATTAGGAACAGCAGAAGGCATATAATACTTCTTCGGGAAACGCCAGATATTATAAGTGGCGATCAAAAAGAAACGAGGGCGAAGCATAATTACAGAAACCGGTACCTGTATGTTAAAAGTAATGACCCTGGCTATTGAGACACTTGACCCACTGTGACACAAGGCGGTGAATGGCTGTCTCATAAAATTCCAGTGGCTGCGATGTTAACCAGTTCCGCACGTGCCGGCCAGAGTGGCCGAGCGGTTCTAGGCGCTACAGTCTGGAACCACGCGACCGCTACGGTCGCAGGTTTGAGTCCTGCCTTGGGCATGGATGTGTGTGATGTCCTTGGTTAGTTAGGTTTAAGTAGTTCTAAGTTCTAGGGGACTGATTACCTTAGAAGTTAAGTCCCATAGTGGTCAGAGCCATTTAGTTCCGCACGTACAGTTGGGCGTCGTCGTCCGAGGTGAATCGGAAAGGTTATGCTGACGTTCTTCTTTGACCAAGATGGTCCCCTTCAGACTCACTTCCTGCTGCATGGGCCAAAAGTGAATCATCAGCACTACTCGCAAAGATTGACCATCCTTCGCCAAGTAATCAAATCAAAACGACCAATCTCATCCGTGGGGTCATTCTGCTCCATGACAATATAAAACCGCATACGGCCTACATAGTCGCGGACTCCTGCAGAAATTCAAATGTGAGGTTCTCAGCCGCCCTGCATACACTTCGGACGTCTCTCCCTGTGATTACGCCATTTTTGGCCCTCCTAAAAAGGCTCTGAGGGGCAAACGACAACTGGAGACGCATGTCTGGTTCCGCATCTAGACAGCTTCGGTACTTAGATCTGTGGGCAGCATAGATCGAGAATCCAGATTCACACATGTATGTTGTGGCAAACGGAAGAAGTTAACATTTTGCCTTTTCAACAAGGGGTAAGTATTTCTTGTTATCCAAACGGATCCAAAAGTGTGAGTAACCGTCAATGTCAAACCTTGATTTCAAGGTAGGGTCTGTGGAAATTTCTATCAACAACTCATATTCATTTGATGATAGAATGTTCGGCTTTTTGGATACAGTGAGTGGGTTGACCACCCATTCCTATTTCTGCGGCTTCTATCTTCAGCTGTTGGGAAATAATGCTGTAACAATGACATCAAGCTTCGGATTTGTTCCAGGATTTGATGAAACAAATTCTTCCCAAGCGCCAATGTTTTGTTTTTGAAAAACTCCTTGAGAAGAGGAAAACACTCGACCTCCCCCTCCTCGACACTCTCTGCCCAAAAATTGATTTTCCTCTTGAATGCTCGAACTTTGTCGATAGCAGTGACCTTTGTTTCACTTTGCCGTGGACTGAAATATTCATTTCGTTCATTTTGGAGAAAATATCTGACAAATAGGCAAATATACACTGCCAATTTTCGTCTTTAATAAGGTCTGCTAATTTGGTGTTATGCTCCAAAAAGAAAGCTAAAACCTCCAATCTTAATTCGTGCAACCGAGAGAGTGCATTCCCACGTGACAGGCACCTCACTTCTGTGTGGAGAAGCAGGGAACGACGAAGGCTTCCCATATCTTCACACAGTATTGTGAAAAGTCTTGACTTCAACGGCCTTGATTTTATGTAGTTAATGATTTGAATGGATTCTTCTAAAACTTCCTTGAACGAAACAGGCATTTGTTTCGTAGCTAAAGCGTATCTGCAGAGAGCACAATGACTTCTGCTGCAATTCTTGGCGTTTTCCTTTATTTTCGTTATTACTCCGACTGTAGTACCTGTCATAGCTTTGGCACCATCTGTGCACACATCTATGCAATTAGACCATGAAACTTCGTCAGTCCTTAAAAAAAATCACCCAATAGACGGAATATTTCAGCACCTGTTGTGTTGGCAGGTAGTGGTCTGCACTATAAGAGGTCCTCCTCAAAACATAGTACCCGTCATAGCTTTGGCACCATCTGTGCACACATCTATGCAATTAGACCATGAAACTTCGTCAGTCCTTAAAAAATCACCCAATAGACGGAATATTTCTGCACCTGTTGTGTTGGTACGTAGCGGTCTGCACTATAAGGGGTCCTCCTCAAAACATCCAGAATATTCATAACGGACAAAAGTAAATAAAATCGCTAATCCTGCAACATCAGTGGATTCATCTATCTGCAGAGAAAATGAATTGTGTTGGATGTGAGAAACAAGAGCGTCTTTCACATCATTTGACATGTCAACAATGCGTCTCTTGACAGTATTGTTTGACAATGGCACCGAAGATACAAGCTTTACTGCCTTTTCGTCTAGCATGCAAGAGCCAATATCATTGACACACGGCTTTATTAGATTTTCGGCAACGGTATGAGCTTTGCCTGTTTTTGCCACTCAATAACTAACCAAGAAAGAATCTTTTAATGAATTTTCATTAATTGTTTTTGCGTGAGTTTTCATGCAATGCTGAGAAGCAACTAGTTCAGCACTCTTCCTTTTGAAAAAATCGATGTCTTTAGAAGTGAAACCCTAGTGATTACTTTCAAAATGACGGTGTAATTTAGCTGGAACCACTGATCTGTTCGGAAAGACTCGCGCACAAATTACATACTGAACTTTACCCTCGTTTGTCTCCATAAAGCCCATTTCTAAATAGCTTTCGTTCTACTTAAGCTTCTTGGTTATTCCCCTTACACTGGATATTGCAACCAATGGAGTACTTGCAGCGTTTTCACATAATAAATCCGGTTGTGGAGATTCTTGTGATCGTTCTTCCTTTGGTTGTCCTCCCTCCTCATTCATTTCAACTGGAAACTTCCCTTGTTGTGAAGGCGATGGAGAAACTGCACCCTTCTTCATCGTCCTGACTTCAGCAACCGATCTATGTTAGAAGTAATAAACTGGTCAAAAATCGACTTATGAAATAGGAAGTGCACTGACAAAGCAAGTTTAACATTTAATGATGCCTGGGGCCGCATACATGCCAGCGAGCGCTGTGATTGGTCGACAAAGCTCGCTCCACACATGCGTAAAAGGTTTCAGTGCATCTAGCGCCGTGAGCCGGCGCACAAACGACCACAGTATTGTTGTGAAAGAGTCGATCAGAGAAGCCGCATTCTCCGGCACTAAACTGTGTAAGCGTTCTCACTTAGGAACCGCAAAGGCTGCTTGGAAATACGACCTGAAGTAAAAGGACACACGTTTTTCACACGAAAAAAAGTGATGGGTTAGATTTTCACATTTTTATTCAATAATTTTACTCATTACTTTACACGATTTGGTGACAGGTGGCCGCGGAAGAAAGAGCCGGTGGACCCCTAAGGGGTCTGCAGACCACACGTTGGGAAGCCCTGTTCTACAGACATGAACCCTGTCTAAAATACCAGGAATAGATTGAAAGGAGATGTTTATGGACGACGTGACCCACCAACTCCCCTGAGGGATCTACGCCGAATCGCCGTTGAGGATTGGGACAATCTGGACCAACAGTGCCTTGATGAACTTGTGGGTAGTATACCATGACGAATACAGTCATGTATCAATGCAAGAGGACGTGCTACTGGGTATTAGAGGTACCAGACTGTACAGCAATCTGGATCACCACCTCTGAAGGCCTCGCAGTATGGTGGTACAACATGCAACGTGTGGTTTTCATGAGCAATAAAAAGGGCGGAAATGATGTTTATGTTGTTCTGTATTCCAATTTTCTGTACAGGTTCCAAAACTCTCGGAGCCAAGGTGATGCAAAACTTTTTTTGATGTATGTACTTCGTCTTACTTGGTGAAGGGATTTCGGAAAGTGTTATTTGGTCATTCTGCTGTAGTGGCACAGCTATCAGTAACATGTCCTTCTCTAAATGGTGAAGTTAGTGTGATAATTGGTAACGTATTTCCAGAAGTAAATCAGCTGAATAAAATATAAAGGGAAACTGGATAGTAATTCATGGATGTGATCGAAGAACAGTTAAAAATTTGCTGCCTCTGCGTCCGCTACCATGGCCTCCAGTCCGCTTGTCGGGCTGCGAGTTGAAAGGCGATGGTGCGTAGGGCGCACCTACCGAGTCCTTAGGGCCCGAGCAGACGTCTGCCTCCAGTCGATTGCCGTGGACCGTGCGCTCTCCAGGGGCCACTAACGACTCGCCGAGGGCTGAGCACCGATTGTCGATTGCAGTTGAGAGTTGCCGCCCCACTTCCCCTCCCTCGGCTCCTCCCTGGTGAACGGCAAACGTACAGACCTCCCTCCCAGTTAGTGGGGCGTGCAGGGTGCTTTGTGGTCGACAAACGAAGTGCCGCCGCCATGGCGGAGCCGGAGACAAACTCGCCAACAAATCGGTCGCGGTTAGCGGGAGACGCGCCGCAGTGGCAACTCTGCCGGCGATGCGGGCAATTGCGGCGTGCTCAGCTCCTCGTCTCTGTCCCGCGCTTTCAAAGGGATATTTCCCGTAATTAGCGATACAAACATTAAATGCGACCCCTATAACTGCATCGCTGCCACCGTCACGTACACACCTCGCTACCCCGAAATCATGTACAAAACATTGTCAATTCATTTGTATTTCAATACAGGGCTGTATGGGATGCTACCAGGTAGCTGCTTTGAAACTTCTGGTGCAATCTGATGTTCAAAATGACCTAACATGTTCTCATTTTATCTACTCGCTAAATTAAATCCAACTGATTTTCGTTGTTAGTATAAAACGGAAAACTAGCTTCTGTCATCTCACATACTTTACTGAGCATTAAAATTGCTACACCAAGAAGAAATGCAGATGATTAACGGGTATTCATTGGACGAATGAATTATACTGGAACTGACATATGATAAAATTTTCACGCAGTTTGGGTGCATATATCCTGAGAAATCAGTACCCAGAACAACGACCTCTGGCCGTAATAACGGTATTGATACGCCTGGGGATTGAGCCAAACAGAGCTTGGATGGCGTTATACGTACAGCTGCCCATGCAGATTCAACACGATACCACAGTTCATCAAGAGTAGTGACTGGCGTATTGTGACGAGCCAGTTGCTCGGCCACCATTGACCAGTCGTTTTCAATTGGTGAGAGATCTGGATTATATGCAGGCCCGGGCAGCAGTCGAACATTTTCTGTACCCAGAGAGGCCCATACAGGGCTTGCCTGCAACATGCGGTCGTGCATTATCCTGTCGAAATGTAGGGTTTCGCACGGATCGAATGACGGGTAGAGCCACGGGTCGTAACACATCTGAAATGTAATGTCCACTGTTCAAAGTGCCGTCAATGCGAACAAGAGGTGACCGAGACGTGTAACCAATGGCACCCCATACCATCACGCCGGGTGATACGCCAGTATGGCGATGACGAATACACGCTTCCAATGTGCGTTCACCGCGATGTCGCCAAACAACGGATGCGCATTTCTCCTGCTTACACGCGATACCACAACAACGTTTCACAAGGCAACGCCGGTCAAATAATGTTTGTGTATGAGAAATCCGTTGGAAACTTTCCTCATGTCAGCACGTTGTAGGTGTCGCCACCGGCGCCAGCCTTGTGCGAATGATCTGAAAAGCTAATCATTTGCATATCACAGCATTTTCTTCCTGTCGGTTAAATTTCACGTCTGTAGCACGTCATCTTCGTGGTGTTGCAATTTTAATGGCCAGTAGTGGACCTCGCGATTTCTACTGATGAAACACTCACTCGGTCTGTGTGATATGAAGATCAAATAGATGGCTATTCCCCGTTGCTCGCTCACTAAAATAACCTTTTGATATATTATACTATCAAAAGAAAGAAATCTTGTTATTTCTTCACATGTCTTTATAAAATTATAGGTACGTTAGTTTTTTTAGGAAATACATGTATCAGACCTACAATGAGCTGGCGATAAAATAAATCTTTATTAACTAGCAGTTTTGATGCTATTATTATCTTCTGGTACCACAAATTTACAGCAGCCTGCAACTGTCATTGCACAAATTATCGATACCTCATATGAATTCGACATAATGGTTTTAAATTTCGATTGATTTTGTTGACTTTATGTGTAACTCCCGTCACATCCCCAACCAGCTGCTAAGAACGAAACGGGTATTTTATGTCAATAGCACAGTCTTTCGGGTCCCTGTCATTTGACACCTTCTCACACTCCCAGGCGTGATACGGTATCGGGATCAACACGTCAGTCGAAGTGCGGGCAGAAATCATAGAAGTAACAACGGTGACAATATCGAAGGGACCAGCATCGTCATAACTGGCAGTTGGTGATATAATGGCGTACTGCCAGTCATAAATGCCAATGGCTAGTTTGAAAGCGCATGCTATTTTGAACATTTGATGCCACTTGGGTCCGAGAACATTTTTGGTGTACATTGCCTTAGTGAAACTTTTTGAAACATAGTCGTCGGAAATAACAGCAGTCATAAAATAGTATTAAAGCTTTACGTTACTATTAAAGAGTCTTGGCCACATACAATAATTATATTTTAAAAAACGGTGACCGGTCTCCTTCAGTGTTTTATCACCTTCACACCGTTACTCTTTAAACGGAGTAACTTGTAAGCAATTAGAGGAGACTTTCGAAAAGAGATACTACAGAACATGATAAAATTCGGTTATAAACAGAGAAAGAAATACCCACGCCGACTGCTGGACAAGGTGGGGTGGGTGGGGTGGAGCATGAACCGGTCTAGGACGGCGTGAAGAACATCAGCTGCGTGACGTGTGGCAGCCGTCCTATGAATAGTGAGAGCTCTGCCCCCCCCCCCCCCCACCCTTCGATGATTTATTATTATGCTTATGTGGTTGTTTTACTTTTTGTCAACAATGGTGATCTTCCCATTGCATCTAATGTATCTGTTACCTGTGGTGTATATAACAGTGTACGCTGCGTTGTGTTCTGATTAAAAAGTTTAGACCAATACTCTCGTATCTTTGGCTTGTAATCGGAAAACAGCTATCGTCATGCCGTTGCTATGGTTACTGCTGGCGCTTCTTCGTGCCATCTTTGCTCTACTTATATTACGCGTAAGACTCCAAACAGGACATCTAATGTCAATTTCTAATGTCAATGGTTATATCTTTATTATTATTCGGTAACAAGTCGTTTAATAATTTTTTTTAAAGTCTGTGTTTCTAGTTACTTGAATGCGAAGGTGATCCAAATATTTCGTTCTACAATAGCATTTACTCTGATCTTATTCATATTTCACAGCCACTGGCTGTCATTGGCGTAATGCTGGAGACAGTACGCGGAGCTGTCGCTATTTAGCCGGCCGGAGTGGCCGAGCGGTTCTAGGTGCTACAGTCTGGTACCGTGCAACCGCTACTGTCGCAGGTTCGAATGCTGCCTCGGGCATGGATGTGTGTGATGTCCTTAGGTTAGTTAGGTTTAAGTAGTTCTACGTTCTAGGGGACTGATGACCTCAGCAGTTAAGTCCCATAGTGCTCAGAGCCATTTGAACCATTTTGTCGTTCTATGTGGGACACCAGCTGCACGCCATACGGCTTTTGTTCTTCACGCCATCCAAGAGCGGTTCAATCTCTGTGCCACCACATCCAGCAGTAAACACTGGTGTTTCCTCTGCAACTTATACTGTCATTATATCATCTCATCTTACTCAATCTACAAAGCAACGGTCTGACGACGATCAAACACTGATCGAAACCAGTCACCGGCTTCAAAATAAAATTTTTGTATGCGATCTGTACTGTTTTTATTATTTAAATGTTTAATACATTAGTGAAGACTACTGTCGTATTAGTGTACTTTGGCAACTTCGGCTATGATAAGTGGCAGCGTGTAGTAACGAAATTAGAAAACTACAGTCCATTATCAGTACTTCAGTAAACACAATAAAGGCTCAAAATATTTTAGAGTCATTGTTAGGACGACTAGTTTGCTGCAGCTCTCCTTTAATTTCCTGATGACGACACCCTCTTGAGTAGTCAGCACCCGAAAATTCGATAAGGTGACTATTTTACCTAGAGAATATATTTTTAATCATCATTAGGATATTCAACAGAGCTGCACTTACTCCGAAAAAGTTATCAGGGTTGTAGTTTCCCCTTTCTTTTAGCCGTTCGCAGTAACAGCGCAGAAAATCTACACTGAAGAGCCAAAGAAAATGGTACACCTGCCTAATATCGTGTAGGGCCTCCGCGAGCACGCAGAAGTGCCACTACACGACGGGGCATTCACTCGACTAACGTCCGAGGTACTGCTGGAGGGAACTGATACCATGAAACCTGCAGGGCTGTCCATAAATCTGTAAGAGTACGAGGGCGTGGAGATCTCTTCTGAACGGCAGGTTGCAAGTTATCCCAAATATGCTCAATAACGTTCATGTCTGGTGAGTTTGGTGGCCAGTGGAAGTGTTGAAATTCAGAAAAGTGTTCCTGGAGCCACCATGTTACAATTCTGGACCTGTCGTGTCCCATTGTCCTGCTGGAGTTGCCCAACTCAGTCGGAATACACAATCGATATGAATGGATGATCAGAAAGGATGCTTACGTACGTGTCACTTATCAGAGTCGTACCCAGACATATCAGAGGTTCCATATCACTCGAACTGCACACGCCCCATGCTATTACAGAGCCTCCACCAGCTTGAGCAGGCCCAGCTGACCTGCGGTGTCCATGCATTCGTGAGGATGTCTCCATACCCGTTCACGTCCATCCGCAAGATACATTTTGGAACGAGACTTTTCCGACCAGCCAACATGTTTCCAGTCATGAATAGTGCAATGTCCGTGTTGACGGACACAGGTGAGTCGTAAAGCTTTGTGTCATGCAGTCATCAAGGGTACAAGACTGGGCCTTCGGCTCTGAAAGCCCATATCGATGTTGTTTCATTGAATGGTTGGTACGCTGGCACTTGTCGATGTCCCAGCCCTGAAATCTGCATCAGTTTGCGGTAGGGTTTAACTTCCGTCACGTTGAACGATTCTCTTTAGTCGTTGGTTCCGTTTTTGCAGGGTCTTTCTCCGGGTACAATGATGTCACAGATTTGATGTTATACCGGATTCCTGATATTCACGGTTCACTCGTGAGATGGTTGTACGGGAAAGTCCCCACTTCATCGCTACCTCGGATATGCTGTGTCCCATCGCTCGTGCGCCGACTGTAACACTTAAATCTTGATAACTTGCCATTGTAGCAGCAGTAACCGAGCTAACAACTGCACCAAACACTATTTGTATAGTCATTTCCGACCGCAGCGCCGCATGTTGCCTGATTGCATATCTCGCTACTTGATTTCGCACTCCTATACCATTTTCTTTGGCACTACAGCGTATAATGGCAAACGTTACACGGGACAGATCTGTCATTCATTCACACTGTGGCCAGAGAAAATACCTAAAAAGCCTCTTACCCATCTTCGGGACCCAAATGTTAATTTGGTCACTCAACAGACAGCCGTACGTTGTAGTTGCATCTACAGTACCACTACATCTGACGTTGAGGCACGCAAGCCACACCACCTGGCAAAGTACATGAACCACAGGGTAATTTTCGGTTGGCAAATGCCAGTTTTCTATATGCAGGATTCAAGAAAACGATTGCGACAACTTTCGGAGGATTCATAGTGGGCACCTTGTGGAGTAATTTGAGATTATAAACCTTACGAGAAACATTATACAACGTTGGTACAGGGTATTGACGTCACAGGAGCCAACAGTTGTGACTGGACAATACCTATCTGCAGCTATAACAGCTGACTAACGAAATTTAAGCTGTGTTTTGCAGGCGTGGATGTGTGCTGTCAGGCCCATGGGAGAAGTACAATTTCGATTAATCAGCGTGAATCTTTCGTCGTCAGATGTCGTTCCCCGACATGTGTTCCTATCCTCAATTCGTTCCTCAAGAGCAACTTTACAACGGTTATCGTTAAACTGCGCCCCTGGATAGCATGCGGTTCCAAGCAAATATTCATGCGGCCCGCTATTCTTAGCCATATTTTATAATAAAATGCATCTAGCAACAAACAGCCAAATTCACAAACATCAAGTAACGTTAAGAGACACAGAACACTGTAGTATTTATGGTCCCCGACAAACAAAAATACTTACATAAACGATAGTATTTTAATATGCGCTAAGTTTCACTTGATGTCGGTGAATTCGGCCGTCAGGTAAGTGAAAATGATTTAAATGGCTCTGAGTAATATGGGACTTAACTTCTAAGGTCATCAGTCCCCTAGAACTTAGAACTACTTAAACCTAACCAACCTAAGGACATCACACACATCCATGCCCGAGGCAGGATTCGAACCTGCGATCGTAGCGGCCGCGCGGTTCCTGACTGTAGCGCCTAGAACCGCTCGTCCATCCCGGCCGGCCCAGGTAAGTGAAGTTCGCCGCTCACCACAGGGTGGAGGGGTAAATAGTACAGCCACTATGGCGGTAGAGAATGTGAGAGCGGGAATGTATTATTGTTTGTCTTCCAGAACTGACATCTCACTGACATGTGTGCGTCGAACCGATCAGTAGGTAAATTTTGACATGGAAGAAACACGGATTCGTGAATGCACGTTACAGATACCATCTTAAAAAAAATATGGTACATATTTATAGCAAGAAACATTAGATTGGGGCTGTTGTAATGCAACGCAATGAGTAAAAGAAAAAAGAAACATTCAAAATATTAAAAGTACGAGATCGTATGTCACGCTGCATAGTGCGTTTCAGTGTAAGTGCCGTTCCTCTTATTATTAAATTAACCATTATTATTAATAATAATAACGATTATTAATAATAACGATATGCGGAACAAGGTTCTGCCTCACGAAGTCGGTACTGGTTTCCGAGTAAGAACGTTTGACGACCAGTGCTCTACAGGATCTTGAATTTTATCGATATCGTTTTGTGACATCCTGTATGTATTCTGTTATATTGAAGAAAATGTTGCTCATCATTATCGTTTATTTATATCCTCTCTCGTGATCAAGCTATCATTATTTCTTTCGGTTTCGGCTGGGGGGAAGTGCTTAATCACTCACAATTTATCATTGTCAATACACCTGCGTTCAGAGTTAAGGAAAATGAAAAATGACTACTTACAGTCATGCATTTTCATTTTAACAACGTACCTCCATTCTCCCACTAAATAAAGTTCTATAATCATTTTAATGTTCGAAGGCCGTATTCAGCACGACACAGTAAATCACATCGTATTTGTAACATCGCATCGATTTCGCCAGTACCTTAACTCACTTCAGAAGTTCCATGATTGATTGTTCATTCTTTCTCAAACGTATTGTTACATGGAAACGTTTTTTGTTTTTCAGGCGACTGTCAACAGCAACGATATACTTCGAGAAACGCATTGAAAAACAATGCGTTGTCTTAAAATAAGTTCATTCACAGCCGGTTTCAATCATTGATGATTTTCACATTGGAGAAATATCGTGAAACTTCACACGTCATACATGCTATTTAAACATAAAAGATGCCATGGCTAGTATGTTTTTGTGGTCTTCAGTCCTGAGACTGGTTTGATGCAGCTCTCCAAGCTACTCTATCCCGTGCAACCTTCTTCATTTCCCAGTACCTACTACAGCCTACATCCTTCTGAATCTGCTTAGTGTATTCATCTCTTGGTCTCCCTCTACGATTTTAACCCTCCACGCTGCCCTCCAATACTAAATTGGTGATCCCTCGATGTCTCACAATATGCCCTACCAACCGATCCCTTCTTCTAGTCAACTTGTGCCACAAATTTCTCCTCTCTCCAATTCTATTCAATACTTCCTCATTAGTTATGTGATCTACCCATCTAATCTCCAGAATTCTTCTGTACCACCACATTTCGAAAGCTTCTATTCTCTTCTTGTCTAAACTATTTATCGTCCACGTTTCACTGCCATAGATGGCTACACTCCATACAAATACTTTCAGAAACGCCTTTCTGACATTTAAATCTATACTTGATGTAAACAAATTTTTCTTCTTCAGAAACGCTTTCCTTGCCATTGCCATTTTACATTTTATATCCTCTCTACTTCGACCATCATCAGTTATTTTGCTCCCCAATAGCAAATCTCCTTTACTACTTTAAGCGTCTCATTTCCTAATCTAATTCCCTCAGCATCACCCAATTTAATTCGACTACATTTCATTATCCTCGTTTTGCTTTTGTTGATATTCATCTTATACCCCCTTTTCATGACACTATCCATTCCGTTCAGCTGCTCTTGCACGTCCTTTGCAGTCTCTGACAGAATTACAATGCCATCGACGATCCTCAAAGTTTTTATTTCTTCTCCATGGATTTTAATACCTACTCCGAAATTTTCTTTTGTTTCCTTTATTGCTTGCTCAATATACAGATTGAATAACATCGGGGATAGGCTACAACCCTGTCTGACTCCCTTCCCAACCACTGCTTCCCTTTCATGTCCCTCGACTCTTATAACTGCCATCTGGTTTCTGTACAAATTGTAAACAGCCTTTCGCTCCCTGTATTTTACCCCTGCCACCTTCAGAATTTGAAAGAGAGTATTCCAATCAACATTGTCAAAAGCGTTCTCTAAGTCTGCAAATGCTAGAAACGTAGGTTTGCCTTTCCTTAATCTTTCTTCTAAGGTAAGTAGTAGGGTCAGTACTGCCTCACGTGTTTCAACATTTCTACGGAATCCAAAGTGATCTTACCCGACGTCGGCTTCTATCAGTTTTTCCATTCGTCTGTAAAGAATTCGCGTTAGTATTTTGCAGCTGTGACTTATTAAATTGATAGTTCAGTAATTTTCACATCTGTCCACACCTGCTTTCTTTGGGATTGGAATTATTAAATTCTTCTTGACGTCTGAGGGTATTTCGCCTGTCTCGTACCTCTTGCTCACCAGATGGTAGAGTTTTGTCAGGACGGGCTCTCCCAAGGCTGTCGGTAGTTCTAATGGAATGTTGTCTACTCCGGGGGCCTTGTTTCGACTCAGGTCTTTCAGTGCCCTGCAAACTCTACACGCAGTATCGTATCTCCCATTTCATCTTCATCTACATCCTCTTCCATTTCCATGATATTGTCCTTAAGTACATCGCCCTTGTATAGACCATCTATATACTCCTTCCACCTTTCTGCTTTCCCTTCAGTGGTTAGAACTGGGTTTCCATCAAAGCTCTTGATATTCATGCAAGAGGTTCTCATATCTCCAAAGGTCTCTCTAATATTCCTGTAGGCAGTATCTATATTACCCCTAGTGAGATAAGCCTCTACATCCTTACATTTGTCCTCTAGACATCCCTGCTTAGCCATTTTGCACTTCCTGTCGATCTCATTTTTTAGACGTTTGTATTCCTTTTTTCCTGCTTCATTTACTGCATTGTTATATTTTCTCCTTTCATCAATTAAATTCAATATTTCTTCTGTTACCGAAGGGTTTCTACTAGCCCTCGTCTTTTTACTTATTTGATCCTCTGCTGCCTTCACTATTTCATCCCTCAAAGCTACCCATTCTTCTTCTACTGTATTTCTTTCCCCCATGCCTGTCAATTGTTCCCCTATGCTCTCCCTGAAACTCTGTACAACCTCTGGTTTTTTCAGTTTATCCAGGTCCCACCTCCTTAAATTCCCCCCTTTTTGTAGTTCTTTCAGTTTTAATCTCCATTTCATAACCAATAGATTGTGGTAAGAGTCCACATCTGCCACTGGAAATGTTTTACAATTTGAAACCTGGTTCCTAAATCTCTGTCTTACCATTATATAATGTAGCTGATACCTTTTAGTATCTCCAGGGTTGTTCCATGTATACAACATTCTTTTATGATTCTTGAACCAAGTGTTAGCTATGATTATGTTATGCTCTGTGCAAAATTTAACCAGACGGCTTCCTTTTTCATTTCTTCACCCCAATCCATATTCACCTACTATGTTTCCTTCTCTCTCTTTTCTTACTCTCCAATTCCAGTCACCCATGACTGTTAAATTTTCGTCTCCCTTCACTACCTGAATAATTTCTTTTATCTCCTCATACATTTTATCAATTTCTTCGTCATCTGCAGAGCTAGTTGGCATATAAACTTGTACTACTGTAGTAGGTCTGGGCTCCGTGTCTATCTTGGCCACAATAATGCTTTCACTATGCTGTTTGTAGTAGCTTACTCGCACTCCTATTGTTTTATTCATTATGAAACCTACTCCTGCATTACCCCTGTATTCACCTGACAAGTCTTGTTCCTCCTGCCACCGAATCTCACTAATTCCCACTATATCTAACTTTAACCTATCCATTTCCCTATTCAGATTTTCTAACCTACCTGCCCGATTAAGGGATCTGACATTCCATGCTCCGATCCTTAGAACGCCAGTATTCTTTCTCCTGATAGCTGGTAACATTTGGTAAATAACGGATTGTCATATCCACCCTACCCTTCCATCTATGAAGAAATGACGAACGTAACACAATGTCCCCCTTCAAGTTAAGCAGCTTTTGTTTGAAAGATTAACTTATACCAGTAATAGTGGGCAAGTTATTCAGGTGACCAGTCTTAAGTGCCTCTCCCTGTACATGTATTGTACTGTCTTCATCATGTCCTCCACTCACGTGACCCACCCCACTTTCTATAATGTCGTAAAAACCTCCACCTCTCCTAATCCACACCCCCGTTCTTGGCCATAATCGAAACAGAGAGCTCTTAAGAATCTTAATTTTCACTTCTTGGACAACAGGAGAGCTTCGACAAACACAAACCCGTATTTAGATTTCCCAAATAGAATTTAGTACTTTAACGACCAATCAGATTTTTCTTCTTCTTTCTCGGACAGTCAGAGAACTTTTGAGAAAATCCAGCCATTTATTCATCTCCGAAACTCAGTCCAGTATTTTTGCGACCGACTATATTTGTAACTCCTTTTAAAACCACTGCCAATCACAGAGTTTCTAGGCCAATACACATATTTAAATCTCGCAATCAAAACCCAGTGTTATAGCGGTTCTCAACTCAGTCTTAAGCCATACTAATTAGTCTGTCACAGAGTTATTAATCCAGGAACTAAATTTATTGCTCTTGTCATGTCATAGCAAAGTATTTTTCCAGCCAATCACACTTTAGTATTTTGCCGGCCATTAGAACGAAACAGCCAATTTGCATTTTTATTCTTAGTGCCTCCCACTTGCCAATGAGCAAAGTCCATATTTGTGACACATTTCGTGCAATATTTTCACAGCTGTCTATGTTGTTTATTAAAATATATAAAGATTACGTTTCTCTGTAACAGTACAAAACACAGAAATGGTTCCAGCGTTCTAATTTACAAGTGAAGCTGCATTTGTCAATGAGGGGAGTTCGATTATTGTGCCCTACTTCGTACAAGGCACAATGGACCCCATAATACTGTTCCACTATCTTATCTTCATCTCTAAATTGATCTATAACAGAAAAAATGAAATGCGACTCCCTTATCTGCGCTACTGAAGCACGCTTGGCGTCCCATTGTTATTTTCAGCGCTGAAACGTCTGTCAAAAATACGTAGACATATTGAAAATACTTGTGTAACATATAGTAACTGCACGTTTGGTTACGTTGCACTGGTGCACGGAAACGAATTTTTTGATATTAGGTAACCGAAACCACGATTCCAAGCCTATAACATTTCACAGACCGTGACAAACAGTGACATACGTGAAAAAAATGCTGCATCGTGCAGGACGTTTAGATTTATTATTTCTTTGCTGTTAATTTCATTCCCAACATATTTCGCAGGAAGTAATTGCGTACGCCGCTGAATGCACCTACAAAATTATATTTTTCTATGACATGTAGATTCGGAGATATGGTGTTATAAACGCTGACATACGTGAAAAGATGCCGCATCATGCATGAAGTTTTAGTACATTTATTCTTTACCACTAAGACCCTCCCACAGTCGAGTCACCTTAAGGAATGGTCTGACATGTGGCAACACTTCTAACAAATTTCAACTGCGAAGCGCAAATGGCTGTAGGCGAAAACTATTGCCGTCTCTAGAGTTATAAACAGGCGTTCCCATAGAGACGTATACAAGATCCTGTTGGAGACACATGAAGCAGCTGCGACCAGTGTACAGAAACTGTCCATGTTTTTTTAATCTGTATATTTTACTTACAAATTTGTACATTTCGCGAATTTCTTTGTTCTGCTGTTTCATAATTTCAAAGGTGTTTTCACAAAAACGTGGAAATAACTTCCATATAGAGACACTTCACTAGAAACGCATTTCATTTTTTGTTTCCGTTTCTAGTAGAAAATTTGTAAAACGAACACCCGGGAAATGCCACGTTGGCAGCTAGTAATAAAATAATAAGAAAACGTACACCTAAATTTCATTACGCCACTACAGAGAATGGGATATAAGATAACACAAAAAATACGCAACAAAATATAGTTACTCCTATTGAGCATAAATATCTTGGAAATAGCGCAAATAATTACAATCCGACAGTATAAAGTAAGAATAGGAGATAAACTTTTCAGTTAATTGGCATTAAACAAGATGAAACTAAAGATATTACATTAAACTATATTTATCGTTATCTATGGATCCCTTGGACAGGAGTCTCTGGGATGTGGAAAGGGTGAAATTTCTTTTTCTAGATACTTTTTTACTCATTATAATGCAAGCAGAGTTGTGAGCTATAATCCTTTTGAAGATATTCATCGATTGAGTAGAAGGAGTTAGCCAACAGGAAGTTCCTTAATTCACTCTGATACCGATCTTTATCAGTTACAAAACCTTTGATAAGCTCTGGTAAGTTATTGAATATGAGTACCCATGTATCTGACTCCTTTTTGTACTAATGTTAAGCTTTTATAGTCCTTATGCAGATTGTTTTTGGTTCTGGAACTATAAACATATTTTGCACTATTCTGTGTAAAAAGAGACATGTTGGAAAATGACAATGACGTCAATGTGTATATGTACTAAACAGTAGTACATAGAATATAAAGTTTATTAAGGAGGTCTCTGTATGATGATCTAGGACTGACAACAGATATAATTCTAATGACTCGTTTCTGAATTTTTAAAATGTTCCTTTTGTGAGAGGAGTGATTCCGTGACTCATTAGTGAATGGAAGTAGGCCGAATAAATTAACATATTCATTTTTATATCACCTCTTTGTACTATCATGCGTACTGCAAATGTATCTGAACTAAGGCGTTTCATTAAGTCTAGAGTGTGAACTTTCCAATTTACGTTGTGTTCAATTTGCAGCCCTAAAAATTTGACACTGCCCACAGCTTTCATTTCATACATTTCATACATTATTGGACCAGGTATTCTTTGTGATGTACTAAACTGTATGTACTGGGTCTTGTCAAAATTCAGTGACAATCAGTTTGCTGTGAACAGTCCTTTGATACTTACAAACATTTCATTAGCTGGTATGTCAGTGAGATCATGGTTACTCTTTTTTATACCAATATTTGTATCATCTGCAAAGAAGACAAATTTTGCATTTTGTGACACTGAATATGGAAGGTCATATGAAATTCAAGTACCCACACATTTGTCTGCTATGAAATAGGGTATCACAAAGATTTTTCGTGAAGTAATTTGCCTCAATGCGCATTGGGTTAACATGTTTTATACGTTATCGTTTGTTTCAGAGATGTTCAGTTAATACCTATAAACTACATTAAAGTGTTACTGAGAGGCAACAATCTGTTTTTCCTCACAGGATTTAACTACACACAAACCATGCCGAATTTAAATATTACAGACTAACTCTTCTGACTTGATCTGTTGCTTGGATTTCTCTCTCAACACTGTAACGACTCTGGGAGAGACGTAGAGGTAGGGATGGGGGTGGAGATAATTTAGCTGTACAAGGTTGTCACTTGTGTCTTAGTTGACCTCTGTTACTTGAACATGAGGACAGCAGAGCCTCTTGTCAAGGGGGAGAGCCGGGGATGATGGATAACTGCCCGTGGTGGACTTGGAGCAGACCAAGCCACACATGTAAACTGGAAGTATTCTGCAAAGTGACTGTAAATTTTTGTGATCCATCACAAGTTACCCTGTCCTCAGCGAGCGAGAAAGCTTCTACTCACAAGACAAATGACCGTCAAGATAACTCTGCTGAAATATTCGTTATGGCGTTAATTAGAACCCCTATTTTCTACTTTCTACATAAATTGAAGTCCCTATCACAACTCCTGTCATGCCTAAAACTTTGAATTACATTTTCTATGCCACAAACACAAAACAAAAAGATGAAAGATAAAATCAAATTTTCTGAAAACTTTAATCAATTTAATGCTCTTCGAGAGTTCTTTCGAGGTTATTTACACATCCTGGAAATAGTTTCCTGCAACCATATCCTGGCGCCAGCTTAGTGAGGTAGGAACGCAGGGGGAAAAGAGGCAACTCGCCTCTCCCATTATCAGTTAAAAGCAAGAATACTACAAATTTATCATTATATAGTGTCGTTTCCTGCAAGAGTTTCTCAACTAAAGCATCAGATGTTTTTAAATCTATTTAGCGAAAAAGTTAATGAAACGAATTTTTTGCTTTTGTTTCCACTTGCAATCAGATCGAAAGGCCATAAAATCAGTTGAATACCTAAAACTTACAATAACGAACAACTTAAACGGGAGAGAACACACAGAAAATGTTGAGGGGAAGGCGAAACAAAGACTGTGTTTTATTGGCAGAACACTTAGAAGATACAAGACAGCTACTAAAGAGACAGCCTAACTACGCCTGTCCGTCCTCTTTTGGAGCACTGCTGTGCGATGTGGGATCCCCACCAGATAAGATTAACGGAGTAGATCGAGGAAGTTCATAGAAGTGCAGCACGTTTTTTACTATCGAGAAATAGGGGACAGAGTGTCACGGACATGACACACGATTTGGGGTGGACGTCATAAAAATAAAGGCTTTTCTAGTTTCGGTGGGATCTTCTCAAGAAATTTCAATCACCAACTTTCTCCTCCAAATGCGAAAATATTTTGTTGACGCCGACCTACATAGGGAGAAACGATCATTGTAATAAAATTAGGGGAATTAGAGCTCGCAGCGGAGGATATAGGTCTTCAATTTTTCCGCTCTGTTCGAGAGGTAATAATAGAGAATTATTGAGAAGGTGGCTCGATAAATCCTCTGCCAGGCACTTAAGTGTGATTTGCACGTTATTCATGCAGATGTAGATACTGATTCACCACTGAATCATAATAGCTAGATTCGTGGATCGAAGCAAAACATTTCTTCTAGTTACCTCGCTCCAAATTTACGGTTAAGTCCTCGTCCGTGAACACGAAGTGTCGTTCATCCCTAAAGAAGGTACGTGAAAACAGATGTCTTCAAGGTTATTGTAGTACTTATAGTTAGAATGAATCGAACTGAATACACCACAACAATAAAAATTGATAAAATTTTGGCGGATATAGAGAGGCAGATCTTTAATTATCACTATCACGCCTATCTTTTGGGTGCCATCGCCATGGTTATCTTGTTAGGAGCTTTAATCTGTTGTTCTCGTTTGGTTACACGATTAATATATAGGTTTCCATGGTGCTTTACTACCCATTGTTAGACTTAGGGAATTTTATTTTTAGAGGAAGGAAATTCATCGTACAGCCAAAATTTTTATGAAGTTTATTAGCAGACTAATTTTATAGCTGTATTATTAACCCTGCAGTCATTGGAAGTAAGAACGCCATTGGGATTCCGGCCTAGTTAAAAATCCCGATGCGATTATTTAATTCAGCATGACTTTGCTCGCTCACATGCGGATAGCTACGTCAGTGAATATTTTAGGAAAGAAACAATACATATATTATCCAGTGCCCATCAAGATTCTAACCCTGAACCCGTGGTTTGAATACTCTGATAGCCATGATGTAGCTCATAGTCGTTTCTCCCAGCTGTTCACCGAGAGGAAAAGAAAGGTAACTGGCAGTGTAGACGGAGCTTACAGGAACCTCCAGCAACGTAATCACACAACACTGCAAGTCCACGTTGTGTTTCTGTTTAGGGTCATCATACGCCACATTGACGTTGAAGTGCATAGTTTGAACCTACGAACGTTTCCCAAATATTCTACAATTTGATATCCTTAATTTACAATAGTAAAGCGTTATATACGTAATTCTCCGTAAGTCTCATAAAATTGCGTTGTGAAATTCCAGGCTGACGCTGCTATGACTGGTCTTAATTTTATTGGCAATTTCATGGTTCAGGAATACATGATCCGAATGTAACAAGTATTATGGTTGCTTGTGCACATTGTATTTGAAGCTCATAGAAGGTCAGGCCGAAGTGAGATGAAATAGCAATGCATATGTGTCGTCAACAGTGAGAAGCGAATTAATTCATCCAGTAGCCCCTCTACAGTGATATAAAAGTACGATAAAGCAATATCTCTAAATGTTTAGTTACGCCTCTTCTACTTCTAAAATAATCTGATTTATCTATGTAAGTTGTAGTCTTCTTTTCGCATTATACAGAGCACATAAAAAACATAAGTTCACGTCATGGAGGTTGTCGTAAAATAGAACAAAATTTGCCAGAAACAATAAGTCGGAATTACATGGCTGTGCAGCTACAGCCAAACGAGATATTTTCAAAAAGTAACAGGAGTTTGGAATTTCGCGTGATGTATTAGTCCTATTAGCACGATATTTTCAATGTTGTGTTGATACCCATATCTAAAGAGGTACCCAGGTTGGTTATGTATTCTGTTGGCAGCTGTCAAAAGTTTACACATGCTTTGGTAGTATCGGCGATTATTGTATTAAAAATGAATCAGAGAATTTTTATAAAATTTTGCTGTAAGTACCGAGTAAAGTTCAACAAAGGTTTAGGAATGTTGAATAATGCTTTCGTTGAGTGTGCTGTGACTGAAAGTAGTGTTTACGTGTGGTACAAGTGATCAGAAAGCGGTCTTGAAGTCGACGATGGCGAACATTCTGTTCGCCCCGGTACATCACCGACCGATGACATTTCAGAAAAGTGAAGGAAATGATCTTGATGACGCCAAATCACAATCAGTGAACTCTTTGATGGCTATGATATATAAATCGGTTCGTACCATGAAAATGTTTAGCATATGAAATCAGTGGCTGCGGAGTATGTTTAAACATTAATTTTGAACAAAAATAGCAACGAATGAAGTTGTTCGGAATATCGATACCAAGGTTCAGTCGTTCGAGTGCAAGCATTTGGGATCACAAAGACCGTAAAAGCTTCCACTAGAGAGATCAAATGTAAAGGTTATGCTCATAGAGTTTTTAGAATTTGTTGCCACAAGGTCGAAAGAGCAATAAACAGTGCCACTTATTGATTCAATTCACGTTGCGTAACGCTGTTCTAAAATAATTATTTAAATGAAAATTAATTTTTAATATATAACGTTTATAAATAGGACTGAAACACGTACAATACTTTCTGCCACCTCAATAGGATTGCTAACCCCATAAAAATAGTCATGAAGATTTCGTGATTGTGAATTTTTAATAGCTTTGGAGATCCTTTTAAGACTTAAAACTAAAAACGTGGGGCACATGCAATAGATAACAGTGAGTAGATGAGGTGTTCATGCATTAGTTAGTCATTAGTTGAATGGTAACTAGGTGAATTATTCATATATCAATTACGTAATGAATGTGCCCCATATTTTTTGGTTTTAAATTTTACAAGTATTTCCATAGCAATTAAAAAGAGTTTACAAAATTCAGGGCTTTCTGTATGGCGTTAGGAATCGGTATGAGGCTAGGAGACATTATTTTATACCTTTTACTCCCACTTAGAAACGGTACACTAGAAGTTCATTTTTATTTAAAAAACTATTTTCTATCTTTCAGTCTCATGTGTGTAAAATTTTTCAGTTATTCCAACATTTTTATTATGCTACAAAAGACATGTGATTCATTTCAGGTGCTCATCACCCGACTCAACCGTTATATCGCTTGTTCATATGTTTGTATCGCGAAAAAAACATTAAGGTAAAACACAAGAGATACTGGAGCCGACACGAATGGTTACCAGCAATCGCTCATCCCACGAACCATTCATGACTGTGACAGGAAAAGGGGAAATGGTAGTGATATACAAAGTACCCTCCGCCATACATCAGACAAGAAAGTGAGTTAATATTGCATGGCCGGCCGGTGTGGCCGAGAAGTTCTAGGTTCTACAGTATAGAACCGCGCGACTGCTATGGTCGCAGGTTCGAATCCTTCCTCGGGCATAGATGTGTGTGATGTCCTTAGGTTAGTTAGGTTTAAGTAGCTCTAAGTTCTAGGGGACTGATGACTTCAGAAGTTAAGTCCCATAGTGCTCAGATCCATCTGAGCCAATATTGCATGTCACTCAGCTCCGAGGTCATCGGGGAGTCAGTTTGAAATGACCTGCAAAATTTGTACAGCATAGACAGACTGACTAGAAGGTGACCTACGAAAAACATGGAAACATGCCGAGATTTTTGTGTACCACCCAGCCTCCATATTCGCCAGACATGGATCCATGTGACTTGTTTATTCCCTAAAATTATGAAAGCTCTGAAGGGCCGCCGTTTTACAAGCATAGATAATATTAACAAAGGTACCGCTGAGAGAGCGAAAAACTATCCCGTAGTATTTCGAGGATAGGAGCGCTGAGTTAAGCGTTTAATATACAAAGTGGGGTACGCGGAAGAGAAGAACATTGACATGGACGAATATATTAAATGATTGCCAAGAAATAAAAATTTCCGTTCGCTTCTGAATACACCTCGTAAAAAGTTTACCAATCAACGAGAACTGCTTGACAGTCAACACCCGTGAAGAGCCGGCTGCAAAAATTCTTCAGGTTATAGTAACGTGCCTGGTATTTTCTAGTATGTCCGCATTTCATTTCTTTGATAATGTCTAGCATAGATGTTCTAAGCAGAATTTTCGAGGATTTACTGTAACAATGGTGATTACACAAGAAGGAACGTTTAGTTGTTAAGTTAAATGTTCGAATGTGTGTGAAGTCTTATGGGACTTAACTGCTAAGGTCATCAGTCCCTAAGCTTACACACTACTTAACCGAAATTACCTTAAGGACAAACGCACACTCGCATGTCCGAGGGAGGACTCGAACCTCCGCCGGGACCAGCCGCCCAGTCCGTGACTGCAGCGCCTCAGACCACTCAGCTTATTCCGCGGGCCGACTCTTTTTTAAGTTACGTTTTGTTTTTAAGCAGTCTCTTAACTTAGACTTACTGATCAATTTTTCAAAACAGCTGTGACATTTCAATTTATACAATCATCTTGAGCAATGTTGACTCTGTTAAGCATAGAGCCGGCCGCTGTGGCCGAGCGGTTCTAGGCGCTTCAGTCTGGAACCGCGCGACCGCTACGGTCGCAGGTTCGAATCCTGCCTCGGGCATGGATGTGTGTGATGTTCTTATGTTAGTTAGGTTTAAGTAGTTGTAAGTTCTAGGGGACTGATGACCTCAGATGTTAAGTCCCATAGTGCTCAGAGCCATTTGAACCATTTTTTAGCATACCTGGTGCAGCAGGTTCCCAGAAGAAGGTGTTCGCAGGACAAGAACATTGGATGCGAGGACTTTTGAACGAATGATGCTGTACGAAAGCTACAGATCATTACAGGTATTAGTGGAATAAGGTATGTAATATACAGACACATGTCGCAGACTGAACGCCATTTTGTGTTTGTAGCTTGAAAGAAAGCCGCTGTAACGCGAAGATCTTTGTTTAGGGCGCAGTCGAGGAACACGCATAAGGCACCTGTCAACACAGAGTAGACCTGACATTAGAAAATTGAATGCTGGACTGGTAAATCTTTGAAACAGGGGTGGCCAGAAGTATCTTAGATGAGGCACCACTGTTGTAAACGACGCCTGCTAGTCGTAGGCTAAGGGTGTATTTATTTATCACTTGCAGTTTAAACACAAAGCCCTGTCACCACATAGAAAAACCTGATTTATGCACTTGTTTTGTGCATTCGATGTTGGCGCTTTCGACTAGCAACTTGCAGCACAATAATGAGATTGCAGCAAGCGACGTGCACTCACATCGTCTTAACATGACTGGAAATCGCAGGAGTGTTAGGGTTAAATAGCGTTTCATGCACTTTGTACTGGCCGTGAGAAATGTGGTGCATTCTTTCTCAACTTTGAGAACATCAGAACATGTAGCGATGTGAATACGTTTCTTAGTTAATCATCCATAAATAAAAGTGACTTACGAAAAGATTCCCTCACTCTAAGGGCCGTATTTCAGAAGTGTTGGGAAGCGACCTCAGAGTTTCCTCTGCTACCGTGAGGCGATACGCAAATGAACTGTTTGCTGCACTCGGAACTGTATTATAAATTTCCACAATTTGATACTTGTGCGCTTAATGAAATCTGACTAAGCAATACAGGCCTCTGTTGAAGAATCGTATTGGGTGGGATCGCCTGCCTCACAGAAAGTAATGATGGCTGTAAATTATTAACATCAAGTTAACCAAACCAAAATTTTTTCCTACGTTGTAGGATAAGGTTGGTGTGTCAATCTAGGTAGTCTGAAATACCAGGAGAGATAATCAGAATAGTCGCAGCTCGTGGTCGTGCGGTAGCTTTCTCGCTTCCTACGCCCGGGCTCCCGGGTTCGATTCCCGGCGGGGTCAGGGATTTTCTCTGCCTCGTGATGACTGGGTGTTGTGTGATGTCCTTAGGTTAGTTAGGTTTAAGTAGTTCTAAGTTCTAGGGGACTGATGGCCATAGCTGTTAAGTCCCATAGTGCTCAGAGCCATTTGAACCATCTGAAAATCAGAATTTTTCCATTTGAGAATTTGTATATTCTCGTAAATGGCATTAACGAGGTGATGTCTCTTGAATAAGAATAGATTACTAACTTAATAAGGAGATGGGAGTAAAGCATGCATCTACAGTTGTGAGGTGGCTATAATTTCGCAACTTAAAAGAATCATCCACATGCCTTGCCGTGATCTACAAACACAATTAGGTACCATGTGACAGGTTGTACATCGTATATATCAATATATAAAGGAGACTGACATCGTCACGTACGTCTTGTAAATAAATGTTAACGCTTCTTGCATGAAATTTGACGGAGTGGCTTTATTATAAAAACAGCGTAATGAATCATTGCTTATACTAGTAGAGGTTCGAACGCCAGTGGAGATGAAACGGCAGGCAGAACCCAAGCTCTGGATGGAAGGCCCGCACAGATGTTGGACCTGCTTAAACACAGGAAGTAGCTAGACAGACGTCGTGGCACCTGAGCTCTGGAGCACAATAGGGTGACGGCCGGCCACTATTGTAGTAGGGGCCGGAAGGATAACCGGATAATACTTCCGAACGCTGCAAAATCTTGGACGCAGCTGAGAGGAACGAAGAAGCGGCACATCGGTAACCACGCAGGCTGGGTTATTTCCTAGGATTTTTGATCAGAAGCGTACCATTCTACGAGTATAGGTTTTTCCTCTCAAACTTTCCGCACTGGACGACAAAAGACTAACATATGGTTGGTCGGCGTTCGGAAGAATCTGTAGAGAGGGAGAATATTCAGTGGTTTCTGGAATATGATTCGTTTTCGGAATTACGATGTTGGGGAGCCAAGTCTTGATGGGAAGCTAGCGGTGGAGAGGAGAGGTCTTCTGTTGTGAAAGCCAGTGGGTGACGGTCGCTCGGTATCAGGTTTTGTTGGTACAGAAGGGCTTGCTGTCTTTGCTCTCAGTAGAAAAAATGTTTCAAATGGCTCTGAGCACTATGGGGCTTAACATCTGAGGTCACCAGTCACCTAGACTTAGAACTACTGAAACCTAACTAACCTTAGGACATCACACACATCCATGCCCGAGGCAGGATTCGAACCTACGACCGTAGCAGCATCGCGGTTCCAGACTGAAGCGCCTAGAACCGCTCGGCCACAGCCGCCGGCTGCTCTCAGTAGAGTTTATAGTTAGAACAGTTAGGCACTGTACTGTTGCGAACCTATACGATTCTGGACTTCACCTCCGGGGTGGAAGTAGTCGTTGGGTACGCAGTATTCGGTAAGTGAGAGCACTTCCTCTGCCTATACTTGGGTTGAGACGTTATCTGAAATCCGTCCTTGTGGTTGGGAGTTCGCGTTTCTCGTCTGTAGAACACAGAGAGAAGACAGAGTATATTAGTCAGAGGACCGCCTTCTGTCGTCCTAGTGTTTGAAAGAGTTTACTTGTGGCTGGAGTTCTTCCATCGTCGCAGACGAGTACGTGAACCATCGCTTTGACGCACCGGACGCAGTACATACGGTGACATCGCAAATTGCTTCCGCGTATTAGGGCTATAAAAGCTAAACAGCTGTGATCACGTTAGTTTATTTCCACTGAGGTTCCACACCACCGTAGATCATCTTTGAAAGTAGTGTCTCCAAATGTGTGGTATGTAGATGATGTCAGTCATTTTGCGTTGTTGATGTTAGACCGCGCAGTCATAATAAGGGGCAGAGTTAGGCAATTGATTAGTAATTTTACTCAGGAAATGTAACATAAAGGTTTTTTTAATCTCCAATAAGTATATAAGCGGGAACAACTTTTACCATTTAGTAGGATTAGTAGGATTAGTTACCTTCATCATTCATTTATGTTTAGATTGTAATTTAAAGAAATCACAGATTGTAGGATCTGCTTCAGGCGGTAGTCTGACAAGGCCAAATCTTCATTTTAGCGTTTATTATTTTCCGTTGCGCACCTGGCCGGGTGGGCTTGCAGGATGGACAGCGTAATATTCGCTTCAAAACTATACAGGAAGTGTACTTATCCATTCACAAACGACCGGAGGCTGTTTCAAATGTCAACTGGTTTCCTGTATCGTACTGGGCGTGGTAACGTGTTGTGTTTTGATGTTCCCATACTTTTGTCCACCTCCTATATATTGGAGTCGAGGCTAGTACATTGTTTTCTTACCCTCTGGTCTTAACTGGGTGTACACGGATGGAGTAAATGCGTGCCGTGTCTGTCCTTCTAATACTTCCTCAATCCCGTCACAAATTTCATTTCATACTCGGTACGCTCGTACATTCATTAATAACCGTAGGTGTGGTTCTGGGTCAAATGCTTTCCGCAAATCAGTACATACTGCAACCAGATGTTTGTTATCCATTTCTTTCACTGTGTTACCTGTGTAAAGGTCAAGTTGATGCACTTGCTCTCCTGCACAATCAACAAAAGACCATGTGACCATCAAATGATATACCTATATCCGGTAAATTTTGTATTATCGTGGATTTTACTACCACTAATTAGAAAATGACACAAACACCACAACGCATTACAAGTACAAGAGCATCATGATGGTGTCCACAGAGAAACAGTATTGTACACACGGATGAAGCGAATAAGGTAGCGTTATACTAAACCTACTATCCATGTATTTGAGAGAGCGGAGATTCCAACGCTCATTCTGCCAGCCTGATCTAGATTTTCCGTAGTTCTGGTAAAATACTTCAGGTATATTCCAAGACTGTCCTACTATAAGAGCAAGGCAGGTTACCAGAGCAAGCCTCGCCAGACTAGATCTGAAATTATGTAAATGCATCTGTCAATGAATTTTATTATTTTTGGCGTTTTCGAGCAAGATTAAATACACGAACAGTGTCAAGAAATTGCATTTACAAACGCGACAAGTAGGTCAGCGTACTTAACACTGTACCCATGCAAACCAAACGTGATCACAGTGAGACCGATTGTACTTAGGGAGTTCATACCTAAGACCATTACACACAAAAAGTGGTGCATTGTCAGGAGAGAGTACATGTTCCTTCTTTCCTGCAGACATATCGGGTGATCAAAAAGTCAGTATAAATTTGAAAACTGAATAAATCACGGAATAATGTAGATAGCGAGGTACAAATTGAAACACATGCTTGGAAAGACATGGGACTTTATTAGAACCAAAATAATACAAAATTTAAAAAAAATGTCCGACAGATGGCGCTTCATCTGATCAGAATAGCAATAATTAGCATAACACAGTAAGACAAAGCAATGCTGATGTTCTTTACAGGAAATGCTCAATATGTCCACCATCATTCCTCAACTATAGCTGTAGTCGAGGAATAATGTTATGAACAGTACTGTAAAGCATGTCCGGAGTTATGGTGAGGCATTGGCGTCGGATGTTGTCTTTCAGCATCCCTAGCGATGTCGGTCGATCACAAATACACTTGCGACTTCAGGTAACCCCAAAGCCAATAATCGCACGGACTGAGGTCTGGGGACATGGGAGGCCAAGCATGACGAAAGTGGCGGCTGAGCACACGATCATAACCAAACGACGCGCGCAAGATATCTTTCACGCGTCCAGCAATATGGAGTGGAGCGCCATCCTGCATAAACGTCGTACGTTCCAGCAGGTGCTCATCAGCCAGGTTGGGGATGATGCGATTCTGTAACATATCGGCGTACCTCTCACCCGTCAGGTAGCAGTTACAAAACCAGAATCACGCATTTCCTCGAAGAAAAAACCCATACCGTGACTTTCTCGAAGTGCAATGGAGTTTCCACGATAGTTCTAGGATTTTCAGTAGCCCAAATTCTGCAGTTGTAGTAGTTGTCAGACCCTCGGAGCGTGAAATGAACTTTGTCTGTACACAACACGTTACTCAAGCAATCGTCATCTTCCGCCATCTTTTGAAACACCCACACCGCAAATGCCCTCCGCTTCACTAAATCGCCAGGTAACAGTTCATGATGCCGGTGGATTTTGTACGGATAGCATCGGAGAGTACGCCTCATTGCCAACCAAACAGTAGTATATGGAATGCCAGTGCGACGTGCGACTCCACGAGCGCTGACTTCCCCGTGCATAGATGAACCCGCTACAGTCTCCATTTCTTCCTGAACTGTCTCAGCAGCATTACGCCTTGTGCTCGGTCGGCCACTACGGGGTCTATCGTCTAAACAACCCGTGGCATCGAACTTCGAAATCATTCTCGCCAGAGTTGCATTTGTCAACGGACCTTTACCCGTTCGAATCCCCTTCCTATGGCGATAGGATCGTAACGCTGAACTAGCGCATTCCCCAGTCTGATAATACAGCTTCACTAAAAGCGCCTTTTCAGGTAACATCAACATCCTGCGACTGCTGGCGCATCTAATTCTCTCTCTCATTACAGCTCCTTTTATACACGATTGTCATGCCCAGTGACTGACGTTTTACTGTCCAGCGCCATCCGTCGGACATTTTGTGAACTTTGTTTTTTTTCGTTCTAATAAAATCCCATGTCATTCTAAGCATGTGTGTCAATTTTTACCTCTCTATCTACATTATTCCGTGGTTTATTAAGTTTTCAAATTTATACTGTCTTTTTGATCACCCGGTATTTCTGCTGCTGTGCAGAAAACAGGTACCTTGCATTGTTGGAGTGAAATAGGCCGGCAGTCCTAAACAAACACCAAAACTGAAGCACGTGGGCCAGTTCGATTCTTCTGGCAAACGTCTAAATGGCTCACAAAGTTATTCTCGAATGGCTCCGTGATGAAACAGTGGATTTCTATGTTCGAGGAACTGAACGAATGCTAGAACGTACCGATCGTTTTGACGGATACTCGGTGTCGGTCATGTTCCTCAGTCACGCTGAAATGTAGTTCACCATTCAATTAAAGCTCCTTGGCCTGCCGTGATGATGTGGAATGTAATTTTTGAAGTTCTTTGGAAGCAAGCAACCTACGCAGGAGTATCTCTCGCTAATGTTACTTAACTGGTCCGTCTCTCCGTTAAGAGCAATAAACGTCAACACAGCATCCGTGGATAGCGCTACTCATGGATGAACAGTGTTTCCTCTGATTCAGAAGACTATTCATTTAAGTATTCCGAAACAGACCGATATACATGTAAATCCTGATATGTAGATGTTACTGTATAGTACTTTACACGTATCAACTGTCGTCTGAAACTGAGTTACATTTTTAAGGACTTAAGTGAAACAGCCACAACAGCAATATGGCACAAAGTGTTACATTTCATTAGGCACTGTGATAAATAGTGTGCACCCAATAGTTATACAGCACTAGGTTTGTCAGTTAAATATACTTCTGAGGCAAAATAATTATCTAACCTGATGGAACTAAAAACGTCAAAGGAGACCTGTGTAATTCTGTGAATGTAAGACCAAGTTCGTATTATTATTAATATTATACGTCCTCCAAAATAATTAATTCTGTGTTAGTTTCTGAAATGATGAGGGTAATTCATTTGTACAACAATATGCAACGAAAACGTGTTATAATAAGGCTTATATTTAGGTGGTGACTAGTCATTGGATGCACAACGAAAGTTAAAAGGAAATAATAATAAAAAAAAGTTAGCTAACAATAAATGTCAACAGTAGTACCCCATTGTCATAATGCTCTGACAGTTAACTTTCCGTAATGATACGCTTGTAAGTACATCTAAAGAAATGCAGCCTTCTGCCAAAGTTACTGAAGAGTAACTCGTGTACATTGGTTTGTCACTCGGCTGCAATGTTAAATACGCTGAATGTGTGAGAGAGAATTTGAACGGTTTTAATTGTACGATTCGAGATAAGTTACTCTTTTCTTTGTTGTCCACAGTGTGTTTGGACGGTTGGCTAAAACTGCAGTTATGGCAAATGTGAGATCATTTAAAAAATCTGTAAAATGTGCAAAAGTATTCGTTACAGTACTCAGTGACTTCAGTGTATAAAATACAGTGACCCATACCAAATTTCCACACTACTCAAAAAGTGCTATGAATCCTTTCTCTCGTCATGTTAAGTACAGTTACCCTACAGTTGCTCGAAGCTCGACTATCTATATTTACTGAAGTGAAATACGAACTAGGATGAACAATTTATTCCAGCCGAATGTTTAAAGATGGGATAGTGTTGCTGTTATAATGAACGGCAACTGCTCGTTCTTTAGTTTGCTGGCCGTAGATTCTATCCAAATTTCTCACATGAAAGAATGCACAATAAATTTATTTGACGTTAATATTCATTTCATACAACAGCAAAAAGTGTTTAACAACTCAAGCACTACCTTTGAAATAACGTCCTATGAAGAATAATATTGTCCTTACGCAGTTCGCCATTCCTTGCACCTCTGTTTGTCAATCCAAAAGTGAATTAATTTGAAAACTGAAGTCTTGTATAAAGAGTGTTTCAGGATGTAACGTAAATGTGAACCGTTCTGAAGGGAAAAGGTCAGTTAAACCTCTGCTGTGCTGACCATAGTTAACGAGATAAACGCATATGAAGTTTCAAGTAATAACAACGATGAACATGATTGTAAATTAAATCTTGATTAACACGTGTTTTACATTCTGTTTGTTCTTTATATATTTTCGTTGGATTTTAGTGTTCGTGAAGCAACTGCTACGCTGCTTCTCATTTAGTAAGATCTCTGGTGACGATATTTGCTCTGACCTAATTCACTCTGGTTTATCGATGCAATGAAAAAAATTATCCTATCGCTCTAGATTGTTGCCAGTGAGCTCTAAAAAGAAATTTGCGATAAAACATAGTAGGCAGGAGATTGTTGATTCGTAGTCAGTTTTTACCGTTATTAACAGATGAAAAAATGTCCCTTGAATATAATTAAAGCAAATCATACACTACTCCTTGTATATAATTTCCTTACTGAAGATTCACGCTGCTGATTTAATCACATCTGTGTGAACTGTCATTTCTCCCTCTAATTCTTCTATGAATATATCCCTGAGCAATGCACTTCATTTGTCGACAATATAGACTCTCTGGTGGCAAATGAAAAACGTTTCTTTCCTGTGTCAATAATTGGTGGCTACTATTTCATATTTCATAATTCTCAAAACGGAATTCTTGTAGTTAATGGGTGTATAATTATATATGTACCATGTTAGCTTATCTTATAAAAAAGGAAATTGAAATGTTGTGTGCTTCGTATAAGGATGAAAACTTAATATCGTCGTTCAATGTTCCCATTCGGGCGTAAATTGAATTACCTGATTTTTTAATTTGATCCTTTTTTTCTCTAATTTCAAATTCACAATCGGTTCACGTTAGCGACGTTCTTTAGTGCCTTTACAGTTCATCAACTTTCTCATTTCGCCAGTAGAAGGAGCTTTAAATTTTTTATGTCACCTCTCCACCTACCTATAGACTGTTTGAAAAGATTGCCCACAGTGTCAAATAGAGAGAGAAGAGAAAGTACAAATTGCTTTACATTCAGTTTCCTCGGCTTTTAAAAGAAAGTTTAATACATAATTCGTGTATTAGCTGTGCTAACTAAATGAAAAAGTTTCGTAAAATACTTGTGAGTTGTAAAATTTGAGATCCTGCGTCAGTGGGTAGCACAGGCTTGTAGCTTTCTGTACTTCCCTAGTTGTTCAGCATTATTAATATCAACTAAAACTAATCCCTCCTAGATATAGATCTAAACGCAATTAAAATTTATTTTGTTAATCCATCTTAGCAAATGTTTTTCACACAGTGAAGATATTACTTACTATGATGGGTGAACTTTTTCCTCTTGCTTTTACTCTGTGCGAATGTCTTTGAGGGTTTGTAATATTTTTTATTTTGTTCTAGATTGGAAAATGTGACCGTTATGCGAGATCGATATCGATTGTGGCAGTCGAACAGTCACAACGTGCGAATGTCTTTGAGGGTTTGTAATATTTTTTATTTTGTTCTAGGTTGGGAAATGTGACCGTATGCGAGATCGATATCGATTGTGGCAGTCGAACAGTCACAACCATCAGTGGGTGTGCAGTGGCATGGGGTTCGCGCATTTCTGTTGCATAATTGTGCCTGACAGATACACACGAACATTTATAGACGCGTTCTTATTTTTTGGGCACTATTTGAAGTAAATTTCGGCGTGGACGTTATGAAACAAAGTGTTACACAGTGTAAATGCTGTAAACTTCGATGAGTATTATAAACGGCCATGACTATTTACATTGGAGTGGACAGTGACTGTCATCGTGAGAAACGGACTGTAACTGAGTTGCACAAACTAATATTCTTTGAAATATTTAACTTGTTTGCAATAAAATGAACTGGCACTGCGGTTAAAACATTAGCTGTCGGCTTGGAGACTTTCACACTGCATAGTTCGTGTTGGACTGTTTTCTTCAGAACTGTGAAATCACGAGCGTTATCACTAAAAGAAGACGGACTTTAGTTCTGCGACTGGCGAGTCAAGGTTCATTTTAAACTGTTTTGAAACACTATATGGGACGGTGACAAAGCGTGTGTGGAAGCGGCGTTATTGACGTCCGCGCACGTCCAGTACTGAATCCATACAATAACCATTACGTCTGACGGGACTGTGACCAAAGAAATGCGATGGAAGATAGCATTATCACGTAGGGAATCTCATAACAAGGAAGAATATGTATTTGTTGCAGGCTCACGACTGAAAGAGCTACTCCAATTACGCCGCACATCTACGTGCCGCAGTCGACGTCACAGCGCATCGACTACGAAAAGATAAGTTGGAATGCAAAACGTTCTTTCTTTACAAAGCCTCAAAGCATCTCAAATAGTTTCAGCTGTAGTTTCTCTCTCTTCTGTGACGAACTTCCCTTAATATTTATTTTGTTTAAAATAAAAAGTAATTTTAGTGGAGTGCACTAGAGTCTGTGTTATCATTGTCGATTCCCCTATTAATAATATTGTTTTCTACTTCCATCTGTTTCTTTTATTTCATTGTAGCTGTTATTGTGTACGATTTAAAATATCTTTCCGAGGGTTGTGTGGATGAATACACGGACAGTATTTTTATCAGACACATCCATTTTTTGTGTATGTGGCGTTGTGCTCTGCAAAAATTGTAGCGTCCATCATTAGATTCCGAGCGTCGACCAATCATAGCAAGGCTGCTCTGCTCGTCCGCTATTGGTACAAGGCACGCTATAGGCGGGAACTTTGCATTAGACAAGCGTCAGCTACATAAACTTTGTTTCCATTCAATAGGACGTCATTCTACTACATGCACACGTCCACCTGCGAGGTTTTTCTGTTCATTTATAACTGTACCAAATTACAGCGTGTTTCATGATCGTATACGAAATTATTTACGTGATTTTCTTTAATTTATATGCTTTAGGAGTATGCTACCAAACTCTGAAGTGGTTACTTTAGTTAACTGTAGAAGTAAAACAGGTTCCTTTGTGTCTAAATAATCAAATCTCACGGCCTACATTAAGCAAAATGATTTCTGAGAACGGTTTGCTTCACATACGGTTCAGTTCGTAACAGGAATGTGTAAGACAGGAGCTTATGGCCGTTATGGCTAAATTTCGTGAGACCTCCGATACATTTTCTGCAGAACATGTGTAATTCTTTGCCTATGCCATAGCTTTGCTTGGCATGCAATTACCTAGAATATTGTAAAAGACAGGTAGTAATCCCTTTAGCTCATATAAGGCATTTTACTAGTTAAGAGAGTATTAAATGAATCGTACTGCTGGATTATTTGCAACTTTTTTACCTTGGGGCCGTTTTACAAACGACTGCACGTTATGTTTAAGTAGAACTGCTTATATAACACGATTATTTTATCAAATGATTTTCTGTGTTTATGTATAAGCTGCAATTGATTTGTGAAGGAGAGGGAATCATTTTCCTGCCTGACAACATCTAGATACATTTCCCCTGATGTTCGGAAATCACTGTAAGTTATTAGCCGAACAGATTCTTCGACAGGAGCAGAACTGATTTCGTTTGAAATCATAGCGTTACCGAGATACTGCTCCAAATCTACTGTCTATGAGGTAAATGAATGCTTGATTAAAAAATCTGCTATTAGTGGATTTAAGTTCCGCTGGAGAACGAACGGGGAATAGGCGATGATAGGAGAAACATTAATCCCTGATTTCGTTTTATGTAACCATACGGCCGTTGAGAGAAAGCGAAGTGCGAAAACAGTTTATCAACCACAGCACAACGTCAGTGGATGCTTATGATGTCACAGCAGACATTACCATCTTAAGATTCTGTATCTATTAATGCCTCGACATGGATGCTTGGCACATACAAAAATATTCATTAGATACTTTCATCGTTCTGTTACTGAGAACCAAATAACAATATTTGTAGCATTGGAACAGGATAAAACCCGTCAGAAGCTCAGATTGTACTACGTGACGCACTGATATTGTACTTTCCGGTCATCCTTTCCTATCGTGCAATTTAACCAAATTACCTAGTTACAGCCGGAACGCATATCACAGTTAAGTTACTTCGGCTCATTGAACCGACAAACTAATGATACTTCAGTACATTCTCTGACAACGGCGACCCGTTCTGTGAAGCGACTGTCACAGATGATATTGCTGGAATGCTCACTTTATCACTGAAACCAAGTGGAAGTCTTAAGTATATTAGTCACAGTGCGTCTCCTTCCAGGAAAAAATTCAAGGACACTCTATTTGCATTGTTTTGCACGTCATTTCGAGAGAAAAAGAGCAGTTTGATGAATTAATTTCCTAAGAAGTCAGTAAAACTATGAACGTCGTGTTACTGTGAACGGTAACAAATAATGGACCGCATCATTCAGAGACACGAGAACTTAATATTCCGAGCATGTGTTGTGCAATATAACAATAATGATTCCATCGACAACTTCTGATCTTTCTTCCACAAATTCTCATGAATAAACCCAGTTCCTGTGTGTTCAACGCCTTCACCTCACGGATACATGCAAACAGTTGACACACGTTTCACATGCAACGTCGCTTTACAAAACAATAAACCTTTTTTTTTGTGAGTATATTGATATTCTGCACTCTTGCTGAGACAAACGAAAAATTATGGACCATAGTTCTCTGTTACATATCATTCTTGAGGTGAGCGACATCTGCCATCCATTTGTGTCCAGTGATACGAAACACAGACTGTAATTGTATTACTTCAGGCTAAATACACATAGAAAAAAAAGTTTAATATGCATGGAGCATACCTTCTTTATGTGAGGTGTGTTGGTATGAACGTCAAGCACGTCATTCTGGACACCGAGTTGTCCTATTGGACAAGTCCACATTGTTCATCACTGATTGTACAAGGATTCTCAGGGGTATATGTCAGTGGAACCCATGCAATTTTTTTTCTTTGGGACACGCAACGCAAAATATCCCTTATAATTACATGCTTATTACGAATATCAGCCAGCTACATTGCTCATTAAACGGTTTTTATTTTATCAGTCCTTCACGATGAGCCCATTTCGGCATACTGCCACAATCACGTGCTCTTTGATAACATAAGTAAGCGATGGTTATAATGTAATGGTCTGTAACTATAATCAGATAAGTTCTAATACATCATAAGATGTTTTTACCTTACATGTAACACCGTTACCGCCATGTCCTGTCTGTTTTAAGAATTATTATTTTGTCATTAGAGTTATTCTGAAGATGTATTATTTACTATAGTTGGTTTATGTGTATGATATTGTTCTCTTGAAAGCTTGGATGACTGGACCAGCGACATCACATGTTTACAAAGTTACCATAATAAATAAGTGGTATGTGTAAATTCGGTTGATTTCAATTATTTTTATATGTTTGGTTTTAATTATTTTTTGTCTGAGATTTGTTTTAGTAATATTTGAGATTTTTATGTTATACTTTTATTTTTTCGTAATAATTTTGTTATTGTCTATGATTTATGATGTCATCTTGGTGTTACGTCTTTGTCCCATAATCTTCATGTTGTTATCACTGTTACTATAATGCGATTTAGTGGATCTGATTTATAACTTTATCCGTTTTGTTGATTAATAACGTGAATACGGTGTTTTCGTACTTTAGGTCGGTTTGTTCACTCAATAAATTCGTGGGGTTTCTGTATGTAAGTGACTATATCCCTGATTCCTTAATGATGGACATGAATGTTCCCTTTTGCGTAATATGGAGGATTTCGAGTGCTTAGTTTATAGGTTTTATGTTATGTTTTTCTGTTTGTAGACGTTGCATAAATGTGAATAAGTGGTTTTATATTTCTCTGGTATGCTTTTTATATCTGCTTTTGAAGTTCCTACCGGTAGTCCTTTGTAGAAATTGTGGCATGTCTTAAATGAAACTTTGTAAATGCCGGGATGGTTGCGTATGGGAATTTTCGAGCTGCCTTTATGCATTTTCTGTTTGAGGCTGTGTATGTTCTGTACACAAAGGTGATGTCGGTTTTGTTGAATGATTTGTTAGATTTGTTCGAAAGGTTTCCGCATTAACTTGTGACTACATCTGTTGTTATCTTATTTCTAGTTGTGTGTATGTTTACTGTTATATCTTTATGTATACTGATCCTAGCTGGTTGATTTTATCGTAGTATAAATGTGTTAAATTAAGGGTCATAATCGCTTTGGTGGGCTATGTATCCTAAGAATTTTATTTCATTTTGAATTATTTTGTCTTCTAATGGCAGATTTATTAATCTGTTACTCATTGTGTGGAAGAATGCGAGTTCGTGGGCTTTTGCATAACATGACTGTGGATTAATAATACATTCTGTGGTGGTAGGCTTTCTGTAAATTTCGAAACTATGTTTGTTGTTTGTTTGTTTGTTGTTAGTTTCCTTAATAGTTAGATTGAGAATGCTAATTATTTGTTAGTTTCGTATTCTGTGGTAAATTTCGTTTTGGGGTGTAATGGAATCATGAATTTCTTCTATGTAAGTAAGGTTACCTTCTATAAGAATTAAGTGACGTCTACATATCTGTAGTAGTATATGATTTTTTGATTACTTGCATTTCTTGTCGTGAAGAAATTTTTTCAAAGTGTTGTGGAATATGTCAAATATGGCCCCAGTATTGCTACATCTCATAGCTACCCCATCCTTTTGTGTATATATTGTATTATCAAACTGCAAGTAATTTTGCCGTAAGACTAGTTTTGTTAGTTTTAAAATTTCTGTAGAGCCTTGTATTGGGATTTTTCTGTACTGAATATGTTTTGTTCTATGGTATCTGTTGTTTTCTGGATTGTAATATTTGTGTATACTTTAGTAAGGGAAAAGATACAAACCTTGCATGCTTAGGTAGTATGTAAGACTGTTAACATTGCCTACTACAGGCCGTAAAGAGAAAAAGTGTTTGTCTATTTTAGGGTGTCCACAGAGTTCTGTGTTCTAATATTTATTGATATACATGTCTTTTTTTTATTCTGTGAGTATTGTACGACGTATTTTTCTCGTTCCCTTGGTTTGTGCTGAAACCTTGGTTGCAGTGATTCTACTGATTTGCAGGACACCACTGTTACCAAATAAAGCATTAACGTTTTATGTATAGACATTTTGCTTCTGATAATTAGGCTTAAACATATAACTGATTTAGTTGCAAAGGCGTTGTTATTCGTTAATTTTTCATTAATTTGACATAGTGTTTTGTGATCTCAATAGTTACTGTAAGTTTTCTTGGTTTTGTGCTCTCTATCTGTTGTGTTCGCTAGTTTGGTATTAATTTTATTCTGTTGTTTTATGGGTAAGTTTGCTAAATCTAGTGCTACATTTGCAGATCCTGTTATTTGTGTCTGTACAATATTGTCCAATCTGGGTTCGATAGTATCCATTAATTCTGTACCCAATAGTTTCTCCTACTGGTCATTGCAAGTAACTTCAGTCACGTTGAAAAATTTCTTTTTCTGAAAACTGTAAGGAGATATTACGATGCTAGTTTTGACAATGGGGTATTGTTTTTCCATGATGCACTTGATGGTATTTTTGTGTATGGATCTGAAGTGGGTGCTGATGTCATGCACATAGCTATTTATGAGGTGTGACATGGAGTCAAAAGTTAATGGAGCTGTATTATAATTAATTTTAGGAGAGCCATATATATATCTTGATTTAGATGTTACTTACAAGATAGATTACTGTTAATTTCTCGTTGGATCCACAGTGTTCCTCAATATTGTCTGAGGTGAGGTACAAACATTGTTTCTGTTGAAATCTTGATGTTGACACAGGCCAGGACGAGTTTTTTTCCTTCGGAAAAACTTTACTGATAAGTACTTTAATGCGTATAGAAGGTGACCTTACTTATGAAAACAAAATTCATAAACAGCTGATTCAATTACAGACCGATATGAAATTTTCCGCAGAATACGAAACTAACAAACAATTAGCTTTCTCGATCAAACTATTAAGAACACTAACAACAAACAAACAACAAACATTGCTTAGAAATTTACAGAAAGCACACCACAACAGACTCTATTATCAGTTGACAATCGTATCATCCAAAAGCCCACAAACTCGCATTCTTCCACACAAAGCTTAACAGATTAATAAATTTGCGACTAGAAGACGAAGCAATTTAGAGTGAATAATTAATTTGCGACTAGAAGACAAAGCAATTTAGAGAGAACTAAATGTCTTAGAATACATATCCCAGACAGGAGATTATGACCCCTAATTTAACACAATTATATCATGATATAACGAAATAAACAAATCAGTCAACAAAAACGACGTTACCTTTACATATAAAACATAGCATTAAATAAAAAATGCAAAAATGTATCTCTAAAGCTGCCATACACAACCATCCCAGTGTTTACAAAATGTTATGTAACACTTGCCACAAATTATACATACATCAAACCGGAAGAAACTTCAAGGAGAGAAAGTTAAAACCACTTATCCACATTTTTGCAAGATCTACAAACAGAAAAACACGACGTAAAATCCATATACGAAGCACTAGGAATCTTTCATATTATGTAAAAGGGAGCATTCATGAACATCCTTGAAGAAACTGAGATATATTCACTTGCATACAGCAGCCTCACTAATTTACGGAATTAACAAACCGTTCTAAAGCACAAAAATACTTTGTTCACATTGTGAATCAGGAAAACGGATAAAGTAATAAATTAGATACACTAAATGTCACATTTACGTAGTTACAGTGATAACAACATGAAGAGTATAAAGCAAAAACATAACACCAAGAGAACATCCTAAATTATAGACAATAACAAAACTATCATGAAAAAATTAAAATATAACATAAAAATCTGAAATACAACTAAAACAAGTTTCAGACAAAACTTCAATTAAAACCAAACCCATTAAAAACAACGAAAAACAGCCGAAGTTCCACTATCACTTATTTGTGACGATAACTGTGTAAACATGTAGTACTGCTGAATCGCTATCATCCAAGCTGCCAAGAGGAAAATGGCATACATGAAAGCCCAACTAAAGGCCACTATACATCTCCAGCGTAATACTAACGAGGAACTAATAATTCGAAACAAGACATGACATCGCACAACGGTGTTACATGTAAGGTAAAAACAGCTAACGACGTATTATAACTTATCTGATCATAGTTATGGAGCACTGTATGAAACCGTATTTTCAGGGCACCTGATGATGACAGTAGGCCAACAAATCCATTTAAATGACAATGTAGATGGCTGATAATCGTAATAATAGTAAGTTGATTGTTTACATGAAATTTCACCTACGCAGGTCTTTCAGCACAACTCGCTGGGTCTTTGGCAGTAAGTGCAAGCAATGATCTTCGTTGTCTGTGGACCTATGAACACGCGTTCCTCCACTTTCATCTAACCTTCTACAGAACGAACTGCGCATGTACGGAAAGATCCTAGTCGCTATCTAGTGCCTTAACGAAATCTGTCACCCCAAGTGTATATGAAGAGATATCGTGTAACTACGCCACTAGAGACGTACAATTGTGCTGAAAAATATCCGAACTGCCTGAACTGTTTTTCGGCTGATTTGCATGCAGCCAACATAATGTAACTGCCTTGTAGTTCCTCTAATCTCGTTTTGGTACAGTCACGGCATTAAAAATGTAAGTTATTCACAATTCGTGATACTTGACGACTGTACCAGCCGTCGTTGCTGACTAACCATAATGAGACGTGATATATTACATTTTTAAGCAGTATCAGTTAGCAAATCTGAACTTTGGATTACATTACGAAAACTTTGCGCTGGATCTGAAAAACTGTCCGGAAACGGTTATCCCTCTTAATTAAGCAAGAAATATGTAAAATATGGTTTCATTCCTAAATAAACTTGAAATGGTATAACGTATGTGTTGGATTGCTATTCGAAGCCAGTACCTTGTACGACCGTTATGTAACGGCAGTTCAATTCTAGAAGTCTACTTTTCTCACCAGTTGCGAGATGTTTGAAACTGCAGTGACGAGAAAATTAATAATTTCCGCATTTCCTTGATTTGAACCCGGCACCTGTCACTGTAGTTTTCTAGGCACGAACAGACATTGACTATCGTTTTACTTTCGCTAGAAGCGATATGTGAGCGTTCTTAAGTTAGAAGTTGTAACAATAACGACGCTGTACTTTGTACATATAAGTAAATTTTTTTCCATCTGATTTTTCGATAAATTAGTGTAATCGATGTTCTGATTTCATTTCTTTTTTGTTTCATGTCATTGTGTTAAGAAAACTGTAAACGAATTTCAATGTGAATATTAATGTTTATGTCAAATGTCAAGCAATATTGTAATAGAATTGAAGTGTAACAAATGTTGAGACTCTTGTAAGATGTTAAAATTGTAATTGTGCGTCTGGTCCATACGTAGGCAATGAGTTGGAATATGTAGAATGCAAAACCTCGGGTGAATACCCGGTCTGTCAGGGAGCGGTAAAAGGTGGATGGCAGGCGAGCGCGGGAAAATGCACGCGGGCGCTGCACGGCACAACGCGCTCAGCAGTAGTAGTTGGAGTTTGGCATTGGTCTGAGCAACACGTTCTGGAGCGAGGAGGCTCTCCTGGAAGACGTAGTTTCATTGAGCCTCGGGTATGCCGTTCCAACGCCCATACAGCATGGCAAAATTCCATAGGCACTAAACGGAAAAGTACTGCGACGCTATGAAGAAGTAAAGTGCCGGTACGTCAAGAGCCATAGCTGTGGTTGTATGTGTGCTCTGTGCCTCGCCATCTCGCCGCCCGCCAACCGCCGCACCGATACAAACAGGTTGAAACTTTTAGTACTGTATTCGTATGGATCAGTGTTACTTTTGTTCCATACTGTTCAATAACAACTTAAATTTTACCAGAACTTTCCTATCATTTAATTATCCTCACAACTAACCTAGACAGGATCCTTTCCAAATGTTGTGCAATCCGAGTGTCCCGAGATGAAAAATTAAAGTTTGTGTTAATAATAATTACCTGCAGACCTGGCTATGTTAGAACGGTGTTTAAAGAACTGTTTTGTTAATGAACCAGTAAATGAATAACGAAGGTCTGATAAAGTTGGAAGATAACTTTAATATTGATTTAGTAATGAAGTTTAATTATTTCGAGACAGATATAAAGGTATTTAAATGAGTAGGAAATAAGATAAAGAGAGTAGTAACTCATATATTGGAAATCTTGAGCGCATAACGGTGTCAGTAATTAATTTTTTTTAATACAGTGATCACAACAGTTTCAAGGTCGCCCCCCCCCCCCTTTTTTTATTCATTTGAATTCTGAAGTGCTCTAAATTGATTTGACCAGCAAAACTTAGTCAATATATATGTCAAAAGTTATGAGTGTTTTATCTTTATCAAAAAATGACATTTTGTGTGTGGCCACAAAGTGCTATTCCTAGGGTAACCTATGCCCGATTTTAATCAGATCAATAGATAGTACGAAGTTTGGTAGTATACATTATAGTGTAGTGTTATGTATTTATGGTTTTTCCATATCAGTACAGAACGTGAAACTATCAGTTCAATAGATTTTCTGGTTCTAAAATTTACTATATTATGCAGTGTTACTACGTGTTTGTTTGCATGAATGTACATCAACTTGTACAGGGAAGAAACTCAGTTAATGCCTAATTAGGCTGGCGACCGTATTATTAACAAATTGGTAGCATCAGCTGTGTTGCTTTTTGTTCGTCCTGACGTGTAGTTGCATTTCGGACTTATTTGACGTATCATTGTTATTACAGAGTGGGTGTAAGTCTGATATGCCACCATTCAGGTACACGCGGTCAATATATATACAAAAATCCTGTCTCGTAAGGTGAACCCCACTCACTTACTATAGTACAGGCTTCAATGAGTATCGTGTGCCCCACGTGCACGTTACAAAGTGACGTGACGAAGAGTACAGTGATGACTGGGAAGCGAGCCCCGCACATATCGCATCTGACTACACAAAAAAACACATCAGCTATCGAATTGCCTTTCACCAGCAGCTAGGAGTGGCACGTTTGAACTTGAAATGATGTGACGAGAAGATCCGTTCAAAATTTTTGGTAAAATTTTTAGGAAACAGCGATCCTGTATCAGTGAAAGAACAGTGTACGTCGCTATGGATATTTCCTTAAATTGACCGGTTTCGGTCAGGTCATAGGTTATCTTCAGACAGCTCCATCAGCTGTAGTTGAAGATGCTTAGAACAGTCAGTTGAACCCAGACGATAAAACGCCCAGTGGTTGTGGTCAACTGTCTGTTCTACACATCGTCCACATCAGTTGATGGTGCCGTCTGAAGATGGCCCAAGACTAGACCGACACCGGTTATTTCATGAAATAACCATCGCGATAAAGACTGTTTGTTCACTGATTTAAAAAGATCTGTGTCTCTCTGGGAGCAGAGACCGTCACATATCTCTTGACAATCAATAAAGAGACGCTAAAGATAAAAATAAAAATTCATCAACATTTAGATGTGCTTATGCTAAAGCCTCAAAAGGATATTATGCAAATTTTTGTACCGAGCCAGAACTGAAAATTTGACACGCGCCTTACGTGGAGAACTTGGGAGGTTTGGAACCGTGAGGAACCAACGATTTGATGGCACTATGTCGCCACAAAGGGATAAAAATCCGTGAAACAAGAACCAATGTATTCAACATCTCAAGCTGATATAAAAGATAGAATAAGGGCTCTGCCAACTTACATGGTGTTTGGTTCTCTAATTAAAACGAAAGCAGTAGTGTACGAAAGTTTATACATGCTGCCACTTAAACCTCAGTCATATCCCAACCTAAGACGTAAGCGGTAGCTAAGGGACATCACGTTTAATGTCAGTCTGCAACCACGGTGGAACCGTATGTTCTTCATTTGGGGTAATCAGGAGGAAATACGATCTACCAGTGCGTATTAAAACTCTCGCTTGATGTGGGAATAGAAACCTGACTGTACGGATAAAGCATCCAGTTGCACCACACCGGATGAGAATTCTGGCTTCGACTCCCTGGAGTAGATTACTGTCGGTTCAATACATTCAGTTCTTGTTCGATCCAATCGTCATTAACCAACCGCCTTAGTTAGCCAGTGATTATTTTCAGCATTATTTTGTCATTGAAATATAGTCACATAATGGCCACCCACACTAACTGCCAACCATGAGGATGCGTAAGTTTCCACGGGAATTGTGGCTGCTACGTAAACGGTAAACGTGGTGCGGCCCAAATGAAGATCTGAGTTGTCGAACCGGATGTTACCGTATGTAGTAAAATACAATTTGCCGATGTGCGACCAGTACCTGTTGGACGCTCAGAAATGTATTACATCATTTTTTTAACCCACTAGTAACAGAAAAGCCTCGGGCAAACGTCTCCGCGAAGAGCACGTGACTGCCTGTCCTGATCGTAATAATTCAACCTCCTCTGGCCTGCGGTCGCTTGACGCTACTCCTCGTCAGCCCAAGTGATGGCGCCTTGAGCCTGTGATCTACGAGGGACGTTTATATGTCCACACTGACAAACATGAGTTTACTTCATATTGTAGCTTCGTCTTCAGCGTCAAACACTTTCTATAAACAGTCTGTTCCCCCATGAACCATTGAAACCATTGACCTAGCCGTTGCTGGGAAGGCTTGCGTGCCTCAGCGATACAGATGGCCGTACCGTAGGTGCAACCACAACGGAGGGGTATCTGTTGAGAGGCCAGACCAACTTGTGGTTCCTGAAGAGGGGCAGCAGCCTTTTCAGTAGTTGCAGGGGCAACAGTCTGCATGATTGACTGATCTGGCCTTGTAACACTAACCAAAACGGCCTTGCTGTGCTGGTACTGCGAACGGCTGAAAGCAAGGGGAAACTATAGCCGTAATTTCTCCCGAGGGCATCCAGCTTTACTGTATGGTTAAATGATGATGGCGTCCTCTTGGGTAAAATATTCCGGAGGTAAAATAGTCCCACATTCGGATCTCCGGGCAGGGACTACTCAAGAGGACGTCATTATAAGGAGAAAGAAAACTGGCGTTCTACGAATCGGAGCATGGAATGTCAGATCCCTTAATCGGGAAGGTAGGTTAGAAAATTTAAAAGGGAAATGGATAGCTTAAAGTTAGAAATAAAGGGAATTGGTGAAGTTCGGTGGCAGGAGGAACAAGACTTTTGGTCAGGTGAATACAGGGTTATAAATACAAAATCAAATAAGCGTAATGCAGGAGTAGGTTTAATAATGAATAAAAAGTTATTAGTGCGGGTTAGCTACTACAAACGACATAGTAAACGCATTATTGTGGCCAAGATAGACACGAAGCCCACGCCTACTACAGTAGTACAAGTTTATATGCCAACTAGCTATGTAGCTGATGAAGAAATTGATGAAATGTATCATGAGACGAATGAAATTAATCAGGTAGTGAAGGGAGACGAAAATTAAATAGTCATGGGTGACAGGAATTCAACAGTAGGAAAAGGAAGAGAAGGAAACGTAGTAGGTGAATATGGATTAAGGCTAAGGAATGAAAGACAAAGGCGTGTGGTAGAATTTTGCACAGAGCATGACTTAATCATAGCTAAAACTTGGTTCAAGAATCATGAAAGAAGGTTGTATACATGGAAGAATCCTGGAGATACTAGAAGCTATCAGATACATTATATAATGGTAAGACACAGATTTAGCAGCCAGGTTTTAAATTGTAATACATTTCCAGGAGCGGATGTGGACTCTGACCACAATCTATTGGTTACGAACTGTAGATTAAAATTCAAGAAAATGCATAAAGGTGGGAATATAAGGAGATAGGACATGGATAAACTGACTAAACCAGAGGTTCTACAGAGTTTCATGGAGGTAAGGAAACAACTGACACGAATGGGGACAGAAATACAGTAGAAGAACAATAGGTAGCTCTGAGGGATGAAGTAGTGAAGGCAGCAGAGGATCAAGTACGCAAAAACGCGAGGGCTAGTAGAAATCCTTGGGTAACAGAAGAAATATTGAATTTAATTGATGAAAGAAGAAAATATAAAAATGCAGTAAATGAAGCAGGCTGAAAGGAACACAATCGTCTCAAAAATGAGATCGACAGGAAGTGCAAAGTGGCTAAGCAGGGACGGCTAGAGGACAAATGTAAGGATGTAGAGGCTTATCTCACTAGGTGTAAGATACATACTACCTACAGGAAAATTAAAGAGACCTTTGGAGAAAAGAGAACCACTTGCATGAGTATCAAGAGCTCAGATGGAAACCCAGTTCTAAGCAAAGAAGGGAAAGCAGAAAAAAAATGGTTCAAATGGCTCTGAGCACTATGCGATGTAACATCTCAGGTTATTAGTCTCCTAGAACGTAGAACTAATTAAACCTAACTAACCTAAGGACGTCACTCACATCCATGCCCGAGGCAGGATTCGAACCTGCGACCGTAGCGGTCGCTCGTCTCCAGACTGTAGCGCCTAGAACCGGACGGCCACTCCGGCCGGCGAAAGCAGAAAGTTGGAAGGAGTATATAGAGGGTCCATACAAGGGCAATGTACTTGAGGACAATATTATGGAAATGGAAAAGGATGTAGATGAAGATGAAATAGGAGATAGGATACTGCGTAAAGAGTTTGACAGAGCACTGAAAGACCTGCGTCGAAACAAGGCCCCGGGAGTAGACAACATCCCATTAGAACTAGTGACGGCCTTGGGAGAGCCAGTCCTAACAAAACTCTACCATCTGGTGAGCAAGATGTATGAGACAGGCGAAATTCCCTCAGATTTCAAGAAGAATATAATAATTCCAAGCCCAAAGAAAGCAGGTGTTGACAGATGTGAGAAATACCGAACTATCAGTTTAATAATCCACGATTGCAAAATACTAACGCGAATTCGTTACGGACGAATGGAAATACTGTTAGCAGCTGACCTCGGGGAAGATCAGTTTGGATTCTGTAGAAGTACTGGAACACGTGAGACAGTATTGACCTTACGACTTATCTTAGAATAGAGATTAAGGAAAGGGAAACCTACGTTTCTAGCATTTGTAGACTTAGAGAAGGCTTACGACAATGTTGACTGGAATTCTCTCTTTCAAATTCTAAAGGTGGCAGGGGTAAAATGCAGGGAACGAAAAGCTATTTACAATTTGTACAGAAACCAGATGGCAGCTGGCAACTATAAGAGTCGAGGGGCATGAAAGGGAAGCAGTGGTTGGGAAGGGAATGAGACAGGTTTGCAGCCTCTCCCCGATGATATTCAACCTGTATATTGATCAAGCAGTAAAGGAAACAAAAGAAAAATTCGGAGTAGGTATTAAAATCCATGGAGAAGAAATAAAAACTTTGAGGTTCGTCGATGACATTGTAATACTGTCAGAAACAGCAAAGGACTTGGGAAAGCAGTTGAACGGAATGGATAGCGTCTTGAAAGGAGGATATAAGAAGAACATCAACAAAAGCAAACTAGTATAATGGAATCAAGTGTAATTAAGTCGGGTGATGCTGAAGGAATTAGATTAGGAAATGAGACACTTAAAGTAGTAAAGGAGTTTTGCTATTTGGGGAGCAAAATAACTGATGATGGTCGAAGTAGAGAGGATATAAAATGTAGACTGGCAATGGCAAGGAAAGCGTTTCTGAAGAAGAGAAATTTGTTAACATCGAGTATAGATTTAAGTGTCAGGAAGTCATTTCTGAAAGTATTTGTATGGAGTGAAGCCATGTATGGAAGTGAAACATGGACGATAACTAGTTTGGTCAAGAAGAGAATAGAATATTTCGAAATGTGGTGCTACAGGAGAATGCTGAAGATTAGATGGGTAGATCACATAACTAACGAGGAGGTATTGAATAAAATTGGAGAGAAGAAGTGGTTGTGGCGCAGCTTGACAAGAAGAAGGGACCGGTTGGTAGGACGTGTTCTGAGGCACCAAGGGATCACAAATTTAGCATTGGAGGGCAGCGTGGAGGGTAAAAATCATAGAGGGAGACCAAGAGATGAATACACTAAGCAGGTTCAGAAGGATAGAAGTTGCAGTAAGTACTGCGAGATGAAGCAGCTTGCACAGGATAGAGTAGCATGGAGAGCTGCAACAATTGTACCAATTGTACTAATCTTCTCTTACCGATACTCATTCATATGTTTCCCTTTTAGAGTCTTTGAGTCTGGCGGAAGGCATGGACGCATAAGGACGTATAAAACGTAACAACTACGGTAGTCAAAACTAATAGCAGTGTTTGAGTGCACTAAAATTGCCGCAATATCTGGGGAAGCATTTACGCGTCTTGTTGCTGTATGTTGACAGCCAATTTTAGTGCAGCCGGTTTACATTGCGAGTCGGTCACAAACCGGCGATTTTGATGAAATGGAAAATGTGTTTTTAATACACTGTTTTAATCAGGTTGAAAGGTGGTGGAATGGCTAAAAGCTCACAAAAACAAAATATCATTAGGAAAATGTCGAAATAAAAATCAAACATAAAGTTATAGTATTTTACATAAACGATTTAGTTTTTCAGAGAATTATGATATTGAAACTGAATTTCTTCAAGCTAAGTGTCAGGAATAATACCGATGTATCGTTATCCACGATTATAGTTTGTTAATTGTAATTAAGAGAAATCAATTTAAGTAAAAATAAGTACAGGACTGAAGATATTTCACCTAGTGCTTGCCGTGCGGGGGCGCCGCGCGGTCTGCGGTGCCTTGTCACTGTTTGCGCGACTCCTCCCTTCGGAGGTTCCAGTCCTCCCTCGGGCATGGGTGTGAGTATTGTCCTCAGTATAAGTTGGTTTGAGTTATCGAAGCAGTGTATAAGCCAAGAGACCGATGACCTCAGCATTAGGTCCCATAGGAACTTACCACTTGCTACCACTTAGTGCTTTGATTAAAAAACACCAATTACTTTACAATACCTTTCCAAAAATCTGACAAATTTTTGAAGACAGTGTTCTCTAATCACTATTCGGCAGATTATTTGATGGAAGCTTCACCCCACATAACCGCTGTAGCCGTGCTGAATGTTGAACCTGGCTCACTACTATGGTGGGCCTTCAGACCCGTGTGATACTGGAGTTTAGGGCAGCTTCTGTCCTGGACCGGAGCCGTGTTCTTGGACCCTCGGACTGCCAGTCAGCGCTGGCTGCTGTGCTGACGTCTATGCTCCATCAGCTGTGGCTTCGGATCTCTGATCGTCTCGTAGGGCAACAAGTGTAAGACCAACATTAGAGCAATCTCAAACACAAGATGTTACCATACCATAACCAGAGACGGAGTGAGAATGAATGCAATCAATTCTACTAGCGGTACCAAAAGTTAGTGGGGATGGAGTATTTACTTCGTCGAGTAGAGGCTGTGCTCTAAGACGTATTTCGTAGTGACCGAACTGATTTTTCTCTTCCCAAGTCATCAGCAGTCTTCAGTTCCGCTATATTTCCTATACCAATTTGTTACAGGATTTTTATTGCTTAGTCACACACCTGCTGGATGTTGTTTTATCCTACTTTTCTCTGAGTCAGTTTTCTGACTGGTTTGATGCGACCTGCCACGAATTCTTCTTCTGTGTCAGCCTACGTCGTCAGTTATTTGCTAGATGTATCCCGATCTCTCTCTTCCTCGCAGTTTTTACCCTTTACAGCTCCATCTACTGTGATGGCAGTTATTCCCTGTTGTCTTAACAAGTATCCTGTAATCCTGTTTCTTCTACTTGTCAGTGTTTTCCATATTTTCCTGTCTTCACCAATTCTGTGCAGAACCTCGTCATTCCTTACTTTATCAGTCCACCGGATATACAACATTCTTCTGTAGCACCACCCGTCAAATGCTTCGATTACCTTCTGTTGAAATTTTCCCACAATCCACGTCTCACTGCCGTACAATGATCTCCTCCAAACATACATTCTCCGAAATTTCTTCATCAGATTAAGAGCTGTGTTTCTCTTGTCCAAGAATGCCTTTTATGCAAATGCCAGTCTACTTTTTATATCCTGATTGCTCTATCCGTCACGGCAGTAGAATTTCTTAACTTCATCTACGTAGTGATCACCAATTTCGATGTTAAGTCTCTCGTTCTTGTCATTTCTGCTACTACTCATTACTCTTGTCTGTCTTCGATTTACTCTCAATCCATATTCTGTACTCGTCAAACTGTGCAGTCTATTCCACAGATCCTGTGATTCTTTTTCACTTACATCGGCGAATCTTAAAATTGATATCCTTTTACATTGAAATTTAATCCCACGTTTCAACCTGTTTTTTTTATTTCCGTCATTGCACTTCGATGTATAGACTGAGTAGCAGGAGCGAAAGACTACATCCCTGTCTCAAACCCTGTTTAATCCCTCCATTTCGTTCTTGGTGTTCCCCTCTTATCCTCTGCTCTAGGTTCTTGAGCTTATTGTATATTACCCCTTCACTACTTTACACCGTTAAATGGTTTTTCCAGATTAAGAAATCCAATGAACATGTTTTCATTTTTCTTCAGTCTTGCTTCCATTATCATGCGCAACGTCAAAACTGCCTGTCTGTTGCCTTTACATTTCCTAAAGCCGAACTGATCATCATCTAACAGATCCTCAATTTTAATTGTCTTTCTTCTGTGTATTATTCTTGTCAGCAGTTTTGATGAGTAAGCTTCTAAGCTGATTGTGCGATAATTCTCGCACTTGTCGGGTCTTGCTTTTTTCAGAATTATGTGGATTATGTATTTCCGAAATTCTGATAGTACGGTATTTCGCCAGTCTCTTACATTCTATAGCTCACCGTGAATAAATGTTTTGCTGTCGATTGATTTTAGAAACTCTCATGGGATGTTCTCTACCCTTTCTTCCTCTTTTGACCTCAATCATTCAAAGCTCTTTTAAATTCATGTTCTAATGCTGGATGCAGTATTTATTAGGTATCGACTCCTTCTTCTTCTTCTTCTTCTTCTTCTTCTGTCACGTCATGAGGCAAATCCTCCCACTCATAGAGGATTTCAATGTACTCTTTCCACCTATCTGTTCTCTCTTCTGCATTTAACAGCGGAATGCCCAGTGCACTCTTAATTGACCGCCCTTCATTAAAAGTTCACATAAGATTATTTTGATTTTTATGTATGCTGACTCAGTTGTTACGACATTCATGCCTTTTCGATTTTTTCGCATTTTCCATGTACACTTTTCACCATGGCTTTCCTGCACTTACTATTTATTTCATTCCAAGGTGACTTGTACTTCTGTATGCCTGAATTTTCCTAATCATTTTTGTTCTTCCTTGTTTCGCCGATCAACTGAAGTATATCTTCGCTTACCAGTGGTTTCTTCGCAATTACTTCCTTGTAACCTCCGTTTTTCTCTCCAACTTCTGTGATTGCCCTTTTTGGCGATGTTCATTCCTCTTCAGCTCAGCTGCCTATTGAGTTATTCTTTATCGCAGTATGTATAGCCTCGGAGAACTTCAAGCGTATCTATTCAATACTTATTACTTCCGTATCCCACTTCCTTGCTCGTTGATTCTTCCTGACTAATCTCTTAAAGTACACCCTACTCTTTATCGTTTCTAAATAGTGGATCTCTGTCCATATCTGCTGCTGGGTTCGGTTTACAGTTCAATATCTGATATCAGTATCTCGGCCTGATCATGATGTAATCTACCATAATTGATGTAAGTGTTGGTGGGGTTCGAATCTGGGACCGAGGACGTTCTAATTACCAATCATAGACGCTACCGCTAACCCCATTGTCCGTTATGTAAGGTTATCAGAGTAACGAAGGTGGTTCAGTCTGTCGTGTTCTAACCAGTAGCTCGCCGTATTTCTTGAGTGTGTGTCATCGTGGCCCTCTTGCCAGCCCTGTAAATGTGTTGAGATGTTTACGCTTCGCAGATGGCGGATGGCGACGCTTAAGCGTGTATGAGTAACAACGGCAGTTGGATCATAGAAAAATTTTACTCTCACGTTTCCTAAATGTGTCACGCAACCTTGCATTCTATTTCTCTTCGGCTACTTCTCTACGTAATGGCGTTATCTATCTCTGTTGGCCTACACGCAGATGGAACTGCAGTGCTTGTTGTAACTTGGCTACATTCCCATAAATATTATAATTACTTTGAAATGACCTGAGCTACGCCAGTTGTGCTTACGACAGCGAATATTGTATGGAAGTAACGACATTCTTTCGTGCCCCTTGTCAGTTGAGCAGAGTATATAATTGGTACCGAAACAGGAATGTTTCCATTACGAAAAAGCCTTACTTTTACAGTTATTCCTGACGAATCGGAGAACAGTTACCATGCTGCGACACAGTGTACCACACGGAACCTTGATGTAACACACCAGATGATGGCGATTAAATGTTTCGGTGTATAGAAGGCCATGTTCAAATGACTTTTCGATTGGATTTCCCGCTAGAGTAATACATACTGTTTGTAACGTATCAGTGGATCACGCGTTCTGGGAGTGGGATTACTGCTGCGAAGCACCGTTTGAATGTACGTTTGTCGCTACCTTTAAGAGTGTAACTGAATCATTGCTCATGTTTAAGCTACAAATACAGTAACTACAAGAAATTATTAGTATTCCTTAGCACTATGTTAAAATGCTTCCAGGGATGGCACTTTTACAGTTATGTGCATATATTATCATCGCAAGTTCTGTAAAAGTAAAATTTAAATATTGTTTACAAATGTTTTCTAAGTATTTGTATATTGTTTTGTAAACTGTTGTTTTGTTAAAAGGGAGAAAGTAGTTTAAAGTAGTTTTGGTTTACGTAACTTTTTAGGAAAAAGTCTTCTGTGCACGTTTTGACTGGTGAATACTGATATCATAAAAACTACTAGTACGTAAGAATGTTGGAGAATTTGGCTAACACATAGTGGCGTGAAGAGAGGTTTCGAAAATTAACGTGACTGGTGAGCAGGTAGCAGATTGGGGACTGATGTTACTCTTTTGGTCGGAAACAAATACGCACGATTTGTGTAAGAAAAATCCTACCAAGCAAAACAATTGAGGGACTGAGAGTGCAAATAGTACCAGCGACATTTTACAGTCCATCATCTTAAAACGTGACGTGTGGATACCTTCTGAGTAGAAGTAGTACAAGTCATGCATATTGATGCACTTATCATTAAAAAGTTTAAGCTCTAAGTCAGTCATTGGGCTAAATTTAAGATAAACTTAATGTAAGTGACATATAAGACATAAGGAGCATTACTGCTCTATTTCATGAAGGTTGACGTGTGAACTTTTTTAAATGTGTGCACTCTAAAGAGTACATGCTCTAATATTTAACTTATATTTAAGTAGACCATATTTTGAAATACTGCTTGTACACCTGGAGGCAAATCTCTACATTGGCACAACAGATCATAAGGTCCATAAACCGGTTCATATACATACTGAATGTGTTAAAGAGTTTGGTCTCATTGAAAAGTCAAGGAAGCTCTTCAAACATGTATTTCTTATTCAAGACAGGATGGAAGCACTGAAGCAGGTCAGCTTAAAGTTTTCCGTAGTAGAAATGAGAACAGAAAACTTTCTCCCCGTTAAAGCCGTGGATGTCATAGCAACGAATAAAGTTGCCAAAGAAACGGAACGAAACAAATCTCAGAGACGAATACCGACTCAGCAATGAAAATCCTTCAATAATACAATTCAAGTATTATCTAAACCATGCTCTTGAGAAGACGGTTTTCGGAGCCTCCATATTGGTCACCCAGCAATACCTCTTCTGCGGCCTGTGCATCAAGATGAGCTTGAAATGAAATTTGAGAAAGGGCAATATCATCAGGAGATGGAGCATTACATCCCTCCACTTCATCACGAGATCTATAGGAACGTATCCCATTCTCAAAAAGCAGTTACCATTGACGTAAGAACAGGGAGTGGAGGAAGAAGAGAATGTGGTCAAACAAGAGGACGAGGAAGACAGAGAAAACACAACACAACAGCACAGCATCACGAGTGTTACCCAGGAAGGACGTTCTTCAGAAAATACTACAAAAAGGAATGATTATAATCGACTGAGGCTGACTATAAGGAACGTACAGAAAGTGATAATGAATAACCTCTTGTATATGTTGGATCAACGCCAAAACATTTTAATTTTTGTGTTTCAGTTAATTTGCTATTTAACTATTGTTTTCAAGCTAGTTGTATTAATTTCCGTTCAGTTAAACAGATCCTTGTTTCATAATGAATATGTGTATTTTACTACTTATATCTGGTGTGTTGCACCAAAAATCTTTGTAATATATCGTTGAAGGCCGGCTGGAAGGAATGGCCGAGCGGTTCTAGGCACTTCAGTCCGGAACCGCGCGACCGCTACGGTCGCAGGTTCGAATCCTGCCTCGGGCATGGATGTGTGTGCTGTCCTTATGTTAGTTATGTTTAAGTATTTCTAAGTTCTAGGGGACTGATGACCTCAGAAGTTAAGTCCCATAGTGCTCAGAGCCATTTGAATCATTTTCTTATGTTCTTGTAAATAAAACGTTCATGCAATTGCTCCTGTTTTACTCTAAAAGGGTTTGAAACACAAGTGGTATTTCTAACATAATATGAAAAATAATGCCAGGGCACTATGAATCTAACCGTACCTAGAACGATAAGCAAAATAACTGGCCAATAGAAAAAATCTGATGTTTCGATAGTAGCTCACATTATTTAAAAACAGACATTTAACTTTGGCAGTCATTAATCATGTGGCTTCACCAAGCACAGGAGGCCATGGAACAACTAGTGAAACTCGCTAACAGTTTTGCATAAATGTTCATAGGTGTGGTTCTTTTATACGCAAACGGGGGAATCACTAGTAATCCATAAGTTTAGAAAAATAAATTCTCTTTTTTTCTTACAATTTCATTATGTAACATTTTATAACCTCTCTATAGTGTATGTTATAAACAAAAACAATAAATATATTCACCGCGAATCAGACTTTGTCACATGATCTGCCTTTTACCAACCGAAAGAATTTCCAAATCACATGCAACTACTGAAGATTTTTGGCTTACGTATAAGATAAGGAACGTGAAAGTAGCAGTGAGAGGCCTAAAGAGAAAGTGTGAGTGGGGAATACATCCACTGCTAGCTTTGTTGCTGTCTTGGTTACTTTTATTTGCTATATAATGTGTATGAGAGTGAACTGTGACAACCAGGAAGAGATTTAATATCAGAAGTGTTTCTATCACTAACCTGTAAAAACTATTTGTGACAGATGATTGCGCATTGTAGAACATAAGCCTACATAAGTAACATACGTAAAGTCTTTGGTTCATTTGGGTTAGTGCTGCTGATTAAACCTGTTACAGCAAGATCACCCACTTCATAGATTACCTCACATCTGTTATCTCTACTGAGTACTGAAATGGTCAGATTTCGGAGATAGGGATGTTTTCGTGTTAACTTTCTATTTGTCCATATGTAAGACGTCCATGTATCAACTCCAACAACAGCTACTCACTTCATCTTATTCAGATCCGATGGGTAGTGTTATAGGATGTATACGATACAAGGAAAAATAATGTATCAAATTCCGAAATTCTTCTCTGTTCCTCTGAAGATCTGCCACAGAACCATCTAGACAGCTTCTAAATTTCTTGTCTTTGAGATAAATACTGCTTCGTTTAGACTTAAAGTTCACAATGTGACATAATGCCGTAGTATTCGTGTATAAAATGAACAATGTGATTTTTTTACTGGTATTCTATGCTGCTGCTGTACCTAACACCGAAGTGTATTGCGGCTAGTAAAGAAGGTCATCTAGGCTGCATCTAACACAGTCTGTGACTGTGTTCTTTGCAGTCCAAGAATATCTTGTACATCCTTCTGGAGTGGGTTTCTACAATATTATGCGTGAGTTAAGTGTTGAAATGTACTTTGTAAACTTCTAACAGAAGTGCTATAACGTCCGAGTTGGGTTCATGCAGTATAAATATTATGGTTCCACCTTGAAAATCAATAAACTAAGATAAGGAAACCTCCCTACATAAAACAAGGAAGTTCTTTAACGTAACATCGTGTATAGAAGATAAACTAATGTACGTAGCTAAGTTAAGTAGCTGTAAGAGGCTTAGTCTCTTATCAATATGCATTGAGATATTGTATTACAGAGCGTGTAAGGAGAGAACTTCTACATGATGAAGACGAGTGTTTGTCAAACGGGTATTGAAAGGTGGCTGTTATTCTGACTAATCACATCTCATTCATTCATGAGACGTTGGAACGAATTGGCGTGCCAATGACAATTAGGTTCGATAATAGTACCTGCAACTTAAACTAACGATACGACAGTGACTGCGGTGAAAATACTAACTCTCTCTGTACATATTGCATTCTGATTTGATTTTCTGCAAGCTGTAATAACTGTATGCTGAGACGGAGAAGAGATCATTGGGAGCGAGCGGGCACTCGAGGGAGAATGCCGATTGTCACCAGATTGGCTCTGGGGACAGGGTTGCGGCTTGCTTTTAGACCAGACAGTGCACTTGTGGCCAGGGAGGGACAGGAAGGATGGGGCTATTGTGCACCGAGTTACGGACGGCCGTGATGCCGCCAACAAGCGCCAGGCAGCGTTTCAATAAACTGGGACTCCACGACTGTAATACAACGCAGCCGCACCGCCGTTTCCCCAGTTTAACTTACTAGACGTAACGCCTACCAACAGGGTGGTGTGAACAAACTTTCCGTTAGGATATGACGCTCTGTGGACACACTGCCGCCATCTCTGAGTTTGGGAACGTGTACGCAAATAAAATCTTTAGGACGTGTGACAAAACATCACGTAGCTTGAATTACTACCATGTGATTGGTGATCTGAAAAGCTTCAAACGGTACAGTAGTTTCCGCTCTATAAGCAGCAGGTTTCGCTGCTCGCTCGCACCGGGAAATAGAAACAGAGGCGGCTCCGCAGCCAATTTTATTACACGACGCGGCCGGCCGCGGGTGCCACAGAACCCATGTGGACGGGTCGAAAGAAATGTGCCACGCTTCATAATACGTATTTATGTGTCGTGTATTATGCATTTCCTGTACGTGAATGTGAATCTGCACATGAACTTTCCTAATCCTCCTCACACCTTTCCGTAAAGCGTAACCAAATCTTTGTTGGGAAGTAGTTCTGTAGTATAATAGCGCCAACCATACTCCTGGGTTGGGGATCAGAGCGACAGCACAGGCAGGTAAAAGTCAAAGACTTTCCAGTGTCACAGGATCTAGGGTGGAACGGTTGGTCACGGCCAAGTGGTTCGACTACCCCCTCCACCGGGGCCCACGAAGACCTCCGGGTGCCCGCCATATTCGTAGAGTGTTACAGAAGCCGGGTAAGTGAGGGGACGTGCCCTCATTGCGTCTGTCTCAATGTTCAAGCATGGAAGAGAGGTATTTGAATATTTGTACTAATTCTTTTATTTCCAGCTTCGGATTGTGTAAGGAAATGAATGTTCTCGTTCAATCTCGGAAATTTGACCCACTGTGTTAATGTATCTGGTCCCCAGTTTGCCTGTTATCCTCCTCACGTAGTGGATGTTCTATGTAAAATATTGGGAGACTTTGGTGGTATACATTTGGCCAACGCAATTCCGTCTTACCCGTAGAAAAGTGCGTGCAGGATTGGTATATAATATACCCTAGCTATAAGTTGTAAAATTGTAATATCTGTAAAATTGAGCAATTGCTGCAATCGCTGTAAAATCGAGTGATAATATTTAAAATAAATACGTAATCAATTCTCATAAATCTTTAACATACCTTAAAAATCACAAAGAAGTCAAGTTAAAGGAATTCATTTAAAATGAAAGATATGGAATGCAGGGACCCACACATCAGCCTGTGAGCCCTCCAGCCCCTTGTCTAGTATCGTACAGAAAGGACACGCTCTCTAGGTAGCGCTCTCAAGCTCCTCTCCCCAGTTATCCGTTGCGCAATTTTGATTCAGGGCTTGACATCAACTTTCATCTGACGTCCCTAGGCAAGGAGGTAGACGGTAAACTCTCAAGCTGGTTCCGGGAGAAGTAAAACGATCTTTTCCTTTATGTTTTCCCTTAGCGGCGAAAGCTTGCTGGCAGCAATGGGATTGCTACTTATTGGTGGATGGCCTTTGATGTTGCACCTGAGTCCTGCTTCTTCGGTTGACGGGGTTGGTAAGTCAGGTGATTTGGATATATGTTTTACTAGAGTCTTTGAAACAGGAGACGATACGGAAGAAATAGGGAGTATCAGAATCAAACTTTAAAAAGCTTAGGAAAACTTGCGATCAAGTAAGGCAGAAGGGATAGGTAAGATTCCATCGGAATTTCTGAAACCATTAGGCGAAATGGCCACAAAACAACTATTCACGTTTATATGTAAAATGTATGATACTCGCGACGTATCACCAGACCATCTGTAAGTAGGCTGTTTAGGTTTTGATGCTGGTAAAGCCATGTAGCGCTCTGTTTGAAAATCACTGGCTGTGCTGTGTGCAGTCTGTGGCTGGTTAGCATTGTTGGAATATTCGCCATTGTAGTGTTGGGCAGTTGGACGTGAACAGCGCGTAGCGTTGCGCAGTTGGAGGTGAGCCGCCAGCAGTGGTGGATGGGGGGAGAGAGATGGCAGAATTTTAAGAGCGGACGATCTGGACGTGTGTCCACCAGAAAGAGTAAATTTCTAATACTGGATATCTTGAACTGATATATATTTATGACTTTTGAACACTATTAAGGTAAATACATTGTTTGTTCTCTATCAAAATCTTTCATTTGCTTAGTACGCCTATCAGTAGTTAGTGCCTTCAGTAGTTAGAATCTTTTATGTAGCTGGCAGTATTGGCACTCGCTGTTCTGCAGTAGTTCGAGTAACGAAGATTTTTGTGAGGTAAGTGATTCATGAAAGTGATAGGTTATTGTTAGTCAGGGCCATTCTTCTGTAGGGATTACTGAAAGTCAGATTGCGTTGCGCTAAAAATATTGTGTGCCAGTTTAGTGATGATCAGAATAAGTAAAGACAGAAATGTCTGAGTACGTTCAGTTTTGCTCATCTGTATGAAAATCAAATAACGTAAGGGGTTTAGCAGCACAATCATTCATAAATTTTTCTAAAGGGACGTTTCACATCGGCAAAAACATCCACATAATTCCAAAGATTGCAAGTACCGAAAGGGGCAAGAATTATCACACAATCTGCTTGACAGCCCATTTTGACAAAAATAATGTACGTAAGAATGGAAATGAAGACTGGGGATCTGCTGAATAACGATGAGTTTGACTTTAGGAAAGGTGAAGGCACCAGAAAGGTAGCTGTGTAGTTGTGGCTGACATTGGCACGAAAACTGAAGAAATATCAAGACACGTTCATAAGGATTTGTCGGACTGGAAACAGCGTTCTACGGTGTAAAATGGGGCAAAATATTCGAAATTCTGAAAAAGCTATAGATAAAGATGGGTGATATAGAATATGTACAAGAACCAAGAAAGAAGAATAAGACTGGAAGAGCAACATCGATGTGCTCGAATGAAAAAGGTATAAGGATATAGTCTTTCGTCCCTACTGTTCAATCCACGCATCGAAGCATCAATGACGGAAAAGAAGTATGATTCAAGAGTGGATTAAAATTTAAGGTGAGAGGATATGAGTGACAAGATTCCCCGATTACATTGCTATACTCAGTGATAAAGAGAAATAATTACAGAACCTGATGAAAGAAATGATATGTCTGATGACTAAAAAATATGGATTGTGAGTAAATAAAAAAAACTAAGTACTGGGAAGTAGCATAAATGAGAACAGCGGGAGACTTAACATCATAACTGGTAATCACGAAGTATACGAAGTTATAGAATTCTGCTAAAGATGCAGCAAAATGACCTATGACGGACAGAGCAAGGAGGACATAAAAAGCCGAATAGCACTGGCAGATAACGCGATCCTGGTCAACAGGAATATAGCAGGATAAAACCAGACCCTACTTAGGGTAAAAAATTACTGAAAAAGTCTGTACGGAGCACAGCAATCTATTGTACTGAAACACTGATCGTGGGATAAACGGAACGCAAATAATAGAAGAATCTGAGATGTGGTGCTACAGAAGAATACTGAATATCAGGTGCACTGATAATTGTCGCAGTAGAAGCTGAGTAACAGCGTGGTGTAATGTTCATGATACTAATCTGTTACATGGAGAATCGTGAGTTCAAAACTCACCGGGTCTGTACAGTTTTAATTTCTATATTCGGTTCGAGTACATTCTAAAAGTATCCACAAATGTCTAGCATCATTGCAGTGGAATGTTCTGCAGCTGTATACAGGGTGGTCCATTGATAGTGACCGGGCCAAATACTCACGAAATAAGCATCAAACGGAAAAACTACAAAGAACGAAACTCGTCTAGCTTGAAGGGGGAAACCAGATGGCGCTATGGTTGTCTCGCTAGATGGCGCTGCCATAGTTCAAACGGATATCAACTGCGTTTTTTAAATAGGAACAACCATTTTTATTACATATTCGTGTAGTAAGTAAAAAAATATGAATGTTTTAGTTCGACCTTTTTTTCCCTTTGCGATAGATGACGCTGTAATTGTCACAAACGTATAAGTACGTGGTATCACGTAACATTCCGCCAGTGCGGACGGTATTTGCTTCGTGATACATTACTCGTGTTAAAATGGACCGTTTACCAATTGCGGAAAAGGTCGATATCGTGTTGATGTATGGCTATTGTGATCAAAATGCCCAACGGGTGTATGTTATGTATGCTGCTCGGTATCCTGGACGACATCATCCAAGTGTCCGGACCGTTCGCCGGATAGTTAGGTTAATTAAGGGAACAGGAAGTTTTCAGCCACACGTGAAACATCAACCACGACCTGCAACAAATAATGATGCACAAGTAGGTGTTTTAGCTACTGTCGCGGCTAATCCGCACATCATTAGCAGACAAATTGCGGTAGAATCGGGAATCTCAAAAACGTCGGTGTTGAGAATGCTACATCAACATCGATTGCACCCGTATCATATTTCTATGCACCAGGAATTGCATGGTGACAACTCTGAACATCGTGTACAGTTCTGCTACTGGGGACAAGAGAAATTAAGGGACTATGACAGATTTTTTGCACGTGTTCTATTTAGCGATGAAGCGTCATTCACCAACAGCGTTAACGTAAACCGGCATAATATGCACTATTGGGCAACGGAAAGTCCACGATGGCTGCGACAAGTGGAACATCAGCGACCTTGGCGGGTTAATGTATGGTGCGGCATTAAGGGAGGAAGGATAATTGGCCCCCATTTTATCGATGGCAATCTAAATGGTGCAATGTATGCTGATTTCCTACGTAACTTTCTACCGATGTTACTACAAGATGTTTCACCGCATGATAGAATGGCGATGTACTTCCAACGATTATGGATGGCCAGCACATAGCTCCCATGCGGTTGAAGCGGTATTGAATAGCATATTTCATGACAGGTGGATTGGTCGTCGAAGCACCATACCATGGCCCGCACGTTCACCAGATCTGACGTCCCCGGATTTCAATCTGTGAGGAAAGTTGAAAGATATTTGCTATCGTGATCCAACGACAACGCCTGACAACATGCGTCAGCGCATTGTCAATGCATGTGCGAACATTACGGAAGGCGATCTATTCGCTGTTGAGAGGAATGTCGTTACGCGTATTGCCAAATTCATTGAAGTTGACGGACAACATTTTGAGCATTTATTGCATTAATATGGTATTTACAGGTAATCACGTTGTAACAGCATGCGTTCTCAGAAATGATAAGTTCACAAAGGTACAGGTATCTCATTGGAACAACCAAAATAAAATGTTCAAACGTATCTACCATCTGCATTTTAATTTAAAAATCTACCTGTTACCAACTGTTCGTCTAAAATTGTGGGCGATATGTTTGTGACTATTACAGCGCCATCTATCACAAAGCGAAAAAAGTGGTCCATCTAAAACATTCATATTTCTTTACGTACTACAGGAATATGTAATAAAAAATTGGGGTTCCTGTTGAAAAAACGGATTTGATATCCGTTTGACCTATGGCAGCGCCATCTAGCGGGCCAACCATAGCGCCATCTGGTTTCCCCCTTCAAGCTAGACAGGAAGAAGGCTGGAACTTGGCGCTTTAGTGCTGATTACAGGAAGCTCAATAAGATAACTAAATTTACCCTCTTCCATGAATTGACGATACACCAGATTGTCTGAAGGGGGATCAGATTTTCTCAACCATGGACATGTACTCGGGATACTGGCAAATCGAAGTAGATGAGGTTGAGGGTGAGAAAACTGCATTCATCACCCTTGAGGGCCGGTATGAGTTTAAGGTAATGCCGTTTGGTTTTGTTTTGAACGGATGATGGATAATCTTCTACGTCACCTGAAGTGGACGATTTGTCTTTGTTATTTAGATGACATTATAGTGTTCTCAGAGACATTTGATAAACATGAAAAGACTGACGGCCGGACTGAGACTTAATCCAAGAAAGCGTCTCTATGGAGCAAGAGAGATCAAAATACTTGCATACGTTGTGTCTAACGAAGGTGTGCGGTCAGACACAGAAAATATGAAATCTATAACGGAATTTCCTATTCATAAAGTATTAGAGATGTGAGAAGCTTCCTCGGATTATGATTGTATTACTGACGGTTTATGAAAGACTTTTGTATCTAAGCCAGACCACTTCAAGAGATGTTAATAGCCGATGCTAAATTTATCTGGGCTGGTGCTCAACAAGATTCTTTCGACGTGCTACGAAAAGCTCTCACTACTGACGCTGTAGTTGGTCAGTATGATGAGAGAGCACCTACAGAGCTACACACAGATGCCAGTGGGTATGGGATAAGTGGTGTTCTGGTGCAAATTTCGAATGGAAAAGGGAAGGTTATAGCTTATGCTTCTAGGACTCTTACAAAACCCGAGAGAAGCTACTCAACTACAGAAAGAGAATCTTGCTGTGATCTGGGCCATGTGCAGATTTCACTTTGTTGCCTGACAGGTCTTAAGGATCCAACAGGACTACTCACCAGGTGGACACTACGTCTTCAAGAGTATGACATTACCATAGCGTACAAAAGTGGAAGAATACACCAAGATGCCGACTGTCTCTCAAGAAGCCCTGTGCAAGACCATCAATACTTTAATGAAGACAGTGACTGTCTTGCTGCACTCCAGAGTATCTTTATTGAGCAGAAGAAGGGTGCCAAGATATCTGAAATTATGCTTGCCTTAAATCTGTGAGAGCTGAAAAGATAATTTAAGGTAGTTAATGGATAACTATGCAAGAAAAACTTTGGAAAGAGGTGGCTACCAGTGATTCCTAAACACATGCGATTAGATGTTCTACAGAAATCCTATGACACACCTGATGCCGGACATTTAGGATTTATTAAGACCTACGATAGAATCCGCAAGAGACTTTTCTGGGCAGATTTAATTAGGAGTGTCCGTCACAATGTATCACACTGCAGAGAGCGCCAGAGGAGAAATGCAGTTCCTCAGAAACCACCAGGCCGACCCATAGCAATTCCAGCAGCTGAAACACCTTTCCAGCGTGTTGGGATTGACCTTCCTGGACGATTTCCAACGTCTGCTAGTGGCAATAGATGGATTATTGTTTGCACTGATTATCTGACACGCTATGCCATTACAAAAGCCGTGAAAGCAGCCGAAGTAGCCGAGTTAGTTAAATTCATCTTGAAAGACATTGTATTAAAACACGGTTACCCAAGGTCGTTTGTTACGGATCGAGCGAAAGTTTTTCAATCGAATCTTGTGACAGAGACAAACTGTCGGTGCAAAATTACTCACCACGTGACGACTGCCTACCATCCGCTAATTATCGGGCTTACTGAAAGCCTTAATAAGGCTTTGGCCGACAATCTATCAATGTTCGTCTTTATTGAGCAGTATACTGGGTGGTCCACTGATCGTGACCGGGCCAAATATCTCACGAAATAAGCGTCATTCGAAAAAACTACAAAGAACGAAACTTCTCTAGCTTGAAGGGGGAAACCATATGGCGTTATAGTTGGCCCGCTAGATGACGCTGCCATAGGTCAAACGGAAATCAACTGCGGTTTTTTAAATAGGAACCCCCATTTTTATTACATGTCCGTGTAGTACGTAAAGAAATGTGAATGTTTCAATTAGACCACATTTTTACTTAACTCTACCACCTTCTCTTCCCTATCTCTTAAACGAAATATGGGTATGAAGCGAAGAAATCTCTTACCTTGGGTTCAAATTAATTCACTACGAACGAAGTCAGAAGGATACAATAAGTAGGCTATCAAATGAGAAGTGAGTACTCCTCGCCACAGTCAAATAGAGACAGACAGATTTTAATTTTAGAATTTCCTATAACCCACGTCTCGAGCACGAAACTGAATGGAGGTGAGTCACGTATATCGAAGGTAAAGAGAATCGAATCGTTTTAAGATGTGGTACTGCGGAAAGAAAAATGGACTGATACGGTCCAAAATGAGAATCGATGAAGAGACGTATACGTGGAATATACTGAGCAGATGAAGGGAAAGAAGAATAGTTCATGTGTAAAGACATCAGAGAACAAGTTGCGTGATATCAAAGGCAACCTTAAAGTCCACAAAGTATAGGAGAACACGTAGATTGTTCAACCCATAACAATCGTGATGTGGGGGTTATCACAGGTGCCGAAGTTGCGGTGGACCACAACAAAACAGTCGGAAAACGAAAGCAAAAGACAAGAGAAAGAGTTGTTGCAGCAACTGCTACTAAATAGAACGTTAGGAAACAAATGTCCGCTAAAATTCAGTTATCACAACATTCGGCGTCACTGTACATTTCATTCTGCCGAATGATTATGAGGTTGCAATACTGTTTCCCTGTTCGCATTTAACTGTAACACAAATACATAGCAGAATTTTTCAGTCCTTTCGTCGACAGCTGACATGTGTACCAATTCTGGGTGACCTGCATCATCCAACGAGTATGCCACAATTAATTGCATCTGCGTTCTACTGACAAGTCCCTGCGACCATAATTTACGAGCTTCTATTACAGAGAATAGCCCTGCCAGCGAAACCCCAAATACTCGTTAATCTGTATCTTCTTAATTCGTTTAGTATGTTGAATATATGTGCTAATGTCCTGTAAAATACTGTAGCAATTTGGGAATGTTTTGTGGTAAAGTGGCGAGTGTTAATATTATTAACAGGTTCGGAAATGTGGCCATTAATGTCTGCACCAGGAAGAGAATTTTTCATCAATTTAAAACAGTTCCCGTGATATTCGTTTTATAAATTTGTACCTCGCTCAAGGGTATACAGGACTGCCGACATAGAGTTTCAGAATTAGAAATGAATAGAGGAATTACTATGGTCTGGATAGTCTAACACCATCCACTTTACTGTTGCCACCATGATGGACTCAAATGAACTTCACATGACACAGCATGAGCGTTAGAAGGCGAGAGAATAAGATAAAAAAGGATCATACTTCAGTGTCTTTCTGTCACCAAGACCATCCATTAGTAGTGAACTCCGACTTAGCAATTGGCGACTGACGGTCACAGTTACTCATTAATGACGCAAAATTAATTAAAACGGAGCACGCTTTTTTTTTTTTTTTAGCATTCCTACCAGTTTATCTGTTTGGTACATTCGTTGCTACTAATTTTAAACTATCTTCCCGATGGGCTAGAGACTTCATACTTTTAGCCAACCGGGGTGGGCGAGCGGTTCTAGGTGCTACAGTCTGGAACCGCACGACCGCTACGGTCGCAGGTTCGAATCCTGCCTCGGGCATGGATGTGTGTGATGTCCTTAGGTTAGTTACGTTTAAGTAGTTCTAAGTTCTAGGGGACTGATGACCTTAGAAGTTAAGTTCCATAGTGCTCAGAGCCATTTGAACCATTTGAACTTGAAACTTTTAACGTAGCTGAGAACTTGGTCACAATGCGATATGGATTGGTGTGTGGTGGTGTAACGGAGGGCACTGTGCTATCACTAACATTTCCCCCTTTTCCAGTTCTAGTCGCAAAAAGTTTGCGGTAAGACCGATTGTTGATATGCATCTGTGTGAAGCAGAATGTCTTCAACTTTTACCTTCACGGTAGTTCATCAGATATGCGAGCGATGAAACAATATATTGTTCGACTCAGGTGAAGAGAAACTGAAATAAACTTAGAACTTACTACACGTCATTATCGTAATGTCATCAGAATGTTTGAAATAGATCGAAAGGTTTAACATACACAAGACTAAAAAGAACAAAGTAATAATTCAAATAAAATTTAATTTTTCCTATACCACGTTTTCAAAACGGGTTCAAAATTATAAAGTATTTCTGGCAGCCCCTTACAGATTCATAACTGCGTACATACTTACAGTATTACGAATACGCTTATAATATTACAAACGAAAGACATGGGGTACATGCGTTATGTAACTGGCACATAAACAGATCACCTCGTTACTGTTATCTGTTGCATGCAGTTATTTTAGTAGCTATTGAAAGTTCACAACTAAAAAATTGCAGGACTTTCTGCAAGTGTTCAGAAATCTGAATGGGCTTAGGAGAAATTATTTTACATTTTTCGGTCCGATTTAAAAACGTGGTGTATTAAAGGTTTTTTTTAAATTTAAATAACTAATATTTTACCGACACATACGAAGACCACACACACACACACACACACACACACACACACACACACACACACACAAACACACACACACACACACAGAAATACAGAGACAGGCACGAGAGACAGTACAAGGGGTTAGAGTGGGGGGGGGGGGGGGGAGGGTATGACTTCCTGAACATTAATGGTTAGTGTTGAAGTAATGAAAAATTGTTTCCTTCTTTGGCATTTTGGCATCATCTCTATGATTTATTTTTCCTTTTAGGGTTTCCAGATGATTGTAATTTATTGAACACATTATTTTATGTCAGTATTGCCTATGCACTGCTTTAGTGTTTTCTGTAAACGTCACCAGAGGTAAGATTTACAAAACACTTTTTAAATCTTTGGTTAAAGACTGCTAAACTACTCTGGATTTCGATTTTGATGTATTGGAATGTGTTCGATGTCAAATGTGTTGGATCTGAAATGTATGTCATTAGATAAAGTTCCTCACCTATGTGAGATCCCTGTGGTATGGAAGCTACCAGGAATAAACTCTTTGAGGTTCTTCAGTCATACTCTTTGACAAAGTAAAGTGGCTTCTAGAAATATCAATATAATAAAACTAAAGATAACGTGGGACCACATAAACATCTATGAGCGAAAAGTTTTTCATTGCCAAAACATAAATGAATTCTGTCACTGACTCTTTGCACACATACAAACACACACACATACACACACTCACTCACGCCCGCAAACACACGAAATCAATCAGAAGAGAGGCTACAGTTCAAATATGTAGTCATATTACTTTGGCGCATGTTGCACAGCGACTTGCTCCTGCACAAGACATTCAAAACCATGTTTCTGCAGAAACCATATCACAAAACGTTAGAATGGATCACCTATAACTCAGTCACAGGGAACACAGAAGCGGAGTTGACCCTTCTAGATATTAAAAAAAAAAAAAAGTACTTAGCTGCTTGAAAGGCGGCATAAGTTATTTGCTGGTAGTATCTGTTGAAAGAATAATACTGGCAGCTGAGTAAGTGTTTAGGAAGATAAGAAAGGGAAGTGCATTAGCCTCCCATTAAACCCCTTCCACCCAGGACAGACGCAGTGTGTCTGCATATAGATTAAAATCTGTGCGCAAGTTTGGGAAAGTGTCTAATTGGCTAGCGTGTATCTAGGAGGAAAATGGGAACCAGCCTGGCATAACCTAAAAACGTGTCCAGGATGGTCGGCACACCGAATAGTCGTTGTTAATCCGCTAGGTGGACTCGATCCAGTGGCCGTATATATCCTCGTCCCAGAAGCGGTCGCGTTAACAGGCACATTTATTTTTTCTTTTAATATTATTTTGTTCGGTATTATTCACTGCGTTTGTTGCGGGAGAATGTCCCGTGACACCCGTTAAAGTTTATCGTTGATCCATTCACTCAGGTTTTATTTATTTTTTATTATTTTTATTATTATGATTACAGAGGGCAGCGAATCCTGTGACCGAACGCACTGAGCTACTGTGCCAGCTATATTAGGGTGGCTCCTTGTACTCTTACTTGTATAACTGGTGCATAATGCGTGACTTGGCAGGCGACACACATCTGGATAACAGAAACAACAAATCGGAGGTCTGCAAGAAGTTAATTACTTGAAAATATTCACACAAAGGACAGATAAGCATTTTCATTCCACTGTCGGAAAATGAAATCAGAATACTTTATCGTTTATGAATTTATTTACATTAGAACATGAAGCCATGTCAATATTTTTTTTTATAGTTAATGGGAAGGCTAGCTGTTATAGCTGTTATAGCAATCTCTCCAGGAAATGATTTGAGAAAGTCTTGAGAGTCTAGAATAGGATGAGAGTGTGGGCTTCCAGTCTGATTGTCCCCTACTACACGTATATCTCGGCGTGCGTTAGTTTGACTCACGTCTGTGACTACTTGAATTACGTAAATGGACGTTTTTAGTCATACAGAAGTTTCTAGTGCATTTACTGCTTAGAATTCTCTTATTTATTACTGCTCTCTTTTGTCGTGTTGGTCTGTGTAATGATTACCAGGTTCATTTAGGTTTTAAAAATCTTCACATTCAATGTAGTTTCAAATCAGCCCGTCAGTTTCATGCCGCGCGGGGTAGCCATGCGGTCTAGGGCGTCTTGTCATGGTCTGTCTGAGGTTCGAGTCCTCACTCGGGCATGGGTGTTTGTGATGTCCTTAGCGTGATTTGGTTTAATTAGTGTGTAAGTCTATGGACCGATGACCTCAGCAGTTTGGTCCCATAGCCCTTACCACAAATTTCCAAAATTTTCTGTGTCATGTTCTGTGCACAGGCAATGTAAGTCACTGATCTCATTACTGACTTACGGAGTCTATTCACAGCACATAAAACTAAGGGGATGCTAAGCAACTTCAAAGGATCAGAAGATGTGCAGAATGTGAACGAAACCGGTAATCATTATAAAGACAATTGGGACAGTATACTGCAATGTAAATTTTAGAAATCAGTTGTCTGGGATCGTGTCCACTTATCGTCACTTCAGAGTTTTCTGATTATTTGGAGAACTGATTTGTTAAACCTTGCAAGCCTGTGGCACTTTTATGAATATCTATTGAAGTAGTTACGCTATGTACTGATTAAGATCTGTCGTGGCGATGTCCAATCATTTTTTACGCTATACCGCCATGACGCCGCAATCTGTATTGAAGCTCGGTTTATGAACAGACCAACGGGTGTGTGTATGCTCTAGAGCCTCGCTCGATCACCCCGCCGCACACTGGAAAGGTTTCTGAGGAAAGAACTTAGAGCGTACAGTTCCTCTCTTGACCCACTGTATCGATTTTCGACGATGTTTTATTTGCTTTGTTGTTCACCGAAAGATAAAGTACACAGCCGAACCGGGCGGAATTTGCAGGCGCCGAGGTCTGGCAAGAGGCCAGTGGACTGGCTGCGAGGCAGCTGCTGCACGCGGCTACTTTCCGTGGTCCTCTCCAAGGACACCTGACGGCTTACCGCATCTTTACACAGTGACTGAGACTGTGTAATTTCAATGCGTTAGCCTATTCATGTAAAAGCAATTGACCTCTGATGTGTCCTCACCTCTAATACTGAAGGATAACATCCTGCGAATAAGGCCCAGAGGACAACATTATGGGGCAGCGCCGCCATGTCACCCTCTGCCAGTATGTTTACTTAGATGATGAAAAAATCTTCCACACTGGCTGTTAAAATATTTTTTATTATAAAGGCACGACCGGCTTCTCATCAGTGGAGACGCATCTTAAAGTGATACGATCCCGTTATCTCTGTAAGGGGGATAGGACGTCAAACGGACCGACTTGGAGCAGGAGAGGCACCACTGAACATTTGAATTTTCACTGTCTATACTTTTACAAATAATTTCATAAGACTTTGTCAGCATGACCAGGAAGGATTCAGAATTCACACTCTCAGCAGTAGAAGTTCAAAAACACACGAAATAACTTTTTTTTTACATGTGAAATTTCATCAGTTTTTTCACTTACTAATGGCAGTATTTGTTGCTGTAGGAACACTTTTCTTCATACGTAAGAGAGATTTTTCGATGAATTTTGCACAGTCTACAAACCATACTTAAAGGTGTATGAAACTCTAAAATTTTCGAAATCTATTAAAAACTGTGGTAAAAATTGAGGTAATTAACTATAAAATTTGTGTTTTTTCTAAACATGAAGTTTAAAATATAACAGTTCATTCATCTTTTCATAAATTAAATAAATTCTAGAGTTTCATACAGATGTCAGTATGGTATGTGTGATGTGCAAAATTCATCGAAGAGTCTCTCTAACTTATGAAGAAAAGTGTACCTATAGCAACAAATGCAGCCATTAGTAAGTGAAAAAATGATGAAATTTCGCACGTAAAGAAATTAATTTTATTATGTTTTCGAACTTCCACTGCAATGGGTGTGAACCCCGAATCCTTCCTGGTGATGCTGACAAAGTTTGATGAATTTATTTGTAAAAGTATAGACACTGGAAATTAAAATGTCCTGTGATGCCTCTCCTGCTCCAAGTCGGCCCGTTTGACGCCCTACCCCCCGTAAACAATTTGGCGTGGCAAAGTAAATGCTAAGAGCCAAGTCCCATCATTCAATAGTGAGCGATGAACAATTGAACTTGTCCCGTAGAATTTACTTTGTCGCGCCGTAATTGTTTAAAGAAATAGAGAAGCCTATTACCTGAAGATGCATCTCCACAGGCGCGAAACCGGTCGTGTTCTTCTAATAAGAGTGTTTTAGCAGATTTTATCCACTGCGGCTGTCGAATCTCTAAAATACTATGTTCATTATATGAGTTCGTCGCATTATTTTCTCAGTCGTTGTCAGCTTTCCAAAGTCTGAAGCCGCTTATCCTGTATTATACATAAAAGTCAAGTAGCTCCTAATTTGTCATCGTGACAGTGAGTCAATCCTGATCCAGCTCTTCGACCGAGGATAAGTTCCTGGCTGTACCCGGAGTCGAACCCGTTTCGTCCGCAAGAGAGTCAGAGATACCGCCTGCTCAGTTGCTGAAGGGGACGTGTTCACTACAAGGATCAAAAACGTAAATGTTGCGATTGAATGTGTCATATGCATATAGTATTTGGAGACGTGGCAATGCTTGATATTGACAACAGTGCGCGGGTGGTGCGCATAAATATAAAAGTAGTAGTGTTATCGAATGAAGTGTCTCTCCCCTGAATATCACAGCCAATTTACGTTCCTGCTGGATTTCGGATATGAAGATCGTAGAATTACAAAATACTGCCGGCTTACGTTACAACCACGACTCACAATAGTGACATCCGTGTGGGGCAGTAACACACTCGAACAATAACATAAGACACACACACACACACACACACACACATAGACTTCCCATGTTCCCATTTTCCAAACCCGAATAACATTCCGAGGTAAGATGGACACAGCTTAGTGATGCTTCGACATTCGAACCGCCAGACATTGCCTTCAGACTATGCATGTAATTTACCGATATAAACAAAGACGTCAATCGGCAACATGGTAAATTCTGCGCTGTTACTGCGCAAAATATTAGTGGAAAAACATCTTTAAACAGTTCTGTAGAAGACAGCGAGGCACGCTGTTGAAATATCATGCGAGAACGAAGCGAACATCCGACTAGATTCCCGAATGTACAAGATGTCAACATTAAAGTTGACTAAAACGGTAAGTAACATGTTTTTTCATTACTTTATTGTCGCATCTCGTATATCTATGGCATCAAATGTTGAGGATTGTATTTATTGTCTCCGTTCATTAAATTCCTCGCGAACTTTCCCCTGGAATCCATGATGTAGAGTTGGATATCATCTGTGTTAGGCAACAACCCTATTTCGCACCCAGCTCAACTACAACGTTCCTTTCAGGTCACTCTGGTTGTAGACAAACTTTCCCTTACCCGTACTTAACTCATGTTAGCTTCATTATTTCAAAGTCCATGTCCGCAGCTGAGAGGTCAGCGTGACTGACTGCCTTTAGGAAGACCCGGGTTCGATTACTGGTACTACCAGGAATCTTTCCTTGGTGGGAGGACTGGTAAGAAGTATATTCGACGTCGTGAGGCCGGCTGATGAGCTACTCGACCGATTAGTAGCGGTTCCGAAGTCAAGAAACTTGACAACGATAGGGAGAGCGCTGTGCTGGTCACAGTTTCATTCCGTACTTCATTCGACGACGAGATTTGTAGATGATGACACTGTGTTTGGTCGGTGCCGATTGGCCCTTTAGAACCAAAACGCAGAACATCACCTTTACCTTTCTAATTGTACTTAGTGATTTGATAAGCTTTTTCCAAATGTACAGCTACTACAAATGTGGATTTGCCTCGAGTACTCCTAAGTATACCGCAACTGAAAAGCGTGAGGTATTTCGTCGAATACGTATATGCCGAATATCAGGTTCAATTGTTTTGTCGCACTATGATTTCTCATGGACTCATAATTCTGAAAACCCTTCGACTGCTCCAGGTGCTGGTTTTCGACTTAGGCCTTCTACTTCCCTGTCAAATTATTCTCTCTGTAATTTAGGGCTACGAGCACTATGGGACCTAACGTCTGAGGTCATCAGTCCCCTAGAACTTAGAACTAGTTAAACCTAACTAACCTTAGGTCATCACACACATCCATACCTGAGGCACGATTCGAACCTGTGACCTAGCGTCTAGAACCGCTCGGCCTCTTCGGCCGGCTGTAAATTATGTCTAGCCTCGTCTTCATCTACTTCCACCTTCACCTTTCATAATGTCACTAACAAACTGGTGTTATTTAAACACAAACCTTGCGCCTCTCTGCCTTATTTTCCTGCTCAGCACTAGCTTGCCATGAGAGCTCTAGTGAAACAGAAGGTTTTCTTTTCTCCGCATATTTAATTGATTTGATAGATGCAGCATCAATATTTCTTGTAGTTATGCATGGTTTCAAAATTTTGAATTTTCCGTCCATTCACCCCTGGTTTGCCATTTGGGCATCTTTATGTACTGTAAAAATGTGTTTTAACTGATGAACGGCAGATGTTTCCCATCAAACGTAATGGATTGTCGTTTCATTGTAGGATCATACATTTATTAAAAAGTTTGTGAAGTACAGGATGTTTCCCGATTTCCTGTTATTTATGTTTGCTGCTACCCATGATGGTATTTACTTGGTACCCTCATGACACTGCCTGATTAAAGAGTATCTGTGAATCAACTAGGAAGATAGTTCATTCATCGGTATTGAATATAATGTGTGAATACAAATTCACATTTCGCGTATCGTCTAAAACATAGGAAACGGCTGCATTACAGCAACACATAGGTCAGTTTGCCCCATGTAGGCCGTCCGTCTAAGTTCTGTGGATGAGCGGCGTGGTGCAGTAGGTCCCGCTCATACTCAGGACGAGAGGAGATACAATCCGCTTCAAGTCATGCAGAGTTAGGTATTTCGTAGTTTCCCTAAGTAGATTAAGGGAAATAAAATAACAGAATGGTTCCTGCGGAAACGACACTGCTGATATTAATTTCATGTGATATTATGGTCCTAGGACTTCATAGTCGAGAGCACGTTAGCCACTAATATTTGATGCGATGTTGGGTCTTACAAGCGCCTGTCGAGCTACATTGGTTCCTTGTCAATATCTTGTATGTTCAATGATGTAATTTACGATTACATACTGTACTATCGTCCAGATATCGGAGTACCATACCAAAGTCGGCAAGGCGAAATACGGCAGGCATTAGCGAGGGTTCGCTACAATCTGCAGCGACGTATGAGAGGCGCTCCTGAAGACCACGCTGCTCTCCTCCAACACTGGAGAGTCCTGATTACACTGTCGAGCGTGCCAAAGCTCAGCCAATTCGAGACCTCAGCTACAGCAGTCAGGGTCACTGTAGCTGAGGTCTCGAGTTGATAAAATATGTGATGTGTTGTACTTCCGTAATGCTATATTTGGTGCCGCAAGAGAACAGTTGTTAATAAATGCATCAGGTGATGCCTTGCTAGTCAAGGACAGTTGTAACTTATTCACATAACATGTGGAAAAGAAATGTATCAAAGTTAAGCAAATATTTTATTCGTTTATGTAATAAAGTGAACTCATTTTGCATATGTTCTAATTTGATCAGCCTTCTCCCAGAGCAGTCAAAGAATCCACAGTTTTCGCTGCAAGAAAATAGTTTCTCCTTATCACAACATATACTACTGAAACGATTGGTGAGATACTCTTTCATTACTGTAATAATTGGCGCTCTCTACTAATTATTTGATGAACATAACGCAACTGTGTACTGCCAACTGCTCCAACATTCAATCAATGTGTAATAGTGCATCGATCTGTACAGGTGGTATTAGTCGGTGAGTGTCAATGCTAAGAATGGGATTACAGTGGGAGCTAGTAGTCTACATGACAACTCGACCCACTGTCCAGGGCAGTCTACTTTCAGCTGTGGTATCGTGCGGACGGGCTCGGTGTACCGAGCAGTGCACCACAGGCCTTGTTGTTGTTAACCCGATAGAGCGTGATCGTGCGTCGTTGTATTGACTTATAGCACCGGTACCGAACCTCCATGGCTTTATCGTACCGACAAGCCACAGTCAGACTAACGTTCAACGCATCGTACACGAGACCGAAAGAGCATGAAATAGAACGCTTCCTTCGAGACGTCAAGAACATAGAACCGAAAGAATTGATAGGCTTCCTTTTGTCTGTTGTATCCAGCACAGTTTACCTAAATGGCACACACTTTGTTGTGCATACAAAGGTTATGCCACTCTATCTCCCAAAGGCGAAAAGCCTTGAGGCTTGATATTGAACGTAGGCCAATCTCAGAGGTGCCGATCTCCAGGGGCAGTTTCCGCGTAGCCTGTTTGGCCATCCTGTCAGCAAATTCGTTGCCTGAGATTCCGATGTGTAATGGGGTCATGGGGTCCACACAAACACTACGGAACGACTGCACCGTTCCAGGGCATAGATGGACTCCTGGATGGTCGCTACCAAAGGATGCCGAGTGTAGCACTGGTCGATAGCTTGGAAACTGCTCAAGGAGTCAGTACAGAGTAGAAACGACTCGCCAGGGCATGAGGGGATGTGCGCAAGAGCTCGAGAGATGGCCCCTGGCTCTGCAGTGAAAACACTGCTGGCAAGGACTGCTGTTCAATATGGCCTTTAAGAACATAGGCGAAGAGAACATGGCCATCAGCCATCGAGCCGTCGGTGTAAACCACTTCAGAACCGCGGGACATAGCAAGAATCGAGAGGAAGTGACAGCAGAGAGCCGCGGGAGTAACTGAGTCCTTACGGCCATGCGAAAGGTCCAGACGAAGCCGCGGCCTAGGTATACACCATGGAGGCGTACGCCGATGGACTGGGAGGGGCAGTGGTAAAGAAAAGGACTCTAGTTCACACAGGAGGGATCGGGAACGAACTCTGATTGTAAGCCATGACCTGGGTCGCCAATGCAGGACATGAATCGCTGTTGGTGGGAACAGGAGTCCGTAATTAGGATGCTCAGGAGGATTACGAATGTGTGCAACGTAACTGGCGAGCAGTTACGCACGCCTAACCTTCAATGAATGGACTCCGGCCTCCACCAGGACGCTATTCATCGGACTCGACCTAAAAGCTCACGTCGCTAGTCGAACGCCACAGTGGCGCACTGGGTCGACTAAACGCAAGGCTGACGGCGCCGCCGAACCATAAACCACCCTCCCACAGTCAAAGCGCGATTGAACAACGTCTCTGTAGAGCTGCAGCAGCGTAGAGCGATCTGAACCTCAGCTTGTGTTGCTGAGGCAGCGGAGGGCACTTACGTGGTGCCAGCACTTCTGCTTAAGCTGACGAAAGTGAGGAAGCCAAGCCAATCGGGCGTCCAAAACCAGTCCTAAGAATCATTATCCCTGCACTACAGACAGTGGATCGTCATTAAGATGAAGTTCTGGTTGCGGATGACAGGTATGACGCACGATTGTGCGGCTGAAAACTGGAAGCCATGGGCTAGAGCCCATGACTGCGCCGCTGCGCAGCATCAGACTGAAGAGCAGTACGAAATGCATAAATCATCTGCATGCAGAGAAGATGAGACGGACGGCCCTGCTAGACCGTTAATGGCCACTAAAAATAGAGATACACTCAATACAGAGCCCTGTGGGACCCCATTTTCCTGGATATGTGGGGAACTATGGGACGCACCAACTTGGACACAGAAAGTACGGAGCGACAGGAAATTTGAGAAAAAATAGGGAGCAGGCCCTGGAGACCCCACTCATATAATGTGGCAAGGATATGATGTCGCCAGGTCATATCGTAAGCTTTTCGTAAATCAAAAATCGGCGACCAGGTGTTGGCGCCCGGAAAAGGCTGTTTGGATAGCAGACTCGAGGGACACATGATAATCAGTGGTAGAGCGACCCTGGCGGAAACCGCTCTGGCATGGGGCGAATAGACACAGTGACTCCAGGACCTAGCCTAACTGCCGACACACCATACATTCTAGCAGCTTACAAAGAACGTTGGTGAGGCTGATGGGCGGATAGCTATTCACATCAAGCGGGTTATTACCAGGTTTGACCACTTGGATGATGGTGATCTCCCGCTATTGCGATGGAAAGAAGCCATCGCAACTGATCCGATTGAAGATGACAAGAAGATGTCGCTTGTAGTAGGACGAGAGTTGTTTAATCATCTGACTGTGAATCCGATCCGGCCCAGGAGCTGTACTGGGGCAATGTGCAAGGGCGCTGAGTAGCTGCCTCAGCACCTGCAAATGATGCATGATAGGGTTCACTCTGGCTTGTAGTGAATGAGAGGACATTCTCTTCCATTCAACGTTTCAGGGTGCCAATGGCTGGGGGGTAATTCTATGACGCAGAGGCTCCAGCATAGCGGTCAGCAAAGTGTTCCTCAATCGCGTTTGCGTCAGTAAATAACACGCCATCGATGTTAACGCCAGGGACACCTGTTGGGGTCAGGTACTCAAAAACACGCCTGTTCTTCGTTCAGACTTGGAAAGGTAATGTATGGCACCCAATGGTCAAGATGTACCTCTCCCAACACTCCTGTTTCTGTCTTTTTATAAGCTGGCAAATACGTGCACAGAGCCATTTAAATACTATGAGGAGCCCCAGAGAATGGTGCTGCTCATGTCGCTGTAGAGCCCGCCTAGGCTCTTTAATGGCCTCAGCAGTTTCTGACGACCACCAAGGTACTGTCTTTCACTGGGGCGCCCTAACGAACATGAGATCGCGTTTTCCACTGTAGAAACGATCGCACTAGTTAACCACTCAACCACCACATCGGTACTACCATGTGGGGGAGAATCAACAATGAAAGCAGAGGTGAAGGCTTCTAGCCTGCTTTGTTTAAAGTCCATCTGGGTAGGCGTCCATGGGCATGACGCCAGGGAGCGACAGGAAGATGGGGAAGTGGTCTTTACCACACAAGTCATCCTGGGCTCTCCTGTGGACAGATGGGAGAAGTCCTGGGCTGCAGAGTGATAAATAAATGGCCAAGTAATTACCATGAGCCACACTGAAATGTGTGGCTACCCCAATGTTTTGGAGGCAGAGGTCGATCTAGGACAATAAAGTTTCGACATCTCTACCTTGGCCAATAAGCATATTGCCACCCCACAAGGGGTTATGTGCATTAAAATCTCCCAGAAGTAGGAAAGGTTTAGGGAGTTGATGAATCAGTGCAGCCAATACATTCAGGGGTACTGAACCACCTGGAGGAAGATATACATTGCAGACCGTTGTTTCCTTTGTCTTTCGTATCTTGAGTCACAGCTTCAAGAGGAGTTTGAAGGTGCACAGGTTCAAAACGTACTGAGTTCAGGACATAGACGCCAACTCGACCTGAGACTCTATTATAATCGCTATGGTTCTTGTAATAGGCACTGCAGCCATGGGGGACAGGGGCCCCATTGACAGGAACCAGGTTCCCTAGAGGGCAATGGAGAAAGCAGGTGTAAGGCTTAACAGTTGCTGTAGCTCAGCCAGGCAGTGGAAAAAACTGCCCCAATTCCTTTGGAGGATGATGTGATCATGAGACAGGGAAGGCATGAACGCTCAAGGAGGCAGTTTATGCATCACAGTCACATGGTGCCACCAACCTAGTTCCTGAGCAGCCTATATCCATTGTGACTGAGTTTGTTGTTGTTGTTGTGGTCTTCAGTCCTGAGACTGGTTTGATGCAGCTCTCCATGCTACTCTATCCTGTGCAAGCTTTTTCATCTCCCAGTACCTACTGCAACCTACATCCTTCTGAATCTGCTTAGTGTATTCATCTCTTGGTCTCCCTCTACGATTTTTACCCTCCACGCTGCCCTCCAATACAAAATTGGTGATCCCTTGATGTCTCAGAACATGTCCTACCAACCGATCCCTTCTTCTGGTCAAGTTGTGCCACAAACTTCTCTTCTTCCCAATCCTATTCAATACTTCCTCGTTAGTTATGTGATCTACCCATCTAATCTTCAGCATTCTTCTGTAGCACCACATTTCGAAAGCTTCTATTCTCTTCTTGTCCAAACTATTTATCGTCCATGTTTCACTTCCATACATGGCTACACTCCACACAAATACTTTCAGAAATGACTTCCTGACACTTAAATCAATACTGGATGTTAACAAATTTCTCTTCTTCAGAAACGCTTTCCTTGCCATTGCCAGCCTACATTTTATATCCTCTCTACTTCGACCGTCATCAGTTATTTTGCTCCCCAAATAGCAAAACTCCTTTACTACTTTAAGTGCCTCATTTCCTAATCTAATTCCCTCAGCATCACCCGACTTAACTAGACTACATTCCATTATCCTTGTTTTGCTTTTGTTGATGTTCATCTTATATCCTCCTTTCAAGACACTGTCCATTCCATTCAACTGCTCTTCCAAGTCCTTTGCTGTCTCTGACAGAATTACAATGTCATCGGCGAACCTCAAAGTTTTTATTTCTTCTCCATGAATTTTAATACCTACTCCGAATTTTTCTTTTGTTTCCTTTACTGCTTGCTCAATATACAGATTGAACAACATCGGGGAGAGGCTACAACCCTGTCTTACGCCCTTCCCAACCACTGCTTCCCTTTCATGTCCCTCGACTCTTATAACTGCCATCTGGTTTCTGTACAAATTGTAAATAGCCTTTCGCTCCCTGTATTTTACCCCTGCCACCTTTAGAATTTGAAAGAGAGTATTCCAGTCAACATTGTCAAAAGCTTTCTCTAAGTCTACAAATGCTAGAAACGTAGGTTTGCCTTTCCTTAATCTTTCTTCTAAGATAAGTCGTAAGGTGAGTATTGCCTCACGTGTTCCAGTGTTTCTACGGAATCCAAACTGATCTTCCCCGAGGTTGGCTTCTACTAGTTTTTCCATTCGTCTGTAAAGAATTCGTGTTAGTATTTTGCAGCTGTGACTTATTAAGCTGATAGTTCGGTAATTTTCACATCTGTCAACACCTGCTTTCTTTGGGATTGGAATTATTATATTCTTCTTGAAGTCTGAGGGTATTTCACCTGTTTCATATATCTTGCTCACCAGGTGATAGAGTTTTGTCAGGACTGGCTCTCCCACGGCCGTCAGTAGTTCCAATGGAATATTGTCTACTCCGGGGGCCTTGTTTCGACTCAGGTCTTTCAGTGCTCTGTCAAACTCTTCACGCAGTATCGTATCTCCCATTTCATCTTCATCTACATCCTCTTCCATTTCCATAATATTGTCCTCAAGTACATCGCCCTTGTATAGACCCTCTATATGACTGAGTATCCAGCGATATTGGTCCTCAGTGGATGCAATAATCTCCACCTCATCCTCAGACGCAGAGCTTGTAGGTAGCAGTGGTGTGGGTAACACAGCAACTTCCTTCGTCTTGGGGGTCTTCTTTCTGAATTTCTCTCACTACTCCTTGGGTTTCTCTGGCTGGGAGGGCTTCACTGATTCAGTCTCCAGGACTGAGGAGGATCATCAAGCACTATGCCCAACTGTGTTTGTACACTTCAGCGACTGGCCAGTGTCATCTTTCCCACTAATAGAAACCTGGGAAGGGAGGGACCCAAAAGACCCCTTCCAAGCGAGAGGAGCCAAAGAAGACTTACGCTTCTGAGAAGTGGGGTCTGATGTCCCCAACGGTTGGGGGGTGGGGGCAGCGCTCCCAAGGTAGGTGGTGTAGGAGCAACAGGGAGGGATATGAACCACAACATCAAGACGTCATGTGTAGTCTTATGGCCCTATAGCCAACTGGAATAGGTGGAACAGATGGGGCTAGAACTGTTCTTGCAGTGGCGGCATAAAAAGATGTCATAGGTACAGGATGTAGGTGGTCAAATTTCCTCTTAGCCTCAGTGTTGGTCATTCGGTCTGTAGTCTTGTATTCCATAATTTTCCTTTGCTTCTGGAGAAAGGGGAATGGTGCTCTAAGCAGTTGACACAGATGGGAGGTGAGGCACATGAAGTATTGGGATCTGATTGGATGTCCACAGTCGCGACATATGACGCTGGAAGTACAACTGGAAGACATATACCTGAACTTCCAAAACTTAAAGCACCACATAGGGGGAGGGATATATAGCTTGACATCACACCAGTGTACCATCACCTTGACTTTCTCGGGTAATGTATCAACCTTGAAGGCCAAGATGAAGGCACCAGTGGCTAACTGGTTATCCTTTGGCCCCGTATGTATGCGCCAGAATTAATGAACACCTTGTCGCTCTAAGTTGGTGCACAGCTCGTCATCAGACTGCAAAAGAAATATAATGCACTGGACTACATTTAAGCTCTTATGGGGTGTGATGGCACCACAAACATCCACCAGCTTGTCACAGGCGAGTAGTGTCCTTGACTGCGCAGAGGATGCTGTTTTTATCAAGACTGACTCCAATCGCATACTGGACAATCCCTCCACCTCCCCAAAACTTGTCCCCAAAATGCTCAACAAAAAACTGAGGCTTCATTGCCATGGAAGATGCCCCAACAGCTCTCCTACATTCAAGGCAATGGGGAAAATAAGAGTCGCTGCCATCCTTAGCCTGGCGTTCCTCCCATGGTGTGGCCAGGAAAGGAACTATTTTGGGGTCATACTTATTCGCACTGTAGTTAGACCTCGACCTCATAAAGGCTGCTGGCGTTGGGACACCAGCAACAGATGACGTAGTGCACTTCATGGTGCTTCTTCCACTCTGATGCCACCCGCTCCAACCAGGGACCCTCCTCACAGGCGCTACCCAGCCTCAGCAAGGGCCACCTGGCTGGATGGCTATTGCTGGGAGTCCCAATGCCCCAGTGAGATGGGCAACTACTCCTTGGCATACGTGGGGAGTTAACGACGCAGACATCAGCAGAGCGATCCCTGTGCAGTCAGGGGGCTACAACCAACAGGGTACATGGCGGCCCCACCACAACAGACTGACTGGCTACCATGCCAGATACGAGGTTCGAGAAAGTCCATGGTCATCGTCAGTGCAGAAAACGATGGATGGGCGAAAACGCACCCAAGAAGGCATCCTCACCCAACAGCTGGAGAATGAGCATAACTACATAGCCACAATTACAAAAATGATGTAGGTCTGAGTGCACGATGGGCACGATGCACCATGTAAGGCGCCCATCCACAATTGGCTGGCTCTTCTGGAAAATCAGGGAAAATGGAGGTCAGACCCTACAGGGGACCATCACATCAAGGCTAAAACGTGTGAGACTTCTTTTAGTCGCCTCTTACGACAGGCGGGAATACCTTGGTCCTATTCCAACCCCAGGACCCGCAGAGGTGGGGGGGGGGGGGGGCGCCGAGATGAACGTCATCAACTGCCTAAAAGGCGTGGCCCTTTACTAGATATTTCCTGATTTTCACAAGGGCGCATTGGACTTTTGGTACCTGCTGATGAAGACATGCAGCTCTCAGCCGCCACCCGAAGTACAGGGCCCATTCGCTAATTATTTAGGCTCACTATTTGCGGCCCCTCCTGCTCACTGAGGCGTTCCAGGTATGAGACTCTGAACCTGAAGAAGAATACTGGAGCGTATTGATCAACTACGGACAGATTAGGGGGGGGGGGGGACCCCTACCAACAGACGAGAAGACAACTCGGACGCTCAGCTACTGCAGTTGTATGAGCCTTTTTTAATGAAAAAGTAAATCAGTCAAAAAAATGCCAAAAAATGAAATAAAATAAATAAATGAACACAGACAAACCCGCTGAGTTCTCTCCCTGATCCTTTGCAGTTATACGCGTTTATCGGTGGACTCAGGGAACGCCGGTCGGCCTACTAGTCAAGGTGCAGCAGTGCTACTGCAACTATAACGACACCTGCGCTCCATTAGCTCTGCAGTCTATCTCACACAACTTTAAACAAACTATTCGTTAAGGAAATTGAGTTTTTCGTTATTAGTGAATTTGTATGTCAGCTTCTACATCTACATCCACTTCATCTACATCTACATCCATACTCCGCAAGCCACCTGACGGTGTGTGGCGGAGGGTACCTTGAGTACCTCTATCGGTTCTCCCTTCTATTCCAGTCTCGTATTGTTCGTGGAAAGAAGGATTGTCGGTATGCCTCTGTGTGGGCTCTAATCTCTCTGATTATATCCTCATGGTCTCTTCGCGAGATATATGTAGGAGGGAGCAATATACTGCTTGACTCTTCGGTGAAGGTATGTTCTCGAAACTTTGACAAAAGCCCGTACCGAGCTACTGAGCATCTCTCCTGCAGAGTCTTTCACTGGAGTTTATCTATCATCTACGTAACGCTTTCGCGATTACTAAATGATCCTGTAACGAAACGCGCTGCTCTCCGTTGGATCTTCTCTATATCTTCTATCAACCCTATCTGGTACGGATCCCACACTGCTGAGCAGTATTCAAGCAGTGGGCGAACAAGCGTACTGTAACCTATTTCCTTTGTTTTCGGATTGCATTTCCTTAGGATTCTTCCAATGAATCTCAGTCTGGCATCTGCTTTACCGACGATCAACATTATATGATCATTCCATTTTAAATCACTCCTAATGCGTACTCCCAGATAATTTATGGTATTAACTGCTTCCAGTTGCTGACCTGCTATTTTGTAGCTAAATGATAAAGGATCTATGTTTCTGTGTATTCGCAGCACATTACACTTGTCTACATTGAGATTCAATTGCCATTCCCTGCACCATGCGTCAATTCGCTGTAGATCCTCCTGCATTTCAGTACAATTTTCCATTGTTACAACCTCTCGATACACCACAGCATCATCCGCAAAAAGCCTCAGTGAACTTCCGATGTCATCCACAAGTTCATTTATGTATATTGTGAATAGCAACGGTCCTATGACACTCCCCTGCGGCACACCTGAAATCACTCTTACTTCGGAAGACTTCTCTCCATTGAGAATGACATGCTGCGTCCTGTTATGTAGGAAGTCTTCAATCCAATCACACAATTGGTCTGATAGTCCATATGCTCTTACTTTGTTCATTAAACCACTGTGGGGAACTGTATCGAACGCCTTGCGGAAGTCAAGAAACACGGCATCTACCTGTGAACCCGTGTCTATGGCCCTCTGAGTCTCGTGGACGAATAGCGCGAGCTGGGTTTCACATGACCGTCTTTTTCGAAACCCATGCTGATTCCTACAGAGTAGATTTCTTGTCTCCAGAAAAGTCATTATACTCGAACACAAACGGTGGTTTATTACGTGAAAACACACCACGTCACTAGTTCATGAAAAGCTCATCTTCGATATATAAAAGTGTCCATTATTTCGTTAGTAGGCACACTTGTCGTTTTCCCGTTTAATTAACAGACTACGGGAAATTAGGAAAGTTTGCAGCTATAAATAGGGGCTGCTATGATATAACTTTTTGTGCATATTACATCACATATTGCTGCCTATGAAATTTAGCAAACAAATTGAATTTTTCTTTAAACTTAGTAGGAGAGCCGTATGTAACTCGAATCTCGATAAAGTGATTTATTTTCAGAGTTAGTTCACTGCGCTTGTGCACGCTAATGTAGAACGAGAATTATATGCTTATAACATCTGTTGTATCTCCTAAGCTCTTCGACGTATCTTACCAGTTTTTGCTAAGTGGCAGCGTGCAATCAGAAAATATTTTCCCATGGAGTTAACATGTGATTCTCATCTACCACCAAATATGGGTAACTACAGATTTTTCCCATGTACTAACGTAATTTTTACGGGTCATCGATATTTGCACCAACATAAGTGAATAAATTACATATCTGAACCCTCAGCTGTCTTTATTTTAAACGAAATTCAACCGGGTTTGCTTTTGTTCTACCTTCACGGATGAAGGGTTAAAATGGTTTAAGCCACAACATTGCATTAGTCGTTATTTAAAATGTGTAGTGCATGCCATGAACGTGGGTTAAACAATTTAAGCCCTTCATCCATGAAGATGGTCCAAGACTGAAACCTGTAGAATTTGGGTTTAAAATAAAAACAGCTCATGGTTCAGATATGCGTTTTATACATTACTTAACGGCTGTTGGCAGTCATCTTCCAAAAATGTTTAAAATAAATTACACGTTCATTTATATATCGAAGATGAGCTTTTCATGAACTAGTGACGTGGTGTGTTTTCACGTAATAAACCACCGTTTCAAGATTATGTCTCTGAGAACTAACATGTTACTGACGAAAAATGGTGTAAACAGTGAATTGTGATGGAAAAAGTAGTGTTACACCTATTATCTCTGCTGAATATTAGTGTGACGTGTGCACCTTTCTTTGGATACGGATCTTTCGTCGAGAGAGCGGTTGTATATAATTGTTAAGTACGGAGCTATTGCATCAGCAATCTCTGAAAGGAACTTAATTCGTATACAGTCTGGACCGGAACTGAAGTGTTGGCAGAAGAGCAAACACTGTGTTGCTAGAGGAGGCCGAAATGTACGCGTTTAATTACACGCTGACTGGCGCGAGGTCTGGAACAGTTAAGGGAATTAATAATAGCAAATAAAGTACGTAGATGGTATAATACTTACCACAATTGTAGAACATCTCTCGTTACTGTACATGCTACACAATATTAATTATCAAATGCTATGGCGCCTTGCTAGGTTGTAGCAAATGACTTAGCTGAAGGCTATGCTAACTATCGTCTCGGCAAATGAGAGCGTGATTGTCAGTGAACCATTGCTATGAACGTCGGCTGTACAACTGGGGCGCGTGCTAGTAAGCCTCTCTAGACCTGCCGTGTGGTGACGCTCGGTCTGCAATCACTGACAGTGGCAACACGCGGGTCCGACATATACTACCGGACCGCGGCCTATTTAAAGGCTACCACCTAGCAAGTGTGGTATCTGGCGGTGACACCACAGGAACACCTGCTTTCATGAAGTGATTTAAGTTGCTTCATTGCTCATGTTGGCAGCTGTTCTTCATTCGCATTCTGCAATATTTACTTCGTCTTGTTTGGTGCTGTAATTCGGAAGGGAGTGTTTAGTAACTCTGTTTTGGTAGCATTATCATGGACATTATTCCCATTGCTATCGCGCAGAGAAGGAATTGAATGTGTCTTGCCGCTAGCATACTTTACATACGACCAAAGTCTCTCTGCATTTTCTGCCATGTTTCGAAACAAAGTTTCTTTGTGGAAACACTTATACGCACCTCGCACTGTTGTCCGCGCTAAATTTCGAGCGTCTGTGAAAGATTACCAGTCTTGGGGACCTTAAGTTCGTTTAATTTTGGCGTGATTTTTCGTTGTTTCTGCAACAATATTCTGACATTTTTAGTGTACCAAGGAGAATCAGCTCCGTCGTTTGTTTGTTTATTTCGTACAAATACACTAAACCGTCCCTAAGCTGATTCTTGGGAATTGAATTTGCATTATCAGTTAAGTCTTCCGTATTATATTAGTATTTTCACTGTTTATCCAGGCTTTTCTTAAACAATCTGGTATCTTCCTGGCGGCTAAAATTTGCATGTCGGAGCAAGGCTAAAGGCCGGAAGCTTCTGTTTCACAAGAACTGCTCTCATTCAAGTATGATTCGGTTTACGCACAGTCTAGAGGGTTGTTACAGAATAATTCATTCAGTTTGAAGTGCGGTGTGTACTGTTGTGAAACTTTCTGGCAATTGAAAATGTGTGCTGCATTGAGACTCGGAGCCGAAAGATAGCCTTTCACAGGCCATGTCCAGCAAAAAATGCGAGGAAGCCATCTTGAAAATTTAAAACTAGTAGGTATTGGCAGAAGTGAAGTTTAATGGGCAGAACACGAGTCTCATCTGGATAGCTCAGTCGGTTAGAAAGTTATGCTCAAAAGGCAAGTTTCTGGTTTCGCCACTCAGTCATATACGAGGGTTCACTGAAAAGTGATGTCTGCACCTTCGTAACTCTTCAACAGTTCGCAGCATTGGTATGGGGCACATACTGGCTTCTTCCGTAGCCTCTTCTCTACAGCTCCAGTTGGCGGGAAGCCTTAGCATTGAACACTTGTGTTGTTACAGTGTAAAGTATAGAACCCTGCACAGACAGTCGGTCAATGCGATTTAAGCAATGTGCAGTCATTGAATTCTTGACTGCAGAAAGTGTCACCACAAAGGAGATTCATAAGAGAAAGAAAGCAGTTTATAGTGATTGTGTTGATGCGAGTAATGTGCGTCGTTGAGCGAGTATGTTTAAAGATGTTGAGGCAGGAACATCTTACCTGAGTGACAAACAAAACAAACAAAGAGTCTGATGTCATGTGACAACAACCATCGAGTTTCACAAGCAGAATGTTGATTCGGGACGATCGTCGTATCACTCAGAGAGCAATTGCAAGCACTATCGGCATTTCACAAGAACGCGTGGGTCACTATATTGCTTTGCTTGGCTATCGGAAGATATGTGCATGATGGGTACCCCCGGATACTGACTCCTGAAATGGAAGTACAAAGACTTGAAATTTGGCAGGAACTCCTCTCTCGTTGTGAGAATGAATGTGATGCCTTTCTCCATCCAATTGTGACAGGAGACGAAACGTGGCTACTCCATTACTGCCCGGAGACGAAACGTCAGTCTATGGAATATCGGCAAAGACTTGCCCCAGAAAAGTTCCAAAGAAATTCAAGACGCAGCCCTCAGCTGGAAAAATCACGGCCACAATTTTCTGGGACGCAGATGGTGTTATCCGTGTTGATTTCCTTGAGCGTGGAACAACAATAAATTCAGACCGTTACTTCACAACGGCTAACTAGTGTCCGAAAGGAAAAGGGAAATGTTTTCCTGCAGCATGACAATGCCATACCACACACTTCATGTTACAATAGAGCAGAACTTCAGAGACTGAATCTCACCACCGTACGGCATCGTCCACGCAGTCCATATTTAGCACCGTCTGACTCTCATCTGTTCCTGATAATAAAAGACGATCTGCAGGGACATCCTTATGCTTCTGATGAAGACGTTGAGAGAACTGTAAGACTGTGGTGGCGGAAACAGAGTGTCGACTTCTTCCGTGACGGCTTCAGAAAACTTGTTCATCGTTGGCAGAAATGTATCCAACTGGCTGGTCATTATGTGGAAAAGTGACTATTGGTAATTAAAGATCTCATTCTAAGGATTATTTCTGCATTTGATTTATTAAAATATTCCCATCCAAACCCAATTAACGAAGGAGGAGGCATTACTTTTCATTCAACTCTCGTATATATATATATATATATATATATATATATATATATATATATATATATATATATATATAAGGGGTGATTCATGAAGATATGCAAATATTTTAACATTTTATTCTACAACTACACTAAAGAAAAAAGTTCATACAAACATAGTTCCACAAGTGTTTAGTTACGGAGTTATGGCTAATAAAATAATTGCCTGAAATTCAGCAACTTCGCTAATATGAAGCCATCGCAATACTGTGTTAGGTTAACGTAAAGCACAATTTGCATCGTTCCTATTTGTAGAGAATCCCATCTAATTCGGAAACTGAGGGAAGAGTACAGGGGAAACGACTCTAGTTGAAACCGATAAGCAATAGGATTTTATCATGATATTAAGAGCAAGACTAAAATCAAACCAAAGCATGATATTTCAATCTCTGTGAAACTTGTAGATAAGATAAAAGTCGTACCTGTCTCACGTAGTCATAAATTAGTATTCTTTGATGTCTGCAGTTCTTTTTCCAAAGTACCAGTAGTGAAATGCATTGATAGTCTGACAGAGATGATGTACAGGTCTAATGTCAATCCTGTGGAAATGAATGATTTGAGACTGTCTGTCCACTCAGACATGTTTAGCAGAAAATTACATCCAGTTCCTAGGGACTCTTTACAAACAGTAAACAGTTAGGTGGCTTAGCTATGGGTTTCTCTCTTAGTAAACTATTAGCTGACATATTCATGAACCATTTTGAATAACATTTTCTGAAAACGAACTTGTGAGTGCAAATAATAAATACTGGTTTAGCTATGTAGATGATGTGCTGTGTATGTGGACTGATACTACAATACAGCTCAACATGTTTTTGCGAAACCCAATCAGTCAACATAAAAATAAACAGTTCATAATGGAGACTGGCAATACTTTTCGGATCTTACCATCGACATCAGTACACAGACACTTTGTTTCCAAATTTATATAAAAACTACAACTACAGACACAGCAATATATTCTTGTTCACAACACCCCATAGCTCACAAAGATGCAGCGTTCCAATCAATGATACACCATCTCATACTTGTCCCCATGTCCACAGATGATTTTAAAGCAGAGTTATATACAATAAAATTTATTGCCTGAACCAAGGGCTACAATCCAGTCCTGACTGACCACATCTGATATAGTGAACAAAAACTGAAAATTATACTCCTCCCCTATTCCCCATCTGCTGCCCTTCCTCTGTCTGCAAGAAGTGGTGTACATTACCATATCTAGGAGAGGTATCACAGATTGTCGCACTGAAATCATGCAAGTATAGGCTATGTTATGAACAACCCAGCCCAGTGTATTTTCAATAGCAAAGATAAGGTCCAGTTATTAGCAAACAGTGGGGTGTACGAAATTAACTGTTCTGATTATGTTAAGTTTTACATTGGTTAGTCAGGCAGAGACATAGCAAGTAGGCTGGATGAATATGAACGCATCTGAAAGTTACAGAATTCTGACTCAACATTTGCTGAGCATATAATGAGGGTCACATTTATCAGCCAGACCCCCATGTCCATCACTTAGCAAACAGAGACCAAAAACTCAACCTGCTGGGAGCCCTAGAAATTAACAAACATCTAGTTCACAGTTCAGATCTACTATTAAATGACCAGACATAGTTTAACACATCCCCTCTCCTAGTCTTCACATAATCCTCCCTATTTTCATTAGTTCCCACACTGTTTGATTCTACATATTCCTCCAGTTTCCTGTATTAATTGGGTTCTTTTATTTTATTGAAATTGCCTAGGTAATCCTTATAGACTTTGTAACGGAACTGAAATGATGGTGGGCTGACAGTAATTTGGAGCCCGCGCGTCGGAAACGGGCGCGCTGGTGTGAGACTGCCAGGGAGTGCACCCTGATGCCATCTATTGGCGAAACTGGGAATTAGCGCTGTCTCAGACAATGCACTCGCTCTTGGAGTCAAATGTGTTCTTTTTCTTGGTAATTATAAGTTATTACTGTATGATTTAATGTTATAAAGCGCTAGTAGTAAATTATTATGACTGGTATGAACTCCAGGGTAATAAATATAAATATTCTTAAATACTAAATGATTTCGGTGAAAAGGTGGTAGGGGAACGCCCCCACTCTTGGTGATACGAGCGTAGCTAGAGGTAGCTGGAGACACAGGGACTGAACAATGGAATGGCCTGGGGAGTGTTGACGTGATCGGACGTGCGTAACTGTGCTCACGCAAAAGTGATTGTGCAACAGCGAAGAGGCGAATATCGTCGCCGCTTGTGGAGTGGAACGCGACGAATGGTTGTCGAAGCCGTCTCTAGGCCACTGGGGCTGATTGTAAGAGTTCCTGCGCCCAGATTTCATGGCGGACGTGCAGTAGCTTATACGAGTGCTACAGCTCGTAGTTCCAGCCGCCATTAAGGGCATGAGGCGTGAAGAGCTACGTTAGCCACATGCATCCCACCACCAGCACCGACACGTCTACCCAAGGCAAGACTGCTTGCAATTGTTAAGTCGAACTTTGTATACATGTAAAAGGAGAATACCAGTTTTCTTTTGTGCAAGTGCAGAAGACAGAATATAGTAATGAGCAAAATTACGACGCATGTTGTTCCTTGTAAAGTGTAGTAACCTGAAACATAGTGTAGTGAAATCAGACTGAGGCCACCATCGCCTCTTTCATTTACAATTCTTTTGGTTGTAGAATACTTTAGCGTTTAAGAATGTAGAAAAGAGCAATGGTCACACCAGAATGAGTCGCCTATTTATAGTTACTTAAATTTTTCTGAATAACCTTTCAAGTAAAGTCACTTAACTAATTCTATAGCAATTGTCCAAGAGTAATATCCCAAAATCATTAAATAAGTTGAAGGGTAGAAGTTTGTTAACCTAAGTTGCTTAAATTGTCTTGGTGGTAATTACCAAGCCAACTCACAGAAATTGAGAGAGTATTTGCTTTGTAGAATCACCTAGAATGATCAGAAATAGTAATATTCAGAATTAAGTTTAAATTCAACTCAAGCCATTTCACTTTGAAACGAGCCAAAAAATTGATTTATTCTTTTGCTCCTTCAGAGCTGGCGACCGTAGTTATAAGTATTTTCAGGAGGATTCGACGGTAAGTCTGCTGCTCTCGTCGTGCTGATAGGATTATCCACTGCTGCTAGCAGTGGTGATTGGACACATAAGCTCACTACCAAGTTAAGTGGGTCAGGTAGGCAGTGTTACCGTGTGAACTGTAGGGCACTGTAGACCGTGGATCGAACCCGTTCAATCATCACAGCTCTTTGAGAAATAGTCCGGTTAGGAGTGTACTAATCCAATAGGTAAATACTGGCGAGTAACGGTCAAAAATGTATACGCAAGTGAATTTAGCAAGGCCCATGTAGCACCTAGTTAATGTGGTGGAATGGCGAGGGTAGGAGTGGAGTAAAAGTGAGTTGAGCTTGTGGCAGCTGTGCTGTCTTCAAAGATTAATAACGTGAATTCACTACTACCTCGTACCATTAGGGCTGAGCTATTTACGGTTAAAATACGTAGCAGTAAGCGCAAAGGCGTGACAGCTACAAGTCCGTATTGGCTTTATACATACAGAAGTAGGAAGCGGGTCATTCCGTCAGTGGAGGGGTTAAAACAACTGAGTCAGTTGAGAACATACCCCATTTACTGATGGAAAGATTCGGCGGTTCGGTCGCATGTGGCGACCGTGACAGGACTTACCAAGTTTGTAGAATAATGGCTGCAATAAAAGTGTTTTATATAAACTTGTAGTTTCAAGAAAATTTTAAATTTTAAATTCTGTTGTAGACAAATATACCACAATTGGTAAGTTCAAGACGACAACCTGCAAAGCAGCAAAAGAAAGTCCAATAGTAGGAGTTAAACAAGTAATACTTGGTTTAATAAACATTTCTATTAGGCACGAAATACAGCAGCATAAGATGGAGTCGAATAGTAACAAGCAAGACGAAAACATTACAAGGTCAGACCCAGAATTAGGGACCATAGATACTGTTGTAGGGTTGGAAAATCCTATAGATGAATCCACACCCACAAAACAGGAGGAACGGGAAGTGAAACCAAAGCTAGTGAAAAGTGAACCCAATGTATCTGTGAATGCAAGTCACAAGGGAGAGGATATGGAATTAACAAGTTTGTTAAATAGTATGATGGCGCAAATTCCAGAAGGGAATGCTAGTTTGAAAGCAGAAATGGCTAGTCATATATCCCAACTGGATGAAAACCTATCTGGTAAAATAAAAGCCAATTTAGATATTTTGAATACGCAAAGCCAGCGTATCACAGAGGTAAACAAATCAGTAAATAGCATTAGGACTGAAATAACAAATGTTCAGAGAAAAGTCACAGAAATAGAGAAAAGATTTGATACCGAAATTCAGAGAATAGAGAAATCAGTGGAACCTTTGGTTAGTGAAAAATTAGAACCGATAATTGAAAGTAAATTACAGGTGATAGTACCAGTTGTAAAGAAAGAGATTGTTGAAGAAACGGCAGCTGATATTGAAACACTGCGCAATACCATGTTGAGTTTTGATGCATGTGTGCAGGAGCAGGAATATACACTGCGTAATGAGATAAAATTGTTAAGTCAGCAAGTTCAGAATCAGACGTTTCTTAACTGTAGTGGTATCCCATTGGTAATGCAAAAATCGGAAATACTGAGTAGGGAGGAAAAATACGATCCTCAAAAGAAACAAGGTGCATGGCATCCAATGGATTTTATAAAAAATTGTGAACGTGTCTTACCAACAGACATGTCGGATAAAGAAAAAATTAATTTAGTAATAGACGCTTTAGCAGGTCATGCTAAACGTTGGGGATTGAATTTGGATATCGACAATTTGAAGTTTACAGACTTCAAAGAAAAGTTCCTTGAGGAATTCTGGGGCACACAACAGAGGGATAGGTTGTGGAGAGAATTCGTTGTCGCCAGAATGCCAGAACATGGGCGTGGGCTCATGAAAGAATACTGTGAAGGATGGTTCAAGCGTTTGGAGTATCTTAAAGATCGTAGATCAGAATCGGAGATAGTGTGGGAGTTGTGGAAAAAGCTACCTGACGATTCAAAGCGTTATGTAGGAGGCACTCATCGAACATTCGATGAATTTTTAGAAAAAATCGAGAATGAAGATAGGTGGCGTGAAACTAGAGAGTTTCGAGGTTTCAGAAATCAGAATGGAATAGTAAAAGGTGGTAGGAATGAACCGCAAATTAACATGATGAGAGGAAGAGGTCGAGGATGTAACTCTCAGCGAGGGAGAGGACACTATCAGGGGAACGGGATGCATTATCAAAATCAGGAAAACTAAATACCGCGCAGGTCAAGGGCCTAACGCGCGCGGAAAGAAAGAAATGGCCCAAATATAGGGAAGATCGGAGTAGTCAGTACTATAGTAGGATAGTGCGTCGTTTGCCTGAAGAGCAGGTACATAAACGAAACTTTGCGAAGTATAATGCAGGGATACAAACAGAGGAGAGAGAGCAGAGAGGAATTATTAAGGGAAATGAAGTAGGAAAAGAATATCGGTCGGATGTGAAGGCTCACGTGAATGAAATAAGTACAATTCGAGGTCAGAGTGACGAATTGATGATGGAAGAGTCAGAGAAGGCGTTGTTTGTCGGTAGGGATGGCAACTGTGCAGAGAGGCAGGGGCAAGGTAGGAGTGATGTGACTTATGGTAAAAGGTTCGTACGAATAGTCGACGAATCGCATCGAGAAGTAATTAAAGAGGAAAGGGTGGATAAGAAAAAGGGGCATAGTGCAGAGACACATGCCAATTCAGAAATTACCTCGTATGCGGAATATGTACATCAGCTCAAAAGCCAGCCAGCACAATTAGAAAGATCTTCCACTCAAGTGATTAATTTGGACCCGAATATGACAGTGTTAGAGAGCCATACCGATTATGATGTGTACCTAGTGACAGCAAGAGTACATGACTGTGATGAAGATTCTTTTAAAGAAATTAGAGAAAGTGTATCTAACCAAGAGAAAGAGTGTTGTGATCCCTGTAGTACTGAAGCAAATGAGTTGAGTGAGACTGGAATTCCATTAGTAGGGGAAAATAAGGAAAGTAAGAATGGCGAATGCACTATCCAACAAAGAGAAAGTAGAGAAATGGATTGTAATTTGCGAGAATTATTTGAATCCGAAGAAGGTCATATTTCTAAGGAGGAGGAATTATCGTCAGAATCATCAGAAAGCATCCAGGGAGAAAAAGAAGTAGAGGAAGTTTCCGATCCCGCAACCGAGAGTTCAGGCATGACAGATTCGAATGAGAAGGAGATGGCATTAAAGAGCCTAGACGAAGGACTATTGGAAAAAGTGGTGAAAGAATTTAGGATGAAAAGGAGAAAGAAACCTCCAGATGGAATGGTCAGTATAAAAACCGGAAAAATAATATGGCAAGACTTGGCGGTGGAAAAGGATTTATTATGGGAAGATAAAGAAAGTATGAAAGAGGACAACAGGATGCAAATAATCCTACCCATTAATATATGTGGATACGATTTATATGTATTGTTGGATACGGGTGCTCAAATAAGTGCTATTTCGCACGCATTTTTTGAGATGATCAAAGAGCAATGAGGAGTAGTCATGATGCCAGTAACAGGTGTTAAAGTGATAGGGGCGACAGGGAAATGTAGTAAACCCGTTAAACATCAAGTGATGATGGAATTTAAGATAAAAAACAAGCTATTCTCGAATGCATTTTTAGTAGTTCCAGAGCTCAGTGCCGAGATCATTTTAGGCATTGACTGGTTAATAAAACATAAAGTAATTATAGATTGTGACAAAGGGATAATAGTTTGTAAAGTTGATAGTGCGATCTTAGAAATACCATTTGAATCATCTAGAGTAATGGAAGAGAACCAGCTGAGATGGGTAGAATTTAGAGATGATCATGATTCAGGAATCGGTCAAAAATTCGATTGGTGTCTGGTGAGGCAGATAGTTGAAGATGGAAATAAGGAGGCACTCCTTCGAAATGTAGTGGATAAAACAGAAGGACTATCTGATGCCCAAAGGGAAGATCTATGGCAAATTCTGAAAGAAAATCAGGAGGTATTTTCGGACAAACCGGGACGAGTGATAAATTATGAGTACTGCATGGAGGTAGAGGAGCATGAACCTTTCTTTAAACCACCATATAATGTACCCTTGTCTAAGAAAGAAGCAGTTCAAAAAGAAATAGATAAAATGGTTTCATGTGGGGTCATTGAACGGAGTTCTAGCCCATATAATAACCCACTGGTGATAGTAGGTAAGAAGGATGGAAGTGTACGAATAGTGATAGATGCTCGTACCCTGAATAAAGTAGTGAAGAGGGAGTTGGATCGTCCAGAGAACATAGATAATTTATTGCAGAAGTTTAATGGTGTAAAGTACATGACTAGTTTAGACCTAACTGCAGGATACTGGCAAATCCCATTAAGTGAGGAGTCTAGGAAGTACACGGCATTTTTATTCAATGGCAAATGCTACCATTTCACAGTGGTACCATTTGGCCTAAATACTTCCGTTTCAGTGTTCATTCGGGCTTTAGACAAAATTTTAGGGAGTGAACTTAGTTTGCTAATCACGGTTTATGTAGATGATCTGTTAATTGCTACAAGGACATGGGAAGAGCACATGGAGTTATGCGACAGGGTGTTCAAAGCTTTAATTAAAGGAGGAATGACCCTGAACCTGAAAAAATGCGAGTTTGTGAAGAAAGAAATAAAGTTTTTAGGTCACATAGTAACACCAGAGGGAATTGGAAAGGATCCCGATAAAGTCAAAGCAATAAGAAATTGTCCGGCACCCAAGAATAAAAAACAACTAAAGTCGTTTATAGGACTTTGTTCCTTTTATCGTAAGTATGTGGATGATCAGGTGTTCAATAGCCCACATCTGAACAACCTACTTAAGAAGAACAGTGTGTATATATGGACTGAGGAATGTGAAACAGCATTCAACCGGCTAAAAGACAATTTGGCTAAAAACATAAAGTTATGGCACCCTGACCTGTGTGAACCATTCCACATGGCAACAGGTAGTTCAGATTATGGATTGGGAGTATCCATATTTCAGGAGGTAGTGATAGATAGGGAAAAAACTCATAGACAAATAGCATTTGCGAGTAGAACCATGTCTAAGTACGAAAGAAACTATACGGTTTCAGAGAAGGAGGCTTTAGCTATAGTATGGGGTTTTAGGAAATTTCAACTTTTCTTATGGGGGCATAAGACTGTGGTCCATACAGACCACAAAGCTTTAATATTTTTGAAGGACTGCAGATTGTTACATAACAGGTTGACCAGATGGGCGCTGTTTTTACAACAATTTGATATAGAGATCAAGTATGTTAAAGGGAAAGAACATGCAGTACCGGATGCTTTGTCGAGATTACCGGAAGGATGTGAGACACTAGAAAGTGTAAAGAATAGGGAAGATGTTTTTGAGGTGAATTACTTCAAGAAAACGGAAGGAAGAGAAAAAATTGGGGAAATATGTCGGAATATGCGAAGATATCAAAGTGATGATGATGCACTCAAGTCGGTAAAGGTCAAGTTTGACAATCCGGACGCAACTAACATAAGGGCTTCATATAAAATACATAAAGGTGTACTGTATCTTCAAAGACTAAATAATCCAGGAAAGTGGAGAGTATGTTGGCCGGAACAACACACTGAAGTGCTGATAGATTATGTTCACTTGGCATATGGCCATTGTGGTGCACGGAAGTGTACCGATAAGTTAGATGAATGCATTACCTTTAACAACATGGCACGAAGGGTAGCACAGAGGATAAGATCTTGTGATCTATGCCAAAAGGCGAAAGTAACAAATGCAACTAATCAAGGGCCCATGCAATCAATAAAACCTGATGAAGTATTAGAAATAGTAGCAGTAGATATCTTTGGACCATTACCGAAAACCATGGGGGGTTTTGTGTACATATTTGTAGCAGTTGAACTTTTCTCAAAGTATATAAAGCTATATCCCTTGAGAAAAGATACTGCCAGAGCTGTGTATGATAAAATGGTGTGTGATTATTTTGTGAAAGTAGGGAAGCCAAAGAGAATACTATCAGATAATGGTGTTCAGTTTTGCTCAAAAATGTGGAAGGATGGGATAACTGAGAAACAGGTAGAAGTGGTCCATATCTCAGCTTATCACCCATCAAGCAATCCGGCAGAAAGATATATGCGTGAAATAGGTCGGTTATTTAGGACGTACTGCCATAGCAACCACAAGAAGTGGGGCATGTATGTGAGTGAATTCGAAGAAATCATGAATTCATTAACAAACGAGAGCACTGGATTTACTCCAGAAGAAATCCTGAAAAAGACTAGAAGTAAAAGTCTAGTAGAAGACCTACTGGAATTTCCAGATAGAGTTGAATTAGATTATGATAGTAAAAAGAACTTAGTAAAAGACAAGATGAGAAAACAAGCAGATGCGAGAATTCGTCGTCATGACGAAAAAGTAAGGAATCCTAAATTCAAAATAGGTGATCTCGTTCTTGTAAAAACACATGAAAAGTCAAGTGAAATTAATAACGAGATCAGCAAATTTAAATATATATATAATGGACCATTTAAAATAGTGTCCATACCCAATGTGAATGCTTATTATTTAGAGTACCCAGTAACAGGCAAACGCCTGGGAGTAAGAAACATAGTGGATCTCAAAAGGTATGAACCACGAATTCTACCAGATTGAAAATAAATATATAAATAAATATTAAAGTAAACCAATATGTAAATAGTTTTGTTTCTTTTGTTCTATGTGAAAGGTAAATGTTCACTAAAATATGTTGCAGTATTCTAATGAAACTTCTAGTTTAAGTAGAGACTAAACAGACTGGGAAAGACTGAGCTTCTAAGAAAGCCTTAATAGATGTGTAAATAAGTGTTGTGGAAGAGGTAGAAAAGTGAGGAGGTAAAGTGAAAAGGACGGGCTATAAAGTAATAGGCGCATAACGTGTGTTTTACTTGCCTGAGATAAAAGAAGTGTATTTAAAATTTTTGTAAAAAAAAAAGATGTTTAAAGTGTACTGTGTTTAGATGTAAGAAAATTGTAAAGAATATATGTAAATCATTTATGTAATGTTTAGCAGGAAAGATAGAAAGAATTGGTGTTTAATTTTAAATACGTAATATAAGTACCGAGGTGTATCAGTAAGAAAGGAAAAACCCTTGGTAAAAAGCTTAACGAACATTTCAGATTCATTATAGGAGAGACTTCTTATTGAATTATCACTGTTAGATACTTCAATAAGAAGTGGGGCATGTGTAACGGAACTGAAATGATGGTGGGCTGACAGTAATTTGGAGCCCGCGCGTCGGAAACGGGCGCGCTGGTGTGAGACTGCCAGGGAGTGCACCCTGATGCCATCTATTGGCGAAACTGGGAATTAGCGCTGTCTCAGACAATGCACTCGCTCTTGGAGTCAAATGTGTTCTTTTTCTTGGTAATTATAAGTTATTACTGTATGATTTAATGTTATAAAGCGCTAGTAGTAAATTATTATGACTGGTGTGAACTCCAGGGTAATAAATATAAATATTCTTAAATACTAAATGATTTCGGTGAAAAGGTGGTAGGGGAACGCCCCCACTCTTGGTGATACGAGCGTAGCTAGAGGTAGCTGGAGACACAGGGACTGAACAATGGAATGGCCTGGGGAGTGTTGACGTGATCGGACGTGCGTAACTGTGCTCACGCAAAAGTGATTGTGCAACAGCGAAGAGGCGAATATCGTCGCCGCTTGTGGAGTGGAACGCGACGAATGGTTGTCGAAGCCGTCTCTAGGCCACTGGGGCTGATTGTAAGAGTTCCTGCGCCCAGATTTCATGGCGGACGTGCAGTAGCTTATACGAGTGCTACAGCTCGTAGTTCCAGCCGCCATTAAGGGCATGAGGCGTGAAGAGCTACGTTAGCCACATGCATCCCACCACCAGCACCGACACGTCTACCCAAGGCAAGACTGCTTGCAATTGTTAAGTCGAACTTTGTATACATGTAAAAGGAGAATACCAGTTTTCTTTTGTGCAAGTGCAGAAGACAGAATATAGTAATGAGCAAAATTACGACGCATGTTGTTCCTTGTAAAGTGTAGTAACCTGAAACATAGTGTAGTGAAATCAGACTGAGGCCACCATCGCCTCTTTCATTTACAATTCTTTTGGTTGTAGAATACTTTAGCGTTTAAGAATGTAGAAAAGAGCAATGGTCACACCAGAATGAGTCGCCTATTTATAGTTACTTAAATTTTTCTGAATAACCTTTCAAGAAAAGTCACTTAACTAATTCTATAGCAATTGTCCAAGAGTAATATCCCAAAATCATTAAATAAGTTGAAGGGTAGAAGTTTGTTAACCTAAGTTGCTTAAATTGTCTTGGTGGTAATTACCAAGCCAACTCACAGAAATTGAGAGAGTATTTGCTTTGTAGATTCACCTAGAATGATCAGAAATAGTAATATTCAGAATTAAGTTTAAATTCAACTAAAGCCATTTCACTTTGAAACGAGCCAAAAAATTGATTTATTCTTTTGCTCCTTCAGAGCTGGCGACCGTAGTTATAAGTATTTTCAGGAGGATTCGACGGTAAGTCTGCTGCTCTCGTCGTGCTGATAGGATTATCCACTGCTGCTAGCAGTGGTGATTGGACACATAAGCTCACTACCAAGTTAAGTGGGTCAGGTAGGCAGTGTTACCGTGTGAACTGTAGGGCACTGTAGACCGTGGATCGAACCCGTTCAATCATCACAGCTCTTTGAGAAATAGTCCGGTTAGGAGTGTACTAATCCAATAGGTAAATACTGGCGAGTAACGGTCAAAAATGTATACGCAAGTGAATTTAGCAAGGCCCATGTAGCACCTAGTTAATGTGGTGGAATGGCGAGGGTAGGAGTGGAGTAAAAGTGAGTTGAGCTTGTGGCAGCTGTGCTGTCTTCAAAGATTAATAACGTGAATTCACTACTACCTCGTACCATTAGGGCTGAGCTATTTACGGTTAAAATACGTAGCAGTAAGCGCAAAGGCGTGACAGCTACAAGTCCGTATTGGCTTTATACATACAGAAGTAGGAAGCGGGTCATTCCGTCAGTGGAGGGGTTAAAACAACTGAGTCAGTTGAGAACATACCCCATTTACTGATGGAAAGATTCGGCTGTTCGGTCGCAACTTTTTTACAATTATTAAGTCTTTCTTTTGACTGGTACTTGTATTACTTCGCATGTAGCTGTATACTTCTTTTGTTGTTGTCTCATGAGGTACTGTTTTTATTTTACTTGGTTTATTTGTTTAATGCAAACTGTCGCAGAGGCACACTATTGAGTGTAATGTCAATGTTTTTCCTGTTTTCTTATTTTACTGTTCAACTTTTTGCTTTTTACATTGCATTACCATCACACTGTCAAAGATGGGTATCTACTGTACGTTGTACTTCAATCTAGATGTGTAACTTCTTTTCCAGTATCGTTTAAAACACTAACGTATTACTGAAGAACAAAAACAAACTAGTGTTTTTCCTTTATTAATAGGATATATTCTTCTAGATATACAAGAACAGAGTCGAGAGCAGCCTTCAGCGATTTGATAAACTACTGACATAGAGATACAGTATTCAGTCAATGAAGAATCAGTATATACAATTGTTAAGAGACCGTGAACAGCCCACAGAGTTCAAAGTGCAGGAGGGAGATGACTTTACGTGAGAATTCAGACATATTACCGAGAGAGCTAAAACCACGACGTATTAATCGACGTTACCAAAATAGGGTGGTTGTGATGATGGCTTATCACCTGGTGGACGCTATCGTGTCATTGGAAGAGCACGACATAGCCACAATCGCCGATTGTATACGGTGGTGCCGATAGTTAAATGTCATTCCTACATTCTCCTTGACATAATGAGTAGCAAACATTACTCTGACTGAAGGCGTTATTTGTCGAAACTACATCTCGTGCGTATCAGGGTCGTCTTGCAGCAACCATTGGTCCGAAGAGAATCCGGAAAACTGCGACTAGGGCGGCTGTGGCCTGAGGTTTAGTGTCTTCTGCACTCCCACAGACTGGTGGGCCTCCGACCTCTATAAGAATAGTGCAGGTACCAACTGCTGGGAAGAGTCTTGAACAAGGAGTGCCTGTCTGTACTACAACAGTCTAAACACAGTCGTTTCTCGTAGTACTGTGCCCCTTCGAGGAAGAAGAAGACCCGTTTGAGTTTATGTTTGTATTAAACGGTTGCGTCGCATCACAATTTGAATTTCGGCGTACTGTTCCTCAGTACGTAACGGATCTTTCTGTTACGGCCCCTCTTCTCGCTGAAGTTTTAATCAGGGGTAAATTTTCATTCAGTCTTTGGAGGAAGTGTGTCAGCCACTAAAGAGGGGTTCGGAATCTGCAATGAAATGTACCGATTTTTAATTATCTGGGGTTTCTTTCTTGGTTAAAAGCCTGTCGCGGAAGCACATGTGAGCGTCTAGACGCGAGGCGAGCTTTGGCAGGATTGTGCCCTTACCGCTGTCTTAGGAACATTTTTGCGTTGGCTCCCGTATTGCCATTTAGCTGTGTGGTGGTCGACGTGGCTCCTGGAACATTATGTTGCTAGGAGGACGCAGCGGCCAGCTCTACATGAAGTCTGCCATTACCACAACACGGCTCACCAACCTGCCGTCTGCTCATCACTGCATCTGAGAGCGTGAAGCCGTTTTCTGTGTTGGCACCTGTCATGTGCGCCGTTGTTGTCCTTTCAATACACACGTCCCTCTGGCTTTCCCTGTACCTGCACTTAAACTAATCACCTCTCACTCCTGTTCTCATCAGTTAACTTCATTCCAAGACAGCCTCTTTATTACCATTCTGGAGATATGGGTCTTACTCGCAGATCTGGTTTCCGCTCTGTTCTTTTCCCTCTTCCTATTCCATAGTATCCCACTTTCACTACAGACCATACTATTTTCAATTTCTGTTCTTATTATATGATACCCATTACGTAAAATTACGAGCTTTAAGAGTCTCACATTTCTAGTGTTTTAGTTTTTGTTTCAAATGTGTTTACACATTTCTATTTCTGTCGTGTATCTGCTTATGTGGTTTTGTAATTGACGGCTGCAGCAGCAGCGTTTAAGGTCCTATTGACGGCCGCAGCAGCAGCGTTTATGGTCCTTCCACAAACAGTCACAAATGCACCTGTCTCCTGCTAGAACTTACACCCCATATAAGTTCACTATTCAATAACGCATATCTTTAATGTATCCTAGACTCCATTATAGTCACCATTACGTTAAGAGCGTGGGCAGTCATCCCGTCGCCTTCATACACAATCCATGTTTGGCGTATCCATGTTGTCAATATATTGATGTGACATTCGTGCCTGTACACCATTTAATTTTTGTGTAGCAAGTATCTTCCACGCATGTTCTTCCATTTGCTTTATTTTATATCTAAGGAACTTACTGTGGACAATCATACACTTCAATTGCTCCTTCACCATTAAATGTGGTCAGTTTACCTTTATCGCTCCACTTATACGGTTACTGAAAGTACCTATTTTCTACAGAGGCCATCTGACCACACGTACAACATTCGCTATTCAGTTGCAACACCGTCTGGCGATTTTCCAGGAGCACCACATACTCATCCTTCACTGCGCTATGTATAAAACATTATAGTTAGGACGATGTTAATTGCACAGGTGAACCTATTAACGTGTTCAATGAAAAATGAGTTCATGACCATTCTCGTAAATTTCGCAAGTGTTCTAAAATTCCTATTGTCTGAGATGATTTTCATTATCTGTCATGTTTCGAACATATTAGTTTTAATTCCTTGTCCGCCATAGCCTGATTGACTCATTATTAACATTCCTAGTGGAGTAAAATTGGATGAGCGTTAACTGTGTTGTATTCCGCTGTATCTATCACATTTTTCGTTCCTGTGACCTGTTTAAGTGATGTCTTATATATTCTACGACACTTGGGGTGTCTTCCATTGCCTTACTCGTCTCATTCTCCCGGACACTCTTCATTTCCAACGTTCAAGGACCAAGCTGCATTTTCTGTGCTTCATTTCACTACAAAATACGAGGTAACGCTGGCAGCAAAATACCGTCTCACGTACTCGTCCGCTTACCTAAGCATGGTAAGACTGGTAGTACATCAGTTAATTACAGGAAGAAGTGAACTATGTCTATGCTTTCAAGCGGCTAACAGAATTGGTAAAGGCTGCCAGTCTAGCTTGCGAGATGAAAGCAGAGCTCACCATCTGCAGCATGGTCGACAGGACCGACTGCGGACCTCTGGTACAGGGCCGAGTGGAGGGTCTTAATCAGAGACTCGGACGGTTCTGCGATGGTTTAGGCTGCAGATTTCTCGACTTGCGCTATTCGGTGTTTGGGTTTCGAGTTCCGGTGAATGGGTCAGGAGTCCACTACACGCAGGAGGTGGCTACATGGGTAGCGGGGGCTGTGTGGCGTGGACTGGGCGTTTTTTTTTTAGGTTAGAGGGTCTTGGGAAAACACAAAAAGGTCTTCAGACTCTGAGGGTGAAGGCCGAACGCAGGAAGAACATAGATGCCGGAAACATCGGTATAACAGTTGCAAATTGTCGTAGCTGTGTTGGGAAAGTACCAGAGCTCCAAGCACTAGTAGAAAGCACTGATACACAAATCGTTATAGGCATTGAATGGTGGCAGACGCCGGAAATAAGTTTAGCCGAAAATTTTGCGGCGAACTTAACGGTGTTCCGAAAGGGTGGGCTAAACATAATTGGCTGTGGCGGTTTTGCTGCTGTTACAAGTCATTAACTTTGTAGCGAAAATGAAGTAGATAGTTCCTGTGAGTTAGTGTGGACATAGGTCATTCTTGGCAACCAAAATAAAGAAAACACTGGATTCTTTTACCGACCTGCCAACTAAGATGATACAAATGCTGAAAGGTTCAAAGATAACACGAGTTTAATTTCAAACGCGTACACGACTCATAACTATAGTTGGTGGTGACTTTATTTCAGCGTCGATATGTTGGCAAAATAACATGTTTAAATTCGTAGGTACGTATAAAAAGTCATCCGAAATTTTGCTAAGTGCATTCTCTGAAAAACATTTCGAGAAGTTAGTTCATTGACCCACGCGAGTAATAAACGTTTGTGAAAACACGCTTTTCCTCTCAGCAACAAATGATCCTAAGCTAATAACGAGCATCAAAACGCATATAGGGATTAGTGAACACAGAGTGTCGTAGCGAGACTGAATACTGTAATCCCCAAATCCTCAAAAATGTACCTATTCAAAAAATCAAATAAAAATTCACTTGACGCCTTCCTGAGAGACAGTCTTCACTCCTTCCAAATTAACAGTGTGCGTGTAGAGCGGATATGGCTTGAATTCAAAGAAATAGTATCGACAGCAATTGAGAGATTTATACCAAATAAATTAACATCCAAAAGAACACAAAATCTTCAAGACAGGCGATGTTTTACACAAGCTCGAAAATTAACGCGGACACTAATGCGAGATGTTTCCACGACGAAACTTTGCGTCGAAACCCGGCAGATAATCAAAAGAGATTCTGGTCGTAAGTAAAGTATGCTTATGAGAAGACGCAATCAGTGCCTTCTCCACGCGATAGCAATAGAGACACTATCGAATACAGTGCTGCCAAAGCAGACCTACTAAACGCAGTCTTCCGAAATGCCTTCACAAAAGAAGACGAAGTAAATACTCCAGAATTCTAATAAAGAACAGCTGCCAACATGAGTAACGTAGAAGTAGGTATCCTCTAAGCTGTGAAGCAACTTAATTCAAGTAAGAAAAGCATGTCAACCGATTCAGATTGTATACCAATTAGGTTCCTTTCAGAGTATGCTGATGGATTAGCTCCATACTTAATGATCACACACAACCGCTTGCTCGACGATAGATACGTACCCAGAGACTGGAAAGTTGTACAGGTCACACAAATATTCCAGAGAGGTAGTAGGAGTAATCCGTAAATTACAAGGCATCTCATTAAAGTCGATATGCAGCAGGATTTTGGAACATAGATTGTGTTCCAACATTATGAATTACCTCGAAGATAACGGTTTATTGATATACAGTCAACATAGATTTAGAGAAAACATCGTTCTTATGAAACACAACTAGTTCTTTACATAGAAGAAGCATTGATAGCTACTGAGAGGTGATATGAGATTGATTCAGTACTTCTAGATTTTCAAAAGGCTTTTTATACTGTGCCGTACAATCGGCTTGTAGTGAAATTGCGTGTTTATGGAATATCATCTCAGTTATGCGACTGGATTCGCGATTTCTCGTCAGAGGGGTTACAGTTCGTAGCAATTGACGGGAAGTCGTCAAGTAAAAGAGAAGTGATCTCTGGCGTCCCCAGTGTAGTGTTATAGGCCCTCTACTGTTCTTTACCTCTATAAAAGATTTAGGAGACAATCTAAGCAGCCGACGTATATTGTTTGCAGATGATGTTATCGTTCATCGTCTAATGAACCCATCCGAAGATGAAAACAAACTGAAAAACGATTCATAAAAGACATCTGAATGGTACGAAAATTGACAATTGACCCTAAATAATAAAAAGGGAAGGTAAACCAAAGACTGCGTTTTACTCTCAGAAAACTTAGAAAATGTAACAGATCTACTTAAGAGGCTGCCTACACTACGTTTACCCGTCGTCTTTTGGAGTACTGCTACGCGGTCTGGGGTCCTTACCAAATACGATTAACGGAGTACATCGAGAAATAGGGGAGAGAGTGTCACGGACATGATACAGGATTTCCGGTGGACACCATTATAATAAAGGCGTTTTTCTTTGCGGTGAAATCTTCTCACGAAATTTCAATCACCAACTTTCTCCTCGGAACAGGAAATTCCTTTGTTGACGCCGAGCTACATAGGGAGAAATGCTGGTTATAAGGGAAACCAGAGCTCGGACAGATATATATCGGTATTCGCTTTGTCCACGCGCTGTTCGGGACTGGAATAATAGACTATTATTGTGAAGGTGGTTCGGTGAACCCTCTGCCAGGCACTTAAGTATAATTTCTGAGTATCCATATAGACGTAGATGTACATGAATGTACAGCAGTGTTGTATTTACCAAATACTGTGCTTGGTGTCAAACATAAATACGTGGCAGGAAGAGAACCCTCTAATTCCGAAAGTGGTTTTGTTATAAAGTGGCTCACAACAACTAGACGGACTCCTGACAGGGCGCAAGAGGGTTATGCAACAGCTAAACAAAATTATATTGCAATACAGATTAGCATCAATTTATAAAAATGTGTCAAAAGCGTAGAAAATTCCTTTACTTTATAATGAGAATATTGCGTGACAGTCGTTTAATCTTCACTTGTACTGTACTGTCTAGTCTGGAACGTGTCGTGAATAAAGTGAACGATAACTACAACCTCCTGTAGAATGCTCAGTCAGGCTGTTCTCGGAATCGACTGCTGACACGGTCACGTAATCTTGAGGTGCTGCTGATATTTCAGACACAGTCACTAATACTCGGGTGATACTGGCTAAGAGATGCTGTGTATCAGCTTACATCCACTTGATTCCGCTCCAGCAATTCAGATGAAATTACCTTTCTTTGATCCTTGTGATTCGCTGTGAGCATTCGTGGAGTACATCGTGAGCCCCTTTGAATACCAGAGAGTCTCGATCATTGCATAAGGACTTCTAATGCTGTCAGACAACTGTAGGGCCAATTGTCGAGTTGTGATGCGCCGGTCGGCACGAATAATCGCATCCGCACGAAACCACGTGTCTGGAGCAGTGGCTGCGACAGGGCATCAAGAGTGTGGCTGATCATGGGGCTCTGTTTTCCATTTCCTAAGGCTGTAACTTTCTTTACCCATCGCCCAACTGTACTCCTAACAACTGCAGCATCGTCATACACTGCACTTATACGTTAATGAATGTTCACCACAGTTTCTTTTTCTGCACATAAGAATTCCATAAGAGCACGCTGCTTGTAACGTGAGTCGTATGTAGACGCAATTTTGGCGCTGTTTGCAATCTGCCAGAACGGTTTGAAACTTCGCGGCGCAAAGAACAAACATCAAACGTGAAGCATCAACAAGGACGTTTGTCTATGTATATTAATGGCCGTTTTTTAAAAAAAAATGTGAGCCATTACTTATTGAACGACTATCCTACGTAGATGTACACATGGATATGAAGTTGTTTGTGACCTCAGCGGCCTGAATCCTGATTCTGAGCCCTAAAGCGTAGCCTATAAAATAAAGCCAGAATAATACTGAGAGAATATACAGTTAACACCAAAAATAAAGTTTTGTTCAGATGGAATTCTGCCTTAATCTATGACTCAATAGTAGCAAAAGGTATGCTGGTGGAAAAATCTCACATTAAGTTTGGCTCAAATGGCTCTGAGCACTATGGAACTAAACATCTGAGGTCATCAGACCACTAGAACTTAGAACTACTTAAACGTAACTAACCTAAGAACATCATACACATCCATGCCCAAGGCGGGATTCGAACCTGCAACCGTAGCGGTCGCGTGATTCCAGATTACAGCACCTACAACCGCTCGGCCACACCAGCCAGCTCACATTACGTAATAGACTATTTGTAGCTACTGAAATGTAGTACATCTCTGGAATGTAATCTGTAACTCCAGTGCGTTGTACTACGGAACTGACGATGACGTAAGTAAGAGATTACAGACTTGAGTGTGTGTCCATTCACGTGAGCAAGGTACCATTTGTAAATACTAAATCAAACTGTCGCAACTCTAATGTTAAAATGCATTCACTTCAGTGGATCCTAAATTTTGAAGTATATACTTTGGCCGTATCGAAGTATAAAATATTCTGACTCGTTTCCGCTGAGGCATCAGTGAAGTGCTCACGTGCATGTTCTAGGAGAGGAAAACTACAGTAGTCTAAAAATTAGATTTGGTCTTCGCTGCGCTACTGTCGGGGCCATTACGTGACGTCATATCTTGCGAACTGCAATCGAATACTTCCTGATGACCAACGGAGAGCTCACTAATGTCATTTCCATTTCAGGAGAACGCTTTCAGCAGAAAGCATCTGCATGAAATGGAACTCCATCTGTGCATTCAATTTAGGACGGAAAGAAATTCCGCACTCCCGACTTGGTTCCTTTGCGAACCCTCCCTGCTTGATGCTGCAAGCTCCTTTTCATCTGGTTTATTCCGCGCTCAGAGCTAAATGGAGTGGCAGTCCTGCCAAGGCTGAATTACCCTCGCGTCTGAATAGCAATTTCTCTGCCCACTGCAGTTTTCTCGTGTATTATACAAGATTACGTCAAAGAAAATGACGAAAATGTGTTCTAAGGGTACGAGAAATTTAGAAGCGATATAATGCATGCATGAGGTTAAAGAGGTTTATAGACTTAATGGGCTAACCCTACGATTTTTTTTTCTTTTACAGTTAACGTTGCTTCCACTTTTTGAAAGATTCTTTATTCTTGTACAGGACTTGTAGAAACTAATCTTTTTGTAGTTTTGGTAATACACTGAGACATTATCTCCCTTATGCTTATTCATATCTCTTCATTTTTCTTTGTCTCTGCGTCATTAATCTTCTTCATTTTTTCTGTTGCACCTCAGATTCATCTTCCCTAATTGTTTCATGGTCCTCGTTTCAAGGATATACAATGTTACACGTCACACGAAAATCTACAGCTTTTTCGTCAACTGTATGTAGACAGAAGAAAGGATCAGTATTCAAGGATATAATAGGAATGAACATTCGAAGCTAGAAAGTCTAGTAAACTTAGGCTCCCAAATGCGAAACTTAAGAGCTATGAGCAATTTTCATCTTCGTTACTACGAAACGTACGGTACACGTCTTGGAGCATATGCGTACTATAATTTTGCTTCGAATAAGGATTCCTCTTATATTCCTGAGTACTGACCACTTCTGCTGAGATCCCACGTGTAACTGATAAGCATTTTTTTTTGTAAAACAGAGCTTCTTGCAGCAGTCATCTAGTATCGTCTTTGTATTTGGCCATTCCTTATAACGTTGATTTGTATGTAGGGAAATCCACTCTAGCATCTTAGTCAGGTTCGGCGTCAAAACTGCGGCCTCCTATCAGCTAGCTTCATCATTTTCATTTTAGTTTTGATTATAGGTAAACGTGCTCACTACATTTAGCTGGTCCGAATTATCCTTGTTTGCAAAGAGTGAGGGCGAGCCTTGGCTATTGTTGTTCTAAGTTTTATTGTAATTTTTGTATTGTCTACTTTGCTACTCCATGATTCTTTTCATTTTTTTACAAGAAGAATTCCGTCGGCGGTCCCTTAGATGATAAAGTACTTGTTTTGATAACGGAGTTCTTTAACCATAGCTATATTTATTAAATTTACTTATATTAAATTTTTTCGTGACTCGTTTTCGATAGTAGCCCAGCTCTCAAACTCTGTATACAGCAAAGCTAACGAGATAAAATTTGGCTTCCTTATTGGACACTGTAAGTCTATGCTAAACTATAATAGGAACGGCAGTGAGAGTTAATAACGATGCCGTATCCCAGTTTTATACACGAATGAGCGTTTGACGCTGGGTCTGCTCTCCAAAACTGGTCATGAAAAAATATAATGTAAATAAATGACAAATTCAAACTACGGGAATGGAACTTCTGTTTCCAAAACTAATCCTCTATAACCGAAAAAAACGTTGATGTTAACCTTGTCATCCAACATAATGTCCCTTTAATAACTTTTTCATTTTTCCCGAATTTGGTATTTTTAGGCTATGTTTCTTTATCAAATGATATGAATCATCGAAACTGCCGCAGTTTTCTGCATAACGTCTTCACTTTTATTAATCACGTATTAGTCGGAGACAGGTGCCCGCTATTTGTTACAATACTGCTAGACATTATGTGCTGTTTACATGTGCTGCACATGTGAATTAGTTAGACAAGGAAGTGACAGTGGTTCGCCTGCTTCGCTTGGTGGTAACGTGCTCGTCTCCCATGCAAGCGGGCCGGGTTCGATTTCAGGCCGGTTTGGAGATTCTCTCCGTTCTGGGACTGTTTTTTGTGCTGTCTTCAACATCATGTCATCCTCATCACCGGCGCGGAAGTCGCCCAATATGGCGTCGACTGAAATAAGATTTGCACTTGGCTGCCGAACTCGTCGAGATGGTGCCTCCCAGCCAACGGTGCCATACGCTCGTTTATTTATTTTTTTTAGTGACAGTATGCCGAAAACCTATTGCGAAATACAGGGTGATTCAAAAAGAATACCACAACTTTAAAAATGTGTATTTAATGAAAGAAACATAATATAACCTTCTGTTATACCTCATTACAAAGAGTATTTTTAAAGGTTTTTTTTTTCACTCAAAAACAAGTTCAGAGATGTTCAATATGGCCCCCTCCAGACACTCGAGCAATATCAACCCGATACTCCAACTCGTTCCACACTCTCTGTAGCATATCAGGCGTAACAGTCTGGATAGCTGCTGTTATTTCTCGTTTCAAATCATCAATGGTGGCTGGGAGAGGTGGCCGAAACACCATATCCTTAACATACCCCCATATGAAAAAATCGCAGGGGGTAAGATCAGGGCTTCTTGGAGGTCAGTGATGAAGTGCTCTGTCACGGGCTGCCTGGCGGCCGATCCATCGCTTCGGGTAGTTGACGTTCAGGTAGTTACGGACATATAAGTGCCAATGTGGTGGCGCTCCATCCTGCTGAAATATGAATTGTTGTGCTTCTTGTTCGAGCTGAGGGAACAGCCAATTCTCTAACATCTCCAGATACTGTAGTCCAGTTACAGTAGCACCTTCGAAGAAAAAGGGACCAAAAACTTTATTGGCTGAAATGGCACAGAAAACGTTCACCTTAGGCGAGTCACGTTCATACTGAGTTGTTTTCCGCAGTTTCTCAGTGCCCCATATACAGACATTGTGACGGTTGACTTTCCCGTTAGCGTGGAAAGTTGCTTCATCACTAAACACAATCTTTGAAACGAAAGATTCATCTGTTTCCATTTGAGCAAGGATAAAATCACAGAAATCGATTCTTTTAATCTTATCAGCTGCAAACAGTGCTTGAACCAATTTCAGACGATAAGGTTTCATAACTAACCTTTTTCGTAGGACTCTCCATACAGTTGATTGTGGAATTTGCAGCTCTCTGCTAGCTCTGCGAGTCGATTTTCCTGGGCTGAGAACAAATGCTTGCTGGATGCGTGCTACATTTTCATCACTCGTTCTCGGCCGTCCAGAACTTTTCCCTTTGCACAAACACCCATTCTCTGTAAACTGTTTATACCAACGTTTAATACACCACTTATCAGGAGGTTTAACACCATACTTCGTTCGAAATGCACGCTGAACAACTGTCGTCGATTCACTTCTGCCGTACTCAATAACACAAAAAGCTTTCTGTTGAGCGGTCGCCATCTTAGCATCAACTGACGCTGACGCCTAGTCAACAGCGCCTCAAGCGAACAAATGTACAACTAAATGAAACTTTATAGCTCCTTAATTCGCTGACAGATAGTGCTTAGCTCTGCCTTTTGTCGTTGCAGAGTTTTAAATTCCTAAAGTTGTGGTATTCTTTTTGAATCACCCTGTATTATTTCCTAAATTCCCCAGGGAGGAATTGTACCATTGTAGCACTGTCAGTGTGCTCTGCCTTGATAATTTGTTCCAATCTGTGTTACTTTATTTTGTAGGCGAGCTCAGTATGTGATAGGTGACTGCCGTTGTCATTAGGCGAAAATTGTAAATGAAAACTCTGGAAAAGCTAAATCCAATTATCTGGCTTCGTCCGATTGCGGATCCAGCAGCACACCACCTCGGCTTCGTTGACCAGGATTGCCATCACATTAACGCTCCATGGCCAACTTGCCTCCAAAATACACTTTGGATTCAGCATGGGATCCTCTCAGCCATGTGCATTAACACATGCTTAAGAAATGTGGCTAAACAGTTCATTTTGAATTGCTACAGTAACAAGATAAATGTGGTGTAGAATGCAAGTGAAAGAGAATGGATTAGTGGGAGATTTGACATGGAGGAAATAAATGATACAGAAAGAGACAAACAAAGAGCTTTTTCTGAACTCTGCAATACGTTTCAACTAGCTTTACGTTAAATTCATTGAAAAGAAAGAATAGATCGAATTATATGCAAAAACGACAGGAGAAAGGTGAATGAGTTTGTGAATTACATTATGATCAGAAATAAGTAAATAAATGGGAGAGTTTACTCAACTACAAAGCATAATAATATGTGGGTGCAGGTTCGAATTGTGACCTAGTAGTTAAGGAGAGTAGGACAATAAGCTAAATAACAAACACAGAGTAGCATTCGAGGGACTGTATTACTAACTTAGGGAGAAAAACACGCTTTCGATATAATTGTAACGCTTATATAGGAAGGTCATGCATATATTGTCACAGGAGAAATATAGATCTCACTATTGCAATATAGAAACCAATATTGCAATTGTAATTGTTATAATCATTAACTTTTGAACCATTGCGTTGTTTATTGACTTGAAGTGTACTGTTGAATTCTGATCATTTTGTATTCTCAATGACAACTATAGAATGTAGTCAGTATGGAGTTCATGGTTAGCTATAACAGGTTCGTTATAATCTTGAGTCGTTCTCTTATTCCCGTGTTTCCTTTACAGTAATGAGCAACAGAAAGTAAGATTGTGTTAGCCGTCGTTCATTTGGACAAGTATCAGAGACCATCCCCATTGTCACTTTGCTTAGGAGAAGAAACTCTTTTTCACAGGGACTGTATTTTTCACTGGGAAGCGCAGGACCGACTTAATGAGGATAAAACAGTAAATTCCACAAGATCATGAACTCGAGAGTCATATTACCAGCCACTGACAAAAGTTACATTCTTAATATTGACTAATGCAGATCTACAACTAGAATTTATCCCATTTCCTTCTTTATTTGTGGGCGCTAATATAATTATGCAATTTATAACAGTACCTATAGATATAGAATAGCTCTGAATCAAGCGCACACTAGAAACTTCAAAATTCTTGAGGATTATTTGGTGTATTCTAGAAAAGCCTTCTATTCATTTCTCAACTGTCAACCACCATTATCGTTTCAACCATTTAATGATATTGGTTCCCTTAGTAACTATAAAGTTTGAGATAATTTGTCCTTAGCACAGCAAAAACTTTCGAATATTGTTAAAGGAGTTAAAGAAGCTGACGCTATTTCTGATCTCCCTCATAATCGGAAGCTTAGAATGGTACAGACAGTCGGTAATAACGAGGGTCATCAACGAAGATCCCAAAATAATGTTTCAAGCTAAGAATGGAAATTGTCTCTTTTCTGATCTGAATTTAGAACATTCCAGAACGGAGCGAGACCGCTCACACCACCAGTAATACAGATTTATAAGTTACTCTCAGTTCTCTTTGGGCAGCAGTGAGAAGATCTTATAATCCACCACCCCTCAGCATGTCACTGGTTTAAAATTAATCTCGCATGTTGTCCGGAATTCTGGAGCGCCGAGCTGTTATTGTAGAACGCGGTTTATTTTTAATTACACGAGCCTGAGCGATGAGGACATAATGAATAAACTTGGCACAAGTTTAATGAACGCGTTAATAAAACATCTACAGCAGCCACCGCGGCCTAGGCGCCAGCAGGGAACTTCTCCACCGCACGGTGGGTACCAGATGCCAGCTAATGAGGCTGCTAGGAAAACTAAAATCCAGATGTGAATCCTTTAACGATACGAAAACACTTGTGATAAGCCGTTTTTCTCCGTTTTGCCTCCCTGTCTTCTTATACAGAGACGAGCGCACTTTCCCACCCCAACGCTAAAGTTGAAGGTAGAATAACGTTTTCAGGAACGTGTACAATTGGGCTTTAATAATGCAACAGTGTCCCCGTTTATCAGCCCTTGTTCTTTTACTTAACTGTGAGGTTGGTACAACTCCGAACGTCCGATGATGTTTCTCCGAGTTGTCATTGTTTAGTAGATGGTAAACTGAACTTCGAAATTTACAGGACACCCATCACACGGATAACGCCACCCATGCCTCGTCATGTCACCATTTCAGCAAGAACTAGCGTCCTTTCAAGCTATGATCGACCGTACTATTGACGTACCACTAACACCTTCTGGTATTGCCGCAGAACTTAATAACTAAAGTATATAGCGGTGAAAAACCGTATCAAGCAGGCATTGCACAAAAACTTCATAAAAGTAAAACAAAAGAGAGTATAAATTTTTACACAATCAACAAAAATAGCCTTACTGTTAAGAAATACACTACAGTCACATTTTTACGTGACATTTTTTATCGTACAGCCAATTTGCTTAAATATGACATTACTGTATCCTTTACGACCAACAACGGCACCAAGTTGGTCATTATACATAATGGGAAACCTCCAACTGCCAAATTCCTCAGTTCCCCGTTGTATAAAATACAGCGCAATGTATGTCCGAGCTTTCATGTAGGACAGTCAGTGAGTGTATTTTAGACCCGATTTCGTGAGCACTTACTCAAGAATGAGGGTGAGAATTCATACCAGAGAACGTTTGCAGAACATCTCAAAATCGAGAAACATATTCATCCTCCTCCATTCATACTTAACACGGAAATTTTACGTACAGTTGGCAAGAGGTACAAAATGAAGATTTTAGAAGAATTTGATATTTATAAATTATCCCACCTAAATTCGAAAGGTTTGTTGAATGAGCAACTTGCATTAAAACTTTTACAGCACTTTGACTGTTTGTCCCAGCACAGTGTTATCCGCGTGGTATCTTTCTGAGACTCCTGCCCTTTCCCGGGTATATTGCTTCCTTTGCTGGTTATCGACAGTTTATTTGCTATTACTAGTCGATATTCATTCCGTACAAATAGATAATTTTAACTTCTACCATTCCAATTGCTGGCCCCATATTCTGCCGCAACTCTGTCTTATACTTGTTACTCTATTATAATATTCCAATCACGTATGATTATGAGCTTTCCATTTTCCTTGACGTTGTGAGTTACGCTGTTCCTTCATATGCTCTCTGCATTCTGTCATCGTGTCGTCGTAACATTGGCGTGTATACATAAACTGTAGTAGTTGGCATTGGTACGTTTCTGATTCTGATAAGCATAGCATCATCACTGAAACTTTCGTAGTATCTCATTACAGTATGGTACACAATTACATTCATCATAGTCCCGTTATATAAATTCCTTATGCTGTTGACATTAGCCTAACTTCGTCCTGGTATCTTTATATTCATTCCATTTGGGTTCACTGACACCAATTACATCAAAATCCAGCATCTAAAATTTGGTTGCTTATGTTACGCAGTATACCTACATATTCATACCTCGGACACTCCACATTATGACTCCAAAATGTTACTAACCTAATCCTCATAGCCGCTTCCGCCTCATCTACCATCTCAGACATCCATACGGGGTGGGTCTCCTTTTAGTTACTGGCTTCCATTACTGTGGATTCACATTGTAAGGTGTCTGTAATTCCGCACCTTACAAAAACTCATCCACTTACATTGCCGGGATCTACAAACACAATTAGGTATCATGTGATAGGCTGTACATCGTATATGTGAATATGTAAAGGAACCTGACATTGTCACGTATGTCCTGTAAATAATTGCTATCGCTTATTGCATGAAAGGTGACGGAGTGGCTGTATTATAAAACCGGCGTAATGAATGATTGCCTATAATAGTAGAGGTTGGGACGCCAGCCATAACTCAAGCTCTGGGTGGAAGGGCGGCACCGGTGTTAGTTCTGCTTAAACACAGGAAGTAGCTAGACAGACGTCGTGACACCTGAGCACTGGAGCACAATAGGGTGACGGCCGACCGCTGTTGTAGTAGGGTCCGGAAGGATAACCGGTTAATACTTCCGAACGCTGAAAATCTTGGACGCAGGTGCGAGGAACGAAGAAGTGGCACCTTGGAAACCACGTAGGCTGGGTTATTTCCCAGGATTTTTACTCAGAAGCTTACCATTCTTCAAGTATAGGATTTTCCTCGCAAACTTTCCGCGCTGGACGACAGAAGACTAAAATATGGTTGGTCGGCGTAGAATCTGTAGAGAGAGAGAATATTCCGTTCTTCAGGGAATGTGATTCGTTTTCGGAATTACGATGGTGGGGAGCCAAGTCTTGATGGGAAGCTAGTGGTGGAGAGGAGAGGTCTTCTGTTGTGAGCGCCCGTGTGTGACGGTCGCTCGATATCAGCTTTTGTTGGTACAGACGGACTTGCTGTCTTTGCTCTCAGGAGGGTTTATAGTTAGAACAGTTAGGCACTGTACTGTTGCGAACCTATACGTTTCTGGATTTCACCTCGGGGTTAGAAGTCGTCGTTGAGTATGCAGCGTTCAGTAATTGAGAGCACTTCCTCTGCCTATACTTACGTTGAGACGTTATCTGAACACCATCCTTTTGGCTGGGAGTTCTCGTTTCTCGTCAGTAGAACACAGAGAGGGGAAGACAGTACTAGAGAATATTAGTCAAAGGACCACCTTCTGCCCATCCTAGTGTTTGCAAGAGTTTACTTGTGGCTGGAGTTCTTCCACCGTCGCAGACGAGTACGAGAACAATCAGTTCGACGCACCTGACGCAGTACATACGGTGATAACGCAAATTTCTTTGGCTTATTAGGGCTATAAAAGCTAAACAGCTGTGATCACGTTAGTTTATTTCCACTGAGGTTCCACACCACCGTAGATCATCTTTCAAAGTAGTGACTTCTAGTGTTTGGTACGTAGATGATTTGAGTCGTTTCGCGTTATTGATATTAGACCGCACAGTCATAATAAGAGACAGAGCTGGGCAACTGATCAGTAAATTTACTAAGGGAATGTAAACTTTGAAATACAAAGATTTTTTTAATGTACGATAAATATATAAAGCAGGAACAACGTTTATCATTTTGTAGGATTAGTTGCCGTCATCATTCATTTATATTTAGATTGTAATTTATAGAATGAAGAGATCCTAAGATCTGCTTCAGGGGGTAGGCAGACAGGGCCAATCTTCATTTTAGCGTTTCTTATTTTCCGTTGCCCACATTCATTTTACACCTACCTGGAGTAGCATCATGGAACATAAAGTGTTTTTAATGCAGTAGTTTTCATTGCCTCCTGCATCCTCATGTTATTGAGAATTAAGTGTTGTCTTCTTTGTTCTTCGAATTCTTCTTCCTGCAGTTATAGATATACAAGTTGTTGATTCTTTTGCGTTTAGGAGCTGTTTCCAAACCAAAGTGCAGCACGGTACGATGAATATGAATTTGCTTTTCCGTGATGCTCAAACAGGTAATTGGAATGTTGAGGTTGATTTCGTACGGCCCTGAGGATCAGCTGGCTTTTAGGGAAGGTGAAGAAACTACAGAGACAGTTTGCATATTGCAAGTGAAAGTGAAAACAAGATTTAAGAAAAACGCAGACAATTTCGGATATTTATTAACATCGATAAAGTGTCAGAGGTCAGAATAGTGGATATAAGTAATGAGAAAGGTGGGTAATGAGAGAATAAGAGTGGATGACGAAGAAAAACGCTGCAGGTTTAACACATACGTAATTGAAGGACGCAGCCTTTCTTCCCTGTTGCCACCTTCTATAAGGAGTAGTGAACGACCTAACAGAAACATTTATAAGGGATATAAAATTTAGTCTAGGGAAAGCATCTTTGACTACTAACCAAAGGTCCTAACTCGCGAGCTCCAGTCTCTCCTCTGCTTAAATTTTGAATAAAGATCATCAATAATGTTGGCCGAAAGACTTTTGGCATCAGAAGTCAGCCTTGTCAAAGAGCGCGGAGGAGCGGACAGCCTTTGAGCGCTCTCTCTAGCCTTGGGGTGGGAAACTGCCCCTAAAAGGCGGAAGAGTCAACAATGATCAACCGCATGAGGATGCTGAAAGCAATGGAGACCACTGCATCAGAGACGTATAGTTTGTATCCACAGGCAATGCAGGCAGTAACTGAAAAGTGTCATAATGGTCTCTCCATTGGCAAAATACACTGCTCATCTAGAACATTATGATTACCGACCTATTTTTGATATAAACCCATCCAGGGGACAGCAGCGTAACCTGCCGACCAATGTAGCATCAGTGAGCGTGCTGTCCGTGTGTACAATGGAGTAGGCGCGCGATCCATCTGCGTTTCTCTGAGGGCAGATTGTGATGGCCCAGAGGCTCGGAACGAGCATTTCGGAAACCGCACGACTTGCCTGGTGTTCGGGGAGTGCTGTGGTGAGTGTCTTCAACACGTGGCGTAACCAAGGTGAAACCATGTTGGTCGGCCACACCTCGTAGGCTGAAAGGAGTGGTAAAACATGGCAGGCGGCGAACTGTGACGGAACTGACATCAGACTTTAATGTTGGGCAGTGTACAAGTATATGGGAACACACAGTGCACCGAACACTCCTAATGACAGGCCATTGCGGCCAACGACCCAAGTATATGCCAATGTTAACACGACGACATCATCAACTACGAATCCAATGGGAACGTGACCATCGGAACAGGACGTTGGTGCAGTGACACAGCGTTGCATTGTCTGATGAATCCCAATACCTTCTTCATTGTGCTGATGGGAAGGAGAGAATCCATCGTCTTCCAGGGCAACAGCTCCCTGACACCCGTAATGTGGGCTAGAGACAAGCTGGTGGGCGTTCCTTTATTCTCTGGGGAATATTCACGTGGGCACCCATGGGTCGAGAGGAACTCGTGCAAGGTACCATGACGGCGAAGGCGTCACGTGAATCCTGTTCATGACGATCATGTCTCCCGATGGCAGTGGAATTTTTCAGCCCGATAATGCACCATGTCAGAAGGCCAAGATTGAGATCGAGTGGTTCGAGGAACATTGTGGCGAGTTCCAATTGATGTGCTGGTCCCCCAGCGAGCCAGATGTGACCGCTATCGAACACATCTAGGATGCGACTGAGCGTGCTCCCTTCCGAGGAATTTACGGGAATTAGCAGACTTTTGGGTGGAGATGCGATACCAACTGGCTCCAGCGACCTATCGATGCCTCACTGATTCTATGCCACGACACGTCGCAGCTTTATCCGTGCAAAGGTGGCCACAACGGCTATTATGTATGTTGTCACAATGTTCTAGCTGATGAGTGTATTCTGTCTAGTCCCCCACTCGAATCTGCGGTAGGGGACTGCCAAGGGTGAGGTTACAACGGGAAAAAAGACTGAATAACCAACGAAAGGGTAGCGTTCTAAGAGTCGGCGCGTGGAATGTCAGAAGTTTCAACGTGGTAGGGAATCTAGAAAATCTGAAAAGCGTAATGCTACGGTTCATACTTAATACAGTGGGTGTCAGTGAAGTGAAATGGAAGTAAGACAAGGCTTTCTGGCAAGACAAATATAGGGTAATATTAACAGCAGCAGAAAATAGTATAGCGGGAGTAGAATTCGATATGAATAGGAAGGCAGAGCAGAGAGTGTATTACTGGGAACAGTTCATAGACAGGGTTGCTCTCAACTGAACTGATAGCAAACCAAAGCCCACCACAATAATAGCAGCATACATGCCGACGTCGCGAGCGGAAAATGAAGAGATAAAGGAAGCTTTTTAGAATACTGAAACGTTATAATTCAGTTCGTAAAATGAGAGAAAGGTCTAATAGTCATGGGAGATTGCAATGCGGTTGTAGGGAAAGGAGCAGAAGACGGGATTACGGTAGAACGTGGGCTTGGTAGTAGGAATGAGAGCGGAGAAAGAGTACATCTACATCTGCATTTACATGGATACTCTGCAAATAACATTTAAGTGCCTGGCAGAGGGTTCATCGAACCACCTTCACAATTCTCTATTATTCCAATCCCGTATGGTGCGCGGGAAGAATGAACACCTATATCTTTCCGTACGAGCTCTGATTTCCCTTATTTTATCTTTGTGATCGTTCCACCCTATGTAAGTCGGTGTCAACAAAATATTTTCGCATTTGGAGGAGAAAGTTGGTAATTGGAATTTCGTGAGAAGATTCCGCCGCAACGAAAAACGCCTTTCTTTTAATGATGTCCATCCCAAATCCTGTATCATTTCTGTGACACACTCTCCCATATTTCGCGATAATGCAAAACGTGTTGCCTTTCGTTGAACTTTTTCGATGTACTCAGTCAGTCCTTTCTGGTAAGGATCCCACACCGCGCAGCAGTATTCTAAAAAATGACGGACAAGCGTAGCGTAGGCAGTCTCATTAGTAGGGCTGTTACATTTTGTAAGTGTCCTGCCAATGAAACGCAGTCTTTGGTTAGCCTTCCCCAGAACATTTTCTGTGTGTTCCTTCCAATTTAATTTGTTCATAATTGTAATTCCTAGGTATTTAGTTGAATTTACGGCTTTTGGATTAGACTGATTTGTCGTGTAACCGAAGTTTAACGCGTTCTTTATAGCACTCATGTGGATGACCTCACACTTTTCGTTATTTAGGGTCAACTGCCACTTTTCGCACCATTTCGATATTTCTTCTAAATCGTTTTGCATTTTGTTTTGATCTTCTGATGACTTTATTAGTCGATAAACGACAGCGTCATCTACAAACAACCGAAGACGGCTGCTCAGATTGTCTCCCAAATCGTTTATACAGATAAGAAACAGCAAAGGGCCTATAACACTACCTTGGGGAACGCCAGAAATCACTTCTGTTTTACTCGATGATTTTCCGTCAATTACTACGAACTGTGACCTCTCTGACAGGAAATCGCAAATCCAGTCACATAACTGAGGCGATATTCCATAAGCACGCAATGTCACTACGAGCCGCTTGTGTGACGCACTGTCAAAAGCCTTCCGGAAATCCAGAAACACGGAATCGATCTGAAATCCCTTGTTAATAGCACCCAGCACTTCATGTGAACAAAGAGCTAGTTGTGTTTCACAAAAACGATGTTTTCTAAACCCATGTTGACTGTGTGTCAATAGACAGTTTTCTTCGAGGTAATTCATTACGTTTGAACACAATATATGTTCTAAAATCCTGCTGCATATCGACGTTAACGATATGGACTTGTAATTTAGTGGATTACTCCTAATACCTTTCTTGAATATTTGTGTGACCTGTGCAACTTTCCAGTCTTTGGGCACGTATCTTTCGTCGAACGAACGGTTGTATATGATTGTTAAGTATGGAGCTAATGCATCAGCATACTCCGAAAGGAACCTATTCCACAATAAATTTCAGCTAGTAGCAGCGCTTTGCGTCTCCAGGAACCACCAGAGGAAGAGATATATTTAGAAAAAGCAGAAAGCTACAGGAATATTCCAGCTAGATTACGTCATGATGTGGCAGATATTGCGAAAGCAGGTACTGGATTGTAAGGGGTAGATACAGACTCAGATCATAATTTAGTAATTGTGGAGAGTAGAGTGAAGTATAATAGACTATCCAGGAAGAATCAGTGCATAAAGAGAACTACTAACGAATGAAGAACTGCAGTTCTCTGAGGCTATAGAAACTGTGATAATGGATAGCTTTGTAGGCAGTTCAGTTGAAGAGAACAGATATCTCTGAAAAGTGCATTGTAACTGGAAAAACAGATACAAGGAATGCAACTGCGAACAGAACTTCAGGAACAGAAAAAATACTTCAGTTGATTGACGAAAGAAGAAAATACAAAATTGTTCAAGTAAATTCATGAGTACAGAATTACAAGTCACTTGTAAACGAATTAAATAGGACATGCATGGAAGCGAAGGTGAGATGGCTACATAAATAATGTAAGGGACTGGAAGAAGAAGCGAATGTCGAAAGGACTTGTAACACCGAAAATACCCTATGTACCATCCTAAATTTTCGCCGTTTAATATCCGTACTGCTAATTCTGAATCTTTAAGCTTATTACAGAAACAACATTTAATATGTGATTGATATTATAGAGTATTTATTTCTGACTGTATGCAGCTGACTGTAATTGTAATGTAAATATTGTAAAATGCTGCGTAATTGGCAAGAGAACTTTATTGAAATGTATCGACAGCAACGACGAAATGGCAGTAGCTGTGCCGATGTGCTGTTGTTTATCTCTGCCACGCTGCGAACAGAGATGAGGCGGAGCAGCTTGAGTCATGAAAGAGTGCGGAAGTGTTTGTTGGGCAATCCCGCAGACGTGGTGCGTCGTTGTGACCGCACCAGCATGGCCGAAACTACTTTGTTAACAAGCAAGTGTTGTAAGAACGGCAGGAACGAACAGGCAGAGGAAGCTGCAAGTCTGTTGTCTGACCCATAATTACCTGTGGCTCTGGAGATGGCCTGTGGTTCTCAACCAGCTGCATCAGTAGCAGCTCACCATTGTTACCAACTGCATTGTTCGTCGTCTGCACAGCTACAACATCGTAAGGCTGTTAACTGATAGAGCATAACTAATATTGTACAGGCATTACCCAGTGGCATTTCTGTCACAAACATTAATGGTTTTCCAGAATAATAACCGGTAATAGTTAAAACTTGTAGGATACCGGTGATGTTATTGTCCTCAGACATTCTTAACAAGCTGAGTCCCCTGTACTTTCCGGGCAACGTTACGCGTCTGCAAATCCACAACGGCATTCAGAATTACGACGGGTAGTGGTCACAACGTTTTAGTCCCACCATTCTACTCGTATATTGTGAACAATGAGCATCCCATAGCACTTACTTTGGGTACACTCAAAGTTATATTTATAAGTGAAGACTATCCTCTTGAGGCGTAGCGCCTTCGCATCGCACCTGTCACTTGTTAGGACGATATCGTTATAGGCATGAGTCATCGACAGATGTCACCAGCTGACATGGACCTGAGTTACAGGACTGCACGTAGTTGTACTAGTAGGCGGCAGAGGTCAGCAGTTGACGGACAGTGCTAGCAGTCGTACTCAAAACAATGTTGTAAAGTTATGTTTGGTTAATATTTAATGTATTTGCTTAATTATAATTGTTTTATATGTGTCGTAATTAGCAGTGTGAGTGTTGTATGAGTGAAGAAGAACAGAAATAAATGAAAATTGTTTTGTTTATTCACGAAGTACCAGTTAAACTATACAGGGGATTTACTGTAATTAAATGTTCAGTCAGTTTATGGTACTAATAAATCGTGAGTAGAACACAAATTAATCGGTAATTTCAGAAGGAGTAATTTTATATTTGATACTGTTCTAAATTTATTTATTTAGCAGTTGTCATAATACAAAATGTTTTACTATGACTGGTCATTGAAGTAAAGCGCGGGTTAGCGCGAGATAATACTGAAACCTGATTTGCTGTTTGTGATATCAGCCAATCAGAAAAATGCAGGCTCGCGCCAGTCTATGCTGGGAACAAAGCCTTTGGTGTGCTCTAGGGGGGTCGGGGCTGAGGGTTCGAACTAGGAACATCTCATTGAAAGCAGCTCCGACGGAAGTACTGTAAAATCGCGGAAAAATCCTAATTACAAGTTCGCGAAATAGTGCAAAGTGTATTTAAGTGAACGGTATTGTGGAAGTCGTGTGGAATTTCGGACGGAATATCAAAATTATTGCTTTTGACTGTTAGTTAAAACCCTGTGGTGTGTTGTGCGACCTAAGACTGGAAATGGTATTACGTGTAGAGCAGAGTGCACAAACTTTGAGCGAGCATTTTCATAACTAAACTATCCAGTGAACTCTATTAACTTCGGTAACGGGTGTAAATACCATAAACTGGCTACGTGTGTGATTGTGGTGTGTGTGTGAACTTTACATTGTGTTGCCACTTAGTACGGGCTTGGTAGTATTAACTGTGATCTTTATCGTAAAAATACACCTGAAAATTTTACATTGCCAAGTTAAAACTTTTATTTCAATAGCTAGGCACATCCCGCTTACCAGACAATTCTATGTATGTTGCGACCTGCAATAGACAGTAGTGGTCTAGTATTTTCTGCTACAGCTTTTAGCTAGACAAATGAACATTGCTGGACACTGGCAGGACGGTAAAAAGAAACGTGCCGCGCCGCACTCTGTTGAGAATAATATTCTGTGTCCTTTTTGCATTATAGACTTACAGCCAATCACTAACCTGATCTGGTACTTCGTATTCTCCTTTTAGTTGAGTGGGCAATAGTTAGGAACTGCATAGCCTTACGGAAGTCGTCGGTATGTAGAGGAGAGCCGGACAAAGCGCTCCCGGTTGGCAAAGTGACCACTGGGTTTCTGAAGGCTTTGTACTGGAATAGCGCGGGAAATGCTTTATTTATTCTCCCAGGAAGGACCAGTGACCCCATGATGTGTAACCTGTCTGCTCTGCCACTGCTCAGGGTTATAGTAATTTTTGTTGATTTTAGTTATCCCGACGTAAGGTAAGTGGTAGTTTTGTGTATTTATTGAGGAGAGGAAATGTGTCTTACGTCTTTTTAATTAACTTCCATTGAAAGAGTCGTATCTTGACTCATCAGCCTACTTTCTTAATTAAGATTTCTATCATGCTACTAGAGGGTATACAGCTTTCGTGCAATGACGTGGATGCACGCAAAGTGACCATCTCGGCAGTGGCTTCTGACCACTTCGTGTAAGTGGTAAATATAGCAGCAGTTTCCAAAATAGGGGGTCCGCATCGATGGTTACGGCAAGTCCTTATAGGTGAGGGAGAATCTGCAAATACGAAAAGAGGCGAAAAAGAAAGTAAAAAAGAAGGAAAAAGAGAAAGCAGCCGAAGAGAAGGACGGCAGTAAAAAGAAGAATACGGAGAAAAGGAAACCTAACCCTGGAGGAGCCCTTTTTGACGATGACAATGGAGACAGTTAGCGCATGTACTACGAAGAAAAATATTCAAGTTCAAGGCGTAAGAGCAGTGGATTACGTACCAGTTGTGCTCTTTCTTGCCCCACAAACTCTGTACAAGAGTTAGTGAACAAAATTTGACTTTTACTTCTAAGAAGGTTAAAAAATATAGTTATAATCATATTTTCCCATGAAATATTTTCCGACTTTAGTTAAAACAGTTTTTCATTCCTTTTTCTTATTTTAAAACTAAGTGGCTACTTTGTCCACTAATATCGGGCGAAGTGCCATTCTGCCACTTGGTGACGTTTGAATTGTTTAAGCTACTTAAGCTGATTCTTAGATAATTAAACTATTCGATATTATACTTCAGTCGACGCCGATTGTAATAGCTCATTACTGAGCACCCCAAATGTCTCTGAGCACTATGGGACTCAACTGCTATGGTCATAAGTCCCCTAGAACTTAGAACTACTTAAACCTAACTAACCTAAGGACAGCACACAACACCCAGCCATCACGAGGCAGAGAAAATCCCTGACCCCGCCGGGAATCGAACCCGGGAACCCGGGCGTGGGAAGCGAGAACGCTACCGCACGACCACGAGATGCGGGCACTGAGCACCCCTGTCTGCTACTACTCAGGCTGGCCACTCTGCACCGGTCTCACATATTGCCTTCTGACGAGCCGTACGTGTACTGAAAGTACTGCTTGGAAAGTAGCGTAAACAACGCCGAAATATCTGTACAGTGGGATGACTACCTGCGGAATACAAGTACTGATCGGCTGCTCATAAGACACCGCTCTCGAGGGTGTTTTGCCTGATCAACTCTAAAGAAATCTATTACAGGCAGCGGCAAGAGATCAGAAGGAAGCGCGGCCCTTGCGCATCTTGTAGTAGGCTGGATTCGACGAATGTCAGATCAGCATGGCGATATCTGGGAAGCAGCCTCCAGCTGAGTATATACAAGGTGACAAAAGCACACATTGTTAAGTCTACCATCTCCCATCAATATTTGATGGATATATTGCCTCTTCAGAAATCTGACTAAACAAAGCTCTTTATCCAAATACTGTTGTAAAGACTGCAACGGATGAGCTCTGACACTGAAAGTATTTTCCTGCTTCCTCATTTGTCGTGAGCCAGCATCTTGTGGTCTCTTCGTCAGTGTAACCAGGGATTTTCTTGACTCGGGTGTGCGTGTTTGTGTGTTATCTTCATCGTCATCTCATCCCCATCGACGAGAAAGTCACCGAAGTTGTGTCAAATTAGGATACTTGTAAAAGGGCTTGCAGCCGGTCGACGAATTCCCCAAAAGCGGGACTCCAGAACAAAAAGGCCATAGGCTTATTACATATTTTTTTCCTCATGTTTACTCTCTTTTGTTCTTCCATCAAAGTGTATCACCCTCTTGTTCCGCAGATGACGAAGCAAGTGAAGAATATACGATGAGATAAATAAAAAGATATTCCCATACGTAAGGAAAAGAAAACCTAATTCTAATGGCGAACTGCAACTCTGCGAAATCTAAAGGAAGAAAAGAATAAAACAGAAACCAAGATGGAAAAGGAATGATGCAGGAAGTAGCCTCGTAGAACTGTACCCGGAACATAATTTTATTATTGCTGATAGGTGGTTTAAGAGTCGTGAAAGCAGATTATATAGGTGGACGAGACCTGGAGACAGAGGTAGTAAAACGTGAAGCAGGCAAAAGGTGATACACAACTCTGAAATGTGCGTTCAGCTGGAAGTGCAAAATGACAAAGTAGGGATGACTGGATGAAACAAGCAGAACTGTAGAAGCATCCAGCAGAAGGCTAGAATTTAGAAATTGCATATAAGTTTAAGGTCAAATCAATGATATTTCAAATAATGTAAAATACTCTAATAAAATCAGACACTGACGAGTTGGCTCGGGAAATCGGAAACTAAAAATATTTCATATATTAGTATTAAGAGAACTCAATTTCATCTATGTATCATTCATAGTGTCAACCTAAGCGTTGTATGTTATGAAAACCAGTTTATTATTTAGTACTTAAGGAGAGCATATTTAGCCATCTTTTAACGTATCTATTACGTTAGCTAATTTCTACCTTAAATTATTTTCATAAATCTTTCCAGGTACTTCATACACGTTATATACCATTCCCATTGTACTTGTATTTGCCTAGTTTGAAATACTTTTTAATTCTTCTAATTACTGAGTTAAAGATGTCACTTAAAGATAGTAGTTTAACACCTTGAGACCGTCTGCTCCCCTCCTACTCCACTCGCAAATAGAGAGAGGGAAAACGACTGTCTGTAAGCTCTAATTTCTCGTATCTTACCTTCGTGGTCCTTACGCGCGATGTTTCTTGAGGGTAGTAGAATCGTTCTGCAGTCAGCTTCAAATGCTGTTTTTTAAATTTTATCAATAGTGTTTCTCGAAAAGAATGTCGCCTTCCCTCCAGGTATTCCCATCTGAGTTCTCGAAACATCTCCGTAAGACTTACGTGTTGTTATAACCTACTTGTAACAAATCTAGCAGCCCGCCTCTGAATTGTTTCGACGTCTTCCTTCAACCCGACCAAATACGGATCCAAAACACTATAGCAGTAGTAAAGAATGGGTCTCACCAGCGTCCTATACGCGGTCTCCATTACAGGTGAACCACACTTTCCAAACATTCTCCCCATTAATCGAAGCCGACCATTTGTCTTAACTACCACAAATTTCACATGCTCGAACATACACACACACACACACACATTATATATATATATATATATATATATATATATATATATATATATATATATATATATGCAGGGTGGTCCATTGATTGTGACTGGGCCAAATATCTCACGAAATAAGCATCAAACCAAAAAAGCTACAACAACGAAACTCGTCTAGCTTAAAGGGGGAAACCAAATGGCGCTATGGTTGGCCCGCTAGATGGCGCTGCCGTAGGTGAAACGGATTTCAACTGCGTTTTTCTAAAATAGCAACCCCCATTTTTATTACATATTCGTGTAGTACATAAACAAATATGAATTTTTTAGTTGGACCACTCTTTTCGCTTTGTGATAGATAGCGCTGTAATAGTCACAAACATATGGCTCACAATTTTAGACGAACTGTTGGTAACAGGTAGCTTTCTAAATTAAAATACAGAACGTAGATAAGTTTGAACATTTTATTTCGGTTGTTCCAATGTGATACATGTACATTCATATTTCTTTACGTACTACACGAAAATGTAAAAAAATGAGGGTTCCTATTTTTAAAAAAACGCAGTTGATATATATATATATATATATATATATATATATATATATATATGTGTGTGTGTGTGTGTGTGTGTGTGTTAGAGAGAGAGAGAGAACATCAGCGGTCCTATCACACACATCCAAGGGCCACCCATGACAATAACCTTGTCTCTGATGAACATTCGCCATGGAGAACAATATATTGGGTTCTATTATTTTATAAGTCGTAGGGCCACTCACACATCTGTGAACTTATCCCGTAGGCTACTATGATCGTTAACAGCTTACAATGGGGCACCGTGTAAAATGCTTTCAGGAAATATAGAAACATCGAATCTGACTGCTGCCCTTCATCCATAGTTTTCAATATATCATGTAAGAAAAGGGCAAGCTGAATTTCGCACGAGTGATGCTTTCTAAACCCATGCTGATTCGTGGACATAAGCTTAGCCTCAAGAAAATTTACTATATTGGAAGTGAGAATATGCTCAAGGATTCTGCAGCAATTAGAAGTCAGGGATAATGGTCCGTTATTTGCGGGGCAGTTCTTTTACCTTTCTTATATACTGAAGTCACCTGCGCTTTCTCCAGCCGCTTGGGACTTTGTGCTGGGCGAGAGATACACAATAAATGCAAGTTAGGTAAGGGGTGAATCCTGTAGAGTACTCTTTGTAACATCGAACTGGGAATCCATCCATACCTGGTGATTTATCTGTTTTCAAATCTTCCAATTGTTTCTCTATGTCAGGTATGCCTATTTCTATGTCGTCCATACGGAAGTCTGTTCGATGATCAGATGACTGTGTGAAACTTCCTGGCAGATTAAAACTGTGTGCCGGACCGAGACTCGAAGTTTTAATCTGTCAGAAAGTTTCCTATCAGCGCACACTCGGCTGCAGAGTGAATATTTCATTCTGGAGATGACAGTGTGTGAGCGATATCCTGAGCGTTAAATTTGGAACCTCCTCTTCCGTTTTGCTATCTTCAACTACCACACCAGACTAGTCAACAAGTGATGGAATGGAAGATATAGACCTGTTTAGCGATTTTACATACGACCAGAATTTTCTCTGCTCCTCTGCCAGAACTTTTGCTAAGGAGTGACGGTGATAGCTGTTGTATGCTTCGCTCACAGATCTTTTCACAGACGCACCAATCTCTACTAATCTTCCTTCGCTTGTCGTCGTTTGTGCGTCTCCTTTTGTACCTAGAACCTCTCGTTTCTTAGGCGTCTTACGAATTTCGTTATTAAACCATGGTTGGTCTTTTCCACCATTTATCCACTTACCGGATACGTCACCCTACAGACCACGATTTACAACCTGCTTAAACTTTGCGCATAATTCCTCTACATCCATCTTACTGGTACTAAGTGACGCCAATTAAATGTCCAAGTAACATGTTAATAACTGCTTGTCAGCTCTATCTACCAGAAAGACTCTTCTAGCCTTCCTGACCGATTCATTAACTTTCATAATCACATTTGCTATGATTACGTCATGATCGCTAACCCCCATTTCTATACTGACATTGTCGGTACGGTCTGACCTGTTTGCAGCTACAAGGTATAAGATATTTCCACTGCGTGTGGGCTGCCGAGGTAGCTGTATCAAGAAAATTTTCAGAAAACCTGTTCAGAAGCATTTCGCATGACTGTCTGTACCCCTCGCAATGAATGCATGGAATTCCCGGTCTATACTCGACAGGTTAAAGTCGCCTCTAACTAGTATTGTATGATCTGGCTATTTACGCGCTATTGACTTTCTTTGAATGACTGTAACTGTTACAGCAGAATCGGGTGGCAGTAAAAACATCCAAAAATTAACTTGGTTCCACCTACACCTGTTATAAGCAAACAGATGACTTTACTGTCACAGTCATTAGAAACAATAGTTTTGTCATCTGAAATGGACACTCCCCATCCTAACGCCGGTCTCTTTGCGATATACTTTCCTCGATTCAATAAATGTCACAGAGCTATCCACTTCGGGTTTCAACCAGCTCTCGATCGCAAGAATAATCTGAGCGCGAGAAATTTCCTGGAGGGCTGTAAATTCGGGAACTTTATTTCGAATACTTCGACAGTTTCTTGATGAAGTTGTGACTGTCGAAGTGTTTTTGATCTGAACGCCGTTTGACGTCCCTTGCTGTGGATCATCCTGCGGGTATTCATCGGAGAACCGCAAACTACCGCCTAGCCCAAAAATCTCTCATGTGCGCTCCACAAGTCCTCTGCTACCCCAGTAACTGCTTCCTTTGTGTACTGCACCGCTGACCTGTCAAAGGGAAGATGTCAGATCAAGATGTCAGTTTAAGATGCCGACGTAATACTTCCTTTTGGGATGTAATTTTAAGATGTTGTTTCAAGAAATAATTAGAAAGTACCTCTTTTTATACTTTAAAAATGGGGTCTAAGGAAGCGAACTCGAAAATAATAGATTTCATTTTCACCAATAAAACCATGTCGGGTGTGTGGATATATAGTTTAACTATGAACTAGTCATGTAAAAACTAAAGTTTACAAAAAGAAAATGGCTATTTAATAGAGCTCAAAGAGTTACACAAACAAAAAAAAAAAAAAAAAAAAAAGGGTTTCAACAGAATATCTAGAAGAAGAGAATAATACAGAAGAAGAAAATCATAATTTTTTCTCATCAATTACAGCACAGAAGAGGCTGATTAGACATTACTTTTATTAATTTCAATCTTTGGTAATGCAACACCAATAAAGCAAATGTGAGGAGGAATTGACTTTGACTCATAATCAAAACATCCTAGGTCCTAGTTCCGACAGTACTCAGTGCTGAAGTTTCGATTTTTTTAAAGACTGCCAAGTCTGCTGTTCAGCCAAAGGCCTTGTCAAAGAGCATGGATGAGCGGAGAGAGGATCAGGGCACCCTCATGAATTTGCGATGGAAAACTTCCCTTAGATGAAGAAAGGATCAGCAGTGATTAATGTCTTCAGGCTACAGAAAGAAATTGAACCGCTGCGTTAAAGGCGCTTAATGTATGACCAAAGGACATGTGGACTGTAACTGAATACCGTCAAAGTGAGATTTGCTTTGGCAAAAGATTCCAGATCAGTTCCCCATTCGGATCACCAGTAGGAGACTGCCAAGAGAAAAGTAACCATGAGAGAAAGATTGAATAACCAACGAAAAGTGTTTCCGAGGGCGTCCAGACAGGAGTTAAAAGCTGGCGTGATACAATCTAAATTCACTCTCGCGCCTCAGTGTGTAATCGTGTATTTCCGGGGACTGGTCAAAGACAGTAGGCGGTGCCGCAGAGATTAGCTCACGGTAAGGCTCATAGCAAGGGATAGCATTAAGCATTCGGTTGGTGTGGGAGATCTGTGCCAAGCTCCTTGGCGGATTGGGTTTTGGTGGCTTCGAGGGTAGCGCGTTGTTTCGCTGTTTTTACTTCCAAGGAAGAGACTGCTTCTGGCACGCTGCCTGGGATGGACATAGTCACCACTGGGTGGTACTTCATGGGCGATATTTTGTTTGCACGAACAAGGACGAGAAAAAAGTTTATCCTTGCTTTACAAATCACTTCTCGTTTTAATCATCACTATCAATTTTGGAAACTAATTTAAATTTGACAATTGACCACTGGTTGAGCATCTTTCAATGTTTAACGTGCTGTAAGGGAAGATATTAGTAATATCATGGATTAGCATACTACGTCATGGCTAGAGAGCTCAAAGGGCTTTGTCTGAAGAGATTAAACAGGGTAAAATTCAGGGAAGTTTTAAGAGATATAAATGTTTGCTGCACCTGCTGTTGGAAGGGATACCTATTTGATTTAGTTTCGACAGTTTTAGATATAGAAAACAAGGCCTTTGTGGCAAATGTGTGTAGGACTTTCTGTAGTTGTATTTTCTGTATTGTCTGTGGATTAGTGTCCAGTCTTCTGACATACTCAACTTAGGCAGATCTCGTTACTGTAACGTTGGTTAGTAATTCCCTAATTCATATGTGGTACGTGAGTAATACCTGAACCATCAGTTTAAAGTGCTTTGACAATTAATTTTCCTCACATTCGAATAAATCATTCCTATTTTCGTCATGTTTCCTAATCTATAAGGATACGTTGCACTCTTTTTCATCACTTACCACCTGTGTTTGCAGCTTCGACTGACACAAGCAGTTGTATTCCCTTCAATGCAGTCACAGAGCATGTATGTGCATATTTGTATTTAAATATCATATTAATTTACGTGGCATTTATATATTCGTTAGGGTCAGAACCTTCTTTATTTTCTTTGCGCCTACATATACCCCATGAACCATGGACCTTGCCGTTGGTGGGGAGGCTTGCGTGCCTCAGCGATACAGATAGCCGTACCGTAGGTACAACCACAACAGAGGGGTATCTGTTGAGAGGCCAGACAAACGTGTGGTTCCTGAAGACGGGCAGCAGCCTTTTCAGTAGTTGCAAGGGCAACAGTCTGGATGATTGACTGATCTGGCCTTGTAACAATAACCAAAACGGCCTTGCTGTGCTGGTACTGCGAACGGCTGAAAGCAAGGGAAAACTACGGCCGTAATTTTTCCCGAGGGCATGCAGCTTTACTGTATGATTAAATGATGATGGCGTCCTCTTGGGTAAAACATTCCGGAGGTAAAATAGTCCCCCATTCGGATCTCCGGGCGGGGACTACTCAAGAGGATGTCATTATCAGGAGAAAGAAAACTGGCGTTCTACGGATCGGAGCGTGGAATGTCAGATCCCTTAATCGGGCAGGTAGGTTAGAAAATTTAAAAAGGGAAATGGATAGGTTAAAGTTAGATATTGTGGGAATTAGTGAAGTTCGGTGGCAGGAGGAACAAGACTTTTGGTCAGGTGACTACGGGGCTATAAACACAAAGTCAAATAGGGGTAATGCAGGAGTAGGTTTAATAATGAATAGGAAAATAGGAATGCGGGTAAGCTACTACAAACAGCATAGTGAACGCATTATTGTGGCCAAGATAGATACGAAGCCCACACCTACTACAGTAGTACAAGTTTATATGCCAACTAGCTCTGCAGATGACGAAGAAATTGAAGAAATGTATGATGAAATAAAAGAAATTATTCATATAGTGAAGGGAGACGAAAATTTAATAGTCATGGGTGACTGGAATTCGAGTGTAGGAATAGGGAGAGAAGGAAACGTAGTAGGTGAATATGGATTGGGGCTAAGAAATGAAAGAGGAAGCCGCCTGATAGAATTTTGCACAGAGCACAACTTAATCATAGCTAACACTTGGTTTAAGAATCATGATAAAAGGTTGTATACATGGAAGAACCCTGGAGATACTAAAAGGTATCAGATAGATTATATAATGGTAAGACAGAGATTTAGGAACCAGGTTTTAAATTGTAAGACATTTCCAGGTTCAGATGTGGACTCTGACCACAATCTATTGGTTATGACCTGTAGATTAAAACTGAAGAAACTGCAAAAAGGTGGGAATTTAAGGAGATGGGACCTGGATAAACTGAAAGAACCAGAGGTTGTACAGGGTTTCAGGGAGAGCATAGGGGAACAATTGACAAGAATGGGGGAAAAAAGTACAGTAGAAGAAGAATGGGTAGCTCTGAGGGATGAAGTAGTGAAGGCAGCAGACGATCAAGTAGGTAAAAAGAAGAGGGTTAGTAGAAATCCTTGGGTAACAGAAGAAATATTGAATTTAATTGATGAAAGCAAAGAAGGGAAAGCAGAAAGATGGAAGGAGTATATAGAGAGTCTATACAAGGGCGATGCACTTGAGGACTATATTATGGAAATGGAAGAGGATGTAGATGAAGATGAAATGGGAGATACGATACTGCGTGAAGAGTTTGACAGAGCACTGAAGGACCAGAGTCGAAACAAGGCCCCCGGAGTAGACTACATTCCATTGGAACTACTGACGGCCTTGGGAGAGCCAGTCCTGACTAAACTCTACCATCTGGTGAGCAAGATGTATCAAACAGGCGAAATACCCTCAGACTTCAAGAAGAATATAATAATTCCAATCCTAAAGAAAGCAGGTGTTGACAGATGTGAAAATTACCGAAAATTACACGAATTCTTTACAGACGAATGGAAAAACTAGTAGAAGCCGACCTCGGGGAAGATCAGTTTGGATTCCGTAGAAATACTGGAACACGTGAGGCAATACTGACCTTACGACTTATCTTAGGAGAAAGATTAAGGAAAGGCAAACCTACGTTTCTAGCATTTGTAGACTTAGAGAAAGCTTTTGACAATGTTGACTGGAATACTCTCTTTCAAATTCTAAAGGTGGCAGGGGTAAAATACAGGGAGCGAAAGGCTATTTACAACTTGTACAGAAACCAGATGGCAGTTATAAGAGTTGAGGGACATGAAAGGGAAGCAGTGGTTGGGAAGGGAGTAAGACAGGGTTGTAGCCTCTCCCCGATGTTATTCAATCTCTATATTGAGCAAGCAGTAAAGGAAACAAAAGAAAAATTTGGAGTAGGTATTAAAATCCATGGAGAAGAAATAAAAACTTTGAGGTTCGCCGATGACATTGTAATTCTGTCAGAGACAGCAAAGGACTTGGAAGAGTAGTTGAACGGAATGGATGGTGTCTTGAAGGGAGGATATAAGATGAACATCAACAAAAGCAAAACGAGGATAATGGAATGTAGTCGAGTGAAGTCCTGTGATGCTGAGGGTGTTAGATTAGGAAATGAGACACTTAAAGTAGTAAAGGAGTTTTGCTATTTGGGGAGCAAAATAACTGATGATGGACGAAGTAGAGAGGATATAAAATGTAGACTGGCAATGGCAAGGAAAGCGTTTCTGAAGAAGAGAAATTTGTTAACATCGAGTATAGATTTAAGTGTCAGGAAGTTATTTCTGAAAGTATTTGTATGGAGTATAGCCATGTATGGAAGTGAAACATGGACGGTAAATAGTTTGGACAAGAAGAGAATAGAAGCTTTTGAAATGTGGTGCTACAGAAGAATGCTGAAGATTAGATGGGTAGATCACATAACTAATGAGGAAGTATTGAATAGGATTGGGGAGAAGAGAAGTTTGTGGCACAAGTTGACCAGAAGAAGGGATCGGTTGGTAGGACATGTTCTGAGGCATCAAGGGATCACCAATTTAGTATTGGAGGGCAGCGTGGAGGGTTAAAATCATAGGGGGAGACCAAGAGATGAATACACTAAGCAGATTCGGAAGGATGTAGGTTGCAGTAGGTACTGGGAGATGAAGAAGCTTGCACAGGATAGAGTATCATGGAGAACTGCATCAAACCAGTCTCAGGAATGAAGACCACAACAACAACAACAACATCCGGTAGGTTCAGATGCGATTTTACATTAACGTTTGTCTTATTAAGGCAAACCTTAAATATATTGGAAATAACAACCTAATTTTAAATGTTTAACTTACAACATATCATAAGTAGGAGAGTGAAATGTCAGAAGTTTGAGTGTGGTTAAAGGGTATACTTGTAAAAGACATAGAGACACAGGAAGATTGCAGGTGTATTAGATCATTTTCGGGCAGACGCTAAGATAATAAAAATGTGGGACACAAAGAGGTGCAGATAATGACTGGGATAACAATTCAGTAACGATGAAGCGTCGCCTAAAGTTAACGAGAATCATCCGGAAGAATCAGTGTGGAAAGAAGTATGGTACAGGAGAACTGGATGATGATGTGATGTTTGAGGCTCTCTGAGTTGGTAAATATTCCGATAATAAATACGACAGGAAGCAGTTCAATAGAAGAAAATTTTTGTGGTGAACTCTTATGGGACCAAACTGCTGAGGTCATCGGTCCCTAGGCTCACACACTACTTAATCTAACTTAAACTAACTTACGCTAAGGACAACACACACACCCATGCTCGAGGGAGGACTCGAACCTCCGACGGGATGGAGCCGTGCGAACCATGGCAAGGTTAACAGAATTAGACATCCAAAATAACGGCAATACAGTAATGCGACACAAAAACGTAAGTATAAGGAAACTAAAGAAGGCTGTAAATATTGAGCGAAAGACGGGAACATTACGATACTAGTAACTTAGGAATAAAATAGATAGCAAGTGCAGGGAAACCAGGGCGAAATCACTACAGGAAAAATGTGAAGAAACAGTAAAAGAAATGGTCGTCGGGAGGAATAATTTAGCATACACATTAGTCAAAACAGTCAGGTGAAATTAAAAAGCAAGAGCGTAATGGAAATATAAGTGCTCAACGAACAGGACGGAGCGGATAGATAAGAAGAGTACAGTAGAGGGTTCCATAAGGTGGAAGACGTGCCTGATGAGGTGAGAGAAGAATAAATGCGATTCGATATGGAAGAGAATGGGATCCAGTATTAGAGTAACAGTTCAACAGAACTCAGCCTTTTAATGGAATAAGGCAGAAGAGATCGGTAACATTCCATTGGAATTTCTAAAAATATTGAGGGTTGTTTGGTTTGATTTTGGGGAAGAGACCAAACAATGAGGTTATCGGTCTCATCGGGTTAGGGAAGGATGGGGAAAGAAGTCGGCCGTGCCCTGTCAAAAGAACCATCCCGGCATCTGCCTGAAGCGAATTAGGGAAATTACGGAAAACCTGAATCAGGATGGCCGGACGTGGGATTGAACCGTCGTCCTCCCGAATGTGAGTCCAGTTTGCTAACCACTTCGCCATCTCGGTCGGTTAATATTGAGGGTAGTACAAAGAAACGGCTATTTCAGTTGGTATGTAGTATCTATGAGCCTGGAGACATTTGATTAGACTTCCGAAATACATCAGCTATAAAATCCCGAAAAGAAAAACAGAGATAGTTAAGTGCGAGAACTAGCCCACAGTCACAATTATCCAAGGTGGTGACGAGAATAATATACAGAATAACGGATAAGAAAACTAACGATCTGTTAGGTTAAGATCAGTTGGGATGTGGGAAAGGTAAATGAAGCGGAGAGGCCGTCCTGATGTTTCACTTGATAAGGAAAGCAAGACTTAAGAAAAATCAAAACACTTTAATACGATTTTTCGAACGAGAAAAAGCGTTAGATAGTGCGAAATGGTTGAAGATTTTCGAAATTCTGAGAACAGGAAAAATGGATAATATACAACAGACTAACGAACAAGAACCAAGAGGGAATAATAACACTGGAATACCGAAACGAAGTGTTCAAATTTATAAGTCTGTCGGACAGGATACAGTCTTTAGCTCTTACCGTTCAAACTACATACTGAAGAAGCAATGGCACAAATAAAAGAACATTCACCAGCGGTATTAAAATTACAGGTCAAACGATATCATTGGTGAGATTCGCTAACGACATCGGTTTCCTCAGTGAAACTAAAGCAGAATTACCGGACCTGTTGAATGGACGCTACGGTCGCAGGTTCGAATCCTGCCTCGGGCATGGATGTGTGTAATGTCCTTAGGTTAGTTAGGTTTAAGTACTTCTAAGTTCTAGGGGATTGATGACCTTAGAAGTTAAGTCCCATAGTGCTCAGAGTCATTTTTTTGTTGAATGGAATAAAGTCAATGGATTTCTGTTTCAGTTTAGAATTAGACATTCTACCACCTCACCATACTATCCTGACAGGTTCTTTGTGGAAACTGCTAACCACAGTTTGCGGACGGCTTCAATTGACTAAAAATGGTTCAAATGGCTCTGAGCACTATGGGACTCAACATCTTAGGTCATAAGTCCCCTAGAACGTAGAACTACTTAAACCTAACTAACCTAAGGAGATCACACACACCCATGCCCGAGGCAGAATTCGAACGTGCGACCGTAGCAGTCCCGCGGTTCCGGACTGCAGTGCCAGAACCGCACGGCCACCGCGGCCGGCTTCAATTGACTACCACGTTTACATCACACCCTTTGAAATGAGACTCTGGAATGCCTCATGCATGCTTCCAGTACGACAGAGCCCAAAACACACGAGTATATGCTGTTTGGCCTGACGATTGTATTTATTACAAATTCCTCGCTAGCCAAAACACGGCCTATTGAAGAAATGTTGCTCAGCAGAATCTCATAAATAGCGCTGGGAAGTAGAAATATCTTAGCGTCCCACGAATAGTCACCACGATTTTGTAACTGAGTAAGACACACTAGTCTATTTAAGATCGGTTACCAAATGTATCTGCAGAATTTTGGGAAAGTGAGCATGGAGGAGGTGAAGTAAACAAGCTAGCCTTTGCATGCTTTAAGGAGTCCTGTCAGACTGTCCGTTTTGTGACATTTGAACATGCTCTTAATTAAAGATACAGATAGGGTAAGGGAATGTAGGGCACATATATTCTGCTTCAGCCGGTATAAAACTGAAAGAATGTATAGTTTACGTGGATGGTGTGTTGTGAAGCTTTCTCTGATAGAATTTTGGATGTTTCTTTATGCACATTTTTATTCCAGTATGTGCACCCCCTGTCACGTCGTACGGGGAGAGAAGAGTTTCAGTAGGGGGCCTGCGCAGTGTAGTGCGCTATATTAGGACGTCCAGCCACTGAAGGCGCATTTTCGAGTTCTGTTGCGGTTGCCTGCTATGCAAGAGGTCGCTAGAGGAGCACAGGAACCATGGTGAACCCCTTTCTGTCTGGTGTCAGGAGGCGAGACAGCAGGCTGTAGTTTGTGGACAGTCACCAAGGAAGAAATAACCTTGGGAGGCAGAGTTCCCTGGAGTTGAATACAGCTAGGTACTAGCAACAATGCACTGAAACCTTCAGCACGGTGCATGGCCGACAGTAATACGGACATCTTTAAGATGTGGCGGCAGACGGTGTCTTCCTTCTGGCTTTCAGCTGAAGATTGCAGCACGTTGACAGTGAAGAAGATTGGAGGAGAGTTCCACTTGTGGCAATACAAACCATAGCGTAGTTACGTGCTTTTGGTGTGATTTAGTATGTGTATCACTGTTTTGACAGATCAAAAAACGGTGTTGCGGTGTGCACAGGGATCGGTGAAGTTGGCCGTGTATAGGAGTTCTAGTGGAGAAGCAAGGAAACGACGTGAGAGAAATTTGGTCGTGCCATGGCTACATGTAAATATATTTCCACGATGATGCCATAGTGCCGTGTACACCATTAGAGTTTTGTACTTGAAAACACAGCGAAGCCATTGTGGGATAACTGTGTTTTAAACGGTAAGTCACTGTATATTTTGCTTCTTTATGCATCTTCCTCATAGATTCTCTAGTACGTAATATAGCCGTGTAGATGTTGTTGTCATGCCTGTTGCCCGTTTGGCATACAGTGGACGTATTGGTAGCAACGAACTGTGAAACACTGTAGGGAGACATTCCGCTGTTGCTATTTTATTTTGGTATCTTTTTGTAAATGTCGTTTCCGTGCAGAAGTAATATTGCTTTATTTGTCTAATGCATGGCTGCGTCTTAGTATAAATTTTTACTGTATGTTAGTGCTGTGGAGATTTGGAGATGAGATTGTTTATTTTATTGTTGTGCAAGAAATTGTTTTGTTGTTTGTTATTTCATTTGTTATCTGAAGTTAAATAATGGAGGAGGTTGAGTGCAAAGGGTTTCCTGTATTTTTATCTCTATTGCATTGTAAATTATTATTTGATAAAACAAAGTTTGATGACAAGTCCACTCTTGCACAAGCCCAAGATAAACTTCACTCGCATCAGAGGCCTACGCCACAAATAGTAAATACGAATGATTAAAGAAATGTACAGTTTCACTATGTGAAGAATTTTCTGTGCTGGAAGACAAAAACTCTAAAACGAAAAATTGGGTCTAATAGAGTCAAACATCGTTTATATACGGCCGAACCATCTGTTTCCGGCAACAAAGTTCCTGTTTTCAATGTCCTGTGCCTAAAAGCAGTGCTCCTTATCCGCGTCTCTTCCTTTATACTACATCAGGTGGGCTAAACAGTGTCACTGCCACTGATCTTCAGGGCGAAGCTATGACTTACGGAAGTGCTTGTATCTCTATGTAATTGCTCCGTCTCTCTCCATCTTTTAGACATCAGCACAGTTTTCTCTTCACGCGAGGGGGCCGATACCGTGAATTACCACAAAAACATTACTGTTGACTATTTAAAATGAATCATCTATGATATTAGGAATGATGTTCCCTACGAGGAAACAGCGAAGAGAGTATTTGCACGTGTAGAATGTTAAACGAGCAATACCTAACGAATCATATTTTTTAATGATACACGAGTTCTGCCGTCTAACGCCAACGGCCTTGCCGCAGTGGTAACACCGGTTCCCGTCAGATCACCGAAGTTAAGCGCTGTCGGACTGGGCTAGCACTTGGATCGGCAGACCATCCGGTCTGCCGAGAGCTATTGGCACGCAGAGTGCACTCAGTCCTTGTGAGGCAAACTAGGGAGCTATTTGATTGAGATGTAACGGCTCCTGTCTCGCAAACTAACATACAGCCAGGAGAGAGGTGTGCTGTCCACATGTCCCTTTATATCCGCATCCATCGACGCCTGTGGACTGAGGATGACACGGCGGCCGGTCGGTGCTGTTGGACCTCCTGCGGCCGGTTCGGACGGAAATAGTTTTCTGCACTCTAATAATTAGACATGATTACAGTGAAACTCTTATTATTTCTACGTAGATGAAAAGCATGACATAATTTGAAATACAGTATGTGTATCCTGAATATCGTAATTTAAATGGTTCAAGTAATAAATCATTAGCAACGATACAATTTTTAAACTAGTATTATATTGTAAGAAAGCTCAGGAAACGTACTCTCAGAGGAGAAAATATGAATTCCACTCACTGATTATTTATTGCTACAGCAATTCATAGAAAGTTTAGGAGAATAATTTTCTTCTACTCGGTTATTTCGTTTCATCAGTATCGAGCCCAGTAGCGCAGTTGCTTAGGCGCATGTAGCTCTTTCTGTTGCGTTACAAATATTTATTTTCATGCTGTGTGTTATTACGCTGCGACAACGTCGTATAAGCAAGAAATTTCCCTCATATCCATTGCTACGGTCGCAGGTTCGAATCCTGCCTCGGGCATGGATGTTTGTGATGTTCTTAGGTTAGTTAGGTTTAAGTAGTTCTAAGTTCTAGGGGACTGATAGCCTCAGAAGTTAAGTCCCATAGTGCTCAGAGCCATTTTCATATGGAAATAAACAAGATAGTCGCGGCAAGTTGAAAAGGGCACTGAAAATGAAACCGACTGTTTTTATAAAAAAGTTAGGAAATTACAAAACATCGTATTAACATAGTTCCGAAATGAAGCATCTCAAAGTCTCGTATGATACAGAGTAAAAGTACATGCAATGCATGAAAGAAAAAATGAGTCACTCAAACAAAGGTACTGATTATTATCATTTAATGTAATTTTCACCAATAAACGAGATATAGGGGGTTGTTTTGAAGTTGTTATCTAGAGTCCGATGACTGGTGCGGTGCAACTCGCTCTATCAGTCTGTCGTTTACAAGACTTTCCCTTCTGCGTAAATACCGTACTTTGCAACCATTTGAAGTTGCGTAGCGTATTCAAAGGCTATTCTCCCTCTATAATTTTTAGCTCGACGTTGCCTTATGTTTCTAAATTGACCATTCCTGATGCATCAGGAGATGATCTATAGGTTGCTCCTTTCTTTTAGTTAAGTAGGGCCATGAATTTCTTATTTTCTTCAATTCTAAGTCCTAATTTGTTATTCTATATACCCATCTAATCTTCAAACGTTTTTTTATAGTGCCAAATTTTTAAAATCTCTTCTCTGACCGGAACTGCCATTAGCCCACGCTTCACTTCTATTTAATACCACATTCCAAACAAATATCTTCAGGAAAGATTTGCTAGCACGTATACTGATGTTTGATTTTAACAAACCTCCTTTTTCAGGAAAGCTTTTCTCTCTGTTGCTAGCCTCAACTGAATACTCGGCCATCATAGTTATTTTCTTACACAAATTTTCTAAGTTAAGTAGTTAAATCCTTCAACAGCACTTGATTTAACAAGACGGTATTCCGTTACACTTGTTTTACTTTGTTTGGTGTTCATCTTATAATCTCTTTTGTGGATACTACGCATTCCATTTAACGGCCATTCTAACATTTTTCCCGTCTCTGACAGTATTGCAATGTCATCAGCAAACCTCAGAGTAGTTATATCTTCTCCCTGAACTTTGATGTCTTTTCCAAATTACTCCTCGGTATTCCTTACTGCTTGCTCAGTATGTGGAATTAATAACAGTGATGGTGGACTGCAGCCACTTCTCACTCCTGTTTCAGCTACAGCTTCCCTTTGATGTCCTTCGACTCTTATCATTGCAGTGTGGTTCTGCACAAGATGTAAATATTCTTTCACTCCCTATATTGTATCCCTGCTGCCTTCAAAATTTCAAACAATGTAGTCCAATAAATATTGTCAAAATCTTTCCCTGCACCTGCAAATCCTAGATATGAAAGTTTGCATCTCTTCATCGTATCTTCTGAAATAAGATGTTGGGTCAATGTTGCCTCGAGCATATCTTCGGAACCTAACCTAAGCTGACCTTCACCAGGTTCGCCGTCTACTCGTTTTTCCATTCTTGTGTAAGGAATTTGTTTCAATATATGTGGTAACCATGACCTTCAAAAGATGATTCGGTAGGACTCACAGCTGACAGCTCATGTCTTTTTTGGAACTGCAATTATTAGATCCTTCCTGAAATCTGTTTCACCTATCTCTACTTTTCGTGCAATATTGTCCACAAGTTTATTTCCTTTATACAGAATTTCTATTTATTCGTTCCATCTTCCAGCTTTGCTCTCTCTGCTTAGTAACGCGTTGCATCTAAGCAGTTCATAATCATACAGCTGCTACCCTTTCCTCTAAAGGTATCAGTAATTTTCCTGTATGCGCCACTTATGTTTTTCCTAGTTATAAATGCTTCTAAGGCCTCGTTTCTGACCTCTAGCCATTATTAGGTATTACGGCTAGTCAACAGATTTTTTATTTCTGTATTCAGTTCAGTCTGCTACGCTTGGAACATTTGTATATTTTCTTGTTACTTTTATGAACCACTGCTGGCTTCCCTATTTCGTTTCTCAGATACATCCATACATATCGTATAGCATTCTCTTCCCGTAGTAACTCCAAAGTTGCATAATGCTACGTCTCAAACAGTCAACAACATATGGTTTCGGGACTTTCTCCGGGTCTTACCTAAATATTCTACTTTTTCCAAATTTTTCAGTTTTAATATGCTGTTCGTAACAAATATAGTACGTTGAGAATCCTTATATGGCGTTGGTAACGTCTGACAGCGTGAAATTTGCTTTCAAAATCTTTGCCTTGCCATTCTATACTTTCCTGTCACATTAGTGTGACCACCTGTCTACAGCATTAAAAACCACATTTTGCAGCGCTTAGCGCCTCCAGATGTGCAGAGAACAGAGCCATTGGTGATCTGGAAGCAGACGTCAGGGATGCGAAGACATGCTGACTCCAATGCTTCAACCAGCTGCGCTAGGTTTCTAAGTTGAGACTCCATGGCGCGAACAGTCCGATCGAGGTTGTCCGACATATTCTCGACAGAGAAGTCTTTCGAAGTAAGAGTAATTTCAGGTGTGCTGGAGGGAAGTGTCGTTGCTATTCACGATATACATCAATGACCTTGTGGATGACATCGGAAGTTCACTGAGGCTTTTTGCGGTTGATGCTGTGGTATATCGAGAGGTTGTAACATTGGAAAATTGTACTGAAATGCAGGAGGATCTGCAGCGAATTGATGCATGGAGCAGGGTATGGCAATTGAATCTCAATGTAGACAAGTGTAATGTGCTGCGAATACATAGAAAGAAAGATCCCTTATCATTTAGCTACAATATAGCAGGTCAGTAACTGGAAGAAGTTAACTCCATAAATTATCTGGGAGTACGCATTACGAGTGATTTAAATTGGAATGATCATGTAAAGTTGATCGTCGGTAAAGCAGATGCCAGACTGAGATTCATTGGAAGAATCCTAAGGAAATGCAATCCGAAAACAAAGGAAGTACGTTACAGTATACTTGTCCGCCCACTGCTTGAATATTGCTCACCAGTGTGGGATCCGTACCAGACAGGATTGATAGAAGATATAGAGAAGATCCAACGGAGAGCAACGCGCTTTGTAACAGGATCATTTAGTAATAGCGAAAGCGTCACGCAGATGATAGATACACTCCAGTGGAAGACTCTGCAGGAGAGACGCTCCGTAGCTCGGGACGGGCTTCTGTTGAAGTTTCGAGAACATACCTTCACCGAAGAGTTAAGCAGTATATTGCTCCCTCCTACATGTATCTCGCGAAGAGGCCATGACGATAAAATCAGAGAGATTAGAGCCCACGCAGAAGCATAACAACAATCCTTCTTTCCGCGAACAATACGAGACTGGAATAGAGGGGAGAACCGATAGAGGTACTCAAGATACCCTCCGCCACACACCGTCCGGTGGCTTGCGGAGTATGAATGTAGATGTAGTTGTAGATGAGTTTGAATCTGGGAAGTCTGGTGGTCAACGGAGTACCGTAATTTTATCCAGGTGCTCTTGGAACCACGTACGTACACTGCGAGCTGCGTCACAAGTCGAATTGTCCTGCTGGTAGATGCCATCATCCCGAGGATAAACAAATTGCGTGTATTATTGGACTCGGTCCTGAAGGATGGACGCATACTGGTGTTCATACAATGTGATTTCCAAGACGACGAAAACACTTAGGGAGTGCCACGAAAAGATTCTTCACACCAAACGCTCTCACCTGCTGCCTGTAGTCTTCCGACGATTCTTGAAGGGTGTTTGCTTTCACTACGACGGAGCATAAAACGTGATTCATCTGAAAAGGCCATCTTCCACCACAAAGTGGATGTCGAGTTGCTGTACTGGCGTGCAAATTCCAATCTTCGTTATCGAAGACCATGAGTCAGCTCGGGTGCACGAATCAAGCGCCTGCCACTAAGGCCCATAAGTAGCAACGTTCGCCTAACAACTACGTCTACGAAACTTCCTGACAGATTAAAAGTGTGTGCCGGACCGAGACTCGAAATCGGGACATTCGCCTTTCGCGGGCAAGTGCTCTACCATCTGAGCTACCGAAGCACGACTCGCGCCCGGTCCCCACAGCTTTACTTCTGCCAGTATCTCGTCTCCTACCTTCCAAACTTTACAGAAGTTCTCCTGCGAACCTTGCAGAACTAGCACTCCTGAAAGAAAGGATACTGCGGACACATGGCTTAGCCACAGCCTGAGGGATGTTTCCAGAATGAGATTTTCACTCTGCAGCGGAGTGTCCGCTGATATGAAAGTTCTGTAAAGTTGGGAAGGTAGGAGACGAGATACTGGCAGAAGTAAAGCCGTGGGGACGGGGCGTAAGTCGTGCTTCGGTAGCTCAGATGGTAGAGCACTTGCCCGCGAAAGGCAAAGGTCCCGAGTTCGAGTCTCGGTCGGGCACACAGTTTTAATCTGCCAGGAAGTTTGATATCAGCGCACACTCCGCTGCAGAGTAAAAATCTCATTCTGGAAACATCCCCCAGGCTGTGGCTAAGCCATGTCTCCGCAGTATCCTTCCTTTCAGGAGTGCTAGGTCTGAAAGGTTCGCAGGAGAGCTTCTGTAAAGTTTGGAAGGTAGGAGACGAGATACTGGCAGAAGTAAAGGTGTGAGGACGGGGCGTAAGTCGTGCTTCGGTAGCTCAGATGGTAGAGCACTTGCCCGCGAAAGGCAAAGGTCCCGAGTTCGAGTCTCGGTGGGGCACACAGTTTTAATCTGCCAGGAGGTTTCATATCAGCGCACACTCCGCTGCAGAGTGAAAATCTCATTCTGGAACCTACGTCTACGCCTACGCCTACGTGATTACTCTGATATTCACAGCAAAGTGCCTGACAGAGGGCGCAATGAACCACCTTCAAACTGTCTCTCTACCATTCCACTCTCAAATGGCGCGCAGGAAAAACGAGCATTTAAATTTTTCTGGGCGAGACCTGATTTCTATTATTTTATCGGGATGATCCTTTCTCCCTAGGTAGGTGGGTGGCAACAAAAATTTTTCGAAATCGGAGGAGAGAACTGGTGATTGAAATTTCATGAGAAGAGTCCGTCACAACGAAAAACGTCTTTGTTTTAATGATTGCCACTCCAAGTCACGTATCATGTCTGTAGCACTATCTCCCCTATGTTGCGATAATGCAAAACGAGAGGCCCCTCTTTGTACTTTTTCAATGTGATCCGTCAGTCCCACCTGATGCCGATCCCACGCCACCCAGCAATACTCCAGAGTAGTCTCTTTAGCAGACCTGTTGCACCTTCTAAGTTTGGACTTAGAGAAAGCTTTTGACAACGTTGACTGGAATACTGTCTTTCAAATCCTGAAGGTGGCAAGTGTGAAATACAGGGAGCGGAAGGCTATTTGCCGGCCGGTGTGGCCGTGCGGCTCTAGGCGCTTCAGTCTGGAACCGCGTGACCGCTACGGTCGCAGGTTCGAATCCTGCCTATTAAAATCCATTGAGAAGAAATAAAAACTTTGAGATATGACGATGACATTGAAATTTTGTCACAAACAGCAAAGGACCAGGAAGAGCAGTTGAACGGAATTGACAGGGTCTTGAAGGCAGAACAGAAGTTGAATATAAACAAAAGCAAAACGAGCATAATGGAATGTAGACTGATTAAATCAGGTGATGATGAGCCAATTAGATTCGGAAATCAAACACTTAAAGTAATAGATGAGTTTTGCTATTTGGGGAGCAAAATAATTGACGTTGGCCGACGTAGAGAGGACGTAAAATGGCAAAAAAGCGTTTTAGCAGAACGGAAATTTGTTAACATCAATTATAGATTCAAGTGTCAGAAAGTCTTTTCTAAAAATATTTCTATGGAGTGTAGCCATGTATGAATGTGAAACGTAGACGATAAATAGTTTAGAGAAGAAGAGAATAGATGCTTTCGAAATGTGGTGCTACAGAAGAATGCAGAAGATTAGATGGGTAGATCACGTAACTAATGAGGAGCTACGGAATAGAATTGGGGAGAAGAGGAAATTGTGGCACAACTTGACTAGAAAAAGGGATCGGTTGGTAGGGCATGAGGCATCAAGGGATCACTAATTTAGTACTGGAGGGCAGCGTGGAGGGTAGAAATCGTAGAGGGAGACTAAGAGATGAATACACCAAGCAGATTCAGAAGGATGTAGGTTGCAGCAGTTACTGAAGAGGAAGAGGCTTACACAGGATAGAGTAGTATGGAGAGCTGCATCAAACAAGTCTCTGGACTGAAGACCACAATAACAACAAAATATTTTCCAGAGCCCCAGTGCAAATCGACGTTAGTGATATGGACCTGTAATTCAGCGGATAACTCCTACTTCCCTTTTTGGGTATTGGTGTGACTTGAGCAATTTTCCAGTCTTTAGGTACGGATCTTCCTGTGAGAGAATGGTTGTATATAATTGATAAATATGGAGCTATTGTATCAGCTTACTCGGAAAGGAACCTGGCTGGTGCCCAATCTGGACCGGAGGCCTTGCCTTTATTAAGCGATTGAAGCTACTTTGCTACACCGAGGACATTTGCTTCTATGTTTCTCATCTTGGCAGTTGTTCTTGACTGGAATTCAGGAATATTTTCTTCGTCTTCTTTGTTGAAGGAGTTTGCAAAAACCGTGTTTAATAACTGTTTTAGTGGTACTGTCATCAGTGACTTCACCGTTGTTATCGCCCAGTGAAAGTATTGATTGCGTCTTGACGCTGGTGTGCTTTATGTATGACCTGAATTTCTTTGGGTTTATTGCCAGATTCAGAGACAGAGTTTCGTGGTGGAAATTATTAAAAGCATCTCGCATTAAAGTACGCTACATTTCGAACTTCTGCGAAACTGCCAGCCTTGGGGATTTTGCGTTCTTTTAAATTTGGCATGCTTTTTTCGTTGCTTCTGAAGTAGAGATCTGACCCGTTTTGTGTACCATGGGGGATCAGTACCATCACTTGTTAATTTATGTGGTACATATCTCTCAATTTCCGTCGATACTATCTCTTTGAAATCATTCGACATCTTTTGTAGGCTTACATGATCAGATCGGAAGGAGTGAAGACTGTCTCTGATAAAGACGTTAAGAGCATTTTTATTTGCTTTTCTGAATAGATATACTTTACGTTTCTTTTTGATGGTTGTAACTGTTACAGTATTCAGCATATCAGCAACAGCGTTGTGGTCGCTAATCCTTGTATTCGTCACGATACTCACTGTTTCTCCAGGATTATTTATTGCTAAGAGGTCAAGTATGCTTTCGCAGACATTTACGCTTCGATTGGGCTCATGAACTAATTGTTCAAGATAATTTTCTGAGAAAGCACTCAGTACAGTTTCGGATGACGTTTTATGCCTGCCGCCGGCTTTAAACGTATATTTTTTCCAGCATATCTAGGGCAGATATAAGTCACCACCGACTATAATTTTAAATGAGACTCAAGTTTTCTTCGAACTGTTCAGCAACTATATCCTCTGATATAGGAGGGGGGGGGGGGTGAGGGCGGTAAGACGATCCAGTTAATAGTTTAGTCCGATTGTCAAGTATAACCTCTACCCATACTATTTCGCATGAACTATCTGCTTGTTTCACTACAAAGTAAACTGCTTCTGACAGCAATAAATACTCCACGACCAACTATATTTAATCTATACTTTCTGAACAGTGTTAGATCGTTTGAAAAAATTTCGGGGCTGAACTTATTTCTGGCCTTATCCAGCTCTCTGTACCTATAACTATTTTAGCTTCAGTGCTTTCTATTAGGGCTTGGAGCTCTGGTTCTTTCCCAACACAGCTACGACAATTTACAACTATAATACCGATCGTTTCTACAAACAACGTACTGTGTTTGACCTTCCCTATATTAGATGGACGCCCTTTCTGTGGTTTCTTGAGACCCTGTAACCTAAAAAACCACCCACTCCCTTCTACACAGTCCCCTCTACCCGTGTAGCTGCTTCCTGTGTATAGAGGACTCCTAACCTATTAAGCAGAACCCGGAAACCAAACACCTGATGGCGCAAGTCGAGGAATCTGCGCCTACACGGTGACAGTACCACCTGAGTCTCTGATTCAGACCCTCTACTCGGCTGTGCACCAAAGGACCACAGTCTGTTCTGTCGACGATGCCGCAGATAGTGAGCTCCGCCTTAATCTCGCAAGCAAGACTAGCAGTCTTTACCATTTTCGCTAGCCGCCCATTTCCAGAGAGGCTCTCTTCCAATCCAAAGCGATACATGTCATTGGTACTAACATGAGCCACCACCTGAAGCTGGCTGCACACTGTACTCTTCAGGCATCTGGAAACACAATTTTCACAACCAGAATGACTTCTCCGGTAAGCACACGGAGTGAACACTGGCTTCATTCCCCTCCTTGGCAGCCGAGTTCCTAAGGGGCCCCATTATGCTCCCAACTATCATCAAACCCACCCTCGGTGAATGTCCAGACCTTGCGGGACGAGAAGTTTCCTCTGGAACGGGGTGAACGACTGCACCCGGCTTAGAGACTTTGTCAGCCACAGTTAACGCCCGAAACCTGTTCGTCAAACGAACTGGGGAGGCCCTACGATCGGGCGCTCGGAAAGACTTTCGCTGTCTGCCAGACTTTGGAATAATCTCCTACTCGAGCACAGGTGAGAGGTCAAACTCTGTGCAGGCATTACCAGGGGTGGTCACAGCAGTGGTTTGGTCGGGGGACACGTGGGACGTGCTCGACGTCCCTAGCAATCTCACGTACGACCCCCCACAGTGATGCCCCTTGGCAGCAGCCTCAAGGTGTTTGATGGAAGCCAATACAGCCTGGAGCCGTGAGCGAAGAGTCACCAACTCAGCCCACATCTGTACACCACAATTACAGTTCCGATCCATTACGGAAGTCGCTCCTGTTTGAAGGTCGTAAAAATATATAAGGAAACGAACGGCGTACTCGGCTTATTAGCAGCAGAATTCGAAGTGCTCTCTCACTCTAACCGACATTGAGCAACACTAACCAAAACAAACAAAAGCCTGTATGATTATAGGGTCGATAACAACAGTGTTACTGTACGCTACACTGTTATTAAAACGGTACTGTATGCTACACTATTATTAAAATAAATGTTTGTGCCTAATAAACACTCGAACATGCTAGAAGTTACAAAAGTAACTAGTAACTAACTACACAGGTATCTGTAAACAAGTCGCTCCTGTGGGAAGCTCGTATAGCTGCAGGAACACAAGTTGCTCTCTCCCTGATGATCTAACCGACACTCGCAGGACACTGTTGGTAGAACCTTGGTTCATTTAGGTGGTCAGCTGCTTAACAGTTTCACGTCAATTGGCCCACACACATTTCCGCAGCCGTCGTGCATCCCCTGTCATCATTAAAGTATGGCCTGTGGTGTACCCAATTGCCTAGGTGCCGGTTTTGGATAGCACTATGTTATCATGCACGGCATAATTTAACCACGGCGGCACACGAACAGATTTTGAACTTTGCCGTTCCAGAAATATTTCCACCTTTGCCACGAAAGCCAACGATCAAGCGGTTTTGGACGTCAGATAAATCGCTCCGTTTCACAACAATGGCAACAACTGCATTGCTCTCCGTTTCCCCCCTATACGCTTCATATGCCATCCACCGTTTGTGCTGCCTCCTGCCTTCTGTGATAGGTTATTGCATGTTGACGCCGAATATATCTGGTCGTCACATTAATATGGCTGAACCGTGTATAATCAATCCGAATCCTTATGACGTCACCAGATCTCCTCCTTGTGTAAACCTACTTTCATGATTCATAGACTAAATGTTAGCAATAATTAAACTGTGTTCTGTCTAGAAATTTACCTGAATGCCTTCCCTTTCATTATTTTCGCCCAGTCCATACTCTCCTACTTTTTTTGCTTTTCATCATTTACCTGGTATTGAATTCCAGTCTCATAACACAATTAAATTTCTGCTCGTCTAATTAGCAGAATATTTTGTTTATGACGTCACACATCCTTTCAGTCTCTCCATTATCCGAGGAGCTAGTTAATATATAAATTTCTACTATTGTCGTGGGTGCTGGGTTTGTGCCAGATTTGGCTACGATAATGCGTTTACTGTGCTGTTGGCAGTTCTTATATTCTTTTAAAATATTAATCTTACTTCTTCTTTCCCGGTGTTTGATTTCGTGTTGATAAAACTGCACTGACTCGACCAAAAGTCTCGTTCGTCCTATCACCACTATTCTTTAATTCACACTATGTCTAACAGCAACCTATCCATATCTCTGTCAATAATCCAGATTGTGGGAGCCAATATTCTTCTCTTCGACCCATAGTAATCCAGTTTTATTTCTCCTAATGACTACATCCTCCTGAGTGTTCTCTGCCCCGAGATGCTTACAGAGGTACTATTTTACCTTCGAATTATTTTACAAAATTCGTATTCTATATGCATGTGTAGGAACTTTTTAGATGTGTCTTAAAATTGTAGAAGGCCATCCTAACAAACTGCCTTCTGTTTTTTATCAGTTTGATTGTATGCTTACAGACAGTTTATTTCCGCGTTATTTGCAGACATTACGATTATAAAAATTAATATTGGTTTTATCTCTATTACAGTTGAAAGTCAAATAATTAAAGTCAAATACTTTCATTATCAGGTAGAGTTACCAGTTGCAATATATGTACTTCAGAATAGACACTGTGTTACAAATATATTGCTTATGCAAGGCTCAGGTCTGTAGTAACCATAAAAAGGCCTACAGTAGCTCAGTCGGAGCTTAGATGTATAGTTACTTTCCAGCATCTGATCTCGTGGGGTCTGGAAACTCGTACATCAGCGATCTTCTAATTCAGGTAATATTTCATTTGTTGAGGAAAGAGAATAACTTATTATCTTATTATTAATTAATAATGTCTCCCACAAAAAATGTATTGGCCTCAAAATGCGAATGTTTAAAATTATCCAGTACGTGGTTTGGCAATACGAAACATGTAAAGAGTGGTGATGTATCTCCAAAGGGTATGAATTACTGATGCATATTTCATTAAAGAACAAAGTAACTAACACTGTCAATACGGGTAAACTCTGAAGGCAGTTTACAAGGCAATAGCCTGAAACCACAATAATTGGCACGCAGAGACCCATTACAGTAAAGTTTTATTGCATCTGCCTTTGTTTGAAACTTTCAGAGATATAGTTCATATTTAAATTTTGTGCATTTACAGTTACTTATGTGTTTTGGCTCTAAGCAAGCCAGGTACTAGTTGTGATTAATTACGTTCTAACAATCACTTAAGTTTAAAAACATGTTAGAGGACGTTCTTCAACTGATATCATCTGGTAAGCGCTTGCTTACTCTACGTTTCCAGCTTGACGTTCGGCCACACATTGTAGAAATAGCCTTGATCAACAATAATATACTTTTTCAAGTAGGAAACGTAGATTACGACTAACGTAATTTTAAAGTTAAGGCGGATGATGTACGTTAATTAACGACTCTTGTAGTGTATAATATAATAAAAACTAAAATAGAGTACAATTGGAATCACATAGCCAACCAGTTTATTCAGGCCTTTACTTAGGTTTCGGCAGATATAAACCAATCTTCTTCAGAAGAAGCAATAACACCTAAAAATAGGATATACTATAACAGGCACATAGGACTCATTTCTGTAGAGGAAAGAAACATTAAAATTTACATATAATGGATACACAAAACGTATTTACTTGTTACGTATTACGTGAAAGGAGAAACGAAGTATCAGTATCAGTCACTAGTAAAATGATCAACGTAAGTTTTATGGCATAATCATAAGACTTAGCCAACAGTAAAAATGATCCATGTAAAGTCTAAAGCTACGTGCATCATACACATAAACAAGTACCAGGAGGAAAGGAACAAGCTAGCAGAAAGCTTACGCCCAGATGGCTATCACATAAGAGGTGGTACAAACCACAAAAGACACCTGCAGAAACGTAATTCAGTAAAATTACAAAACAGCCATATAAATCTACACAGCGGTTAAAAAATCTACGACGCACATTAAGGTAAGGTAATAACAGATTGTGTGTCTGAGAAAAATGACATAACGCGGAAAACCCGATGCAGCGGGCCCCATTTTCATACTTCTGTATGCTATTTTATAATTTTTTTCATTTTACTGTTTGTGTGATATTATTTTACCATCATTTTATTAACATGTCGGGCGTCTTCTGTTACTGTAATCGCTTATTACGTGAGCGTCACCTCGGCAAAAGTTTCCTACAGACCTTTCCCTTCTGTCTCCTTAGTTGTTTGTCTGTACGATGCACGGGGTTGGGTTGTTTGGGGGAAGAGACCAAACAGCAAGGTCATCGGTCTCATCGGATTAGCGAAGGACGGGAAGGAAGTCGGCCGTGCCCTTTCAAAGGAACCATCCCGGCATTTACCTGGGGCGATTTAGGGAAATCACGGAAAACCTAAATCAGGATGGCCGGACGCGGGATTGAACCGTCGTCCTCCCGAATGCGAGTCCAGTGTGCTAACGACTGCGCCACCTCGCTCGGTACGATGCACGTAGCCTTAGATTTTACTTGGAACATTTTTACTGTTATCTAAGCCTTATGGCTATGCCGTAGCATTTATATGGATCATTTCCCCAGTGACGAAGCCTTACGACTTTTTTTCACACAATATGCAACAAGTAAGTTTATTTTACATATCCTCTGTGGGTAATTTTTGATCCCTCTTTTTGCTGGACACACGACTTCCTTGTACTGGCTGTAAAGTGTCCTATTTTTAGGTGTTAATACTTCTCCAGTCGAAACCTAGTTAAAGGTTAGGTTGCTGCTCGGTGTTATCAGGATCACTAAGAGAGTCTTCGTTTTCTTCTAACTCTTAGAGTGTAGCTAAACCCACGGAAAACGTGTGCAGGATGCTCTTAGCGGCAGCCACTGTACCTTTCACTGGACATTATGTTCCCATGCCAGGCACTCACTGGCGTTTTCCATGAACCATCGTCCTGACATCATATGAACGTAATTAGAACTTTTTCGTTGTTTATTACATTCTGATGCTCACAGGTAGCGGCGATCTTCCAATCGACAGTGCCACTTACCATTGCATTCTCCCAAGCTACTCAATTGCTTGTTGCGGGTGGTCCCTCGTCAAATGAAGTTTGCCACTACTTGGCGAGGGATTATAGAGTATATGTTCGTTCACTACCAACCGTTAGGAAATACTTGAATGAATTCAAATATGGCTGCAGTTTCATTTGTATTTCCATCACAAGAAGGACGTTTCAAAGGTACAACCACAAATGAAAATATCAAGGAACTGCTGAATACCCTACACTGGAGGATAATTGACCCAAATATTAAGAGATGAATATCAAAAAGAGGAGTAAGGGAAGTTTTATACGTAGAATATAGAAAGTTTTGGGACACATGACTTTAAAACTTTCTGAATATTGACCAGACGGAAACGGGAAATAATTTTTCAATAACTTGGAGTGCGTTAAAATTAATCAAGAATTTGCTGCACAGTTCTTTTGTGTGGTGAGAAAGAAAACAGCAATGAAAGCAGATGATGGATGACGTTTTTCATGTTGAGTTCAACACTCAGAAAAATAGATTTTGGGATTACAGATTTGGTTCTTGTGCTTGATTACTTTGGAAAAGGAAACGAAGTCCCCAAAGCCCACAAGATGTCTTGGATTACAAAATTAACCCATGTAAAGTATGTCACGTATCTCTCACGGCGTCGAAATATTTAACGAACAGCATGTCATAGTGTACCAAGACAGGAATATGAGAACACAGTCACTTTGTTGTCGTGCTGAAGTAAATGAAATGCATGATCAACAGTTAATACGTCAAGGACAATGGTCAACAAGACCACAATACTTGTAAACTATGACAAGCTGTACAAGGAAAGTTAGTAAAGATATTACCATTACTACGTTGTTTTTAGCATTGCACAAGACAGAATAATAATCAAAATAATACTGAAGATAGCATGAAAAGTCCTGAATTATGTGTCAGTGAAAAACAAAATGTGTTGAATAATGTGCTAATTCTCCCCACATTTTATTTATACATTGTAGTGACATTGGAAAAAAAGTTAAACAGCGTAAAGTGATTTTCGAATTAAAAGGCGGTGTCTATTGCAGGTAACTATTCTAAAATTAACACGTTTTGCATTAACAGCGCACAGTCAAAATTCCTGTAAATTAACAAAAAGTTGCAACAACCAGCCTGTCCAATTGTGACGCTACAACGCAGTCCTTGCTATGAATCTTTTCGCTTACTTAACACATGAAACTGTTTGTATACGATATATTGTCTAGTGTAAATATGTATTGTAAATACTATGTTTAAATTATTTAATATTTAGCACTGGCAAGTCAGGGCATATTTAGTTAACGTTGAAGTCGGAGAGATTGTTTTGTCGCGCCTCTGGGCGCGGGAGCGCGCCAGCGTGTAGTAGTAGCACTGACGCCGTGCTCGGAGTAAGAAGTACAGTCGAGTGCTGCTATTCCTATCTGTGTTACATCTAACGGCTAGTGTGTGGATCTAAGTACGACGGGAAAGTAAAGGACGGTATACCTGGAAGCATGGCTGGGCAAGTTATTATGTATTAATGGGCGTAGTGCTGAAGGAACGAGGACTTAAATGTGAAGCGCACTGTGGGCCCAAGTCGCAACAGTAAAAACCCGATGCCACATTGTGTCGCTGCCGTGGACTTCCGTTGATCCACCGACAACGAGGGAAGTAAGATCTACGTAATTTTCGTAGGATAAATTGTAGAAGTCTTGCCAGTGACTATGCTTTTTCCTGAACTTCAACAATTAATAACTAGCACTTTATATTCGAACTGTTGCAGTTACATTCCACCCGACAATAACACCAAGTAGGTTCCTTCCAATCCTTACCTAATTGATTCGAGTGTGTCACGCCATTATCAAGAGAAAATATGTTAATTATCAAATTATTTGCATAGACGATGAAGAGTAAATTTCTGACTGGTTATCGTAGCTAATTGTTGCACTTAATAAGCTTACGCCTACCGTAGTAACTTAATAATAGACTGAAGTAATAAATTTGATTATTAAGATTTATTTCAATGCATATTCAGCTGAAGTTAATTCAAGGATATTTCATGAAACTATAAAGCTTATTCCACCTTACAATCCGCCATTTAATGAATTATTATCAGTCAAAACATAGTTAATGACTTATTGGCAATATATATCATTATCAGTAGGTTAAACTGTGCAAAGTACCTCATTTTAAAGACAGAATGACAGTCCATTATTCAAAATCTCGATAGATAATTATCTGTGTTGTCAGCATTGCTCATAGCTGACAAATTATGAACAAAATAAGTGTAGTTAGATTGTTGTGACATTGCTTTATACGACTACTGAGACTGACACAGCACTTACGTCAAAGTTCCCGTTCTACCTGCTTCGCTACAAACAGGTAAACTTTTAATTTTGACAAAATTATTCACGTACTTAACAATACTGTCGCTCATCAGTTGAGCTGGCGACCGATTTTTTAATTGCTTTTACAACTTAATCATTTCTTTGGGCAAAATTTCCACTGGAAAAATATATTTCCCAATTATTTCCATTATTTCATTTACCGATAGTTATTGAATAAAATTACTCATTCAGTAACGATCAAGTTATAACGTCTCCTGTTTCCCGCGGAATAATCATTATTTACTTCCGATTCGGATGCCTTGTCCCGACGCGGGTCAAAACTCATAATTCACGGTCATTGTAAACTTGTAATTTCGGAAACACCAGGAAGCAGGGACGTGTTATACAATTCCTGTTAGGCAAATCAGCTATTTGGCGGATTCTGATTGCTTCGAAAGACCCCTATCCTACTCTAAATTAATAGTAGGAGTAATTTCTTCGTACACTATGAGCAGTACTCGAGAAAACTGGGTATGTACAAGACAGTTTGTGTGACGTGAGCGGCTCACGTCCGAGCTTGCGCCTGCGTGGCCCGTTGGTAGACAGCCGGGCGGTACGCAGAGCGTAGGCGGGGGCGGAGCGCTCGCCGGGCTGCGGTGCCCCTGGGGGACGGTCAGACGACGCGGCGCGGGCGCAAAGTGAATTACGACGGCTCTCGCCCCCGGGGAATCCCCAGCGGCAGCTGCGCGCTCGTGCGTGTCGGAGTGTGGAGTGTGGAGAGCGTGGAGGGCGTCCCAGCGCGCCACGCCGCGCGCGTGGCCGGAGGACGAGCTGGCGACGCGCCGTGAATAGCCCGCTTAATCACCGCCGCTCTAGCTGTCGAGCACCCTTCTGTACTCGAGACGCGCCGAGCTCTCGCTCCTGCCAGTAATGTAGACACCCGAGGCAACCGGACCAGCCACTTTCTCCTGTGTGCGGTTCATCACTGGTATCGGCCACTTCGGAATACGAGTATTTCAGTCTTAATTCGCAACTGAATCGGTCCATATTGTAGGGATATCAGTCCATCTGAGTGTCGTTTAAGAAAGGATTTTCGGATTTCCATCTGTAAGGGGGTTAAATAGGGAATAAAATACACTCCTGCAAATGGAAAAAAGAACACATTGACACCGGTGTGTCAGACCCACCATACTTGCTCCGGACACTGCGAGAGGGCTGTACAAGCAATGATCACACGCACGGCACAGCGGACACACCACGAACCGCGGTGTTGGCCGTCGAATGGCGCTAGCTGCGCAGCATTTGTGCACCGCCGCCGTCAGTGTCAGCCAGTTTGCCGTGGCATACGGAGCTCCATCGCAGTCTTTAACACTGGTAGCATGCCCCGACAGCGTGGACGTGAACCGTATGTGCAGTTGACGGACTTTGAGCGAGGGCGTATAGTGGACAAGCGGGAGGCCGGGTGGACGTACCTCCGAATTGCTCAACACGTGGGGCGTGAGGTCTCCACAGTACATCGATGTTGTCGCCAGTGGTCGGCGGAAGGTGCACGTGCCCGTCGACCTGGGACCGGACCGCAGCGACGCACGGATGCACGCCAAGACCGTAGGATCCTACGCAGTGCCGTAGGGGACCGCACCGCCACTACCCAGCAAATTAGGGACACTGTTGCTCCTGGGTATCGGCGAGGACCATTCGCAACCGTCTCCTTGAAGCTGGGCTACGGTCCCGCACACCGTTAGGCCGTCTTTCGCTCACGCCCCAACATCGTGCAGCCCGCCTCCAGTGGTGTCGCGACAGGCGTGAATGGAGGGACGAATGGAGACGTGTCGTCTTCAGCGATGAGAGTCGCTTCTGCTTGGTGCCAATGATGGTCGTATGCGTGTTTGGCGCCGTGCAGCTGAGCGCCACAATCAGGACTGCATACGACCGAGGCACACAGGGCCAACAACCGGCATCATGGTGTGGGGAGCGATCTCCTACACTGGCCGTACACCACTGGTGATCGTCGAGGGGACACTGAATAGTGCACGGTACATCCAAACCGTCATCGAACCCATCGTTCTACCATTCCTAGACCGGCCAGGGAACTTGCTGTTCCAACAGGACAATGCACGTCCGCATGTATCCCGTGCCACCCAACGTGCTCTAAAAGGTGTACGTCAACTACCCTGGCCAGCAAGATCTCCGGATCTGCCCCCCATTGAGAATGTTTGGGACTGGATGAAGCGTCGTCTCACGCGGTCTGCACGTCCAGCACGAACGCTGGTCCAACTGAGGCGCCAGGTGGAAATGGCATGGCAAGCCGTTCCACAGGACGACATCCAGCATCTCTACGATCGTCTCCATTGGAGAATAGCAGCCTGCATTGCTGCGAAAGGTGGATATACACTGTACTAGTGCCGACATTGTGCATGCTCTGGTGCCTGTGGTTCTGTCAGTGTGATCATGTGATGTATCTGACCCCAGGAACGTGTCAATAAAGTTTCCCCTTCCTGGGACAATGAATTCACGGTGTTCTTATTTCAATTTCCAGGAGTGTATATTTCGAAAATACATCGCTATTGAGATAATTTTCAGTCCAGACCTACGAAAATTGGTATTTGGTTTGTTTGTCAAAGATAAAGTAATACGTATTTCAGCGTTTTGTGGAAATTTAACCACTATGGGGGTGAAATGTTGGGTTAAAGTTGTTTTTTAAAATAATTCATTATTGAAGAACTACTAAAATATTTCAGAGCTACATCTATGAAAAGTGGTGTATGATTTCTCACTTCCAAATTAAAAAATATGTATATTAGTGTTTTGGGACCCCTGATGGGGTTTACTTGGGATGAAATGTTTATGAAAATATTTCATTATGACAGCAATTTTGAAGATAAATCTATTAGCATTTGAATTTCGGTCCTTTTTTAGAACAACACACACACACACACACACACACACACACACACACACGTTGTGTGTGTGTGTGTGTGTGTGTGTGTGTGTGTGTGTGTGTGTGTGTGTTTTTGTTTCTGGGAACTCACCACTAAGGGGATTAAATAGGGGATGAAAATTTATATGAAATATTTCATTATGGAAGTATTTTTGAAGATAAATCTAGGATAATTTGTATTTGACTTCTCTGTTATAATTACAAAATGCGCATTTCACTATTTTTACAGATTCAACCCCTAAGGAATTGCAATAGAAGGTGGCTTTCTCCATGAAAATGTTTCATTATGAAAACATTGTTAAAACTAAATCTTTCAAAATTCATGTTTGGATTCTTAGTTACAGATGAAAAAGATATATGTTTCACTATTTTTGGGAATTCAGTCACTAAGGGGATAAAATAGTGCATCGCCCAGCCCATACTGCTAAGGATAGAAACTGGAAATCTTGAGATGATGTCAATCTTATATTGTAGGCATCATTTATGAAGAGATTTTTCGAAATTCCACTCATGAAGGGGAAAAAAGGGGTATAATATTTTATGTAATTATTCTTATTATGATAGAATTTTCATTGATAAATCTAAGTAAATTTGTGCTTGGCTTCTCTGCTAGAAATGAAAATGTATGCGTTTCACTGTCTCTGGAAATTCAGCCCCTAAGAGTGAAATAAGGGGTGTGAATACTTAAGAAAATATTTTGTTATATTAAAAAGGGATAATTCTATGAAAAGAGGTAGTTATTTTGCATCTCAGTTAGATGTAAAGCAGTATAAGTTAGGGGATGAAAGTTTCTATGGAAATATCACCACGAGATCGCAAAAGGCTTGAGTAAGAGGAACCTTGGTCTCCAGCTGCAAGAATCGCTTTTTTGGTAAGAAGAACATTCGGAGAAGACCATATTTGTAAGACTTTAACTAGCGTGGAAAGTTCAGAAGGCGTTGAAATTTGTGTACAACGTAAAAATTCTGTCAAAACAATTGCCTTTAGTTCTGACAGAATGTCAAGAAAAATCTATAAATGTTCTACGACAAATACTGACATCGGTCCATAGGCGACTACATTACATGAACATATAAGTTTCCTCATGTAACATTATTAGTTACTCATTACAGTATTTACACAGCATTTAAAATTCCTGCTTGTCTTTCTGGGAGTTCATGGAAATATTCTGGGCACTTTTCAGACATTGCGTATGCAGGAGGATAGAGTTTAGCGGTCCTATTACCTAACTCGACCTCATAGATTTCATTTGGTACGCAGTCTCATGCATTGTGCTAGACTGGAGGTTAGACAGGGCACTGGCCACCCTTGTTGAGGACTCAGAAAGTGAATGTGATCGCACTACCAACGAAGTCAGGCAATAAAGCAACCATGTAAATTGGCATTTTGAGGCCCCTTAAGCTGATGATGTTAAATGGCTTTTACTGGTCTGGAGGAATACTTCTGTTAGTAGTTCATTAGCTTCGGCAAGTAATTTGATACAATTTCAAACCATGTTTTAAAATAATAATAAATAAATTATTATTGGCTCTTTGCAGACGAAAATCATGTTTGTTTATCAGAAATTCTGAATGATATCTGATGTATATTGTACATTTGGTATTACTTCCTAAGCAACCATTTAAGAAGAACGTAGACATAGTAGCAAAGAAGAAAAGACAGATGCCTGACTACAGAAAGCTTGCAATTTCTAAATGAATCTCTTTTGCACGTCGGGCCTTTTTCTTTTTTTACTTCTTTTTATATTTTATATTTTTTCTAGATGGTACATTTCTCAGACTGTTATTGAACTTGACAGCAGTTTCTCTCATTGCTGAGCAGTTGTCACTACACAAAAGACTCAACGAACAACAATCGTCTGCTCGCTCGTAGCCTATGAAACAACAAACATCCATAAAGGGAGGAAATAAGTTAACGAGAAAATTCTCTCCATTACATCTATAACATGGGTTACGTACGTACTGGGGTTGGAACTTAAATAGTGGCAACTACGAGGTATGGCTAGAAAAAAACCGGACTAGTACTGGTGAAACAATAAAATGAATGCAATAAGGCTGAAAGTCGCGTGGCCTGTCACGTGACTCTCGCTCCGCCTACTGCTCGAGTTTCATCTGCCTCCTGCACTCAGTCTGCCCGTGGCGTCTGTTTTAAGTAGTTGACGTTTTGTCTGTGCGTCGAAAAATGTTGAGTGTACAGAAAGAACAGCGTGTTAACATCAAATTTTGTTTCAAACTAGGAAAATCTGCAAGTGAAACGTTGTAATGTTACAACAAGTGTACGGCGATGATTGTTTATCGCGAACACAAGTGTTTGAGTGGTTTAAACGATTTAAAGATGGCCGCGAAGGCACCAGTGATGACACTCGCACTGGCAGACCATTGTCAGCAAAAACTGATGCAAACATTGAAAAAATCGGTAAACTTGTTCGACAAGATCGCCGTTTAACAATCAGAGCAGCGTCTGAGTTAATAGGAGTTGACAAGGAAAGTGTTAGCCAGATTCTTCATGAAAGTTTCAACATGAACAAAGTGTGTTCAAAAATGGTTCCAAAGTGTCTCACAATTGAACAGAAGGAACGCCGAAGAATGATTTGTTCTGACATCCTGGAAAACATTGAAAGTGATCCCACCTTCTTACAAAATCAATGCATTGGAAAACTCCTGGTTCTCCACGACAAAAAAAGCTCGAATGTCAAAATCGAAATTCAAGGCAATGATTTTTTTTTTTGACATCAAAGGGATTGTGCACATTGATTGGGTACCAGAGGGACAAACAGTGAATCAGCATTACTACATTAGCGTCCTGGCTACCCTACGTGAGTGAGTACGGAGAAAACGGAACGATTTGTGGAGAAACAAGTCATGGATCCTTCACCAAGACAATGCCCCAGCTCACAGTGCGTTGTCAGTGAAGACGTTTTTGGCAAAACACAACATTCCCATCTTAGATCATCCACCCTACTCACCTGATTTGGCCCCCTGTGACTTTTTTCTTTTCCCTAAAGTCAAGTCAGCTTTGAAAGGAACTAGATTTGAGACTGTTGAAGCAGTAAAAGAAAAAGCCGTGGAAGTAATGTATGGACTTACCGAAAATGATCTGCAGCATTGCTATGAACAGTGGAAAATTCGTATGGAGCGGTGTAGAGACCGAGGAGGAGAGTACATTGAAGGAGATAACATGAAATTGTAAATAATTGTAAATAAATGTTTTTTCCAGCATCAGTCCGGTTTTTTTCTAGCCGCACCTCGTATTTATTCACAACCGATAAAAAGGAGTTACATGTTTGCACCCGTTACTGTCCTTCAAAGTAGTCACCAGCGTTGTGTAGAACCTGTCGCCAGCCATGAGGAAGGCGTAGTATACCGTGAACGGAGCCTGTTCTGTTTATGGTGGGAATGGAGCGGTCAACTGCCTGTCCGATCTCTGGAACAATTCTGAAGCGAATGCCACGAAGTGGTTCCTTTATGTGCGGGATCAAGTCAAAGTCACAAGAAATTAAGTCCGGGGTATGAGTGTGTTGGATGGTGCAGTACCTCCCAGCCCCATCGACCGAACAAAGCAGCCTCAGCTTGCGCGGTAAGCGCCCGGAAATTGTCGTGCAAAATGATGGGTGGGTTGCGCAAGCAGTGTCGTCGCTTCTTTCGCAAAGCTGGTCGCAGGTGATGGTCCAAAAACGAACAGTAATACTGTGCATTGACGGTCTCCGTTGTTCCTGTTTCGAAAACATAGTGACACCGTTACGTTAGACCGCTCGCTCACAAGTGACTGTTTCCCTCGATTGTGCGCACTTTGGTGACCTGAGACGGGTGAGTCCATCTGCTCGGATGTATGGCAGGTATATCAACAATGTAAGCTGTTAGCGACAATAGTATATTCCATTGCTTAGTGTCTCCACAGCGGTGTTGGCACTATTTAAGTTCCAACCTACGTATATTATAAAAGTTTCACTAATAGACTGAAAGTTTCACTAATGACTGATTCTCGAGAATTATTTGTGTGTATGGCAGGTATATCAACAATGTAAGCTGTTAGCGACAATAGTATATTCCATTGCATAGTGTCTCCACAGCGGTGTTGGCACTATTTAAGTTCCAACCTACGTATATTATAAAAGTTTCACTAATAGACTGAAAGTTTCACTAATGATTGATTCTCGAGAACTATTTGTGTGTATAATTTATTATCGCCTCGCCAGTGTGCAAGTCGACTAGTTGAAGAAACTTGGCGCTATGCGTGTGAATCTGCTGCAATTCACAAGTATACATTCTCTGATCAAAAGCGTCTGCACAGCCTAATCTAATGCGGAATTGGCCACTAGAGATCATGAGAGGTCGACACACCAATCTAAAATGAGATAGGGACGGTTGTGATGTCAGAAGAGAAGGAGTAACAATGGAATGCGTCAGCCACGAGAGTCCTGTGACTTCGAACGTGAATTACTGACAAATGCATCAGGAGCATTTCAACCCTTCTGAAGCTTCCCACACCGACTGTTGGTCAGGTGACTGCGATGTGGAAGCGTGAATAAACAACCACACCTAAACGATGTATACCTCACATACTGACGGAGAGGGACGGTCGATCTTTGACGAAGACGATAGCAAAAGTGACATGAAATCAGGGGAAGAAATCGCTCATGAGAACTAAACTGCTGTCAGAACTCCAGCTAGCACAATGACATCAATGCTGATCGACACTTACCATGGTGCAAAGGATAAAGCCACTAGACAGTTGATGACCTGCACACGAAATATTTTGACTGATGACTGACGCTATACCTTGCGGCAGTCCAAGGGAAGGGCCTGGGTTTTGCATATGCCTGTAGAACGTTACACATTTTACAGCATTGTGTAGTGCGAACAGTAGGGGAACATTCGGACGCAATGATTATCTGTATCAGCATCATAATGCAGCCTGTCAGAAATCAGTATCTATTAGGTAATGGTTTGTGCACAATAACATATCTGAAATGGAATGTTCTGCCCATTCTCGGTATTAGCCCAGCGGTGCACCTTAGGAATGAATTGGAACGTTGACTTTGTTCCACACTCGAGCGCCCGACAACAGTACCTCCTCTGTTTTTTAATTTTTGAGGAAGAACGGGCTGTCTTCCCTCGACAGACATTCAGACACATCACAGAACGTGTCGCCAGGTGAGTACCCATAAAGATGGATGGAGGACATGCCCCATATTAAAGTACACTCATATATGTCTTCATACGTTTGACTGGACAGTGTATATGCGAAGGGAGGAACTAAATGACTACCGGGCATTGCCTGGGTATGGATTTACTACAGTATTGTATATGTCCATCTCCTCCTATTGCTCTCTTTATTCATCTGCTCCTCACCCCTCTCTCATTCAATCAGTTCCTCCTCCTCCATGTATCTGCTACTCCCCCCTTCGTCTATCTCGTTCTGCCCTTCTAAATCGATCTCCTTCTGCCCCTCTATCTCATACTCACTTCCTCGACGTCTCTCTCTATCCATCACCTCCTTACTTTCCCTGTCCACTTCCTTCTCCCTCCTCTCTGTCCAACTTTTAATCCTCCTTCTAGCTCCTTCACCTCCTCCTCCTATTCACGTCCTTTTCTTTCCTCTCTCTTCCATCTCATCTTTCCCCCATTTCCCTATTGATCTCCTCCTCTTCCCTATCTCTAATTCTCCCACTCCCTGACACTGTCCTCCTGCTGCTCCCTCCTATCTATGTCTAACCTTTCACTTCCCGTTTTCTGTCTGTCTATATGGTCCTGCCCCTTGTCTCTCCACACCGAAAAGAGCTTGCTGATTCTTATACTCTCAGTAATTACTTTCCAGATAATGTACGAAGTTTGACTGAAACTCAATAACCCATTAGAAGGAACCTTTTACCCGAAGCTTGGCCCCGTGTATGTGCTTATCACATAGGTTTAAAATATTTTACTCATATCTGTTCACCTATTTCACCTGCATCTTCAGCGAATTTCGCCTTGCAGTTTCGTTTCCATTCAGCTCACTGTTTATGACGTCACATCCACTGACTTATGTGTCATAGAATGATATAATTTTGCACGTGTATCTAGTCTTATACGTTCATACTGTCTTCGAAATGTGTCGTGAACAGAGTTGGAGTAGAGAAGAAATAAACTGTTACACATGACGTGGCAGCTTTTCGCGCATCCTGGTGTGGACTATCACACAACTATATATTTTTCAGGCACTTTTAATGGCCGGTGTGCATACTGTTTACAAAAAGTGTTGCGAATACCGTTAGTCATAAAGAAGTAATAAATGAAAACGTGTCAGATGCATCAGACTTACTACCTTCACAGCAAAAATGTAGTGTAATTTTTTTTTCTTTCCTCATTTTGGGGGTTGTCAGCTAGAAACCCTGCCCCACAGTCGTCCTTTCCATACAGTAAGTATTATATGTACCAAGTTTGACTGAACTCTATCTGTTGGTTTAGGAGGAAATTAGGAACATGCACGCACGCACACACACACACACACACACACACACACACACACACACAAATATATATATCCACTTTCGTATCATGTGTATGGATTGAATTTCAGTTAAAATTCATTGCAATTGTACGTTGTATAAATCACACTGGAACTATGGAAAACGTAGCTAATGACACATGTTCTTGATGTATATAATTTACTTCTGAATATCAACTTATATTTTCATACAGTTTTTATTGATTTAGTTTTTACTTGACATGCTTTGATAATCCTGAAGAGCTTAGTTCGCAAGTTAACAGTGGTTTGACCTTGTTACCTATGGATATAGAATTAATGTGTGTTAGCATAAACTAGTGAATATATGACAAAATGCAGATGACGAAGTAATTAAGTAATAGCAAACATGATAAAACTCATGTTAGAAAAGTAGCAGAGAAGTACCAGTATTAACATGTCTTACAGCTAAATGTAAATCTTCCATACAGAACTATTATTACGACGTATATTACGCATTTCTCTCCGTATCATTTTACTGTATTCCCTCTAAAATTGAATTCGTTCTTCACTGACAGCCTGAAATTGTATACATAGAGTGTATTTTCAGATTTAACATCCTGACGATTACACTGGTGGAGCATCTACTTAGGTCAGACGTGTGTGGGGAAGGTGGTTGGTCATGCCTTTTGTTAGAGGAACATCACAATGTTTGTTTCATACAAATTAGCGGAACAAAGTAAAACGTAAATCTAGCACGATTAAGACTGGTAGTCGCTTCAGATTGTGAACCGAGTGTTGCTGACACTACACCCCACTTCTCAGTTCAAAAACACTGTTGGATCCGGAGGTCACAGCCGTATGCTGCCAAATGTGCATTTTCATCTAATTATTTCCTTTGTTAAGGTGAAATCTGCACATTGCTGCCGAGATACGCCCTGCAGCTGTAATTGCCGAGGCTGTTCAGATTCCCTGGTGGTCCAGCTTCAAGACATTGCATGGCGCACTCTTTCTGTAGGCCATAAGAAGCACAATATCCACGAAAATAGATACGAACCGATAAGTTTCATGTTGGTAATGTTTCATTTTAGCCCATCGTTCCGCTTCGTCCTGTAGTACGCTATCTGAGAGGAAACATAATGACCAGAGCCCATTGCTAGACTGAATGAAGCCAGCGTGCGAGCATGTGATGCAGTTACGAAAGAATAGAAACTGGTCGGACAAACGGAAACTGAACCAGAACGTAAAAAGTGTGTAGCAGACTGGGGCTCTAAAATACGTACCTTAAAAGCTAAGGGCACTGTGAACCGTCAATTAAGGCGATTCACAAACAACATGTTATTCCTTAAGCGTTATCGTGGAAGTAGGGGGCCAGGAGGTGCTAGTGAAAAATCACACATTTGTAAGTTTATCTTTTATTTTAAAAGGCTTTTTCAGTAATAAATTTTTAGGTCCGGCGTTTCTTTAAGAAAAATAATTTAAAAACAATTTCAAATAGCCTGACAATTTTCATTACGAAAAGGGGATTACCAGGTATGACATTCACAAGTTGACAATAATGAGATTTTAAATTGATATATATATATATATATGACAACAGTTAAAAAGCTCTCTTATAAAAAGCTCTATGTAAAGGATATTGCAAGGTTTGACGTTAGCAATAAGAAGATTTAAAACTTGTTATTTCAATAAGGGAATAATTCCAAAAAACTTTCAGTAGCTAGCTTGTACTAAACAAAAATAGTTATCTTTCGCCAGTTACATAACTTACATTTGTTACAGATAAATGTGAATAAGCCAGCACACAAACCTTCACAATAAAGGCAGTTCCCCCCCCCCCCCCCACCCCCCACCCCCCCAAAAAAAAATTCCCTAGTTCGGTGACGGAGTGACACAATAGGCGGAATAGTTACTGGTGGTCTACAAGGCCACTGCAGATCAGCCCCAAACCTTCCGTTACAAGCCGCCACCTCACCGAGTTACTCAAAACCAGAAGATGTAGCAAGGGCGGCGCCTGCACAGACTCCGAACCACAGAGACCAGCGACACCGACCCTAAATCACCCAATCGAGGTGTGAATGAAAACGGCCAGACCAAGAAGCAATTACCACATTCCCACAAACAGGCACACGAAAACTATCGTGGGAGAACTCCAACGAAACCATTGGTGAAGAAACGCATACATTTCACTTGAACCAGCGGCGGGAACAGTCGCACTTCTAAATGCTCGTCAGAGCCAACCGCTGCCAGTGGTTTCAACGGCCGATAAGAAGACATACGGTCCCACGCGCTGACGTCCTGCACCACGGCTTCTAAGCTCCATAAGCCACGTACATGCGGGTAAGGCAGACTCAGCCCCTGACAGCCGAGAGGTCAGCCAAAGCAAGTGGCGAGCAGTTGACGACCCCCAACAGCAGGGACCCGCTCGCGCCACCACCTCTCTCGGTCACCGCCCAGTACGTACTCCCCAGATCGTCACGCGACCGTACACTTGCTCCACCTCCCGCCAGAGGGCGGTAACGATCCAAACAGCGAGCCAAACCGAAGGCGCCACCGCAAACACTAGACGCGAAGCGAAAGCACTTCGCCTGGCGTGTTTTCGAAGAGCCGGACACAACTACGGCTCATACTTCTTGATCTTCGGTACAGCTAAAAACATCTGTTCTCCTCCAAGCTCTTTGCCTTCCATATATTGGATGGAGGTTCTATGGATTCTATGGCCCAAAACTAGGAAAACAAGTCCAGTAAACGTGGGCTACAGAGCTGTGAGCACTTGTTCAGTAGTTGAAATGTGTATCGTAGTGAGCAAGGGGATGTGGCTGGGGAGTGGAGCGCTACGCTTTTTGTGATCGAGGGCCTGATACGCTGAAACAAATTTATGTACATCAATTTCCTTGTTCTTTTTTTATCTTTCCCAATTCGAAAGTCATTAATAAGTCTTCGGATACAACGCCAGTTGGGAACACACGATATCCATGGTGTGAGCTAGGCGCCAGATGTATTATTGACCCAGCTCGACCAACAATGCTTCGGTAACAACAATGGCGTACACGCCTCAACTGCCTAGAACGCAGGACCAGTTGAAAGGGAAAGTTCCCTTGGTCTGAAATAGAGATCTAAACAACTAACGTGATCTCACTCCAACCTTCATCACTGGACGACGATGTTTATAATGACACCAAAAATCATTTATTCAGGCAGTGCTCTAAAACTTGAGTGAAAATGCTTTGTGTAAAGCCCTCTTATGATAAAATCCTCACAACGAGTATTTAATTCGAAGACAACGTAACACTTACTATTAACAGAAGCATCCAGCACAAAGCATTTGTATACATAACAAATATTACCGTGTACCCAGTTACTAATAAAAATTACTACAAATTAATATACAGAGTAGTAGCCGATTTCTTACGAGCTCTCAGCTAACTTACGATGTGCGCTCATTTACTATTTGTTAACAGTAATTGCCCCAACGTCACCTACAGCTAAGCTAGTAGTCAGTAATCATTTCACTGAACTGAAGGCTGATAATGCTGTCATGGTAATCGGCACTAACCGGAGCCCCATCTAGTGTATCAGGTTAGAACGGTGACGTTGCCCTTTATGATAAACAGACATTAGCCTAATCAGTACCAACAGTAAAACCGACCGTATGGCGGTAGCCTTAGTAGTTATCACTGACAGAACCTTAAGTTCTCGTTGTAAGGTTTTTCTGATGTGAGGTCGCGACAGCCACTGGGAAAAAAACGTACACTCGTTGCTCTCTACACGCAACACAAATGCACAATTTAATAAATACATATACATATGTACAATATACAGAACAGATATACGAAAAGTTCATATAAGACAGCCAGCAAGGAAGTCGTTCCTTTGAAGCAACCAAAATGCACAACGGAAAAACTGAAACAAAAAATTGACCAGGACACGGCGAAGACTTGAAATGAATACGCAGACGTCTTCTCAATAAACATGTTATACAAAAAACACGGCGAGAATACCTAAGGCAGAAAAGCATGAGGCAACGATGTAAATATATGAGCACACGTTCATTTAATACACCGACAGCCAACGAAAATATAATAAACTAACAAAATACAATCAGCAAAACTGACGCACACAGCTCTGAAAAACCACACGTCCTGTGAAATTCCCATCGGGTGACAGTTTAGCCCACAGTGGAGCAACCGGTCTTAGTTCAGATACAGTACAAGCGAGACATACTGGTCATTTATTCCCGAGTAACGGGAAAAATTCATTTCTCCATCAAATTATCTTAGCATGTGATCAGAGACACAACGAATTAACGCAATTTTTCTGTCATATTTCTCAACGCCTATCATCTCAAAACAGAACAGCTTGTCGAAAATAGCAGACAGACATACTATTAGTGACTGATACTCCACTCGGTTTACCTGCGAGGAAAAACTGAAACGTAACCGTCCGAAATCATCCATCACATGTCTTGGTCGAAACACTCGCAAAGCGAGCCAAATCTAATCTCCCAAGACGTAATACACCGTTCATCGAGAAGACATACATTCATTAAACTCATCGCAGATCAACAAGGAGGTCAGACTGTCGGTGCCTGCACGAGGAAACAAACATTAAACTGCTGCAGATAGAACGCGAACGACACTAGTCGGTACTTTCTCAATTCATACGTGAGTTGTCAAGCCGTGTAATCATTGACAGCTGAGAGAAGCAACTCAAAAACAATTCCAATTCCAGAAATATATTCAATAAAATCTAACTCCGTGCTGATTTCATGGCTTATCACTAATCAAACTCTATCAATGGTGCAGGCCCTGACACACAGAAAACCAGTACAGGATTCCAACCAGACTACGCAAACTCAGAAGAGCTGTATGTACTGCCGACAGTACAAAGTGTCAGTAAATTAACTATTGATCACTGATGCTCCAAACGTTTTACACGAATAGCGAATTTAAATGACCCATTAGCAACTTAGCAACCGCACGTCACTGTGGAGACCTCGTAAAACGAGCCATAACCAGTTTCTCTAGACATGATGACGAAACCCACTTGGAACACACTCAATTACTGGTGCATAACATCACACCGACAACTATCAATAACTAATCTTCTACTCTGTTCGCCCATTAAATTGAACATATATTTCCCTAATCACCAACCACACGTCACTGCGGAAACAGTCATCATGGAGCTAAAACCAATTTCCGAATCCGTGATATAAGACTGACAAGAGACACACAATCACACAAAATTCCACTGCGATACCACGCCGATGTCAGCTTGCCGATTCATGCGAAAAGAAACTCAAAACCTTTCGGAGGTGAGATTGTCGGTGCTTGCAGCAGGAAGCAAACTACAACTGTCTGAATAAGACTGACAATAGCCGGTACTTTCATATATGTGGTAAGTGTGTCACCAAGCCATCTCACATCTGAAAGAAACAACGCCAAGACACTTCTGCTTCAGGAGAGTATTGAGCGGTATGTGAGTCCACTGCAATAGACACGACAGCCCGATGGGTATCTGTTTCATCAACATCTGCCTGTGCCAATCCTCGCCTCAGCGACTGAAGGAGAAAAACATCTATCACCACAGCAGCTAGACGAGGCCCAGTTTTCTAGCTAGCTCCGGTTTGTTACATGTCATGAGAGGAAAGACACCACCTCAGGCTGCTTTAGAAAGCAGGTGGCGAAAACGTTCGCCAGTGAGCGTCACTTTCATAGAGAGCTGTGCGCACGGTAGGTGGCGGGATTTTAAAATCTTCAGAAGGCAAGAATATTCGGCATAATCGTATCAAAGGTGACAGTGAAGCTACAAGAAGGCGATGAGGCTTTGGATGTTCACGTAACATCAGAGACCGTGTAGGTCAGATGTTTGCCCGATTTGTCAACCGGGATAGGCGTTGGTCTTTGGCATATCTGACGCCAGCGTAAGAAGCAGGTACTGGAACAAGTGTTTTGGAGCACAGCGTTCAGCGGAAATAATTCAATTTTTTTTCTTACTCGCACGCGAGACTTCTGCCTTACGCAGGGAAGTGCTCTACTGATTTTTTTCTCTTTTTTTACTATTTTATTTTTATATTTTAATTTTTAAGGAAGTAAATGTTCTCTTCTTTAAATAAAGCTTATCATCTTCCTTGTAGAGAACTTAAGAAAACATCTACTATATGAGCTAAACGTTGCAGGTAATGAGAAAATTAATAAAAATTTCTATTGTTTGAAACCAAAACACGATTTCTTCATAAAATGAACAATATTTCTTGAGAACGTAAATAAGTACGAGTCTACTTTCTCAACATTACTTTTTTAATGTTAATATGTATACTTTCTCAACGCCCTCATTTTAAAACTTTTTAATTTTTTTATAAGGAGGATGCATGAGAAAGGAAAACAAATAGGGTGCAGATACAGTGACGTCCTTAAATAAAAATGGCTAAAGAAAAGTACTGATGAGCTAAAGAGAAAAGGGAAGTGAAATAAGTTAGGAAGACTTGCTGCACCATGCTCCACATTGCCTCGGCGTCAGAACGTATGCTATCGTTGGAACGGCAACGTGGGATCGTCTATTCTTGGTTGGCACGTTTCGTCGAGATTCCATCCCCGAGGCGGGTTGGCGAAAACACTCCGTAAACAGTTCGCGAAAGATGCCCGATAGTTTCGATGTCGGCGAAGGTTGTGGTGTTGTACTTCGAGACGATGTTGTCCCGGAAGTGGTAGTTGATAGCCATGCCACTGATCCATGTGATGGCGTGCCACTTAGGTGATGGAAAGCGGTCGTGTCAGGATATATTGGCGTGATGGGCGAGACGTGATGTGGGGGTACTCGAGGCAGAAAACCAGGATCTTCTGTACAACGTTCTTGACAGCTGCTACTGCTCGATATTCAAAACGGTGTAAATCTGTATCTTCGACGTTGCACTTGAGGCACAAGGGTGAGTCCATCTACGCGATGCCATGCAGTTACTGTCTTGTACCATATTTTGCCCCTAACGAAAATATACTACGTTGCGGTGGTATCAGGGGTGTGTTATAATACATGGATCGTTTTCCAAACTATAGGCGATTAAATGTGGGTTTTGACGTGCTCGATGGGGTTTCAGGGTGGGTACGCTCGGAGAAAGCGGTAGATGTCGCAGGTGGTCGTCTTCCTGGTCCTAAGGAGCTCGGTGCATATATAGCTCTATTCAAAAAGAAACGGCGGATGTGCGACATCACAGGTGGGATGTGTGTCAAAGACGTCGGCGGCCGTCTCGAAACAGGTGCGAACTCGGTGGGTAATATTCCAGTGAAACTAGCAGTTTGTCTTTTCCATAACTGGAGCATAGTTGAGTGCCGTGGTCTTGGCTCTCACGTTAACCAGATCCACCATCCCCCTTCGGGAAGATGAGGTCATCACATTGGACTTGTGCATGTGTCCGGAACATGTAAAATACCCGAAAGCCGCCTGTAGTCTGGCCGCCATTCTCGCATTGATGGACAGAATCTGCGCGATGTGGGGTATCCAAGCTGCCAAATGGGTAACGACGAAGGTGACTTTCTGGCACACAATCAGCGGTCGTTGTACTTAATTCTGTGTGTTTGCCCGGATGGGTTGCAGTAGCGCCCGAAAACTGATCGCCGAGATGCGACGAATGTCTCGCGTGTTCACCAATCCGAGACAGCGGAAGCTGTCCATCGGTTGAAACGGACAACGCTGTCCATGGGAATACCACGGCCAATCTTTATGGCGGATGATTTTATGACGTTCATAGCGCTCCCAGCTCCTGCACTGTAACAGGTAATCCATTGCATCGTAGCTTGTACGTCGGCCGCTGTACGTACGACGAGAGCCAAGTCGTCCACATAGGTTCGGCAACAGAACACATGGTCCCGAAGTGGAATACTTGTCGAGCGTCGCCGAAATCCGTAAATGAGTGGTCCTTCGCATTGGCATAAAGAACCGTCGACAGTGGACAACTGGACAACCCTGCCGTACTGAGGATTCGATCCCCTTATGTTCTGTAAGTCTACCGTTGACGGGGAACCTGGACGTTGCCCCACGAAGGAGCCGCATAATCGCCTGCGTGGAAGTCGGAGAAATCGCCAACCGGTCCATCACAGCGTTGAGGAATGCAGGATTGACACAGTCAAACGCTTGGTTGAATTCCATGGATATTAGTGAACCTGGCAGTCGCGAATGTGTTGCCGCAGCAATCACATCTCGATAATCACTGTGGACAGTCTGTTCTTATCGCCGACTGAGGACTTTTGTTCGTTGCAAACAGTTTCTCGTAATCCATGATTGCACTGCTAGAAGACCGGTGAAAATCCTGAAATCGGAATTGAGAAACGTGATCGGCCTATAATGATCGAGTCGTGTTCTCCCTGCAGGTTTCTGTACTAGTATGAGTAAGACTTTCAGGGATGTTGGTGGCGGGAGTGCAGCACCGTTCGCAGAATATGTCACCATCTCTGCTGAACCTGAGCTTCCCTTATCGACTCAAAACTCCACATGACACAGTGTCTACGATCCTATCGCTGGCAAGATTACTTTGATGCCCCTAACAGGGTTAATAAAACAAACGTGTTCGACGTTAGTGTTTTCGTTGTTTTGTCCGTCTGTGCTTTTCATCACGATCCGCTGCTGAAATAATATTAACAAATCTAATCCCCAACTGCAAATTCCTTTGACGACAGCTAAATTACCTTGCAGAACAGAAATCACAGTTGGCGAATAAATTATCAACATTAATAGAGCTGCAGATCGTCGCGAATGTCTGCTTGGCTGAGGGGACAGACACTGCAAAAATAAGTGCACTACTGGCCATTAAAATTGCTACACCACGAAGATGACGTCTACAGACGCGAAATTTAGCCAACAGGAAGAATATCCTATGATATGCAAATGATTAGCTTTTCAGAGCATTCACACAAGGTTGGCGCCGGTGGCGACACCTACAACGTACTGACATGAAGAAAGTTTCCAACCGATTTCTCATACACAAAAAGCAGTTGACCGGCGTTGCCTGGTGAAACGTTGTTGTGATTCCTCGTGTAAGGAGGAGAAATGCATACCATCACGTTTCCGATTTTATTAAAGGTCAGATTGTAGCCTATCGCGATTGCGATTTATCGTATCGCGACATTGTTGTTCGCGTTGGTCGAGATCCAATGACTGTTAGCAGAATATGGAATCGGTGGGTTCAGGAGGGTAATACGGAACGCCGTGTTGGGTTCCAACGTCCTTGTATCACTAGCAGTCGAGATGACAGGCGTCTTATCCGCATGGCTGTACCGGATCGTGCAGCCACGTCTCGATCCCTGAGTCAACAGATGGTGACGTTTGCAAGACAACAACCATCTGCACGAAGAGTTCGACGACGTTTGCAGCAGCGTGGACTATCAGCTTGCAGACCATGGCTGTGGTTACCCCTGACGCTGCATCACAGACAGGAGGGCCTGCGATGGTGTACTCAACGACGAACCTGGGTGTACGAATGGCAAAACGTCATTTTTTCGGATGAATGCAGGTTCTGTTTACAGCATCATGATGGTCGCATCCGTGTTTGGCGACATCGCGGTGAACGCACATTGGAAGCGTGTATTCGTCATCGCCATAGTGGCGTATCACCCGGCGTGATGGCATGGGATGTTATTGGTTACACGCCTCGGCCACCTTTTTTTCCCATTGACGGCACTTTGAACAGTGGACGTTACATTTGAGATGTGTTACGACCCGTGGCTCTACGCTTCATTCGATCCCTGCGAAACCCCACATTTCAGCAGGATAATTCATGTTGCAGGTCCTGTACTAGCCTTTCTGGATACAGAAAATGTTCGACTGCTGCCCTGGCCAGTACATTCTCCACACCTCTCACCAATCGAAAACGTCTGGTCAATGGTGGCCGAGGAACTGGCTTGTCAGAATACGCCAGTCACTACTCTTGATGAACTGTGGTATCGTGTTGAAGCTGCATGGGCAGCTGTACCTGTACACGCCGTCCAAGCTCTGTTTGACTCAATGCCCAGGCATATCAATGCCGTTATTACGGCTAGAGGTGGTTGTTCTGGGTACTGATTTCTCAGGATCTGTGCACCCAAATTGCGTGAAAATGTAATCACATGTCAGTTCTAGGATAATATATTTGTCCAATGAATACCCGTTTATCATCTGCATTTCTTCTTGGTGTAGCAATTTTAATGGCCAGTAGCGTATTATAAGCGCAGAAGGGCAAAACGAGGATAATACTTCTAACGTTGAACACGCTTTTGTCATTAATACTACTGCGGGAATCCAAATAATGGTGCTTATAACAGGGGACGTAGACGATTCAGAGAGAGAGAGAGAGAGAGAGAGAGAGAGAGGGGGGGGGGGTAGCCGATACAGTTACCTGACCACTCACGGTAAGAAGGAAATCCGGATTCGAATCCAGGTCGGGCACAAATTTCCATGTGTCACCAGTAAGTAATATCTCCGTAAGAGATACATCTGTGTGAAGCAGTTGTTGAGAAGAGAGTGAGACAAGGTCACAGTATATCAGAAATTTTATTCGACCTGTACACTGAGCAAGCAGTAAAGGAAACCAAAGAAGAATTTGGAGAAGGAATTAAAAGTCCTGGGAGAAGAAATAAAATCTTTAAGGTTTGCTGATGACATTGTAATTCTGTCAGAGAGGGCAAAGGACCTGGACGAGCAGTTGAACGGAATGTGAAGTGTCTTGAATGGAAGATGGAAGAAGAATATCAAGAAGAGTAAAACAAGGCTAATGGAGTGTAGTCGAATTAAAGAAGGTGATGCTGAGGGGATTAGATTAGGTGACGAGACTTTTAAAGTAGTAGACGAGTATTGCTATTTGGGCAACAAAATAACTGATTATGACCGAAATAGATTGGATATAAAATGTAGCCTCTCAACGGCAAGAAAAGTGTTTCCATACGAAAGTAATCTGTTAACGACGAATATAGATTTGAATTGGTCTTCTAGAAGTATTTGTATGGAGTGTGGCCTTGCATGTAAGTGAAACACGAACAATAAACAGTTTAGACAAGAAGAAAATAGAGGCTTTAAATTGTGGTGCTACAGAAGAACGCTGAAGATTAGATCGGTAGATCACGTAACTACCGAATAAAATTGGAGAGAAATGAAATTTGTGGTTCAAATGGCTCTAAGCTCTATGGGACTTAACACCCACCGAGCGAGGGGGCGCAGTGGCTAGCACACTGGACTCGCATTCGGGAGGATGACGGTTCACTCCCGTGCCCGGCCTTCCTGATTTAGGTTTTCCGTGATTTCCCTAAATCGCTTCAATCAAATGCCAGGATGGTTCCTTCGAAAGGTCACTGCAAACTTCCTTTCCTAATCCGATGAGACCGATGACCTCGTTGTCTAGTCTCCTCCCCCCAAAACAACCCAACCAACCCAACTTAACTCCTGAGGTTATCAGTCCACTAGACTTAGAACTACGTAAACATAACTAACCGTAGGACATAACACACATCCATGTCCGAGGCAGGTTTCGAACCTGCGACCGTAGCAGCCGAGTGGTTCCGGGCTGAAGCGCCTAGAACCGCTCGGCCACATCAGCCAGCGAAATTTGTGGCACTACGTGACTGGAATAATAGATCGTTTATTAACACACATTCTGAGACATCGTGAGATCAGTAGTTTAGTATTGCAGGGAAGTGTGAGGGGTAAAAATCACAGAAGGAGACGAAAAGATAAATACACTAAGGAAGTAGGTCGTAGTAGTTATTTGGAGATAGAGAGGCTTCGACAGAGTAGAGTAACATTGAGAGCTGCGACAAACCAGTCTTCGGACTGAAGACAGCAACAATGACATAGCTGACATCTAAAATAATTCGCAACTGGCGAATAAATTTCATAATATTAACACAGCTGCAGATCGTCGCTATTGTCTGTTCCTTCAGACATTCATACATACATGAAGGAACAGACGTTGTAGGAATAAGTACGAATTACGTTTCTTGTTACACCATGTCGATAGTCGCGTTCGGGTACACGATTCTCCATATGTACAGATGCTAGAAGCCCTCATCGCATTACGCATTGCAGCAGGTGAGGGTTGTATTAAGCTACGGGAAGTTCCGTCTGTGCTTAGATAGGACCTGTGGCTGTAATCGAAGGTACTTTGTAAACATAACTGTGGAACATCTGCATCCCTTCATGCTTTATGCCTGCCCGACTTGGACGTCATCTTCCAGCGGGATATCTGTCCTTATGAGAAGTCCTGCTGCGTGCTAAATTGGCTTGTGGAGTATGAGAGTGAACTCAAGTTGACGTCCAGCCCACCAAACTCTCCTCATCTGTACCCCCTGAAAAAGATCTATGACGCCATTGGGGGGCCAGCTCGGCGCCCGCAAACCACCATCCAATAATTTACGGGAATTTCGTGACCTGCGTGTAGACTTCAGGTGTCACGTTCCTCCTGAATCCAACTTCTACATCTACATTTACACTCCACAATCCAGCCAACGATGTGTGGCGGAGGGCACTTTACGTGCCACTGTCATTACCTCCCTTCTCTGTTCCAGTCGCGTATGGTTCGCGGGTATAACGACTGCCGGAAAGCCTCCGTGAGCGCTCGAATCTCTCCAATTTTACATTCGTGATCTCCTCTGGAGGTATAAGTAGGGGGAAGCAATATATTCGATACCTCATCCAGAAACGCACCTTCTCGAAACGTGGACAGCAAGTTACACCGCCATGCAGAGCGCCTCTCTTGCAGAGTCTGCCACTTGAGTTTGCTAAACATATCCGTAACGCTATCACTCTTACCAAATAACCCTGTGACGAAACGTGCCGCTCTTCTTTGGATCTTCTCTATCTCCTCTGTCAACCTGACCTGGTACGCATCCCACACTGATGAGCAATACTCAAGTATAGGTCAAACGAGTGTTTTGTAAGCCACCTCCTTTGTTGATGGACTACATTTTCTAAGGACTCTTCCAGTGAATCTCAACCTGGCACCCGCCTTACCAATAATTAATTTTATATGACCATTCCAAAAATTGTTCAAATGGCTCTGAACACTATGGGACTTAACTGCTGTGGTCATCAGTCCCCTAGAACTTGGAACTACTTAAACCTAACTAACCTAAGGACATCACAGACATCCATGCCCGAGGCAGGATTCGAACCTGCGACCGTAGCGGTCACGCGGTTCCAGACTGTAGCGCCTAGAACCGCACGGCCACTCCGGCCGGCTATGACCATTCCACTTCTAATCGTTCCGCACGCATACTCCCAGATATTTTACAGAAGTAACTGCTACCAGCGTTTGTTCCGCTATCATATAATCATACAATAAGGGATCCTTATTTCTATGCATTCGCAATACGTTACACTTGTCTATGTTAGGGGTCAGTTGCCACTCACATTACATTTGTCTATGTTAAAGGTCAGTTCACACTCCCTGCACCAAGAGCCTATCCGCTGCAGATCTTCCTGCATTTCGCTGCAGTTTTCTAATGCTGCAACTTCCCTGTATACTACGGCAACATCCGCGAAAAGCCGCATGGAACTTCCGAACTTACCGGATGCACACCACGCAGAATAACTAATGTATTGCCTTCCAGCGGAGGACCAGCACGGCACTAAGCCAGGGGCATTAATAATTTGGCTCATCATTGTCTGCCGACTAATAGTGACTGCCTGTGACTCCTTCCACGCCGATGGGTCTATAGCGCTTACATGTGTTTCGCTATGATCCGCTTCTTGCTTTGTATCTCCTTGTCCATCGTCGAATAAATGCCGAGTTGCCGACGCTATCCTTATTTGACTTTCTGACCTTCGGATGTCGGCAGGAAACAGGAGGATATTTATGGCATCCCTAATAAAAAGTATACTACGGCGCGCGTAAGACTGTGTGCCCGAGGGAAACAATCTAGCTGGAAGAGAAACGTCGAAGAAAAATTTGTGCCGACGAGAGAGTATTGACGAGACGGGCAGCTAGCGAGTAGACGGACTGCCGGACTACTCGGAGCAGAACGGCCCTCATTAGGAGAAAAAGCGCAGCGACAGGTCTTTCCGAGTTGTTAATTAAATACTGTAACTCGCTCTCATTAGCAGCTGCGACTAGCGCCGGGCTGTTGCGTGCCGCTGCAGCTCCGTCTCGCGGCCGTGGCTGGCCTTTGTCGGCACATGTTCAGCACGCCGCTGCGGGGGACGACTTTCGATGTGCAGCCGAGGTACTACCTCTGCCGCCTCTGAGCTCTACGTTCAGCTAGACTTGTTAACATTGTGCGCTACGAGTGCCTGTATTTGTCCTGTACCAGTACCTGTACCTGTGAAAAAATCTTTGAAAACGCTGGGGCGAGTTTAATCCATGGTAAAATAATACACATATTTGTGGAGCGAGTGAGGTAGGAAGTGGGCGTATAATTGGTGGAACGAAGTAAAAGGAAATTTAAGGCACTGCACTGTGTACGTAACAGGGACCAGGAACTGGAAACTAAGAGCCTGAAGCAACAACGCCATTATTTCAGTAGCTGCAAGAGACGTCTCCTAGACTTTGTGGACCACAATGGCACACAGTGTCACATACAATTGGATTTCGTGAATTCAAACTGTTTCGCAAGTGCTTCATTCGGAGACTTGCTACCAAGCCTTCGAACGAAGCACTTGTGAAACGGTATGAATTCACGAAATCCAGGGATTATGGCACTGTACGGCATTATCGTTTATTTTGAGAGTTGCTTATGGGGCCTGAAGACGGCAGAGTGGAATGCCGAAACTGGTTGTCAAAAGAAAATAAAATAAAATAACATCTTAGGTACACGCCGGTTGGAAAATTTCATTGATATTAACAATTGCAGTTAAATGGTTTAACTCTAAATATTACGATCCTTCCAAGTATGATGTTCCACTTGAACTAGGAACTAGAATATATTGGCTAACCAACTAAATATCGTACACTGGTTTATCGTCGTCATCGTTTTGTTGATTCTTATTGACTGGGCGTTTTATTTCCTTATTTGATGTGTAAAATCACATGCTAGTTTTTGAAGAAAGTATGTCGGCTTGCAGAAATGAAAAATAGTAAATCTGTCACTTTTTTTCTTCTATTCTGTTTAGTACTCTCCATTCTCCTTCTACAAAAAAATGGCTCTGAGCACTATGGGACCTAACTTCTGAGGTAATCAGTCCCCTAGAACTTAGAACTACATAAATCTAACTAACCTAAGGACATCACACACATCCATGCCCGAGGCAGGATTCGACCCTGCGACCGTAGCGGTTACGCGGTTCCAAACTGAAGTGCTTAGAACTGCACGGCCACTCCGGCCGACTCTCCTTCTAGATGATTATTGTTTCTCAACAATTGAAACAGAACTACAATGACGACCGGAACCCGCTTTCAGAACTGTCGAATAGAACTGGAGTTGTGTGTTTCTCTAAAAATATGTAACAATAAAGGGACTTAAAATAAGTCGCAGCCACTTTATTATAGGCTAGTTTATATAATTTCGATGAAAGGTTCTCATCCGTTGTTACCGATTTATCACGTAACCAAGTCGCTATGGAAGCTTCGTGTTGTATACTGTTACCTTAAATAGCATTCCTGTAAGAAGTGTTGTAATTAGGATATCGTACTTTGTTTTCTTATTTGTGTAGTGTGTCCCAGAACTGCAACATGTCTTCCTATTATTTCGGGTGCATACAGCCTCATTCATATGTCTTCGGAGTCTTTCGGGACGGCATACATGAATAAAATGTTCTCGGTTTCATACCTATTGTTATGTCCTCGTGGCGTTACACTAGTAAAGACACCAATACAGGTATATGAAAAGACCAGAATGTTCTAAGCACACTTTTCACACGATTTCGAATTAAACTTCAGTTTCATAAATAAGCGTATTAACGACTAGTGCATTCTTAAAATAAAATAGGTTTAGAATTAGGTTTGTTCCCTTACCTAATTTTTGCAATCTATTTACAATCAACAAGTCTAGTTATCTAGTTATGCACAAGCATTTCATCTCTATTCTCTTTATGCCGGGGTGTTTTAAACTGATTTCGGTGTCCATATACACTCCTGGAAATTGAAATAAGAACACCGTGAATTCATTGTCCCAGGAAGGGGAAACTTTATTGACACATTCCTGGGGTCAGATACATCACATGATCACACTGACAGAACCACAGGCACATAGACACAGGCAACAGAGCATGCACAATGTCGGCACTAGTACAGTGTATATCCACCTTTCGCAGCAATGCAGGCTGCTATTCTCCCATGGAGACGATCGTAGAGATGCTGGATGTAGTCCTGTGGAACGGTTTGCCATGCCATTTCCACCTGGCGCCTCAGTTGGACCAGCGTTCGTGCTGGACGTGCAGACCGCGTGAGACGACGCTTCATCCAGTCCCACACATGCTCAATGGGGGACAGATCCGGAGATCTTGCTGGCCAGGGTAGTTGACTTACACCTTCTAGAGCACGTTGGGTGGCACGGGATACATGCGGACGTGCATTGTCCTGTTGGAACAGCAAGTTCCCTTGCCTGTCTACGAATGGTAGAACGATGGGTTCGATGACGGTTTGGATGTACCGTGCACTATTCAGTGTCCCCTCGACGATCACCAGTGGTGTACGGCCAGTGTAGGAGAGCGCTCCCCACACCATGATGCCGGGTGTTGGCCCTGTGTGCCTCGGTCGTATGCAGTCCTGATTGTGGCGCTCACCTGCACGGCGCCAAACACGCATACGACCATCATTGGCACCAAGGCAGAAGCGACTCTCATCGCTGAAGACGACACGTCTCCATTCGTCCCTCCATTCACGCCTGTCGCGACACCACTGGAGGCGGGCTGCACGATGTTGGGGCGTGAGCGGAAGACAGACTAACGGTGTGCGGGACCGTAGCCCAGCTTCATGGAGACGGTTGCGAATGGTCCTCGCCGATACCCCAGGAGCAACAGTGTCCCTAATTTGCTGGGAAGTGGCGGTGCGGTCCCCTACGGCACTGCGTAGGATACTACGGTCTTGGCGTGCATCCGTGCGTCGCTGCGGTCCGGTCCCAGGTCGACGGGCACGTGCACCTTCCGCCGACCACTGGCGACAACATCGATGTACTGTGGAGACCTCACGCCCCACGTGTTGAGCAATTCGGCGGTACGTCCACCCGGCCTCCCGCATGCCCACTATACGCCCTCGCTCAAAGTCCGTCAACTGCACCTACGGTTCACGTCCACACTGTCGCGGCATGCTACCAGTGTTAAAGACTCGATGGAGCTCCGTATGCCACGGCAAACTGGCTGACACTGACGGCGGCGGTGCACAAATGCTGCACAGCTAGCGCCATTCGACGGCCAACACCGCGGTTCCTGGTGTGTCCGCTGTGCCGTGCGTGTGATCATTGCTTGTACAGCCCTCTCACAGTGTCCGGAGCAAGTATGGTGGGTCTGACACACCGGTGTCCATGTGTTCTTTTTTCCATTTCCAGGAGTGTAGTAGCTCGACCTTCCTCAATCACATTGACTCGATTTACTACTGCAGTGTAGAAAGGAGGGATTTAGTAACCGTAAAAGGAGTGTGCTGCATCCCATAAGGAAAAGAGAGATTTCACCTTTCAAAAAGGCGCGCAATGTTCAGAACAGACATTTAGTTACCTCACATGCATCTGTTTTGGACTTCTGCTCTGCGGGTACCATGTATCTTGTTATACAATCACATGCGATGCGTCCCATTGTCAATAGTCTAATTTTTTATTTTATCATGTCACGAGAAGATATCTTCATGGAATATTCTAGCAAGGTTTACCGATTGATTGTCGGTGTTCGACATGCGTTCGTTGGTTGGTTGGTTTGGGGTACAAAGGGAGCAAACTACAGGGCCATCAGTCACTTTTTCCTGCCGCAAAACAACACCCAAAGTACGTTTGAGAAAGTAAAAGGGGGAAAGGAATGGGCAACCACACATAAAAGGAAATGAATGGAACAAAAACGGGGAAAACATGCACCGGTGGGAAGAGGAGAAGAATGTATTAAAACCATAGAGCAGGTGGTCTGGGCTGGCTGATCCCAAGAATAAAAGAGGATGAGCCAGCCACTCTGCAACACACCAAAATGTCCACCCCAAGAAAATAAGTTGAGATGAACACGTGTAGGGAACAGACGAACACCAAGACAGACAAATGCAAAGAAGAGGTGATAGAGAGTTAAAATGGAGGAAGGGTGGGGGCCTCTGAAGGAAGGCCAAATGCCCACACCTAGATTGAACGATAAAAACCCCCTTCACGATTAACACGTAAAACGAAATCTGCTGTTGAAGCACTGTCGGCCAACACCGAAGGTAGGGTGCTAGGAAGGTTAGATGTCCGCTGCAGAGCGAATAAAACCGGGCAGTCCAGCAAGACGTGGACAACAGTCATATGGTAGCCACAGCAACACCGAGGTGGGTCCTCGCGATGGAATAGGTAACCATGTGTTAGCTACGTATGGCCAATACTGAACCAGCAAAGGACAACAGATTCCCTGCGACTGGTTCGCATGGATGACCACCACACATTCGTCGTCTCTTTGATAGCACGGAGCTTATTTGGTGTACTCAGGATGTGCCATTCAGTATCCCAGATCGCGAAAACTTTGCGGTGGAAGACCGATCGCAAATCGGTTTCCGTCAGGCCAAACCTCAGAGATGGTTTATTGGTGGCCTGTTTGCCAGGTGATTCATTGTCAGGTATTCCGACATGGCCTGCGGTCCAAAAGGAGATCGCTGAGGGTCTACAGTTGCAGAGGGCATAAAGAGACTCGTGGGTTAACAGTACCAAAGGATGTCTAGGGAAGCACTGGTCGAGAACTTGTAGGTTGCTGAAGGAGCTGCTACAAATGACGAAGGACTCACCAGAGCTGGAGCGGATATGATCAAGAGCGCAACAGATGGCAACCAGCTCTGCAGTGAAAACGCTGCAGCCATCCGGCAAGGAGCGTTGTTCAGTATGGCCAACGTAACCGTAAGCGAAACCAACAAAACTGTCTACCAGTGATCCATCTGTGTAGATTACTTCTGAGGGCCTCAGGTTTTACTGAGCCTTTGGGGCCTTGCAATAGGTCCAACCGAAACTGTGGCCTAGGTATGGGCCATGGAGGTGTACGGAAGTGGGTGTGGTAAGGGGAAAGGGTCGAGTAATGAAGAAGTGACAGGACATGGCCGGCGAAGGGATTCCCAGTTCTGGACCACGGTTGTAGGAGATGGATCGCCGTGTTGGGAAAAAGGAGACGTTAATTTGAATGACGAGACGAACTATGTACGAGGGCGGTATAATTTTCGAACAATAATTGTCACCGGAGCCGAAATGGAGGAACGCCAGCTTCCACAAGGAGGCTGTTCACGGGGCTTTATCGGAAGGCTCCAATTATGAGCCGAACTTCACAGTGGTGGATAGGGTCCAGTAGACTCAGTGCACAGGGTGCCCCTGAACCATACAACACGCTGCCATAATCAGCACGGGACTGTATGAGGGCTTGGCACAGATGTAGCAGTGTGTGAGGATCAGCACGCCAGTCGGTGTAGCTCAGGCACCAAATAAGATTGAGGTGACGCAAGCACTTGTCCTTAAGCTGGCGAAGATGGGGCAGCCAACTTAAGTGAGCGTCGAAGACCAGTCTCAGAAAACGGTAAGTCTCCACCATGTCTAGTAGTTGGTCACCGAGATAAAGTTATGAATGCGGGTGGACTGTTCGACAACGACAGAAGTGGATGATACAAGTTTTGGCGGCCGAAGACTGAAAGCCGTGATTGACGGCCCATGACTGCATCTTCCGCATAACTATCTGCAGCATGCGTTCAGCCGCAACAGTAGAAGAGGAGCAGAATGAAATACAAAAATCGTCAGCGTATAGGAGGAAAGAGACTGACAATCCTACTGCTGATGCGAGACCACTGACAGCAATTAATAAGAGTGGCACAAACAGGACAGACGCCCCTTGCGGGACCCCATTCTCTTGTATATGGGGTGCACTGTGGGAAGCACTGACGCGGAATCGGAAAGAGCGGTGCCACAAATAGTTCTGTATAAAAATCGGGAATGAGCTGCGGAGACCCCAGTCATGAGGAGTAGCGAGGATGTGGTGTCGCCAAGTGGTAGCGTAGGCCTTCGTGAGGTCGAAAAAGATGGCAGTAATGTGCTATCGCCGGGAAAAGGCTTATCGAATGGGAGACTCCAGGTACACCAAGTTGTCGTTGGTGGAGCGTCCTTGGCGAAAACCGCCCTGTAACGGAGTCATAAGGTCCCGAGACTCAAGGAACCAACACAAGCGCTGTGTCACCATACGTTCGAGCAGATTTCACAGTATGTTGATGAGCCCTATGGTACGATAGCTGTCAACGTCTAGAGGGTTCTTCCTGGGCTTTAACAGTGGACTGATGGCACTTTCCCGCCATTGCAATGGGAATTCGCCATGGCTCCAAATGCGTTTGAAGACAGCAAGGAGGAGGCGTTGGAAATCCGCTGACAGATGTTTGAGCATTTGCGAATGGATGCGGTATGAGCCAGGGGATATGTCAGGACAGTCGGAAAGGGCAATGAGAAATTCCCACTCACTAAAGGGAGCCTTATAAGGCTCAGGGTGGTGTGGAGTGATAGACAGGTGTTGTCCCTCGACCCTCCGTTTGAGGAGACGAAAGGTAGAGTGCTAATTCTCCGATGCAGAGATGCGAGCATAATGCTCAGCAAGACGATCTGCAATTACATCTGGATCGGCAGATACAGCTCCATTTTTCGAAATTCCAGCTTCACCTGCTGGGACCTGATAGCCGTAAAGTCGGCGGAGCTTGGTCCAAACCTGGGAGGGGGAGATTCATGTTCCAATGGTTGAGACATGCGTTCCCAACACTCCTGCTTCCTTAATTTGTTGAGAAAGCTAACCTGGACACGGAGCCATTTAAGGGCAATAAAGTTCTCCAGGGAGGGGTGGCACTTACGACGTTGGAGGGCCCGCCTACGTTCTCTAATGGCTGCAGCGATTTCCGGTGACCAACCAGGCACATACTTTCGCTGGGGACAACCAGATGAATGAGCGATTGCTAATTCAACAATGGTAGTAGTGACGACATGGATAACTTTGTCGATGGTGGCTTGCAACGGATACTCAACGTTGGTAGCAGATGTGAAAGTGTCCTAGTCAGCCCTGGGAAGAATCCACCTGGGTAAGTGGCGAGATAAGAGACGCTTGGGTATGCTTTCATTAGTTGGGTTCGTACATAGTAGGCGGAATTCTTCTTCTTCGTCTCCTTTCTTTTTTTCCTTTGCATGTTACTCCACTCTGGTGTCGTCAGAGGAACAAGGTTCCATGTCATAATTGGTACCTCGCGACGGAACCACAAGTAAGGACACATAAACGAATGAGAGAGGTCAGAGTACACTCGTTCTCAAAAGGACCCATACGCCGCCGCTGCTGAAAGTGTCGTTAGGTGAGAGCGCTTACGGCGACAGCGTGCTCCTACTTCAGATACAGCATCGTGATTTGCATCGAAAGTGTGTACTGTATGGGGCTTAAAGTCAGTTGTACACTGAGAGAAGAGACTATCTTTCTGAACTGTATCATGTGATAAGTTATGTGTTTAGCGACAGTAACAAATACATATGTCTTCCTACAGGGATTGCTTCGATCGTAAGTATCCTATCTTTCTCTGATCTTAATAAACTGATCTATTGTTTTGTATGTGTTGTAGTACCTTCTCAACCTGCTGCTGAAGTAAATCTAGGCATCCTAGAACCTACCACAGTACCGTCGCGAACATATAAAGTGCTTACTTCGTCCAGCTCTAGGTCTAAAGTCTACGTATTTGGCATTGTTATAAGGATTGAAGCAATGTTAGAGGTAGTTGGTGACTTCTTCTTCTTCTTGACGCCAGCACTCCCACAGGATGGAATGCGTGAACGTCATCTGTCTGTATCTGGATTAAATCCATGATGAAACAATATCAAGGCATGGAAGTAGTCCAACCATTAGTATGCTTGAAGGTGACAAGGGGATTATCAATTTCGAAGTGTATCGCATCAGCTGCTAGACCGCCTTACATAGGCACAGAGTACCTTATTTAGTAACTGAGTGTATTACAAACTCCTGATGATGTCACTGGAGTCAGGATAAGGCTGTATTTCTAAGTCGTGGTTTCAGTAGGCTGGTACTGTTTACGTACAGTGGGAGAAGAGACTATCATTCTGAACTGTTATCAAAAAAATGTTGAAATGTATGTGAAATCTTATGGGACTTAACTCGTAAGGTCATCAGTCCCTAAGCTTACACACTACTTAACCTAAATGGTCCTAAGGACAAACACACACACCCATGCCCGAGGGAGGGCTCGAACCTCCGCCGGGACCAGTCGCACAGTCCATGACTGCAGCGCCTTAGACCGTTCGGCTAATCCCAGGCGGCAAACTGTTATCACGAGATACGTTATGTGTTTAGCGACAGTAACAAATACATATGTCTTTCTATAGGGACTGTTTTAATCTTAAGTATTCTATCTTCTCCAGGCTTTAGTAAAGTGATCTATTATTCTGTATGTGTTGTAGTATCTTTTCGATCTTCTGAAGAAGTAAATCTACGCTTACTAGAACCCATTACAGTGCCGTAGCAAACGTATAGTGTATTTTCGTCCAGGACTACATCTAGAGTCTACTTGTTCGGTGTTTTAACAATTGAAGCAACGTTAGTGCTATTTGATGGCCGGATGCACTTCCTGACGTCAGCACTTCCACGGGGCGGAATCTGTGAACGTCATTCCTCTGTGTCTAGAATAAACCCAGGACGACAAAATAATTCCAGGGCTTGGAAGTAGTACAATCACTTGAATGATCTAAGATGACAGGGAGACAATCGAGTTCGAAATGTATCGCTTAAGTGAGCCTGACTGCCCTAGATAAGCGTACAGAACCTTCATTAACAACTGAGAGCATCAAAAACTCCAAACGATTGAAAGTTTACCGTCTTACCTCCGTGCCTAGGGACGTCAGATGAAAGTTGATGTCAAGCCCTGAATCAAAATTGCGCAACGGATAACTGGGGAGGGGAGTTTGAGAGCGCTTCCTAGAGAGCGTGCCTTTTCTCTACGATACTAGGCAAGGGGCTGGAGGGCTCACACGCTGATGTGTGGGTCTCTGCATTCTATAGCTTTTATTTTAAATAAATTCCTTTAACTCGACTTCTTTGTGATTTTTAAGGTATGTTAAAGATTGATGACAGTTGATTGCCAATTTATTTTAAACATTATCTCTCGACTTAACAGCGATAGCAGCAATTGTTTCAGTTTACAGGTATTACAATTTTACAACTTTCAGCTCGGGTGTATTATATACTAATCAGCACGCACATTTCTACGGTTAAGACGGAATTGCGTTGACCAAATGTATACCACGGACGCCTCCCAATATTTTACATAGGACACAGGGGGTCAAATTTCCTAAATTAACGAGATCATTCATTTCCTTACACAATCCGAAGCTGGAAATAAAAGAATTAATACAAATATTCAAATACCTCTCTTCCATGCTTGAACATTGAGACAGACGCACTGAGGGCACGTCTGCTCACTTACCCGTCTTCTGTAACACTCCTAGAATATCGCGGGCACCCGGAGGTCCCGGTGGAGGGGGTGGTCTAACCACTTGGCCGTGACCAAACTCTCCACCCCAAATCTTGTGACACTGGAAACCCTTTAGCTTTTACCTGCCTGTGCTGTCTCTCTGATCCCCTAGCCGGGAGTAAGGTTGGCACTACTATAACTACAGAACTACTTCCCAACAAAGATTTGGCCACGCTTTACGGAAAGGCGTGAGGAGGATTAGGAAAGTTCATGTGCAGATTCACATGCACGTACAAGAAATGAATAATACACGAGACATATAAATACGTATTATGAAGCCTGACACATTTCTTTCCACCCGTCCACATGGGTTCTGTTGCACCCGCGGCCGGCCGTGTCGTGTAATAAAATTGGCTCTGTTTCTATTTCCCGGCGCGAGCGAGCAGCGAAACCTGCTGCTTATAGAGCGGAAACTACTGTACCGTTTCACGATGTAACTAACATTGCACCCCACTGCAGACAAGATAAGGCTGTATTTCCAAGGAGTGGTTTCGGTAGGCTGGCACTGTTGATGTTGTGCCGTGATTCCGCGGCGTGTCTTGCTTCTTGCGCCTCCCAGCCGGCCCCGTTAGCGCTGCTATCACCCTGGACTTGGATACGGGCACAGCGGCGTTTGCGGAGCTCATGGTGCCGCTTCGGGCCAGCTTAACACGGGGTGAGAAGGGAGCATTGAGTCTTAGGCTGACCAGCACTCAAGTCTGGAGTCTGGAACTGACCGGCGGGTGCGCAGGAGGCGGCAGTAATGCATGTGTCTGCAACCAGAGGCGCGCGGCGGACTTCATTCCGGTGGCGCCAAAGGACGGCCTCCCGGAGTTATCCTGCGAACAGAAGGGGCTGTCCCTCTTGCCTGCCTGCCTCAAATAGGGCCGTACATTCAGTGCGGTCGCTGACAGCGGAGCAGCTGGAGCAGTCAGTAGGTGGAGGGTCAAGAACGGGCAGCCTTCTTCAGTTTGGTGTACCACGGAGCCGTCTACGGGAGCTCACTGACGGGGCCACTGTGTGGGCAAAAACATCCCAGTGCAGCGTCTCTTACTGAGTGGGAGATCAGCAGTTCTAGTACAGCACTACCTGGATGCTGTAGCGGCTGAAGGCAGTATTTTTTTCGGTCGAGTGATGCAGCACAGTGTGCGGGAAAAGTACACTACTGGCCATTAAAATTGCTACACCACGAAGACGACGTGCTACAGACGCGAAATTCAACCGAAAGGAAGATGATGTTGTGATATGCAAATGATTAGGTTTTCAGAACATTCACACATGGTTGGCGTAGGTGGTGACACCTACAACGTGCTGACATGAGGAGAGTTTCCAACCGATTTCTCATACACAAACAGCAGTTGACCGGCGTTGCCTGGTGAAACGTTCTTGTGATGCCTCGTGTAAGTAGGAGAAATGCGTACGGTCACGTATCGGACTTTTATAACGGTCGGATTGTAGCCTATCGCGATTGCTATTTATCGTATCGCGACACTATTGCTCGCGTTGGTCGAGTCCAATGACCTTTAGCGGAACATGGAATCGGTGAGTTCAGGAGAGTAATACGGAATGCCGTGCTGCATGCCAACGGCCTCGTATCACTAGCAGTCGAGATGACAGGCATCTTATCCGCATGGCCGTAACGGATCGTGCAGCCACGTCTCGATCCCTAATTCAACAGATGGGGACGTTTGCAAGACACCCACTATCTGCACGAACAGTTCGACGAGGTTTGCAGCAGTATGCACTATCAGCTCGGAGACCATGGCTGCGGTTACCCTTGACGCTGCATCACACACAGGTGCGCCTGCGATGGTGTACTCAAAGACGTACCTGGGTGCACGAATGGCAAAACGTCATTTTTTTGGATGAATGCAGGTTCTGTTTATAGCATCATGATGGTCGCATCCGCGTTTGGCGACATCGCGGTGAACGCACATTGGAAGTGTGTATTCGTCATTCCCATACCGGCGTATCCCCCGGCGTGATGGTATGGGGTGCCTTTGGTTACACGTCTCGGTCACCTGTTGTTCGGATTGACGGCACTTTGAACAGTGGACGTTACATTTCAGATGTGTTACGACCCGTAGCTCTACCCTTCATTCGATCCCTGCGAAACCCCACATTTCAGCAGGATAATGCACGACCGCATGTTGCAGGTCCTGTACGGGCCTTTCTGGATACAGAAAATGTTCGAATGCTGTCGTGGCCAACACAGTCCCCAGATCTCTCACCAATTGAAAACGTCTGGTCAATGGTGCTACTGGCTCGTCACAATACGCCAGTCACTTTTCTTGATGAAGTGTGGTATCGTGTTGAAGCTGCAAGGGCAACTGTACTTGTACACGCCCTCCAAGCTGTGTTTGACTTAATGCCCAGGCGTATCGAGGCCGTTATTACGGCCAGAGGTAGCCACCTCTGGCCATACTGATTTCTGAGGATCTATGTACCCGAACTGCTTGTTAATGTAATCACATGTCAGTTCTAGCATAATATATATGTCCAATGAATTCCCTCATCTGCATTTCCTCTTTGTGTAGCAGTTTTAATGCCCAGTAGTGTAGTAAATGAGTCGTATTAACAATAATGTTGCACGCGGAAGGTGTGAGGGTACTGTGGGGCGTGTTGTGGTTGTTACGTGGTGGCATGCTGCGCGTGTCGATGTTATCCTTAAAAGCGAGACCCCTACTTATTTGGCTATTGCGTGCTGTGGGTGTGAGTGATTTTGTGTGTGCCATTGTACAAAATTCTGTTACTATTACGCTGTGAGCGTGGCTGATTTTGGATATACAGGTAGCATTGCAGTTATCTCGTTATGTTACCCAACAAGAGTTATATATTTGGTACTCGACATTGTACAGATATCTGCGTACTTAATCGTTTACGTGATTGACAGTTGTTGTTGTTGTTGTTGTTGTTGTTGTCTTCAGTCCTGAGACTGGTTTGATGCAGCTCTCCATGCTACTCTATCCTGTGCAAGCTGCTTCATCTCCCAGTACTTACTGCATCCTACATCCCTCTGAATCTGCTTAGTGTATTCATCTCTTGGTCTCCTTCTACGATTTTTACCCTGCACGCTGCCCTCCAATACTGAATTGGTGATCCCTTGATGCCTCAGAACATGTCCTACCAGCCGGTCCCTTCTTCTTGTCAAGTTGGGCCACAAATTCCTCTTCTCCCCAATTCTATTCAATACCTCCTCATTAGTTATGTGATCTACCCATCCAATCTTCAGCATTCTTCTGTAGCACCACATTTCGAAAGCTTCTATTCTCTTCTTGTCCAAACTATTTATCGTCCACGTTTCACTTCCATACATGGCTACGTTCCATACAAATACTTTCAGAAACGACTTCCTGACATTTAAATCTATACTCGATGTCAACAAATTTCTCTTCTTCAGAAACGCTTTCCTTGCCATTGCCAGTCTACATTTTATATCCTCTCTACTTCGACCATCGTCAGTTATTTTGCTCCCCAAATAGTAAAACTTCTTTACTACTTTAGGTGTCTCATTTCCTAATCTAATTCCCTCAGCATCACCCGATCTAATTCGACTACATTCCATTATCCTCGTTTTGCTTTTGTTGATGTTCATCTTATTTCCTCAAGACACTGTCCATTCCGTTCAATGTATGTCATAATTATTTGATAATTTTACTTCACTTTTTACAATGATTGTTCACAATTACTTGCCACGAAATTTTCTGAAACATGGGTTTATGCAGAGTGGTATTTGACAATATGTACAAACACAGCGAGTGCTCTTTTCCGCAGCTTTCGTTCTACAATGACGCCACGTCCAGTAGGTTTCTCCTAAAATGGGTTGATGCTCCCCTACAGCCACATTCCGTTCAACTGCTCTTCCAAGTCCTTTGCTGTCTCTGACAGAATTACAATGTCATCGGCAAACCTCCAAGTTTTTATTTCTTCTGATTGACAGTAGCTTGCCTTTATTCACTATTCAATGATCGGAGTGGTCGTACACCTAATTTAGTTGAGTGCTAACGTAAGTAGCCTTTTTAAGTAAGAGAGATATTCTTTGGTTTGTGGTCCTTTGATTAATGGTAGAAGCTATTTTATTCTCATTTTCTTGCTCTATCCAGGGGTCATATTTTGTAAACAATTATTGTAGTTAGGTCAATTCTATCTACCGGGGCGAATCTGTTTCAGTTTCGTTTTCATTGTACTAGAAGTAATTTATGCTCTTATTCTCTTGTTGAGCCCTGCCTCCTAGAACTGTACTGATCTGTTCAATAAGTTCCGTTTGCTATCACTGCTCTGTTCTCAAGACCAATAATTTATGTCTAATAAATTACTTGTGTAACGGACCTCCACAATCCCCACACTAAATCCCACCCAAACCATACGCTAGAATCTGACTTCGTCATCTTGGTTCTGCATATTAGCGTGATACAGAATAACTCATGAACCGGCAAATAGCGAATGCAAACAGCACGACGACTTCAGCACGTGTCGGCTAGGAGCAGTCGTTTGCTGGAAGCAAACTAAGAGTGTTCTCAGACATGGTGGTGAAGTGAAAGACGGAACTACAATGATGGCTGTTGCGAGGTTGTATTTAGTGAAGAGAGCCAGTTCTATCAACTCGTCGGTAAACACCACTTGTGTGTGAAATATCCACCAGCAAAACTACAGATGCAACGGACAGCGACGAACTAGAACAAGTGTGTACACTGATGTGAAGGTATCCGTGTCTTGTTAGCACACTACACCTCCTAGTGATAGAAGACGCCGTTCGGAACACGAACAAACCCATCCGACTGACTTTTCTACAACGATGGAGGAATCTGCCCTTTCGGTAAGATAACGGCGGCGTCAAGAGTTTTCGCACAACATGTTTTATTAATTTCAACGGCAGGTGAAAGTAGCGAGGAATATTTTTTGAAGAGATTATTAGTAATACGTCTGAAGTCATTTCGATGCGCAATTTGATGCATACACTGGAGTTGGTGGAAGGTAGATTAGATGCGGGGAGGTGCAATGTTTACATACATTACCTCAGTATTGTGTATCATTAGAAGCGGTCTAACAAAATTTCACGATTAGCATCGCTGACCACTTCTTCGTGGGAAAAGCTGATAATTTTTTTTTAGTACGGCTCTGAGCACTATGGGACTCAACTGCTGTGGTCATCAGTCCACTAGAACTTAGAACTAATTAAACCTAACTAACCTAAGGACATCACAAACATCCATGCCCGAGGCAGGATTCGAACCTGCGACCGTTGCAGCAGCGCGGCTCCGTACTGGAGCGCCTAGAACCGCACGACCACCGCGGCCGCCTTTTTTTTTTAGTATACTAACAATAATGTTAACCAACTGGGACGGTTGTATCAAGTGGCAATGCCACTGCAGGATGGATTTCAATTATAGCCTTGTCTTCAGAGATAAGGGCTAAACCGAAAAAAAAATTAGGGTACGTCAGCTGCTACGAATATTATATCTAAGATCTGAGGTTGATCTCCGCTCAATCAATGGCTTTTATCGCTTCTTTCGCATCTAGCGATATTCTTAAAGCGAAAAATCCGGAACTGCCTCTTCGTCCAGTGTCCACGTTTAACTGTAAGTCGTCCTCTCAAGGTAATACACCACTGGCCATTAAAATTGCTACACCAAGAAGAAATGCAGATGATAAACGGGTATTCATTGGACAAATATATTATACTGGAACTGACATGTGATTACATTTTCACGCAATTTGGGTGCATCGATCCTGAGAAATCAGTACCTAGAACAACCACCTATGGCCGTAATAACGGCATTGATACGCCTTAGCATTGAGTCAAACAGAGCTTGGATGGCGTGTACAGGGCATGGGCAGCTTCAATACGATACCACAGTTCACCAAGAGTAGTGACTGGCGTAGTGTGACAAGCCAGTTGCTCGGCCACCATTGACCAGACGTTTTCAATTGGTGAGAGATGGAGAACGTGCTGGCCAGGGCAGCAATTGGACATTTTCTGTATCCAGAAAGGCCCGTACAGGACCTGCAACATGCTGTCGTGCATTATCCTGATGAAGTGTAGGGTTCCGCAGGGATCGAATGAAGGGTAGAGCCACGGGTCGTAAAACATCTGAAATGTAACGTCCACTGTTCAAAGTGACGTCAATGCGAACAAGAGGTGACCGAGACGTGTAACCAATGACAACCCATACCATCACGCCGGGTGATACGCGAGTATGGCGATGACGAATACACGCTTCCAATGTGCGTTGACCGCGATGTCGCCAAACGCGGACGCGACCATCATGATTCTGTAAAAAGAACATGGTTTCATCCGAAAAATGACGTTTTGTCATTCGTGCACACTGGTCCGTCGTTGAGTACACCATCGCAGGCAATCGCGATAGGCTATAATCCCACCTTTATCAAAGTCGGAAACGTGATGGTACGCATTTCTCCTCCTTACACGAGGCATCACAACAACGTTTCACCAGGCAACGCCGGTCAACTGCTGTTTGTGTATGAGGAATCGGTTGGAAACTTTCCTCTCAGCACGTTGCAGGTGTCGCCAACGGCGCCAATCTTGTGTGAATGCTCTGAAAAGCTAATCATTTGCACATCACAACATCTTCTTCCTCTCGGTTAAATTTCGCGTCTGTAGCACGTCATTTTGGTGGTGTATCTATTTTAATGGCCAGTAGTGTAAGTCTGTTCACAGATCGGAAGAAGTTAAGTGAATACCGGTTCCAGTGGAACCATGACTTATTAGGTAACTTTGTATGAAACATTTAGAGCTGATGACAGTTTTACTTATTATTTATGACATAAAATCAAAATTCGTCACATAGACTAGTTTCAACACTGTCCATACAATGGTATTGTTCACTTAACGATACATAAATTGCTTTCTATTTCTTTCGTAGCACATCTACCACACACAAAGCGCTCAGTCTAGGCAGCTGTTACCTGAGACAAGGCTTTACTCTTCTCCCTGCCGGGATTGCTACGTTTTTCAATCAATAAATTTCTCATAGAAAATAAAGTGAGTCTGGGAAACAAGTTACATGAGAGTAAAGATAGCTTACTCCACGTCATTTCACAACTACACTTGCAACAAGAAACTCCGTTGTGGTGAGCTCAGATTGCGAAAGAATGGGGGAAGGAACTCAGCTGTGTTCTTTTCAAAGGGACTAGCCCAGCATTTACAGGGAGTGATTTAGGGGAATCACAAGAAACCTAAATGGATGTCTGGACGTGGATATCAGCTGCCATTCTCCCGAATGTGAATCCAGTGTGCGAACCACGGCATCACCTTGCTCGCTGCATTACGGAGAGTAAGCAAATCTCTTAAATACTGGGGTAACCGTATAGTGCGCACAAACCACTGCTTTCGTATCAGTTCTAATAGCGTAAAGAAGTTTGTAATGGGATACTTCTGAAGACTATAAGAAAAACGTCGGGCACATTCGCTGAAACAAGTGTGAGGCAGCAAAGAAGCGCGTATACGGCTCCACTTTTCCCCACGTAACAAGTTCTAATCACAAAATTGTGTTTCATATGACACTACTGACCTTACGTTCAGTTTCTACTATGGTAATTACGAGCCATTTTCCTGTCATCAATTTGACCCCAGTGTGCTATTCAGACGTGTTTCCTACTAAAAGAACTGCGTCAGCTGTATAAATAAATCTTTATTCTCTACCGGTTTCGATCACTCTGATCATCATCACTGGAAGAAAAGGCAGATATATTAGATGGAAAACAAACCACCTATCTCTTAGATGTTTCGAAAGTTCTCAACGGTACAGTGACTGTAGATACCCATTTATTATGTATCATGGCGTTAAAAAGCAACAGTCATTCTAAAGTTAAGGACTTTCGAAACATCACCCAAAAAATTAATTGCTTTTCCATCTTTGTCTTTTCTTCCAGTGGTGACGGTCAGACTGACCGAAACCGGTAGATAGTGAAGACTTACTGCTACAGCCAACTGTTAAATATGTTCTCTAAGTATGAGACGGCTGTAGTAAAAAACTCATTAAAATTGTACTGTTTCTTCGTAGTTATATTTTGATTAACTGTTTGTGGAGACTGCAAAACCAACAAATGGTGGTCTGAATCACTATGAAATCGGCGGCTGTGTAGAGTAGTCGAAACAGAAGTAGTGTATAAGACTGCAGAGAGCTTGTACGACGGTAAGTCAAATGAAAACCTCAAATATTATTTATTGTTCGGAAGTCATACAAAGCTGTATCAAATGATTCAAATGGCTCTGAGCACTATGGGACTTAACATCTGAGGACATCAGTCCCCTAGAACTTAGAACTACTTAAACCCAACTAACCTAAGGACATCACACGCATCCATGCCCGAGGCAGGATTCGAACCTGCGACCGTAGCGATCGCCCGGTTCCAGACTGAAGCGCCTAGAAAAGCTGTATCACTTTTTAACATAATCTCCCCCACGCTCAATGCAAGTCCTCCAGCGCTTACAAAGTACATAAATTCCTTTAGAAAAAAATCTTTTGGTAGTCTGCGCAACCACTCATGCACTGCGTGGCGTACATCTTCGTCAGAACGGAACTTCTTTCCCCCCATTGCGTCTTTGAGTGGTCCAAACATATGGAAATCACTTGGTGCAAGGTCTGGTGAGTATGGTGGATGAGGAAGACTCTTCGTTTCCGGTTGGCGGAAGTGATCCCAGGTTTCATCCCCAGTAACGATTCTTGCAAGGAAGCCATCACCTTCTCGTTCAAAGCGCCGAAGAAGTTCTACACAAGCATCAACACGTCGCTCTCTCATTTCAGTAGTCAGCTGCCGTGGCACCCATCTTGCAGGCACTTTGTGAAACTGGAGCACACGATGCACAATATGGTGTGTTGACCCATGACTAGTCTGTAAACATTCTGCAATGTCATTCAGTGTCACTCGGCGGTATTCCTTCGCTATGGGTTCACCTACTGCAATATTGTGTAGAGTCACAACTCGTTGTGCCTGACCTGGACGAGGAGCATCTTCCACTGAAGTCACGCCATTTGCGAACTTCCTACTCCATTCGTAGACTTGCTGCTGTGACAAACATGCACCACCGTACTGGACCTTCATTCGTCGATGAATTTCAGTACGTTTCGCACCTTCACTACGCAAAAACCGAATAACAGAACGCTGTTCTTCCCTGGTGCAAGTCGCAAGTGGGGCGGCCATTTTTAAACTGATACTGCGACGGTATGTATGCATCTGCACTATGCTGCCACCTACAGGCCAATCTGCACGCTGTTTGTAGCACGCTTACCAACTTACGATAACGGCGCGAAATTTCGATTTGTTATTAAAAATTTAATGTTTTCATTTGACTCTCCCTCGTATGTAGGCCCAGCAGTGCGCTGTCGTGTCTAGCTGGAGAGGTCAATGTTACACCACACTCCGTCGGTGCAAAGCTATTAAACGAAGTGGAAACGTGTAAGCACTTGACGGTATGCTGCTTCGAAGTCAAAGAACGAAATATCGAGAAATAAGAGATCGAAAGCGCCAGAGTGATTGATTTCTGAGAAATGAGTTTGTCGTATCGTAACAACGCGGCTTGTAATGGCACACTGCATCGCTGTTATGACTGTGTGGAAACAGTGTATGGGAGAGGGTCCCGCCAGCGACGAGAAGGTACTGAGCCACACTATACGACCAAAGCGTGAGATGGCTGCCATCTTGCCCAAATGGAGAGAAACGACGGAACTGGATAATCCAAAGTTAGGAAGTATGATTTTGTGTTTCGGCGTAAGTATTATGATTTTGTATTTCGACATAAGTGTCATCAAGGAGTTTGAATTAATGTAATTTAAAACGTTTATTTGACGTCACAAACGGTCGTTAAGCCACAGTCACTACAACAATGAAATTTTTAAAAGATTTCATAACTACGATCTTCTTAGTCGTCATTCTCAAATGTAATCACAGACAGTAACGAAGTTTTCCATGTTTGCGATTAAATTTTTTATTACATTGGAAAATGATGACCCAGTGTCTGGAAACTAGTTACATTTTTTAAAAAAATTTCGTTGTTATAATGACTGTGGCTTGACGACGTTTTTGGGGTCAAATAAGATTTTGTGATCCACGGTGTTTATTCGACGTTGGGCACTGCAACGGACGTGGTCATCGTTGGGTGTATGGCCTGTAGACGCCTTCTGCTGCATGTTGGACTGGTAGCATCCACGCCAGAGGATCGGGTCCACTGATCGGGAACCACCAACGACTCATACTACAACTGACACGTGAGTGCCGCCATTGGTGAGTTGAGAGGAAAAATGTGGTGTTTTAATAGGCATCCCGCAGTGATAACTGTGCATGTGTTGGACGCTACCGTGGTAAACGGGCAGACTGCATTGTTGAGCAGCATAGTGGACAAATGCCAAGTGCAGCAGCTTCGGCCGCCGTTTACTACAACTTAAAATTTCGCCTCCTACCTAATGAGGGCAATCTGAACGAAACCACTACGTCACACAAGTTTTAGAGGCCGAGGTACTGCCGTTCCTGCAAACAGTTCCACAAGCAATACTTCAGTAAGACAATGCCCGATCGCATGTATCGAGGAACGCACAAACCCTCGTGAAAGAACAACCTGTACCTGACTCAAAAATTCGCCTGTTATTGAACATGTCTAGGATAGGATCGATAGGCGACCTGTTCATTCTGACCGTGATGAAAACAATGTTGACGGGTCTACAAATGTTGTGGTAGAGTGTGTCCAAACAACACATCAAACCCCTCTTTAATTGCTCGCCAGTCCGCAGCTCGTGGCCGTGCGGTAGCGTTCTCGCTTCCCGCGCCCGGGTTCCCGGGTTAGATTCCCGGCGGGGTCTGGGATTTTCTCTGCCTCGTGATGACTGGATGTTGTGTGATGTCCTTAGGTTGGTTAGGTTTAACTAGTTCCAAGTTCTAGGGGACTGATGACCATAGATGTTAAGTCCCATAGTGCTCAGAGCCATTTGAACCAAGCCAATTGCTCGCCAAGGCGTCTGGAGGGTCTGAATCCATCATGTGGCAGCTTTACACCGTACTGACCTCTCGCCTTCAAAGTGATGTATGATTCTGTAATTATAACAGTTCTTATATTTTCGTGTCTTTAGTCAGTGGAATAAGTTTCTTTGCAATCACCTGCTTCTTTCTTGGTGTTGCAGGTTAGTGGAAGGTGACTGGAATTTCCAGTATACGATTGCATGGGGCATTTCTCAATTTAAAATAGCTTTTCACGTTGAAGGTGAAACGTTAACATAGTTTCGGTCTCGCTGTTATCACGTGAAATGTTACGCCCACGGAACTTCAATTCACTCCCTTAGCCGGAAACCGTGCAGGGCTGTTATAATACGCCGCACAGTACGCGGTCGGAACGGTTTGGCAGACTGCGTGGGACCCTCTTCGCTTGCCGCCGTAGCTGTGTGCCCGCCCACGCGGCGTTATAGAGATGGACGTCCACCCCCGAGACGGGTCATGTTTCACAAGCTCTCAGCTTTGTCGTTCGCTTCCATTATCTGTCCTCTTTTACTCTAGGATTTTCTTTCAATAATTGCCTCCCTGCAGGAGACGAGCTGCTGGCCAATAACAGACGGCCTACCGCTCCGTAGAAAACAGCCATTCCGCTTCGAGCACAGCTCTCGAGCGCTTCTAGTGAATTTCAAACGACCAGCAGTTCCAGAAGGAATAATAAAAAACACAGCAATCCGTAGAACGTAGCTACACTGAGCCTGTTGTGGGGTAGCCATCGAGGGGACACGGAAGGCAATTTTTATCCCTATTCTGCCAATGCTGTTTTACCCTTTGAATAGGTACACTTTCCAAAAGAACTATAAGTAATAAAACAATGAAGTTTTTACTGAATATACATAACGTAAATGCCTCAATTTACAAGTAGAAAGAACATAATACCTCTTGTGGTTTTGAATAAAAAAAAATTTATTCTTTCACAAGTAACATTTACCTTTTTTGTACATTAATTATTATAAAACAGTTATTGATTGTTTGGTGGCTCTCAATTTACTTGTAAAAATTTATTGCCATCTGCAGTACAAAGTGACCAATTTTCACGTTTCTAACCAGTTTAGTTTATCAAATAATTGTACCTGAAAGTAAAAAATTGTAGTTTTGAGAAAAATCCACTTAAAGTTTAATACTGTAATTCTAGTAGAGTTATTGATGAGAATTACTTACCACTAATATTTTTCTGCACAATACTTGCCATCATCTGAATCATACTGATCTTTTCTTCTCTTGGTCCCTCTTCTTTTCTGACTGGCTTCTTTTGTGCATTTTAAATTAGCAATATCTGCTTTTCGGATTCTCTCTTTATCTATTTGCACCCAGGATTTCGCAGTATGTCCACTAGATCTCATACCCAATAATTCTAAAACATCCAGTTTTCTAATTACAGTATCATTGAACCATAAAATAGCATAATATACACCAAATTTGAGGATTGTAAGCTGAACAAATACAGTTTTCGGTAACCGGTTCCAAATGACAGAATTCACACATTCATTTGAATTTTGGGTTTTCCCATGAAGACATTTCTTCAACAAGGTATCTTGACAGAGGTCTCTAAATTTGGGTTTCATTTCATTCATTACTGATGCAGGCAAAGAATGTTTGTGGTCACATCTAGCACGTCTCCTGTACATACTGAAAGTGTCAGGAACATTCTGGCAAAGACAGTCCACTGGATTTTCATTTCTCGAAAGCTTTTGGAAAAAGATAGCCCATACAGCTTTTTTCATGTTTTCTAAATTCCCTACATTTCTTCTTATGGCCAAGCCGTAATAATTCTTTAATCTATCTTTTTCAGCATATGTCAGGCGACTTTTACCACCTATCTTCTTACCATCTTCCAATACTGTTTCTTACTTTTCTTTCATTAATCTTCTCAACCTGAGCCCCATTCTCTTCTGGACTTGCCCAATGCACTCTAATTTAGAAATTGTCGCATTAGGACCATAGGGTTGTTCTTCACATACCCGGTCATAAGCTTTCCGGTCACCGTCCCCAGGCCGGCCGGGGTGGCCGAGAGGTTCTAGGCGCTACAGTCTGGAACCGCGCGACCACTACGATCGCAGGCTCGCTTCCTGCCTCGGTCATGGATGTGTGTGCTGTCCATAGGTTAATTAGGTTTAAGTATTTCTAAGTTCTAGGGGACTGTTGACCTCAGTAGCTAAGCCCCACAGTGCTCAGAGCCATTTTGAACCACCGTCCGCAGATTGCACAGAGCGTAATGAAAACCATTATATCTCACGAAAAAGTTGTATTTATATAAAACAAAAACTGTTTCACGCAGGAAAGCCCAGGTATTTCAAACACGCTAAAATCTAAAAATCCAATTTTTGAAGCCCACTTGCCTTCCGTCTCCCCTTAACGGAATTTAAGTGACACATCGAAATAGTAAAGTTCTGGTGCTACATAGACTGCATTTTCTTTCTAATTTCCGGGTAACTACTCCACTGCAAAAACATAAATGTGTGGCTCTGGTGGCTGCGATATTCCACGGGGTGGGACTAGCTTCAGATCCTCTGAGCGCGCTGTCCTCTGTCCTTGCATATGTACGATAGCTTTTTCGAATGTGTATTTGTACCGTGTAAGAAAGTGAATTGTGTACGCGTGTAGTGTTTAGTTATCTCTGTACTCTACGATGATGATGAGAGAGGGGAGAGGGTAAAATCCAGTGCCATTACATAGCTTACTCCTCTCGAATAATGCCAAGCGGTCGGATCCTATGAGCGGATAGGCATCGACAGCGCCACATGCCATCATTTCGAGAGACACTGTGCAGAGGTTTGAAACGTAATTTCGGACATTGGATCGAAGATGTGATCAAGAAGTTTCCGCCACCGCCTCTCATCCTCTGGCCGGCTAAATACTCACAGTGATAATTTCATACACCACCAGGATTTGAACTGGCTTAACCCCGATTCGTACGCCACTGCAGAGGTGTCCGTTAACGATCTCGGCTACAGAAAAGTGTAGCGGTTACACTGAGGTGGCAGAGAGAGAAAAGAATAAGAAAACGAGGCTAAACATAGAAACAAGTTGCCATGTGGAATTCTACAGTAATGGCAATTTGCCCATTCGCTGCTTTGAAAACGAACACGTCCATAGAAAATCAGACATACGAGCAGGAGTTTGATATCTTGCTCCATTCCTGGTAATAAAACAGAGTAAATCGTGACTCGACAGACAAAATTCAGGAAGTTATTTACGTGTACACTCCTGGAAATTGAAATAAGAACACCGTGAATTCATTGTCCCAGGAAGGGGAAACTTTATTGACACATTCCTGGGGTCAGATACATCACATGATCACACTGACAGAACCACAGGCACATAGACACAGGCAACAGAGCATGCACAATGTCGGCACTAGTACAGTGTATATCCACCTTTCGCAGCAATGCAGGCTGCTATTCTCCCATGGAGACGATCGTAGAGATGCTGGATGTAGTCCTGTGGAACGGCTTGCCATGCCATTTCCACCTGGCGCCTCAGTTGGACCAGCGTTCGTGCTGGACGTGCAGACCGCGTGAGACGACGCTTCATCCAGTCCCAAACATGCTCAATGGGGGACAGATCCGGAGATCTTGCTGGCCAGGGTAGTTGACTTACACCTTCTAGAACACGTTGGGTGGCACGGGATACATGCGGACGTGCATTGTCCTGTTGGAACAGCAAGTTCCCTTGCCGGTCTAGGAATGGTAGAACGATGGGTTCGATGACGGTTTGGATGTACCGTGCACTATTCAGTGTCCCCTCGACGATCACCAGCGGTGTACGGCCAGTGTAGGAGATCGCTCCCCACACCATGATGCCGGGTGTTGGCCCTGTGTGCCTCGGTCGTATGCAGTCCTGATTGTGGCGCTCACCTGCACTGCGCCAAACACGCATACGACCATCATTGGCACCAAGGCAGAAGCGACTCTCATCGCTGAAGACGACACGTCTCCATTCGTCCCTCCATTCACGCCTGTCGCGACACCAATGGAGGCGGGCTGCACGATGTTGGGGCGTGAGCGGAAGACGGCCTAACGGTGTGCGGGACCGTAGCCCAGCTTCATGGAGACGGTTGCGAATGGTCCTCGCCGATACCCCAGGAGCAACAGTGTCCCTAATTTGCTGGGAAGTGGCGGTGCGGTCCCCTACGGCACTGCGTAGGATCCTACGGTCTTGGCGTGCATCCGTGCGTCGCTGCGGTCCGGTCCCAGGTCGACGGGCACGTGCACCTTCCGCCGACCACTGGCGACAACATCGATGTACTGTGGAGACCTCACGCCCCACGTGTTGAGCAATTCGGCGGTACGTCCACCCGGCCTCCCGCATGCCCACTATACGCCCTCGCTCAAAGTCCGTCAACAGCACATACGGTTCACGTCCACGCTGTCGCGGCATGCTACCAGTGTTAAAGACTGCGATGGAGGTCCGTATGCCACGGCAAACTGGCTGACACTGACGGCGGCGGTGCACAAATGCTGCGCAGCTAGCGCCATTCGACGGCCAACACCGCGGTTCCTGGTGAGTCCGCTGTGCCGTGTGTGTGATCGTTGCTTGTACGACCCTCTCGCAGTGTCCGGAGCAAGTATGGTGGGTCTGACACACCGGTGTCAATGTGTTCTTTTTTCCATTTCCAGGAGTGTATTTACTAAGTAGTTTGGTATAAGGGACCGTGACCTCTGGTCGCTCTTGAAAGAGCAGTATTGTATAAGATTTATTAGATTTGTGACCCACGTTATGGTTGCTTATTTGTGAAAACGACTTCAAAACAGCGAGGAAACGTGTGTACAATACAAAAGACATAGTAATGAAACAACCGTCAGAAAAAACACGCAGACCTTTATCACAGTTTGTTCAGTCCGCTCTGCCAGAGTACAGAACAGGACGTAACAAAATATGCAGACCTTATCTCTTATTTTTTAATAAAACAACTGTCAGACAAGAAACGCAAAAATATAGATGCTCCTCAGAGCAGTGCACTTTCCCAGTTCTGTTCCTAATATATATGCTAGTGACTCTTCCGGTAGTATAAGATGTGAGCAAAAGTTGTATTGGCTGATGACACCAATATCACACTCACTGATGTAATACCAGAGGTCCTGTTACAGAAAGCATATAAAACTCTAAAAGATGTTAAAGGTTGAGCGGCAGGTTATAAAAAAAAAAGAGTACCCACTTCAGCACATAGAGGGAAAAACGCCTGCAAATTGGGTACAGATAATAAAACTATAGATTGTGTAACCAGGGAGTAACTTTTAAGACTGATCATTGATTACCATTTAACATGGAATGAACACACAAAGGTGCTAGTAAAATGAATGCCATCATGTTGTTATGCTCTTAACGTTTTGTCATCGGTTTATAAGTGTCATCGGTTTATAAGTGTCAGTACCTTGTGATGACATGCTGTACCTACATACCCTCAGTGCTTCAGTGTGGGATTGTCTTCTCTGGACCGAAGGCACGAAACATGGACAAGAAAGAGTCTGAACTACACTCCTGGAAATGGAAAAAAGAACACATTGACACCGGTGTGTCAGACCCACCATACTTGCTCCGGACACTGCGAGAGGGCTGTACAAGCAATGATCACACGCACGGCACAGCGGACACACCAGGAACCGCGGTGTTGACCGTCGAATGGCACTAGCTGCGCAGCATTTGTGCACCACCACCGTCAGTGTCAGCCAGTTTGCCGTGGCATACCGAGCTCCATCGCAGTCTTTAACACTGGTAGCATGCCGCGACAGCGTGGACGTGAACCGTATGTGCAGTTGACGGACTTTGAGCGAGGGCGTATAGTGGGCATGCGGGAGGCCGGGTGGACGTACCGCCGAATTGCTCAACACGTGGGGCGTGAGGTCCCCACAGCACATCGATGTTGTCGCCAGTGGTCGGCGGAAGGTGCACGTCCCCGTCGACCTGGGACCGGACCGCAGCGACGCACGGATGCACGCCAAGACCGTAGGATCCTACGCAGTGCCGTAGGGGACCGCACCGCCACTTCCCAGCAAATTAGGGACACTGTTGCTCCTGGGGTATCGGCGAGGACCATTCGCAACCGTCTCCATGAAGCTGGGCTACGGTCCCGCACACCGTTAGACCGTCTTCCGCTCACGCCCCAACATCGTGCAGCCCGCCTCCAGTAGTGTCGCGACAGGCGTGAATGGAGGGACGAATGGAGACGTGTCGTCTTCAGCGATGAGAGTCGCTTCTGCCTTGGTGCCAATGATGGTCGTATGCGTGTTTGGCGCCGTGCAGGTGAGCGCCACAATCAGGACTGCATACGACCGAGGCACACAGGGCCAACACCCGGCATCATGGTGTGGGGAGCGATCTCCTACACTGGCCGTACACCACTGGTGATCGTCGAGGGGACACTGAATAGTGCACGGTGCATCCAAACCGTCATCGAACCCATCGTTCTACCATTCCTAGACCGGCAAGGGAACTTTCTGTTCCAACAGGACAATGCACGTCCGCATGTATCCCGTGCCACCCAACGTGCTCTAGAAGGTGTAAGTCAACACCACTGGCCAGCAAGATCTCCGGATCTGTCCCCCATTGAGTATGTTTGGGACTGGATGAAGCGTCGTCTCACGCGGTCTGCACGTCCAGCACGAACGCTGGTCCAACTGAGGCGCCAGGTGGAAATGGCATGGCAAGCCGTTCCACAGGACTACATCCAGCATCTCTACGATCGTCTCCATGGGAGAATAGCAGCCGGCATTGCTGCGAAAGGTGGATATACACTGTACTAGTGCCGACATTGTGCATGCTCTGTTGCCTGTGTCTATGTACCTGTGGTTCTGTCAGTGTGATCATGTGATGTATCTGACCCCAGGAATGTGTCAATAAAGTTTCTCCTTCCTGGGACAATGAATTCACGGTGTTCTTATTTCAATTTCCAGGAGTGTAGTAGTCGGAGTCAGTGCGGAGGGCTATTAAGAAAACTGAGCATTCCTATTGCACTAAGTGAGTATGTCTTCCAATATATGGTTCCACTAATTGTTCGCTACATAACGATGGAACAAGAAAAACTATGGACTTACATTTACCAAGGGAAAACGAAAGGAAAGTATCAAACGCATATTTTCAATCACGAAATAAACTTTCACAATAAGTAGCGCAAAGAAAAGAAAGATATTACCGGATGACATCTGTTCAAAAAAGCAGCAAAAACATTCTTCACAACCAACGCATATTACAATTAATATTACTTGCTGGACCCAGAGTACTGAGTAATAACGAAATGGATTAGCTACACACCCTGCCAAATTCTAGTACATGATCACAATGTATTGGTTTTCCAAGAATGTCGCGTGCCAGGAATTTAAATGGGTGGTAATGACGTTTTGCTGAGGCAGTTTTATTCAGGTGGACAGAGGGAAGAACAGGAATGAAACGTGGAACATACTTCAATATTGGTGGCCCAGAAATTGGTTGTCTAAACAAGCAGGTGTTATCACAAAGTGTGTAGCTACATCTTCATGGGGCAGAGGATGTCCTTAGTGTATGTGGCGATGGAGAACAAAACTACGTTTTCGTAGTATCAGTTATCACGAAATATGTGTGTGTAAATCAAAGAGTATTGTGTAATAGGGACCTGTCGAATGAGAGGGTACAGCTGTTAAGGCACTGACTCCACATTCTGGATGATGAGTGCCGCTCTGCTGGGCCATTCTGATTTTGGGTTCGCATGGTTTTCCTACATCACTTTAAGCAAATACCAAGATGGTACATTGATCAAGACTATGGCCGACAAACTATCCCTTACTTTTAGAGTATACTTCAGTAGTCTGTGTGTATCTATATTCTGAGCTACTGATTTTTATTTTGTAACTGTTACAACTCCCATATAGCTGTGAGATCACCATTGGATGAAATAAATAAATAGAATTAAAATAAAGTAAAATAGATATTAATAAAAAATACCTAAGTAAATGATTAAGGATGAGTGTATGCACCACCGACTCTCCTATCCGTTTAAGAATCTCAAGAGTTTGGAGCACTACTTCTACGTACATGACAATTGTTGTCACCATGGGAGCATCAATCTGAGACCGTAGACTAGGCTCTTCACATACGCCTGAGAAGGAAATGGTGTCGACATTGTGCAATGCAGATGTATAGATAAACTGTCGTAAGGTAACAAACGAAATGTCATTACTTCGTAACGAGCCAGCGTAGTCAAAAAATATGCCTGAACAAATTCGAATGTTTTCCGTGAATTTTTTGTTCACCCTGTGTATATAAACTCGCCACATTTAGGATGAAAATTTCTCTAATTATGTGACGTAGCTGAATGTCGTATGCATGTAATTGCTACTGCTTTATAATATAATATTGATCGACTGATTTTGGAATGTCATTCTGTAAAAACCTCGGCTGCAGAATAGATTACCGTTCAATGTGCTCGATATTATCTTCACTACTACTATCGACCGTTAAGGTTATTTATACTCAAAGGATATAGAATGCTTTTGTTTGTATAAGCCGAGTAAAATTTGATATGATGCCATGCAGTTTGTCACTGTCTTCCACTCTTGTAGAATTTAATTGCAAATATATTTTGTACGTTGGAACACAGTTCAAAATGGTACCATAATGTCTAAGGTCGTTACTCTGTGCCAAGGCTGCTGTTATTTATAAACAAATGTATATTGTTATCTAAGAATAACGTAAGTGGCCAGATGCATTAGCAATACCACCGTATTACTCCGCTGATCGTCAAATGAATGCCTACAAGACCTTCGTGAGTTAAATAAATTGAAGTGTAAATGTTCTCTTTAGACGAAAAGCAATATTTATGCTTGATATGACTATTTGAGGTGTTGTGTAATATAACAATCCGGCAAACTTCTATTGTTGCATAGTGGAGAGCTAATTAATCTATTGATGAATTCATTCTCTTGCTTGGGAATTTAGCTTCCATATCATATTTATTAGTTGTACGCAACAAATGTAAGTATAGCGCCTGCACTCGCTAAAGATTAATGAATCAGGTACCTGTATGTTACCTGCAGGAATATAATTCAAGTACCACATAGTCCTGATTTTATTTCCACAGTATTCCTAAGTGCATTATGGCACTACTAATGAGTGTTACATTTCACAGACTTACTTAATAATTTTTTCCTTATCATTTACAGAAAGGTGACATCCATATTTCACACAGTAAGACTAAAAACAAAACAATAATAATCCTATCCTACAAATAGCAATCGCTGGATAATATTCCTAGACGCTTCCTATTACTTTGAGACAAATGAATTTGTGTTCCCTTACGTTTCCCTTAGTTGCTTCAGGCAATGATTCCATTCAAAATTATAAGGCTAAGTTCCTCAAAAGTATTTAGCATGCTACCTTTTTCAGCAGTATATTGGATTGTTAAGTATTGTGCCGTATCAATGACTGACGCTCACGTTTTTCTTGTTTGAACTGTGTATTAAATTAACAAAACCACATAGCCAGTGATATAGCCAAATGCCTGTGGGTCCTACAGATTGTCGAAAAGGCAGCTTACCAAATATTTTAGAAATAAAGAAACTTCATATATATAACGCAAAAATTCCCCTATCATTTCAAATGAACAGACCTATCTAAAAAACAGATAATTCGTCGATAATTTCGCTTGGAGTGTTTAATGACAACACATTTCATTATTCTGCTAACAGAGATAATACAAATTAGAAATAGCACTATACTCGAAATATACAGAATAAAGGTTATTTTTGTGTATACAGCAATTTCCAACGACAACTGTTTGTATATTTCTAAAAAAGATACCAAGTATTGATTTGCATATACGTGCATATATAGGGTGTATGAAAAGTTAAGGTCAATCCTTGCCGACATGGTAGAGGACTTTATCTGCAACAAAAACTCTTTCGATAATTTTTCCTTATGCGTCACTGTTTTCGAGTTACATGTGCAACTCGTAAAAGGGGAGTTTCTTTTTCCTTTGAATGACAATCTCAGTTAACGCTTTTCTCGTGGTATTCGTGTGTGGTTAGCCAGTATAGGAGAAGAGAAGTGTTTACATGTCACATTGAACGACACACTTCATCAGCCATTGTGCAAGCTTCTTTGGCTGCCGTTTGTGTACGGTTCTGTATGTAAATACAGCATTAGATGTTTCCAATATAGTGTCTGTTTTGCCCTGCGTCCTGCCGGCTGGACGTTACTTCTGTGTTTTGGTTAAAGTGAAATTACAGTGTTTTTCAACTCTGTAACCATGTGTCCAGTATGCTGGACTTTTAGCTGTCCATGGAAATTTTTTGGCAGTGATATTTCATTTCTGCTGTTGGCTACACTGAGATGTTCGACTCACTGCGTAGTGGTGGCCACTGCTGGCGATCTCTGTGCAATGTCTTCCAGAAAGAAACGGTAGCACGAATGTCAGGCACAGTTTTCTGTTATTATTTATTGTTATTGTTGCTGTTGTAAATAGATCAACTAATTATGTTGCAGTCTTTTTAGTAAGCTAACATCGCTAGTTCTTCATTATTTACAAGATTAAACAATTGATTCCAGCCAGCTGGACAGACGGTCACAGCTTTGCTCCTTTTTGAACACTGGCTAATTTCTCTGACAACAGTATCTACCGTAATATATGTCTGTGCTTCTTATCACTTTGTGACATGTATGAAAGTAGCTGCTCATTGGGCATCTCAGTAATTCTCCCATATACATTAATTTTTAACTAGCTTTAGAAGTTGACGAATTAAGTTTCTCTCGCAACCAATGCAGACATGGATTAATCACTCACACAAGCTGAAATCGAAAGAGAACTATAAAAGTGATAGAAGACAGCAGTAAGATGAGTGACGTAGAAGACTTTCCAGATGAGGAACACCTTGACATTGCTGCGTGTGTAGATGTGGCAGGAAATGACAGTTCATCCGAATCGGTGAACTCGACATCATTATTTTCATTTGCTACAACAGACGTCTCCCGATATATATATTCAAAAAGTATTGAAGACGGGAAAAGATATTGAACTTATAACGCTTCATAAATAAGTCAGTTTTTTTCTTAACTTTTGCCTTTTTCTTCCAGGATGGAGCCGAAGATAGGAATCTATCTCCAAACACCTCATCTACGAGAAAGGGACCTGCCCGTAAATCAAAGGTCATACCTAGACAAATGCTTTGGGAACAAGGATCTGTTACTGATCGAACTTCCAATACCGCCGAGAAGGAGTAGTCAGTAGGAGGCAGGGGACGGTGGACACCACTAAGATAATTTGAACAGTATTTTAAAAGCGACATGATAGCTGAATTGAGCAACGGACGGGTTCTTTGGGATAACCAGGTTCCTCTAAATGCAACAGCTACTAAAATTAAAAAGGTTGTGAGAGTACACATAATACTAGGTTGTATGAAACTACGAAGATTGAGAATGTATTTGGCACCAGATTGCCGTAACAGTAATTCCTAGGAATGGTATGCTCAAATTGTAGAACTGCTTGCGCTTTGTAAATTATCTGTTTCGGATGAAATCTAGGCAAACAAATTATGGAAAGCGCAACCAGTCATTGACAGTGTTAGAAGAAAATGTTTGTCATTGCCAGCTTCTATGAACCTTTCATTAGATGAGCAAACGATTCCTTTGCATGGCAAAACATCTCTTAGACACTACGCAAAAAATAGTCCAAATGCAGTCGGTATGGACAATTTTGTGCTGACAACTGCTGATGGACTGGTACGTGACTATTTATTTACCAGGGAGCTAGCACTTGGCCATCTGGGCAACCAGAGCCAGAGCTTGATTTGCGAGGATCTATTGTGAAAAGCTGGTAGAAAGAAAGGTTCCCAGCGAGCACATTGTGTATTTTGATCAATACTTGACATCAATTCCACTATTACAATACCTGATGGAGAGAAAAATTTATGCGGTAGGAACTTTTTTAGCTAGACGTATTCCATCTGGTCTCAAAAACTCAGTAAAGACAAGAAACTGATGAAGAGAAGTAGGGGTTCTTTTGATGAGTTCATCAGAGAAGAAGTGGATAGATAATCGTTCTGTTACAGTAGCATCTGCTTTCTCTGGTGCTTCTGCCATGAGTATAGTAAAAAGGTGGGATAGAAAAACAAAAGTATTCATTGGAGTGTGTTCACCCAAATATGTGTGTGATTACAAAAAACCGTGGGAGGTGTGAATCTATGTGACAGAACGATTTCTTACTGTCGAATATCCACACACAAAGAAGTGGCGCATGAGAGTCCTCTTCCATTTCATTGACTTGGCGATTGTGAACACGTGGATTGAGTACAGAAAGGATCAGCACGCACTGATGCTACCAAGAAATCAGTCATGGTTCTATTGGATTTTCATATTTATATTGCTGAATCCCAGAGTTCAGCGGAAAATGCAGGACAAAAGGATATTTACTCTTCAGTCTCTGAATCTGTATCTCATGAACTAGCTCATAGGAAACGCCCAAAGATAATTCACGTTCCAAACAGATCATAAGAAAAGTGAGAATAGACATTTGCCTTTCTCCTTAATTACTGACAAAAATAAATAGATGAGATGCCGAAACAAGGGCTACAAAGCTAAACCAAATTCATATAATCTAAATACCATGTATATCGGTGTATCACTGATGGGATAAAATGTTTGACTTCCACAAAAGAAAATATGCTACAACAATTCCAGGATTATTGATGACTGTAATTGCTTTTCTTGTATAGTACTTCTGTAATACTCTGTAAATAATGTACCTAAACGTTAAATAATAAATGAAAAAACACAATTTTGTGTTATCAATTTCATGGCCGTATATCATGAACAGTCACACTAAAACCAAGTGTCTAACCAGCTGGATATATGTAATTCAGAATCTGGAGCAGTAATAAAAGACTGCCATTACAATTATCATCTATGACACCCATATGCTATTTGAAGTAATTGAAAAACTTTGCTTGGGTCCGAAGAGTCTATCCTTCTGTATTCCATGACGAGAAGGCGGAGGTGATTACTAGTAAAGGTGAAGTCTGTGTATTGACATCCACAATGTATAATGACAAAGAATACCTTGCTTACGGTTTCTCTAGGGGTAATGCGACCGCGACTGAAAGAGAATACAGAGAGAGATTTCCGCAACGACGCCATCCAAGGAGACGTGTATTTCAAATAATGCACCAGAATATGTGGGATACAAGGATTCTACTACCTTCACATCATGTTGGTCGACCCAGACATGCTCCAGAGCGTGAAGAAGGAATTAATGATATTGTAGAAGCGTGTCCACTTAATAGTACAAGATGTTTTGGGCGACGTGTTGGCCTCTCTTACTCATCTTTGTGACGAGTGTTTCATCAGAAAGATCTTCATCAGTAGCATCTGAACCCTATGTAAGAATAAAGGCCAGAAAGTCATGGACAACGTCTCTTATACTCTCAGTGGTTATTAGAGACGATATTCCGAGAACCACGTCTTCTGGACTGAGGAGTCAGGGTTCACTAGAGACGGTGTTATTAACAGACACAACTTACACTTCTAAGCTGGGGGAATCCATGTGTTACAAGTTCCGCCTCATACGAAACAAGATTCCATGTTAATGTATGGCCAAGTATTCTCGGTGGTACACTGTTTCGCCCATTCATACTGGAGAACAGAATAAGCGTTGGGTAGGGGTTGATGGTAACCTGCATTTGCTAGAAGGTGTACTTGCAACAATACTGGATGACATGCCACTAGAGGCTGTAATGGTACTTGAATTACGTAACCATTACGGCACCTCACCTGAACCTCTAGATACCAGCAATGTTCTAATGTGTTTCTGTAAATTAGTTAACATATTTCTGAGACAACATTCAGATTTGATTTCATTAATGTAGAGGTACTTCGATACATCGATATGTTTACATTGCAATGATATTATTCTTATGTATATCTTTCTTTTATCACTATGATCTTTGACGTACTTGTAACTCTTGATTTTTTGGGCGCGTAAGCCGTTATTAGTTAGAGAGTCGGACCTTGAGAAAGTCAAGTCTTGGACGTCATGTTGGAAAGACGCATAACGTAGTCAGCTTATAAAATGTGAACTTTAACAGTGAGGAAGATGTTTTCAGGGATGTTTGGTATTGTGAAGTGATGTTTTGTGTGTTACGTAATATTGCAACAAAAGCAATAAAAAGGAAGTGTAACTTAAATTCGGAGTGCTGATTACTTTTTTTACATCACCATTGTCCTGCAAAAGTGTAACCTTCAAGAATGGTTTGTGAAGCGCATCTACAAAACTTTTGAATATCGCAGAATAAAACCTAGGCCACTTTGCATCCGAGCTTGGAATCATCACTACCACCTAGATTTTCGACGATTGAGCCATGATTTTACAACGAGACCAGCGTGGGAAACACGAAAAGATGAGTGCCTAGTTTACTGATTATTACATGAAATGACTTTATTTACTATACTCTAATGACACCTGGCACATAACTTTGTTGTTGCCCAAAAATGCAGTATTTAGCAGCGTGAGCAACACCACAATCATTATTAAATTTTGACCTTTGTTGTGGCAGTGTTGTTAGAAGGCTCGACAACACCTATGATATCAACCAGACGATTCTCGAGCAAATTTCCTAATATAACGAAAACAGGTGTACCACCATTTTCCAGCTACATGGGTTGGAAGGGGTGATCCCGTTCCTCGGCCAGCACAGTCCCCCGATCAGACACCACTGGACTTACTGCACTGCAGTTACCTCGGACAGAAAGTATACAGAGCGGAGATAACAGGAAAAGAACAAGGAACTCGTCACAGAGATTCACTCGGCGGAAATGGTGATATGTCAGCAGGGATTTGTTCATTTATTGCGTGAGATCAGACGGCGTGTTAAGGCTTACATTCGTACCACGGGAGGGGGGGGGGGGGGAGGGGACGGGCCGCATTTAAAACATATGCACCGATAGGACTAAGGAAAACCAAGGATCAGAGCACAAATTAATTTAATTATTAAAGGAATTAGATGAATAAAATAAAAATGAATGATACAGCGTGGCGCATGATATGCCACCCGATTGAATTTTGATCCTACAAGTATACTATTGGGGCAACAGTTTAGAAATTGCGCCCTCAACTTCGTGCAGTTCGTGGATATACGCCAGATGTCGTTGCGAGTTCGTCGCTTCCGTTGTGAGTCCGCCATGTCAGTTTGCCGCGATGGCAGGCAAAGGACGGTTGACCGTCGCACAAAAGACGAAGATTGTGTTACTATTCGCGCCGACGAACAGCGTTCCAGTGACACAGAGAAGGTTTCGTGCTGATTTCGGCACACGGTGGGCTCCCAGCCCACAGAGAATACGCACATCACATCAAAAATCTGAAATTACTTTAACTGTTTTGGAGTGTCAGCGGCCACATGGACGTACCGTACGTTCGCCGCAAAACATTGTTGCAGTTCGAGTGGTTTTGACTCTTAGTCCGAGTAGATCAACAAGAAGAGCAAGTGCCGATAATTTCACGCTGATCCATACAAATAATTATTCAATCCGACATTCGATTGTATCCACACAAGATGACTGTGGAGCGGAGACTGCAGTTTGTAAGGTCGGCAACCGTGCAAGACCAAAAGGCAGTGCTACACAGCACATGGTTTTATGACGAAGCTTATGTTTGGGTGAACGGTGTTGTAAACAAACAGAACGTTCGATTCTGGGCACGCGAACCTCCGCGAATAATCGACACGGAAGACACCTACGTGGAGAAAGTGGGAGTGTGGGTCTCGACGTGAAACCATGGAATCTTCGGTCCGTTCTTCTTCGATGTTACACCAACTGATGAACGATATTTACACATGATGCGAAACTAGTTCTTTCCTGAAGTCAGGGCCTCGCGTCTTCAATTACAGACACAATGGTTCATGCAGGATGGATCACGCCCCCATACTGCCAACGCTGTGCTTGATATCCTACACGAAAGACTTGACCTTAGGCTATTGTCAGATTTCCACAACGTTATGCAAGAGGAGGAATGTGGCCACCCCACAGCCTGGACATGTGGCTTCTTCCCTTGGGAGTTCCTTAAATAGAAGATGTGCCACAGAAAACTCGAAAATGCAATGCAACTTAAAGCCATCATTCTGGAGTTATTCCGCGCCATTGCTGAAGATTTGTACCGGAGAGTCGTCACAAATGCCCAAGTGCGACGTGAAGAAGTTTTAAACCAAAACAGCTGTCATATTGAACATGTGATTCATTAGATTTTATTTACTAGCTGTATTCTTTGCGTCTACATCTATAAATTACAAGTCTTGTCAACAACAAATGTATTGTTCATTAAATAAATCACGTGACTTATCGTGCGCCACACTGTATGAGAAATGGGTTAACTGAGACTGACAATCAAAGGAAAGAGAAATACCCCGCTCTTACAATTTGATAAACCCTACGCGAATCGTATAGGCCTTATCGTATTATTTCACGATTATAACTAAATATCGTTACTGGCATACGCTGGAAAGAATCTCTTATAAGGCAGTCCATATTACAGTGATATAAAACGCCATATACGTATAAGACACGGCTATGTATTGTTGTGTTGACAGAAGAGCCAACACCGTGTTACAAGAGGAGGCCGAAATGCACGACGCGTTTTAGCTCCCGCAGGCTGGCGTGAGGAGGGAAGAACTATACTGACGTGAGGTCTGCAACATGACAAGGAATTAGAATTCAGGAATCGGACGTAATTAGTTGGATACTTAACTTTAATCCATTAATGATGAACGTCGCTCTTGACGGTTCATGAGTCACAATATTATCTGTTCAGAAGACATTGTAACTTAATATGGCGCCTTGCTAGGTCGGAGCAAATGACGTAGCTGAAGCCTATGCTAAACTGTCGTCTCTGTAAATGAGAGCGTATATAGACAGTGAACCATCGCTAGCAAAGTCAGCTGTCCAACTGGGGCGAATGCTAGGGAGTCTCTCTAGACTAAACCTGCCGTGTGGCGGCGCTCGGTCTGCAATCACTGATAGTGGCGACACGCGGGTCCGACGTATACTAACGGACCGCGGCTATTTTAAAGGCTACCACCTAGCAAGTGTGGTGTCTGGCGGTGACACCACTTGTATACTAGAAATAACATATTATGAGGAAAATAGCGCCAATGATAGGCAGCGCCCTAAACTATACCGGTAACACAGAAATAGTCCAAACAAGCAGCTTCTGTCAAACAATTAGGTGTGGGTATGACATATATGCAGGTTCAAAAAGCTACAGAGAATCACATCTACAAGTTATTGTGAAACGGCGAATGTTGACGTAAAGAATTGAAACCTCGCTCTAAAAGTGGCCAGCATAGCATTGATATCGGAATATAACCAGAAAACTTCAGGATGTATTAAACACATTGATATGAACAGATAATGGAAGTAGAAGTTTCCACAATACTAGAACACTACAGACTAGTATAATTTTTAAGACAGAATTTTACAAAATACGTATATAACATGTGTTGGTGTCATGATACGTTTCAGGGTGAGAAAAATGGACAGTTTCGTGTGTAAAAATTTGTTTTCTTTAGAAAGGATAACGGGAGACGATCACTTACTTGGAATGTGAGTGTTGCCGTGTGGTATCTCTCATGCTCTGCACAAGTATACCGGGAATTTGTGCCTCACGACTCCCTTGTTGCAGACACGATCCGGCAAGTAACGCTGAATCAATCCTTTATCACTGACAGAAAGATGTATTACCCGCAGGAACTCAGTCACAGGCGTTTCATCTTCAGATACCGAAATTCTCGCGCCGACAAACTGCGAGACCTCGACGCGTTACTCGGAGAACAGTTTGTCTGAGCCTGCAGATTAATGGCGGGGCGCCTCGGCCTACCGCTGTCTGGGGAGGCCCCACCTGAGAGATGTTGGCTCCATCTGTCCTTTCATCTGCGCCTGAATCCCCGCCTCAAAGGCTCTGTAATTGATGCTCGAATCACCAGCTGGCCGATTTCGTCTTAATACGTAAACTTGAGAGCCTCAAACAGAGATTCCAACTCTAAGAACTTACGACAGCAATCGTGTTAATCCGGTTTTAATTAATTCAGTTCCCCCAACAGAAAGTCATTCCATAAGCAAACTTAGGTTGCCATGAAACAGGATTTGATAAGAGAAGTGTGCAAGAATCGGAGCCGAGAAAGCTTCACTTTGCCGCCGACCGGGGTGGCCGAGCGGTTCTAGGTGCCACAGTCTGGAACCGCGCGACCACTACGGTCGCAGGTTCGAATCCTGCCTCGGGCATGGGTGTCTGTGATGTCCTTAGGTTAGTTAGGTTTAACTACTTCTAAGTTCTAGGGGACTAATTACCTCAGAAGTTAAGTGCCATAGTGCTCAGAGCCATCTGAACCATTTATTTTCACTTTGCCAACTAGGTAATGAACCGCAGTACAACATAGTCACGTAGAAGATGAGTTTCTCACGCTCCTCTCTCATGGTGTCCTATATCGAAGGAAACATTGAACCTTATTTTTGTGGTGCAGAACGAAAAAAAAACGAGAACTGTATCTCCAGCACAGCCTTCAGCCGAATATACTATTCATTATACGACAAATAGTTTATCATAAGGTTGTTTATTTTTTGTCTGTGTTTTAGTTAATATTTGTTGTATACAGTAAAGAAAATTCTAAATATACCGTTGGCACAAGTATGTATAATATATTCTTACAAGTATTTTTATCAGAAAGTATTTTACATTCTGGGTTCAAAATAGCTTTGAGCACTATGCGACTTAACTTCTGAGGTCATCAGCCCCCTAGAGCTTAGAACTACGTAAACCTAACTGACCTAAGGACAACAAAAAAATGGTTCAAATGGCTTTGAGCACTATGGGACTTAACATATGAGGTCATCAGTCTCCTAGAACTTAAAACTACTTACACCTAACTAACCTATGGACAACGCACTCATCCATGGCCGATGCAGGATTCGAACCTGCGACCGTAGCGATCACACGGTTCCAGACTGTAGCGCCTAGAACCGCTCGGCCACCCCGGCCGGCTATATTCTGGGCATCAGCAGCATTTGTACGCAACAAGAAGCAGTAAAATTTATGTATATTGGTTTAAAAATCACACATTTATAACAAATAAACAGAAGTTACTAAATTGTTGAAGGAATCACAGAATAAAGTTAAACATAGTAGAAAAACAAAGGCGCTATTAAAAACAAAATTAAGGGTGTGAAAAATCACCAATAACAAAAGTATACCAATAACTTTAGCAATTACCAGCATATATTTTGAACGTAAATTATAATCACCTTTACTAAAAGAATTATTCAGTATCTGACAGTGATGTGGATTCTCTGCCCCGTCCGGGCATTTGCAAGGAAGAAATGTGACAAGGTCCGGAAGTAAGCAGGATGGTTTTGTTCAGGATTCCAATACACTGCATTATTTACCAGTCTTGTGACTACAAAACGTTATTTGTAAACATAATTTCCAATCAGTGGGACGGCCTTACACTGCCTTCCTGGGAGGGCGTGCTTGCCCGCACGGAACCACTCTACTGGTAGGCGTCTTTCTGTGTCAGTAACCTCCGCATCATTCACGTACTGCTTCCCACAGAGAGCGTTCTTCATGGGGCCGAACAGATGGAAGTCGAAATGCACGTACGGGGAGGAAGTGTGTGTTTGCGTCCCGATGGCAAACCATGGAATCATCGGTCCGTTCTTCTTCGATGCTACAGTAACCAGGGCTGTAGGATGGGTGGGGAAGAACAGTTCAACGAAGTTATGTGAGCTTCTGTCGGGCGCGCTGACTTGTGTGTGGCCTTGCGTTGCCGTGGAGAAGTTCGTTTGCATTTTTGTGACGTCGAACACGCTGACGTCGTCTCTCCAATTTCCTAAGCGTAACACAAAACACAATTCAGAGTTGCTAGTTGTACCATGTGGGGGGGGGGGGGGGGGGGGGGCATGAAACAGAATAATATCCTTGGAGTCTCAGAAGACCGTCGTCATGTTTTTATCGCCTGAAGGCCGGGCTTCGAACTTATTCTTGCGATAAGTTATGTTTCTTTCGTGGTAATGAGGCCACACAACTTTTAAGTATCAAACAAATCATCTGACTAGCTAACTAACTAAACAAACACCCTACTTACTAACGAGTGAACTCATTAACTCACAGAGTAAACAAAGTGAAAGCCTAACTGAGGAAAAGACTAACCCAAATATTTGGGTCAACGTTTGTAAAACTCTAATTCCTCTCTCTCAAACCCCACCCTATTGGAAGCGAGGGAGAGTTTTAGTTCTAGGGAATCAAAATTTACGAAGTAAATAAGTATTTTTTATTTATCAGTAACCATTTTCCCCGCAAAAATGGGAACACGAATATTCTTGAATTACAGCGCCAACTACCAAGAATGAAAAAAATGTTTAAGACAAAATGGACGTAGTTTTTGATGTAGAATCTGATTCTGCAATAAAAAATGGAGGTTCTCATTTGCAATTTTAAAGCTGCTTCCCACCTCACCCGCAGGGGTCTGGGGTGGCGGGCTAATTTTAGCACCAGCAGATGTCCCACTCGAAAATAGTCAACTTTGGTTTCTACACATTTTTTCATGTGAAGCTTATTTTTCGAGTTATTCTGGTTTGCCAACTTAAAATTTACACGGTCGTTCACTATTGGTGCAGAGTTACAGTAACAGTAACTATAGCAGTGTGGTTCGCTACAAAGCAGTGACGCATCACTGTTTTACTGTACAACAGCCCTTCAGTACACTACAAAGCGTATGAAAGATAATGTTCTCAGAAATTTCTCATGTAGACGAACAGAAGACGCATGCAGTAGTGTAGTTCAAATGTTCCAATGTGTGTAAAATCTTAGGGGACTTAACTGCTAAGGTCATCAGGCCCTAAGCTTACACACTACTTAACCTAAATTATCCTAAGGACAAACACACACACCCATGCCCAAGGGAGGACTCGAACCTCCGCCGGGACCATCCGCACAGTCCATGACTGCAGCACCTAGACCGCTCGGCTAATCCCGCGTGGCAATAATATAGTTAAGGACTTCCGGAATACAAGGATTACATTTCTCTCTAGTTACTACCAGAGTGAGCATGTCAAGGTCGCGATTACGTCCCGTTGAAGGTTTTGCTCTTACATCGAAATTTTTTTGCGTTAAGTCCCTATAGGACCAAACTGCTGGCGTCATCGGTCCCTAGGCTGACTTAATTTAACTTAAAGTAACTTACGCTATGGACAACACACGCATCCATGCCCGAGGGAGGACTCTAGTCTCCGACGCGGGGAGCCGCGCGAACCGTGGCAATGCGCCCGAGACCACGCGGCTACCCGGCGCGGCGTACATGAACGCCTCCACTTTCTCCATTAGAGGAGTGGCTTTTGATAAGGTAATCTTTGTGTACAGAACTCAAAGTGCCTGCAGTGGTTCGAATAAATGTGACAGATATAAATTGATGTGCGGTTCTTTAAGTCAATAGCAAATAAGCGTCGCTCAGCAATACGGTTTCGTAAAGATTGTGGCTGTAAGGACACATCACTACACTGATCCAATCGTGCTCTGTTTCACACCATACGCGTACTGTGGTGCGTTGCAGGATCTGCTGTGTCAGGAGAATTGTATGATAATGTTACAAACACATTTATTTGGAGATCAGGGCCTGGTTGCTATGTCAGAGCAGTATGTCAATGGAAAGAGCTTCGTTACAGCAGAAGAGACAGATGTTAAGAGAAGAACGTTGAGCTGTTTTCAGACCAAAATTTGTTACGTGCGAATAATCAGTGAACGGGAACATTATAAGCTCGCATAGTGAGATTGCTTTCGCGCATGAGACGGTTGACCGTCAGCACTGGAAAGTTATGAGTATCTCTTGCAATGCTCATACGGACTATGGTCTGGTGGACAGTTGTAATAAAATGATGTCCTCAGAGATGGTGGAATGATATAGGGAAGTACGGGTGTGGTGGAATGTGACAAAGTAACGGATATGACATTTAGTTCTTTGTAGGTAGTGGTAGCATTATTTTGTTTTTATGGAAATGTATTAGCAAACGCATCGTTTAGGCATTCGAGTAATACAACTTTTTGGCATTGGAGACTAGTGTAGTTTTTCGAATGAGTGAATATTCATGTGGTTTTGTTTGCATTGAGGACGGTTTGAGAATTTCTTCTATCGAGGTGAGATGATCGTTGGGTTGCAGGCATTTCTGACATCTGTAAGCTTCATGTTGGGGTTCCCGGCTTCTGTTTGATTTGATTTGGTGAAGTACAATATATACACACATAAAAAACTTTTGCAACAGCTCGGTTCAACGACTTCTGGAATCTGTACAGAAGATAGAAATAGACATCAAAATAAACATCATTCCCACCCTTGTTATTACTCATGAAATCCACACATTGCCTGTTGTACCACCATACAGCGAGACCTTCAGAGGTCGTGGTCCAGACTGCTGTACACACCGGTACTTCTAATACCCAGTAGCACGTCCTCTAACATTGTGCATGCCAGTATTCGCGGTAGCATACTAACCACGTGTTCATCAAGGCGCTGTTGATCCAGATTGTCCCACTCCTCAACGACGGTTCTGCGTAGATCCCTCAGAGTTGTTGGTTGGTCACATCGTCCATAAACAGCCCTTTTCAATCTCTCCCAGGCATGTTGGACACGGTTCATGTCTGGATACATGCTGGCCACTCTAGCCGAGCGATGTCGTTATCCAGAAGGAAGTCGTGCACGATGAGGGTGCGAATTGTCCTCCATGAAGACGAATGTCTCGTCAGTATGCTGCCGATATGGTTGCACTATCGGTCGGAGGTAGGAATTCATCTATCGTACAGCCGTTACGGAGCCTTCCATGATCAGTAGCGGCGTACGTTGGTCGCTCGTAATGCCACCCGAAAACAGCAGGAAACCTCCGCCTTGCTGCACTCGCTGGACAGTGTGTCTAAGGCGTTCAGCCTGATTGGGTTGCCTCCCAACACGTCTCGGACGATTGTCTGGTTGAAGGCATATGCGACACTCATCGGTGAAGAGAACATGATGCCAATCCTGAGTGGTCCATTCGGCATGTTGTTGGACCCATCTGTACTAAGCTGCCTGGTGTTGTGGTTGCAAAGATGGACCTCGCCATGGCGTCGGGAGTGAAGTTGCACATTATGCAGCCTATTGCGCAAAGTTTGGGTCGTAACACGACGTCCTGTGGCTGAACGAAAAGCATTATTGAACATGTTGGCGTTGCTGTCAGGATTCCTCAGAGCCACAATCCTTAGGTAACGGTAATCCACTGCAGTAGTAGCCCTTGGGCGGCCTGAGCGAGGCTTGTAATCGATAGTTCCTGTCTCTCTCTCTCTGTATCTCCTCCATCTGTGAACATCATCGCTTTGGTTCACTCCAAGACGCCTGGACACTTCCCTTGTTGAGCCCTTCATGGCACAAAGTAACAATCGGAAGCGATCTAACCGGGGTATTGAGCATGGTTGAACTACAGACTACACGAGCCGTGTACCTCTTTCCTGGTGAAATGACTGGAACTGATCGGCTGTCTGACCCCCTCCGTCTAACAGGCGCTGCTCTTGCATGGTTGTTTATATCTTTGGGCTGGTTTAGTGACATCTCTGAACAGAGGGTCTGTGTCTCTTATACAATATCCACAGTCAACGTCTATCTTCAGTAGTTCTGGGAACCTGAGTGATGCTCAAACAATAGTTCAAATGGCTCTGAGTACTATGAGACTTAATATCTGAGGTCATCAGTCCCCTAGCACTTAGAACTACTTAAACCTAACTAAACAAAGGACATCACACACATCCATGCCCGAGGCAGGATTCGAGCCTGCGCATGTAGCGGTGGCGCGGTTCCAGACTGAAGCGCCTAGAACCGCTCGGCCACAGCGGACGGTCCGGAGTGATGGAAAACTTTTTTTGATGTGTGTATATACGAATCATTGGCAGTCAGAACCTTATCTCGAGAAATATTTTCCTTACAGGAACATTAAATGGACGAAAACTTTAGTCACGGGCTCTCTGCATGGATCCTAGTGGTCTACAGAACCTCGTCAGTTGTTGTGACTTTGCACAGTACAGCTTTCAAGCTCGTAAGGGTACTTGGATCAATGTGAATGAGAAAACATTGTGTATTCCAGAGCTCATTAATACACTTTGGTGTATACTTACGTCAGTATATTGCGCCGAAGAACTTCCGAGTACAAATTTCCTGCCGACCAGGACGGCCGAGCGGTTCTAGGCGCTACAGTCTGGAACCGCGCCACCACTATGGTCGCAGCTTCGAATCCTGCCTCGGGCATGGATGTGTGTGATGTCCTTAGGCTAGCTAGGTTTAAGTAGTTCAAAGTTCTAGGGGACTGATGACCTCAGCAGTTAAGTCCCATAGTGCTCAGAGCCATTTGACCCATTTTTTACAAATTTCCTGCAGGTAATCTAATTAGATATGTTATCCCCGACGTGAAGCATCCTGAAGTGTTCCTTGTATGAGACAACTTGTGCTTGGAGTCATATAATGTATCATGGTCCCTACTCTTTAGTAACAGCTACAAGTATCTGACTTTTTTCCCATCCTACTCATGGCACATACATAACAGAGCATAAAAGATGGACTGTCATTATTCAGTAGGCTATCTTGAATGTTATACAGTCTTATATTAGAGTGCATGTGTTCAACTATTGCTATTCTATTTACATCTACATACATAATCCGCAAGCCACCTGACGGTGTGTGGCGGAGGGTACCTGGAGCACCTCTATCGGTTCTCCCTTCTATTCTAGTCTCATATTGTTGGTGGAAAGGAAGATTGTCGGTATCCCTCTGTGTAGGCTCTAATCTCTCCGATTTTATCCTCATGGTCTCTTCGCGAGATAAACGTAGGAGGGAGCAATACACTGCTTGACTCCTCGGTGAAGGTACGTTCTCGGAATTTCAAGAACAGCCCGTACCTAGCTACTGAGCGTCTCTCTTGCAAAGTCTTCCACTGGCGTTTATCTGTCATCTCCGTAACACTTTCGCGGTTACTAAACGATACTGTAATCGAAGCGCACTGCTCTCCGTTGGATCATCTCTATCTCTTCTATCAACCCTATCTGGTACGTATCCCACACCGTTGAGCAGCATTCAAGCATTGTGCGAGCAAATGTTCTGTAGCCTACTTCTTTTGTTTTCGGACTGCATTTCCTTATGATTCTTCCAATGAGCCTCAGTCTGGCATCTGCTTTATCGACGATTAATTTTATATGGTCATTCTATTTTAAATCGCTCCTAATGCCTACTCCCAGATAATTTATGGAATTAACTGCTTCCAGTTAGTGATCTGCTATATTGTAGCTAAATGGTAAAGGATTTTTCTTTCTGTGTATTCGCAGCATATTACTCTTGTGTACATTGAGATTCAGTTGCCATTCCCTGCACCATGCGTCAATTCGTTGCAGATCCTCCTGGATTTCAGTACAATTTTCCATTGTTACAACCTCTCGACGTACTACAGCATCATCAGCAAAAAGCCTCAGTGAGCTTGCGATGTTATGGTTCAAATGGCTCTGAGCACTATAGGACTTAACTTGTGAGGTCATCAGCCCCTTGAACTTAGAACTACTTAAACCTAACTAACCTAAGGACATCACACACATCCACGCCCAAGGGAGGATTCGAACCTGCGATCGTAGCGGTCGCTTGGTTCCAGAAAGTGGCGCCTAGAACCACTCGGCCACTCCGGCCGGCTGCGATGTTATCCACAAGGTCATTTATATATATTGTGAATAGCACGGTCATACGACACTCCCCTGCGGCACACCTGAAATCACCCTTACTTCGGAAGACTTCTCTCCGTTGTGAATTACATGCTAAGATACGAGACCTAACTTTTCAGACAAGTGTAATGGTCCAAATCGTCATTTAAATCAGGTAAGGGCTACTAGAATTAATAGTTACCTGACGGAAGACATTCTGACATGAGGATGTAGATAAACATTAAGAATATGAGATTTATAGTTACAATGAATATTTACGAGCCGAAAAAGTTAATACAAAGGACAAAATCCAACGTTTCCCTAACGCATAGTCCGTGTGGATGTGCCTTAAAAAAATTTACGAGCGTCTTGTTGAGGCGGATAATGTAACACTGTACAAAATTCAATTGCCTATTGCAATCAGAGTTGCATTCGGAAGTGTATTGACATGGAAGCTTCATGACCAAATCTGTAAGCGGGACTGTGATTCGAATTTGGAGCTCTTCTTCATTTCAGGAGTGGTAGTCTTTTAATGTCTGTGTGTTAGCGTCTGTGATGTTCGAAAAGTAAGAGAAGAGATATCGATGAGCTTACTGCTGTGAGAATAGTTCGTGAGTTGTTCTTGGATGGTTCAGTCGGTAGAGCATTTACCCACGAAAATCAATGATCCCAGCTTCGATCTCCGTTCCTATACACGATTTTAATCGGCAATGAAGTTTCATATAAAGACATCTGTTGAGAAACACATTTCCAGTAGCTCAGAGAAAATCAATTCAAGCGTCTGACGACTCGAGTAGGTTTTACCTATTTTCTCGCGTTTCCCAGTGAGCGCGGCTGAATTGATCTGCAGGTGTAAATGTCAGAAGAGGTGGAACGCCATCTCTGGGAAACACCACGTCCACGGGCAGTTGCCTGACGTACGCACAAACTCTCATTTCCGCGTGAACGTGCCCCGAAAATTCCTTTACGAGCCAGTAATCACGTTTTTATTGCAGTGTGAGACGAGGAGGCAGCCACCCGAGTGGGCGGCGGCGTTTGACAAGGAGGAACACTGCGAGCGGAGGAGGGACGGCCAGGGGGATGGACGGGGGTGTAGGCCACGCCAGGGCGGGCCCACGGAACGCTGACAGAAGAAAGGGACTTGCAAATGAGCCGTGCATAATGCATTATGGGGCAAGCGCCGCTGACGAAGGCGAGAGCGACGCCGCGGCGCTGACATTGCCCGAGGGTCCTCGACTGGCGTCGCGTTGCAACAACGCCGGTTTCCTCCTCACTTAGTCTCCCGCTACACGCATCGTACTGTATCAGTACTGTGGAATCAGCGAAAAAATTAAAAGGCGTCGTACCCACTGAAACATTAACCTCTGCGTATTTCAGCAGGATGATCCTAAAACTTTTCTGTTTGCTGATGATAAGCATTTTCTCCAAGGCCATAAACTGTCGTTTGGCCTACAGTTGATTGAAAGGGCCTCACTACTGAAAACTTTTAAAATATATCACCATAATCTTTGAAGGCAGAAGGCCGCAATGTTTTCGCTTAAGGGGAAATTTTGAGAATAAGGCTTTAAGCGGCTGAAGGCCCACAGTTGATCTTCCAAAAATTCAAAAATACCTTACACTTTAAGTTTCCAATAGGGGAACGCACACTAAATAAAAAAGCAACGCAACGACAATAACTAAATTTAATAACAACATTTTAAGCGGCTGAAGGCCTACAATTGATTAGATAAATTTGTTTACATAAAACACAATAAATATTTTTCTTTTGAAGCATTGGCTATAATAAATTACCAACAGACCATTAAACACCCATGAAAAGAACAGTATAGACAACTGCACTCAGTGGCCTCCGTGTGGGGGGGGGGGGGGGCTGCCCTCGAAACATTAACGTTCACTTAGGTGGGACAGGTTTTTTGCCCAACTACACTTGAGACGTCGGTAACCCAACCAAGAGACAGTCACGGACCGACCGACCAAACGACTTGCTTCCTACCAATCGGTAAATAAAAACTGAAATACCAAACTGTTACGGACTTGATTATCCACTATGAAATATGTATTAATCTGTTAAAACTACACACAATGTTGCACAGCGACAATAGGTGAGGAAAGGACGGTGCCTGAAATTACGTTAGTGGCCAGGGCAGGTAACCGGAACACTAACGTCCACAATGCCGAAAATTCCGCTGGTACACTTTCAATTTGAAATAAGGTAAAATAGTTAACTTCACCTAGAAGGAACACTGCCTAAATTTACGTCAGTGGAGAAGGCAGGTAACCAGAAAACTAACGGCCACAAGGCAGAAAATTCCGCTGGTGCACTTGAATTGTAGCGAACCATTATAGTTAACTCCACCGCACGGCGGCTCTATTTCACGACTACAAACACTCCGGTGCTGCTCACAGGAAAAGATCCCCAACAGCGAACCACCAAAACGAACGACACAACACTAAGGGTCGTGGCTTGGGTACTTAACAGACAACTCCACTTTGACGTCCTGGGTCGGTGAGCCAAGAAGCTCGTAGCGATCGGGCAGCTCCAGACACATTCTGACACTGTGCATAGACCGCCAGTCGACCCAGCCGACTGCACCGCACGGAGATATCCTCCCTGGTCAGCACCAACCTACCGACTACCCTCAGAATGCCGACAACATCTAAATCAGTCGTCAGTGGAAATAACACCAACTACACACACACAACCTGACAAAAACTTGCACGAAGACCTGAACGATACCCAACAGTAACTAAGCACGCACGAAGAGAAATCGGGAGTCGGCACACACACACACACACACACACACACACACACACACACACACACACACACACACATATATATATATATATATATATATATATATATATATATATATATATATATATATATATATATATATATATATATATATATATATATACAGCCGACTCATTAACGATTGGGACCGATGATCGTAGCGGTCTGGTCCCTTTCATCCCACAAACCATCCAACCATTAACGATTGGCGAGCCAAAACGCGTCGTCAATTAGAACGACCGACCGACGATTCACGAAGACCGTGGCCCGGCTCAAGTGATGGGTGGCGGCAATGGTTGGGCGAGATATGACGACGCAGACCTCACAGCTTCCACTCGACTGCACCAGTGCCGCATTAGAGCTCCCCGACTGGTGGGTCCGTACTGTGCTCCACACGCGTTCCAACTGACTAGCAACCCGAACTCACGTATGACAGACAACGACCGGGAAGTAATAGCAGTCGAACAAAAATACTACAAGAGGGGATGTATCGATATGCACTGCTAGCGCCGCTCACGGTCAGACAAAGCAGCAGCTCAGTGACAGTAGTAATTTAAATTGACGCAATGAGGTGGAAGTACATTAAAAACAGGGTGTACAATACATGACGGTGGGAACACGTGCAACACACGGCTCATTCCACCTCTCAAAACTCCTCATTCGTCTTATATATTCCTGTTTGTCTCTTACCCTGTGTCATGAATCGTTCCCTAATCTTCCTTTTGAAACGTAAAAAAATTACTAGTTATATAAATTTCATCATTCTTGAATTTTCTTAATTTTCTAACTTCATGTAAGTCTCCAGTTTACATTGGCAGTTCATGAACAATAAATTGTTGCCAGAGTCCATGTCTTTTACGGGACGTGTTTTGCAGCTTACAATCTGCTTACAAAATCACTGTCTTATCATTATACAGTCAGTCTGAAATCTCTTAGTGTCTCTATGTCTTATAAAACTACAGGATTAAAATGTGCTTTGCACAAATTCTATCAGGTCGGTTCTCAGAATGAGATTTTCACTCTGCAGCGGAGTGTGCGCTGATATGAAACTTCCTGGCAGATTAAAACTGTGTGCCCGACCGAGACTCGAACTCGGGACCTTTGCCTTTCGCGGGCAAGTGCTCTACCATCTGAGCTACCGAAGCACGACTCACGCCCGGTCCTCACAGCTTCACTTCTGCCAGTATCTCGTCTCCTACCTTCCAAACTTAACAGAAGCTCTCCTGCGAACCTTGCAGAACTAGCACTCCTGAAAGAAAGGATACTGCGGAGACATGGCTTAGCCACAGCCTGGGGGATGTTTCCAGAATATTTTCACTCTGCAGCGGAGTGAGCGCTGATATGAAACTTCCTGGCAGATTAAAACTGTGTGCCCGACCGAGACTCGAACTCGGGACCTTTGCCTTTCGAGGGCAAGTGCTCTACCATCTGAGCTAACGAAGCACGACTCACGCCCGGTCCTCACAGCTTTACTTCTGCCAGTATCTCGTCTCCTACCTCTCTGTATAGTTTGGAAGGTAGGAGACGAGATACTGGCAGAAGTAAAGCTGTGAGGACCGGGCGTGAGTCGTGCTTCGGTAGCTCAGGTGGGTTCTCTTTCCACTCTTTCGTCTGAGGCTCGTTATCATAAAGTTTTTCCTTCCCTTCCATTTCCAAATTTCTAATCCCCTACACACTTAAATATTTGCTGGCATTAACGTCCCGAAATTTTCTCTTTTACCTTGTCATAAAGTAATAGTACCGCACATGGCCTGAGTAAGGACAGTAACTTTTTCTTATAATTTCGTGAGTGGCAGTGAATTATGACTGCTGGATTCAGTCTAAAGTACATCGGACTGGAGATGGAATATACTGATGTGGATCAAGTAAAACGATGAGGAAAGCCACAGCAACAAGTACAAGAAAAAATTAGTTTCGGGCAAACTGAGTCAACTGTGTTCCCAAAGTGGGCTATTCTTCTCATAGTACAAATTAAAAATACTGGAAGCTAATGAAAACTCGGTTTACAATGTGCTTCATGTTTAATCACACAAACTAATACTAACTGCGATTAGTTGTTTAATAAAATGGTTTTAAAGAATTTAGCTGACCTAGACATAAAAAACTGGAAAAATCTTAAAAAGCCCTTATCAATCAGTCTCAGAGTATTGTTTTTCAGACCACATTCAGAAAATGTAATTCTTTCCGAAACGTTGTTTAACAGACAGTGAACAGACAGCAAAATATTGTTGCCTTCTGCTAATCACTGTCCTCACACTTTGGGCTTATAAAAGAGCCCTTGTTCGCTTTCGTTAATCTGGACACAATCATTGATGTAATCATGGACGTAATGACCTCAAACGAAATGTCTGCCATATCGTTCACTGAATCTTCTTTGTACACTTTACAAAACCAAAATTCACTCTTGTATGTCAATATGTCTTTTTTGGCTGGTTCCCTGGTAGCGACTGGCTGTATTTTGGATGTTATAGGAATTTTGGATTCATATTTCGTCGGAAATAGCCATTTCCTCAGAACGGTGTCTTAAATGTTCAAAGCAAGTTACGTCTTGGACATTCCAGCACTTTTCTTTTTTGGTTTTGGGAGTATATCGGCAAATGTGATCGTACCAGCAGCTGCATCGTCATATGAATCAATAAGGGACTTTTCAATAGAGTCATCCTCTTCCACAAACAATAAGCGTCCTACATGGATATTTATATTTGGCGTACCTGAAGGCCCAGGATGTGAATATCAAATGTCTTCTGATTTTTACGGAGTTGATGTTGACATAGGTTCTGTAGCTGCACGATTTTGTAACTCGGAAGCCGTACTAGGTGCTAACGCTGTTCCGAATCTCACTGGTATCATACGGATCGAGTCCAGTAGCCTGAAACCCAGCTGTGATATTAAGTATGATCATCGATTTCTCCCTAACTTTGTAAAATATTTTTCCAAAGCGTTGCTTAGTTAATATCCACTCACGATGATTGATCCATTACATCATTGATCCCAGTGCTGTTCGAATGAACGGAACACTGTGGAATTCAGAGGCTGCGGCTCATGAGTAGTGTTGTAAAGGACGCCGTATAAAACTATGTAGTACAAGTCAGAGGTTTCCACTATTACATAATCTCAGTGTCTTCTGGCTGCATCAAACCGCTAGGTTTGTGATGACCGAAAGGGAGTCACCTTTTAATGAAACTCGTAGATGCCACTGATGCACTTTCTGTCGTGCAGCAAACAGACGATTTAGCCAGATCGTCAGCAAAGTCCGGTTTCATCTGTTTTCGTTTGAATTAGATCATTGGAGTTACAGCTGCTGCTACTGCGCTCTCACAAGATATGGCCGTTACATTTCCCCATGTTGATTGTCAGTTATGTGCAGTTTACGAGTACTCGTGGTTGTATACGTCAATTCAATCTGGAAACGTGCCTCATCCGTATTGAAAATCCGTTCAGGATTTACAAAAATAACATCTCCATTAAAAAGAGTCTCAACTCTTTGAAAATGGTCTTTAAGAACTATTTTGTTTAGATTTTTGCCCTCGTCGGCTAAGATTTTGAGATTATGGGACAGAAATTGTAGAGTTATCCCCCTTCTAACAGCTGTGTACCGCAAGTCTCTAGAGGAACGGAAGGTTCCAAATGATTGGAAAAGAGCACAGGTAGTCCCAGTCTTCAAGAAGGGTCGTCGAGCAGATGCGCAAAACTATAAACCTATATCTCTGACGTCGACCTGTTGTAGAATTTTTGAACATGTTTTTTGCTCGAGTATCATGTCGTTTTTGGAAACCCAGAATCTACTCTGTAGGAAGCAACATGGATTCCGGAAACAGCGATGGTGTGAGACCCAACTCGCTTTATTTGTTCATGAGACCCAGAAAGTATTAGATACAGGCTCTCAGGTAGATGCTATTTCCCTTGACTTCCGGAAGGCGTTCGATACAGTTCCGCACTGTTGCTTGATAAACAAAGTAAGAACCTACGGAATATCAGACCAGCTGTGTGGCTGGATTGAAGAGTTTTGTAGCAAACAGAACACAGCATGTTGTTATCAATGGAGAGATGTCTACAGACGTTAAAGTAACCTCTGGCGTGCCACAGGGAGGTGTTATGGGACCATTGCTTTTCACAATATGTATAAATGACCTAGTAGATAGTGTCGGAAGTTCCATCAGACTTTTCGCTGATGATGCTGTAGTATACAGAGAAGTTGTAGCATTAGAAAATTGCAGCGAAATGCAGGAAGATCTGCAGCGGATAGGCACTTGTTGCAGGGAGTGGCAACTGACCCTTAACATAGACAAATGTAATGTATTGCGAATACATAGAAAGAAGGATCCTTTATTGTATGATTATATGATAGCTGTACAAACACTGGAAGCAGTTACTTCTGTAAAATATCTGGGAGTATTCGTGCGGAACGATTTGAAGTGGAATGATCATATAAAATGAATTGTTGGTAAGGCGGGTACCAGGTTGAGATTCATTGGGAGAGTCCTTTGAAAATGTAGTCCATCAACAAAGGAGGTGGCTTACAAAACACTCGTTCGACCTATACTTCAGTATTGCTCATCAGTGTGGGATCCGTACCAGATCGGGTTGACGGAGGAGATAGAGAAGATCCAAAGAAGAGCTACGCGTTTCGTCACAGGGTTATTTGGTAACCGTGATAGCGTTACGGAGATGTTTAGCAAACTCAAGTTGCAGACTCTGCAAGAGAGGCGCTCTGCATCGCGGTGTAGCTTGCTGTCCAGGTTTCGAGAAGGTGCGTTTCTGGATGAGGTATCGAATATGTTGCTTCCCCCTACTTATACCTCCAGAGGAGATCACGAATGTAAAGTTAGAGAGATTCGAGCGCGCGCAAAAGCTTTCAGACAGTCGTTCTTCCCGCGAACCATACACGACTGTAACAGAAAAGGATGTAATGACAGTGGCACGTAAAGTGCCCTCCGCCACACACCGTTGGGTGGCTTGCGGAGTGTAAATGTGGATGTAAAAAATTTCCTTGGCCGTTAGTGGCTTGCAATGTGCTTAAAATCAGAAGATTGTTTAATAACATTTTCTTCCATGCTGTACCTGTGGACAAACATTCTCAGATTTTTTTTTTTTTTTTTTTATCCTGCTTCTGCCAACTACTCTGCTCAAGAACAGAGTTCAGCATTTTGTTCTTCAGACGAAGTAAACTTTCAACACCACCTTGTTTTGTGTTTACATCCACATTTGATATACCGATGGAGAGTTGTTCGTTGAATACGAAATTCGTTTTCTGCTTTATGGTCCGGCATTTCTTTCTTGATGGTGGTGTCTATGCCATTTTTCTTCGTCGACCAGTCTCCCTCAATAAAGAATGCAGTTGGTACTGACTTACATCAATAATGTGTACGCTCAGTTCGGGCTACCAGGCCATGTCGGAACCGAGCTACAAGAATAGTATTTCACACATGTTGCTCCGCAAATGTTATTGTATTGGTAAAACTGATTACATGATTCAAAACACAACAGTACGAAGTAACTGATACAGTGCCACGTTTGTAGAAAAACGTTTAATGAATGAGTAACACAAGAAGCTTAGCTCCAAGAAATAATAACTCTTCAATGACAAACAGCAGAAGATCTCCCGTGAAATGACCGAGAGCCACTGTACACCGTGTGAGACGTAGGATAGTTGATGTAGCTTGCCAAACGTGCATGAGCTGCCATCTATCGGGTTCCATTCCTAGTTACCAAGCAAAATTCGAAATAAACTGTAAGTCTAGAATGCAAAGGCACGTTTATTACAAGCTGCCCGGTTTCTATCATGACATGAACGTCCTAAAACCTTGAAAACCGTAATATGACACAGTATATAAATTAGACGGATACGTGAAAAGAACTTAATGAATGGATGATGGCTGTGCCTGGAGTAGGAATCGCTAAATGCCGATAATCAACTACTGGAGAGAGCAGTGAAGCTATTTCTTAAATACTGAAGGCCCCCTGCAGCTGACAGAGTCAACAAATCAAGTACAAGAGAAAGAAATTATGTAAAAAAAGATGTGCCTGGTAGCAAACAGAACGTCAAAATTTGTTAGAGTAATTTTACAATTAAGGAGAAACAGCTTGTTAATTATCGTATTGTCAAATGAATGTAATAAAAACATTGGTCTTTAAGAAGGAGACAAATATCACAATCACTGTGTCTAAGTTGCCCTCCAGGGACATGCTGGGAAAATAATTTCTATGTTGTTGGTTTCTATGAAGACAGCAGCCGCCGTTCCAAAGATGTAGCAGCAGGACGATATCTGAAGAGACGGCTATGAGTATCATTAGCTGATGTCCACCATACGACATTCTATACATGTACAAAGCACTTAGTTATAATGGAGATGGTAGATGAACTCGGGTGTATTCCACTGAAGCAGTCATAGCCATCGAAAAGCAAAGCTTAGTAGAGAACGCTTCGTAGATACAGTCCCAGGATGTAAATAAGCGGTATTCATCAGTAAATGTATCGATCTATAGTAAATAGTTGTTGATCGTAATATGCTAGCAAATGGCAACAAAATTGGCGTAAGAGGCAAGCAATTTGAAAAGAAACTACGTGCCCGCATTTCTAAAATATATCATGTGATAACTAGTGAGAAAGTAAGTAATGTCAAAAATTAAATATCCAAGACAATTCCATGATGAACAAGTATAAATTAAAAATGTAGTGCTATGACAGACATAACTTGCAGATTTTTATACAATGTAATAAAATTATATGAATACTTGTATAATAATTTTAAATTAAAGAAAACATTATTATTTAAATAAAATAATTTGAAGCACAATAACATGAATAATATGAATATAGTGTGAAGAAAAATACAAAGTAAATATCTCCAGTTACAAAATCAAGACACCAGAGAAAGTATTCTAGAGCAGACCATCAGAAAGCGCAAAGAAATGATTGCCTTGGAAATCAAACTGGTCGTACAAAAAAATGGCTCTGAGCACTATGGGACTCAACTGCTGAGGTCATTAGTCCCCTAGAACTTAGAACTAGTTAAACCTAACTAACCAAAGGACATCACAAACATCCATGCCCGAGGCAGGATTCGAACCTGCGCCGTAGCGGTCTTGCGGTTCCAGACCGCAGCGCCTTTAACCGCACGGCCACTTTGGCCGGCCTGCTCGTACATATCAGATAAAGATTTGTTTTTGTGAAGTGAGTACATTTCGATTTCTTTTGAAGTATTAAGAAACAGCCGTTGAGGGGCACTGTGTAAAATTTTCATGTTGTTAGAAATGCAACATTCAAAGTGGATGTGTTCATCGAGATGCCGCCAAACAATGATTTGGTTCGGTAACACAATAGTACATCTTCTGAAGCGTATAAAAAGTTACGGTAAATTTGCCCATTATATACACTCCTGGAAATGGAAAAAAGAACACATTGACACCGGTGTGTCAGACCCACCATACTTGCTCCGGACACTGCGAGAGGGCTGTACAAGCAATGATCACACGCACGGCACAGCGGACACACCAGGAACCGCGGTGTGGGCCGTCGAATGGCGCTAGCTGCGCAGCATTTGTGCACCGCCGCCGTCAGTGTCAGCCAGTTTGCCGTGGCATACGGAGCTCCATCGTAGTCTTTAACACTGGTAGCATGCCGCGACAGCGTGGACGTGAACCGTATGTGCAGTTGACGGACTTTGAGCGAGGGTGTATAGTGGGCATGCGGGAGGCCGGGTGGACGTACCGCCGAATTGCTCAACACGTGGGGCGTGAGGTCTCCACAGTACATCGATGTTGTCGCCAGTGGTCGGCGGAAGGTGCACGAGCCCGTCGACCTGGGACCGGACCGCAGCGACGCACGGATGCACGCCAAGACCGTAGGATCCTACGCAGTGCCGTAGGGGACCGCACCGCCACTTCCCAGCAAATTAGGGACACTGTTGCTCCTGGGGTATCGGCGAGGACCATTCGCAACCATCTCCATGAAGCTGGGCTACGGTCCCGCACACCGTTAGGCCGTCTTCCGCTCACGCCCCAACATCGTGCAGCCCGCCTCCAGTGGTGTCGCGACAGGCGTGAATGGAGGGACGAATGGAGACGTGTCGTCTTCAGCGATGAGAGTCGCTTCTGCCTTGGTGCCAATGATGGTCGTATGCGTGTTTGGCGCCGTGCTGGTGAGCGCCACAATCAGGACTGCATACGACCGAGGCACACAGGGCCAACACCCGGCATCATGGTGTGGGGAGCGATCTCCTACACTGGCCGTACACCACTGGTGATCGTCGAGGGGACACTGAATAGTGCACGGTACATCCAAACCGTCATCGAACCCATCGTTCTACCATTCCTAGACCGGCAAGGGAACTTGCTGTTCCAACAGGACAATGCACGTCCGCATATATCCCGTGCCACCCAACGTGCTCTAGAAGGTGTAAGTCAACTACCCTGGCCAGCAAGATCTCTGGATCTGCCCCCCATTGAGCATGTTTGGGACTGGATGAAGCGTCGTCTCACGCGGTCTGCACGTCCAGCACGAACGCTGGTCCAACTGAGGCGCCAGGTGGAAATGGCATGGCAAGCCGTTCCACAGGACTACATCCAGCATCTCTACGATTGTCTCCATGGGAGAATAGCAGCCTGCATTGCTGCGAAAGGTGAATATACACTGTACTCGTGCCGAAATTGTGCATGCTCTGTTGCCTGTGTCTATGTGCCTGTGGTTCTGTCAGTGTGATCATGTGATGTATCTGACCCCAGGAATGTGTCAATGAAGTTTCCCCTTCCTGGGACAATGAATTCACGGTGTTCTTATTTCAATTTCCAGGAGTGTAATTTATTGCAGGTGTAGTACTTTTTTTTACTAATTTGTTAATTTTGTTTCAAATGAGTCCCATGTAAGTCATTTTAGTAAACCTCTTATTGAAACTGGGGTTCATGTCATTTGCTTGTTTTATTTCATGATATAAAACTATCCTGAGCTATGCCTGGTTGGCTGATGCCGTCATCTTGCTGTCATTTGTAGGTGGAGAAGTAACTGTACCGGTCTCTCTGTTAGTTGATTATCGTCATTCAGCAGTTTCAATTCCATGTAAAGTCGCTGTTCTTCTACATGGGCATATGTGTGTTTTGTAATTTGATGGCTAATTTTAAGTCCCTTTTATGTATTTCTTTAATTTACATCCTGTATGACATTGTGGTTTTCTAGGTTTGAAGATGATCCTGTGGTAATCGACGCCAGCCAGTTGTAATAAACGCACCTTTGTGATCTAAAAGCACTCCTTCATCAGGCCACACGTGACCTATCGGGACCATCCGACTGCCGTGTCATCCACAGCTGAGTATGCGGGGCCTGTGGTCAGAACACCGCTCTCCCGATCGTTACGATGGTCTTCTATGACCAGAGCTGCTACTATTCGGTGGATTAGCTCCTCAATTTGCATCACGAGGCTGAGTGCACCCCGAAAAATGGCAACAGCGCATGGCGGCCCGTATGGTCACCCATGCAAGTGCCGGCCACGCCCGAAAGCGCTTAACTTAGGTGATCTGACGGGAAACGGTGTATCCCCTGTGGCAAGGCCGTTTGTGATCTAAACTGCTTTATAATTTACCTAAGATATTCTGTGTTGATCACTGTGTCCAGAAATGTTGTCAAAAAGAAGGAACTTTAAAAGAAACAGTCTCTGGGCCATATGAGTCACAGTACGGGATACAGTTGCTTCCAACCCCTTAATCAGCTACTGAGACAGTGGACGTGTATACTTGATCTACTGACGTAGATGTTGTCTGTCTCTATCTTGGCTATGACATTGCCTTTACTATGCGTTCCCCAGTAACTAGCCTGATTCATATTTTTGAATTCATTATTTAATCCGCTCCTGGTTTCCCCCTGTTTGATTTTATGTTGATGGTCCTCTACTGACTTGACCTCAAGTCCTGCTCTTTCTACAAGGCGCTTCAATTAATTCCACTATGTCTAAGTTCGGACTTCTAAATTCTCTAATTTAAGCCGATTAAGGGATCGAACATTCCGACCAGTTGAACGACGCACTCTTAAGATGGTCCTCTCTCGATGATCCAAATGGGGAACAATTTCACCTCTGTAATATCTTATCCATTAGGATGCTATCATCAGTAGACTACGGGGTTGAATGGATGTTCTCATGAAATATAAGAGCTTAGTTTCCCATCGCTTTCAGTCACTCGCAGTGCCAATATTGCGAGGCTATGTTGGCTAATTTTACAAGATCGTATCAGTAAAACACCCAACCTACTGTTATCTCACATACTCAAAAGACTGGTGTTCCTCTTCAGGAAGCATTATTCGTGACTATCGGCATCTGGCCCTCTGTTTTGCTTGTAGTAGTAATATGGGTGCCTTTACTGTTGACGTAAGCATGTCATCCCAACTGGGTCACGACTATGGTTAGTTAAGAATTTTTGGCTTATCTATTCATTTTATTTTCACTTCTTTTTCCCTTACGGAATCATATTCCGAAACAATGCGCCTAAGGTAAGTGTTAATTGAGTAGAAACGAGCGGTATGAATATTGTATAATGTCGATAAATGCACAGTGTGCAGATTTTTCTTTAAAGAGCTTGGAACTGTTAAACTCAAATTCTAGTACAGTTACTTCTGATTTGTATATTTTACTAATAACTAAAATCCTCTTTAACTTACCTGTTGTTTGCACAGTTATCTGCCTATTGCAGTTAGCTGCCTGTCTAGGACTCAAGATGGAGCTATGTACCATCTTGCTAAGGTCATTAAAAAGCTTCCACCTAAGCACAATGAAGCATACGGGAAAGCCCTGCCAATTGAAATGAAAATAAAAACCAAACAACGTTAACCATTACTACTACCATGTGCCGTACAATATAAATTCATGTTCAGAAAATTCGAGCATGGGAGCCGGAAATCTTCGTTGCAGAGACATATGGCAAGAAATGGTATTATCTTTACAGCGCTGTGTTGTTACAGACATGTAACAGTCTTCTAGGAAAACACCAAGGTACTCATGTAAATATTGAGAAATTCTTTGCAGATAAATCTCACACTTAGATGGTGCAAGCATCAATACCAAACAATACCAAACGAACATTGTCAAGACAGCGTACAATTTAAATGTTTAAGAGTCGCTTCAATTTTGTTAGCATTTACTTTGACATTTTCCACATAAATGGAAGATCTTGTTGTGATATACGAAACAAAACGAATGCAGGAATGAATGTGTTAATGCATGCCGCCCACCATATCTGCTAGTGCTTATATGGTTCTTCAGCTTCTTTCGGCATAAGTCATGTCGAAATCGTTCATGGATGAATTGCCACATAACAGTGTCCGTCGGTCACAATGTTTCGGGGAACGATGGGGGTATCATCATCGGGTGTACTGGTGATGGCAACGTGGTGATTTCTCGAAATATAGCGCCCATTGTACACCGACATCCGGCAGTTCAACCGTGAACAATTTCGACAACTTCTTCATACTTTAAGCTCTCAAGGTTAAAATATTTAAGCTACAGAATATTTTCGTAGTACAAAAAAGAACCACACCTTAATACTGCAGGAGAATCATTATACCATATAAAACTCAGACCTCAATGTTTCTTAATATCTTAATATGATTAAATAACGTTCTGCGTTGGCAGAATCACGGTAATAAAATATGCTATCAAAGGTAGCTTATACACTAATTCCGAGAAAATGGGCATTATATGGACTTATATGGATATTTATTCAATAGCATGGCGACTAAATATTACTTTTAAACTGGAAATAGGGAAAACTTCGACAGCAATATAATTGTTTATAGGGTATTAGAACAAATAATTGATTACACTTCGTATCACTCTATACTCATCGTCCGCTCAATTGGAGACATCGTAACACTTTGTACATGATGTCAACGATTACTGTTTCCAACGTACGACTGTGGTGTGTGGGAAACTGAAACGAAAATTTGTTACTGGTCGCCTGTGGCCCATCAAACCGGTAAACAACTTCTAATTGGCCTGCAAGAGCCACCATCCCGCAGAGCATGTGCACCGTGAAAATTTTTTAATATGTTCTCAATCTCCTACGTCAACGGCGTAATCGGTTCGATTTTTTTAAATTTTCTCTTTTGTTAAGATAAGTAATTTAAAGTTTCCCTTGGTGTTAATGAAAGAAAACAGACATCTGTAAGCGTTATGCAAAAACCGTTTATATTTCAATAAGAAAATCCCAACAAGCAAAGTAGTAGCGTAGCAAACTGGCCAGGGAAAAATGCGATTTAGTAATTATTTTTAAGCTGTTATTTTGATGTAAAATTTACACAAATGTTACTTTTATAATTAGTGACTGCAGGAACAAGGTGAACAAGGTGTGTTTAATATTCACGGGTGATTTTAACGATAAATAGAAATGAGCCTCAAACAGATAAGACAGACTAGCGGTAGCGTAAATGAGCTAGAGCACATTAAAAATATCACCTGGCACACTTGCACCGAAGCTTAGGTGACTTTTGTAGCCCAGTTTGAGGTTGTCTCCTGGCTAGCATGAAGTTGTTCGTCTTTCAGAATGAGGATTACACTCTGCTGCGGAGTGTGCACAGGAGAGCTTCTGTAAAGTTTGGAAGGTAGGAGACGAGATGTTGGCAGAAGTAAAACAGTGAGGACGGGGCGTGAGTCGTGCTTCGGTAGCTCAGATGGTAGAGCACTTGCCCGCGAAAGGCTAAGGTCCCGAGTTCGAGTCTCGGTCGGGCACACAGTTTTAATCTGCCAGGAAGTTTCATGTTCGTCTTCATTTCTTTTACGTCCCTGTGGTACGTTGTAAAAAAGTTATTGTTTACAGTCTGTATGTGATCGGTTCAAAAATATCTCATTTGATTTAGGAGTTTTAAATACACTCCTGGAAATGGAAAAAAGAACACATTGACACCGGTGTGTCAGACCCACCATACTTGCTCCGGACACTGCGAGAGGGCTGTACAAGCAATGATCACACGCACGGCACAGCGGACACACCAGGAACCGCGGTGTTGGCCGTCGAATGGCGCTAGCTGCGCAGCATTTGTGCACCGCCGCCGTCAGTGTCAGCCAGTTTGCCGTGGCATACGGAGCTCCATCGCAGTCTTTAACACTGGTAGCATGCCGCGACAGCGTGGACGTGAACCGTATGTGCAGTTGACGGACTTTGAGCGAGGGCGTATAGTGGGCATGCGGGAGGCCCGGTGGACGTACCGCCGAATTGCTCAACACGTGGGGCGTGAGGTCTCCTCAGTACATCGATGTTGTCGCCAGTGGTCGACGGAAGGTGCACGTGCCCGTCGACCTGGGACCGGACCGCAGCGACGCACGGATGCACGCCAAGACCGTAGGATCCTACGCAGTGCCGTAGGGGACCGCACCGCCATTTCCCAGCAAATTAGGGACACTGTTGCTCCTGGGGTATCGGCGAGGACCATTCGCAACCGTCTCCATGAGGCTGGGCTACGGTCCCGCACACCGTTAGGCCGTCTTCCGCTCACGCCGGAACATCGTGCAGCCCGCCTCCAGTGGTGCCGCGACAGGCATGAATGGAGGGACGAATGGAGACGTGTCGTCTTCAGCGATGAGAGTCGCTTCTGCCTTGGTGCCAATGATGGTCGTATGCGTGTTTGGCGCCGTGCAGGTGAGCGCCACAATCAGGACTGCATACGACCGAGGCACACAGGGCCAACACCCAGCATCATGGTGTGGGGAGCGATCTCCTACACTGGCCATACACCACTGGTGATCGTCGAGGGGACACTGAATAGTGCACGGTACATCCAAACCGTCATCGAACCCATCGTTCTACCATTCCTAGACCGGCAAGGGAACGTGCTGTTCCAACAGGACAATGCACGTCCGCATGTATCCCGTGCCACCCAACGTGCTCTAGAAGGTGTAAGTCAACTACCCTGGCCAGCAAGATCTCCGGATCTGTCCCCCATTGAGCATGTTTGGGACTAGATGAAGCGTCGTCTCACGCGGTCTGCACGTCCAGCACGAACGCTGGTCCAACTGAGGCGCCAGGTGGAAATGGCATGGCAAGCCGTTCCACAGGACTACATCCAGCATCTCTACGATCGTCTCCATGGGAGAATAGCAGCCTGCATTGCTGCGAAAGGTGGATATACACTGTACTAGTGCCGACATTGTGCATGCTCTGTTGCCTGTGTCTATGTGCCTGTGGGTCTGTCAGTGTGATCATGTGATGTATCTGACCCCAGGAATGTGTCAATAAAGTTTCCCCTTCCTGGGACAATGAATTCACTGTGTTCTTATTTCAATTTCCAGGAGTGTAGTTGTCCTCGGAGGGTTATATGTTTGCCGAAGTGCTAGGAAATTATTCCATACGTCTTTTTCTCAGTCAAGGCTCTGAATACCAGCACGCGTACCAGAATTTTAAAAGAGAATGCTGAAGAACGCTGTATTACAGACATTAAGGAGTTTGTGGCAACTGTATGACGGCTGTGTAGTACGGTGAATCGAACGGAGAGTAAGGTGGCCAGACGGTTCCGCTGAATTGTCGGCGCTAGATACTTTTCAGTCAAGTATTTTTATACATTGTTGGATGAAACGCAATGCCTAATAGGAACTATTTTTTTTCTCTATATCTACATCTAAAGCGTGTGCGGCCTAGAGGAATACGAACAAAAATTGCTTATATTTCAGTACCTACTAAGGTTCATAGCATTACTTCACCAACATTGTACACAAGAGCTCAAACATTTTTATGCATGTTGGGAGAGTGCAATGTGGGCACTGTTGTACTTCGGCAGATACCGAAACGGTGCACATCTTCTCAGCGCATGTTCATAAGCTTGAGTGGTGTTATGGACACTACCGTCGCGTAGACCCCTTGCCTTAAACCTGTCAGATCTCGAACCCTTGTTCTGTAAACAATGTCCTTCATAAAACCCACACACTAAAATCCAGAAGAGTCAGATCCAGAGACGGAGGGGGCCAGGCAATGGGACCCCCTCTTTCCCATCCAAAGCTCAGGAAACGACTCATGGAGAAATGTGACAGTGCTGGGAGGGTGCGAGGGGCAGCATTCTGCTGGCAAATGGCGTCAAGAGATATCTGTCGAACTTCATAGTTCGCCAAAGTGTAGAAGCAAACAAAATACACTGATGGAAAAAAGTAGCAACGCCGAAAAAGTAATTTATGTAGAATAATGAAATTTCGGGAAGCCATTTGCTCAGGTAACACATTTTCGTGATTAACATTGCAAGAGCACAACTTAATGCAAGCACGAGATAAGGCACTGACAATGTGAGATACTGAGACATTAACAGATGGTGTAACCGTCAGGATGCAAACGTGCATGCGTTGTATTGTAGAAATGCTGGATGTCATTTAGTGGGATGTAGTTTGATACTTTTTGCACTTGGCCGGGGTCAATACACGGACAGTTAATGATGTCTGCAGATGATACTGAATTTTTAGTCCGATGATGTCTCTTATGTTTTCCATTGGTGACACATCAGGCGCCCAAGCAGGCCAAGGAAAAAAAAAATGTTCAAATGTGTGTGAAGTCTTATGGGACTGAACTGCTAAGGTCATCAGTCCCTAAGCTTACACACTACTTAACCTAAATTATCCTAAGGACAAACACACACAGCCATACCCGAGGGAGGACTCGAACCTACGCCGGTACCAGCCGCACAGTCCATGACCGCAGCGCCCATAGACCGCTCGGCTAATCCCACGCGGCGGCCAAGGAAACATGTCTACATTCTGCAGGGGATGTTGGGGTACAACACTGGTATGCGTGAGAGGGTTTTCCTGTTAGAAAACCACCCCTGTAATGCTGTTCATGAATGTTAGCACAACAGGTCTAATCATCATTTGACGAACAGGTTGCGTGGGATAACTACAAGAGGGCTTCTGCTGTCACACGAAATCGCACCCTACTCCATAATTCGAGATGTAGGTCCAGTGTGTCCAGCACAAAAGTAGGTTGGTTGCAAGCCCTCAACTGGCCTGCTTCTAACAAACACACGGTCGTCAGCGGAACCAAGGCAGAACGAGCTCTCATCAGAAAACACAATACGAGGTGCGGCTAGAAAAAAACCGGACTGATGCTGGAAAAAACATATATTTACAATTATTTACAATTTCATGTTATCTCCTTCAATGTACTCTCCTCCTCGGTCTCTACACCGCTCCATACGAATTTTCCACTGTTCATATCAATGCTGCAGATCATTTTCGGTAAGTCCATACATTACTTCCGTCGCTTTTCTTTTACTGCTTCAACAGTCTCAAATCTAGTTCCTTTCAAAGCTGACTTGACTTTAGGGAAAAGAAAAAAGTCACAGGGGGCCAAATCAGGTGAGTAGCGTGGATGATCTAAGATGGGAAAGTTGTGTTTTGCCAAAAACGTCTTCACTGACAACGCACTGTGAGCTGGGGCATTGTCTTGGTGAAGGATCCATGACTTTTTTCTCCACAAATCGTTCCGTTTTCTCCGTACTCGCTCACGTAGGGTAGCCAGGACGCTAATGTAGTAATGCTGATTCACTGTTTGTCCCTCTGGTACCCAATCAATGTGCACAATCCCTTTGATGTCAAAAAAAAAAAACAATCATCATTGCCTTGAATTTCGATTTTGACATTCGTGCTTTTTTTTGTCGTGGAGAACCAGGAGTTTTCCAATGCATCGATTGGCGTTTAGTTTCGGGATCGTAAGTAAAAAACCACTATTCATCGCAAGTAATAACATTTTGTAAGAAGAAGGGATCACTTTCAATGTTTTCCAGGATGTCAGAACAAATCATTCTTCGGCGGTCCTTCTGTTCAATTGTGAGACACTTAGGAACCATTTTTGAACACACTTTGTTCATGTTGAAACTTCCATGAAGAATCTGCCTAACACTTTCCTTGTCAACTCCTGTTAACTCAGACACTGCTCTGATTGTTAAACGGCGATCTTGTCGAACAAGTTTACCGATTTTTTCAATGTTTGCATCAGTTTTTGCTGACAATGGTCTGCCAGTGCGAGTGTCATCACTGGTGTCTTCGCGGCCATCTTTAAATCGTTTAAACCACTCAAACACTTGTGTTCGCGATAAACAATCATCGCCGTACATTTGTTGTAACATTACAAACGTTTCACTTGCAGATTTTCCTAGTTTGAAACAAAATTTGATGTTAACACGCTGTTCTTTCTGTACACTCAACATTTTCCGACGCACCGACAAAACGTCAACTACTTGAAACAGACGCCACGGGCAGACTTAGTGCAGGAGGCAGATGAAACTCGAGCAGTAGGCGGAGCGAGAGTCACGTGACAGGCCACGCGACTTTCAGCCTCATTGCATTCGTTTTATTGTTTCACCAGTAATAGTCCGGTTTTTTTTTCTAGCCACACCTCGTAGACCTCAAACCTGCCGTCCAATCAGCTTTCACTTGACAGCATCAAAATCTCAAATGGCGGTGGTTTTGGGTTAGTGGTATGCACGCTACATTTGGGCTGGCTGGGAGCTGTCCTTGAAGTAACCGGTTGGTAACGGTTCGTGATGTCACTGTGGTGCCAACTTCACCCACATTACTGCCAGAGGTGCAGTACGATGCGCCCGTGCATTACGACTGTCGGTTTTGCCAAGTGGCCGTTTGGAGCCCAGTCTTCTTGCGACCGTACGTTCTCGTAACCACCGCTGCCAGCAATTTCTACAACACTACATTCCTGCCAAGTATTTCTGCAATATCGCAAAGGGACATTCAGATTCTCGTAGCACTCTTATACGATCTCGGTCGAACTCAACGAGGTGCTGACAATGGCGTCCTTATCGCCTTAAAGGCTTTTCTTGACAGACGTCAGCTCAGCATGTCGATTCTCGAAGGTATTGTATGTATTGTATGTTAACTGGGGGCTTAGAAACGACGGAGAGGCTCTGTCCCCACCGCAGCGGCAGTGGTCCACAACCCCACGACGACTACCGCAGTCCACTGCACCCTTCCGACGCCCCACACCGAACCGAGGGTTATTGTGCGGTTCGGTTCCCGGTGGACCCGCCCAGGGAACGTCTCACACCAGACGAGTGTAACCCCGATGTTTGCGTGGTAGAGTAATGGTGGTGTACGCGTATGTGGAGAACTTGTTTGCGCAGCAATCGCCAACATAGCGTGGCTGAGGCGGAATAAGGGGATCCAGGAAACCAGCCCGCATTCGCCAAGGCAGATGGAAAACCGCCTAAAAACCATCCACAGACTGGCAGACTCGCCGGACCTCGACACAGGTCCGCCGGGCGGTTTCGTGCCGGGGACCAGGCGCTCCTTCCCACTCCGGAAAGCCGTGCGTTAGACCGTTCGGCTGATCGGGAGGGCTATATCAAAGGTATTGTAACGCTCACGACCGTTACAGGATGTATTTAAAGCAAATCTGATTTGCACTCTAATATGGGCACTACTAACGCCACTCTTACGTGACTGTCTCGAAATATGAAGAGACATCATCTTCCAGACGTAAAAACACGCATACCAACTTTCGCTTATGTCGCACGGGTCCTTCTTGGCGTTTCTTTTCTCCTTTAGTGTATAAAGCTATAATTGAAATCGTCACGTGGTATTGAAACTTGATACAGTTATGGTACACGCTCATGGCCCGTGATGCGTTTACTGCTGTTGTACAAACAGCTGAAGTTGCTTGACGGCCAAGTGTCGTTGACGATAAGCACTATTAACAAAGAGCTAATTCACTTGTATTAAGGAGAGGCCTATCTACTTCCAATAGCATAACATGCAAATATTCTTCTTTCTTTGTGGTAGAGCCAGATTTATTTGAGACAGCAAAAGTAGGAGGGCGTGCTGGAAAGGGATACCTCGAAATTAAAGCTTTTTAAATAAAGAGAACTTTATTAACATTCTATTGTTTATTCTTCTTCTCTAGACGTTTATTCCCCAACATAGTCACACTGTCGACGAGCACATTTCTCCCAACGAGAGTCCAGTTTGTTGATACTGTCAATGCAGAAAGTTTGACTTTGTTGACGGAGCCACAAATTCGTATGTGCTTGAATTGTTTCATCATAATCAGCGTGAAGTCCTCGAGGGTGTTCTTTAAGTGTTTGAAAGAGATGAAAATAGGACGAGGTCGAATCAGATTGCATGGCGGATGATCGATGTCAGTGAACTGATGGCTTCGGGTTGTAACAGACGTCGCAGCGCTCGTGTATGGTCTGGCATTGTCATGATGAAGTGGAGGGTGCTCCACATGTGGAATAATTTTTCTGCTGTTAGAAGATCGATTAAAGCATGCTCCTTTCCCAAGCAATTATCGTCTCTAGAAGAAATTGCCCTTAACTAATGGCGCAGTGTTTACCGGATATTGCCTCCTATTCAATGTCATATTGTTTGTTTATTGATTCTCGCGTTTCAATGTGTCTGCATGGTCCCAGTAAGTATGCGTGACAGGTAGGTCAGCTTCTTGTTGCTCTACTGACGGTCAAGCCGGTTTCAAATGGTACAAACGGCTCTGAGCACTATGGGACTTAACTTCTTAGGTCATCAGTCCCCTAGAACTCAGAAATACTTAAACCTAACTAACCTAAAGGCATCACACACATCCAAGCCCGAGGCAGGATTCGAACCTGCGACCGTAGCGGTCGCGCGGTTCCACACCGTAGCTCCTAGATCCGCTCGGCCACGACGGCCGGCGTCAAGCAGGGCCACGGGCGCTTGTAGCAACGTCATACCCCCTTCCAAGGTGACGGATCGAAGGGTTGTGGGAAATTCAGATCTGCGGGTAAAACTTCATTCGGTGCTCTTTGAACCTGTCAAAGACGAGTTCCCCATGAGATGCGTCGAGTAGGTAGGCTACGCCGACGGGAGGTTCCTCGGTACGTGATATATCCGTCGTATAGCATCGTTTTGAAGGCATTTCATTTCTTCGAATCTGTTTTCCAGACGGGGCAGGCGTAGTCCAATATTGGTCGGATGTAAGACCTGCAAATCCGAAGAGCCCATGCAGTAGAGAGAGAGTTTGAAGACTCATTGACGAGTGGAGAAGGGGCGTTCGTGGTGTTTATTGTCTACTTGTGGAGTTCATCAACGTGGTGCTTTCGCAGGATCGGCGATCCAAAGCCAAACCAAGGTACTTTACAGCTGGTTGAGAGCGCAGTGATGGGGATGTTCGGTGGACGCCTGATTGTTCGTAGCAGTCTGTTGCCCACTGTTCGATGTCAGTGCAGGCAGTTGTAGTCCTCGCTGGACATCTGTCTGTGACCTCCTCTGCCGGATGAGCACAGTGTCATCGGTACAGACATATCTGGTGACACCAGTACGTTGTCCTCGATGGTGAGTGTTCATCGGAGGTGAGGGTATCATCTGGAGTGCCCCAGGGAAGTGAGGTAGGTCCGCTGTTGTTTTCTATCTACATAAATGATCTTTTGGATATGGTGGATAGCAATGTGCGGCTGTTTGCTGATGATGCTGTGGTGTGCGGGGAGGTGTCGTCGTTGAGTGACTGTAGGAGGATACAAGATGACTTGGACAGGATTTGTGATTGGTTTAAAGAATGGCAGCTAACTCTAAATATAGATAAATGTAAATTAATGCAGTTGAATAGGACAAACAATCCTGTAATGTTTGAATACTCCATTAGTAGTGTAGCGCTTGGCACAGTCACGTCGATTAAATATTTGGGCGTAACATTGCAGAGCGGTATGAAGTGGGACAAGCATGTAATGGCAGTTGTGGGGAAGGCGGATAGTCGTCTTCGGTTCATTGGTAGAATTTTGGGAAGATGTGGTTCATCTGTAAAGGAGACCGCTTATAAAACACTAATACGACCTATTCTTGAGTACTGATCGAGCGTTTGGGATCCCTATCAGGTTGGAATGAGGGAGGATATAGAAGAAATTCAGAGGCGGGCTGCTAGATTTGTTACTGGTAGGTTTGATCATCACGCGAGTGTTACGAAAATGCTTCAGGAACTTGGGTGGGAGTCTCTAGAGCAAAGGAGGCGTTCTTTTCGTGAATTGCTACTGAGCAAATTTAGATAACCAGCATTTGAGGCTGACTGCAATACAATTTTATTGCCGCCAACTTACATTTCGCGGAAAGACCACAAAGGTAAGATAAGAGAGATTAGGCCTCGTACAGAGGCATATAGGCAGTCATTTTTCCCTCGTTCTGTTTGGGAGTGGAACAGGGAGGAAAAATTCTAGTTGTGGTACGAGGTACCCTCCGCCACGCACCGTATGGTGGATTGTGGAGCGTGTATGTAGATGTAGATGTAGACCTGGTGACGTAGGGAGGTCTGTGGTACAGGCATTATAAGGGGCAGGGGCTACTAGTAAATTCACCAATGAGCAATTCCTTGCGCGTAGAAGAGCCGACGATGCCAGATACTGTGAAATGCGGTCCTGACGTCTAATAATACCATAAAATAGTATTCCTTGTTCTTAGAAGCTAGTAGATCTTCTTCCAATACCCAGAGTAGCTAATGCGACGTCGTGTGTCCAGGACTGAAACAAAAGTGCGCTGAAGGAAGCGCGTCTTCTCGGTTAAGGTGACGGATCAGTCTATGAAGAAATGCGCTTAAATGTCTTGCTCACTGTTGGCAGCAGGCTTTGAGCCGTGACGACATTGAATCAGAAGACTTTGAAACGTCCCCTTTGAACAATTATACACGACTGTCCTTAAACTGACACACAATATTTTGTTAGCGCAACGCAATCTGACTTTCAAAATTACCTACTAAAGAATGGCCCTGACAAACATTAAACTATACCTTTCACAAATCACTTACCTCACAAAAATCTTCGCTGCTCAAGCTACTGCAGTACAGCGAGCGCCACTACTGCCAGCTAAATAGAAGATTCAAACTACTGAAGGCACTAACTACTGATAGGGATAGTTAGCAAATGAAAGATATTAATAGAGAGCAAACAATGTATTTACCTTAATATCATCACAAGTCATAATATATATATCAGTTCATGACAAATTAGAAACCTCCGCCATCTCTCTCCCCACATCCACCACTGCTGGCGGCTCACCTCCAACTGCGCAACGCTACGCGCTGTTCACAGCCAGCTGCCGCTGCCCAACACTACAATGGCAGACAACAATGCAAACTAGCCACAGACTGCACACAGCACAGCCAGTGATTTTCATATTGAGCGCTACGTAACATTGACAATAAGAAAACATAAACAGCCTACTTACATAAAGAAAACATAAACAGCCTACTTACATAATGATGTATTTTGTACCGTTGTTATTGTATTCTTCTGTTATAAAATTGTAATTGTCACCAGTTCATGATATTAGTAACTTGTAAGTTCCATTTCACTGCACACATTTCTGTTGGTCATAGTATATGGACAATATGTGAGAAGTAGGGACTGATAGTGTTTGCACGTGTGTTGGTAATTCAGCAAGGGACTGGATAACAGCATTGCTGGTTCTAAGGACATGTCAAACAATTTTTTTGTGAGTGGACAAGTGGTGGTTTATGGACTTGCTATATTCTCCGCAAGAATCTTCGATGGTGATTGTGCACCTGCACAGTCGCAACGGATGGCTGCTGGCCGTCTCAACAAGGACTCCAGTGGGTCTGCACCTCTGGTGGCCCACCAATACCATTATCTCTACAAGGACTACAGTGGGTCTACATCTTTGATGATCCATCAATACCATTATTTCTACAAGGACTACAGTGGGTCTGCATCTTTGGTGGCCCACCAATACCGTAATCTCTATCAGGACTACAGTGGGTGTGCTCTGTGATGACCTACCTACCAATACTCTTCAAAATTTCGACTGACTCTGCTGTGGGTTTGCTCTGTTGTGGCCCATTACCTGTATGCATATCAAGAGTCAGCACTGTCTTTCCGTTGGAAGGTCAACACTACTTCTTCAAGACTGCATGGAAATCCACTACTTCTATGTGCATTTTCTTTTACTGCTTGGACTTTGAGAAAAACTCTGCATTTTTACTGTGATGAACAATGTGGACTGTCTTTATGGACTGTGAGAAATTTTGATCTTTTGACCAACATAATATTAATAAGTGTGTGCATTTTATATCTTTGTTACTGTAATTGTGAAAAATTTTTGTCAAATCTGTATTGGCCAGTGCCCAACACCATTTGTCAAAATTTTTGTGGGGAGCATGGGGGCTATGTAAGTAGGCTGTTTATGTTTTCTTTATGTAAGTAGGCTGTTTATGTTTTCTTATTGTCAATGTTACGTAGCGCTCAATATGAAAATCACTGGCTGTGCTGTGTGCAGTCTGTGGCTAGTTTGCATTGTTGTCTGCCATTGTAGTGTTGGGCAGCGGCAGCTGGCTGTGAACAGCGCGTAGCGTTGCGCAGTTGGAGGTGAGCCGCCAGCAGTGGTGGATGTGGGGAGAGAGATGGCGGAGGTTTCTAATTTGTCATGAACTGATATATATATTATGACTTGTGATGATATTAAGGTAAATACATTGTTTGCTCTCTATTAATATCTTTCATTTGCTAACTATCCCTATCAGTAGTTAGTGCCTTCAGTAGTTTGAATCTTCTATTTAGCTGGCAGTAGTGGCGCTCGCTGTACTGCAGTAGCTTGAGCAGCGAAGATTTTTGTGAGGTAAGTGATTTGTGAAAGGTATAGTTTAATGGTTGTCAGGGCCATTCTTTAGTAGGTAATTTTGAAAGTCAGATTGCGTTGCGCTAACAAAATATTGTGTGTCAGTTTAAGGACAGTCGTGTATAATTGTTCAAAGGGGACGTTTCAACTTGTCTGGCGCCTCTGCCTCAGGTGTAATACTGACTATCTCTCTAGTGGCCCCACTGCCGATACCTATGAGGAAGAGTTGGTATCTGTCAGTTGTGTCCTTAGAATGTCTTTGCTTTCCAATATATATAAGGGGTTCGCTGGCCCGATGGAGAGGCATGAAGTTTGGGGATTTATTTATTTTATTTATTTATTTTTTCTGAGAGCTGCATCACACCAGTCTCAGGACTGAGGATCACAACAACATTTATTTATTTCTTTATTTACTTAAACTGGCAAGATTAGGGCCATAAGGCCCTCTCTTACATCTAGCCAGGCATTCTACTTATTTTACATTCATATGTTTTGGTAGGCATGTTAAACTACATCTAGTACAAAAAGTGAAATAAACGATTACAAAGGCACACTTGGAAAAATACATACATATAGAGTTTATACTCGTAGATGATAAGTACTGTTATAATTAGACACTATGAGAGAGACAGATTTTAAATAGGAGTGCTAGCAGCAGGGAGTATGAGGGAGACTGATGGTGAAGAGAGGAGAAGAATAGAGACATGATGTAACATAATTAAGGAAATATAAAGGAAAAGAAGATTGCATGGTTAATAGAGGTAGATGAAGAGGAAGAAGAGAAAGGAGCAAGATAGGAGACACTTGCTTTGCTATCTGACAGAGGAGAGGATTGGCCTTGTACATAAATTTTGTGAAAAACGCTATGAGGATGATAGTAGGAAATGCTTCAACTTCTTCTTAAAAACAGCGGGGGATTGAATTTTGCGCAAGGTAAAGGGCAGTTTGTTCCAGAGGCGGACAGCGGTAACTGAGAAGGAATTTGCAAAAGTTTTTGTTTTGAGAGTGGGCACAGTTAGGATGCCAAATAAGAGTGACCTTGTGTTTCTGTTATGATGGCATGAAGGTGTTTAATCTCTGAAGCAAGATAGTGGGGTGCTTGCGCGACGAGGAGTCGGTGAGGTAGACATAGAGTGTGGTAGTCACGCAATTTGTCTGGCCGCAGCCTCCCTAGCTCGGAGTATGAAGCACTAACATGATGATATAGGCGAATGTTGCTGGCGTAACGCACACAGGCATTCATAGTTAGTTCTAGCCGTCGGTTGTTTTCACTACTCATTCCTTGTTGAATTACATCACAATAGTGGAGGATCGGTAGAAAGAGTGCTTGCACGAGCTGGCGTTTCAGGTCCTGTGGAAATACGTTCCGAAACTTTTTGAGTTCATAGGGACAAGCGGCCATCTTCCGACACACTGCGATTGTATTCTCCTCCCAGTTGAGATGCTAATCCAAAGTTACACTCAAGTTCTTAACTATTTTCTGATATGGTATTGGAATACCGTCGAGCACAATAGGAGGCAGCCGTTTGCGGAAATCTGAACTTATTAATTTCTGATGTGCTTTTAAGATTACTTGTGTCTTTCTTGCATTTAGTTTAAGCCACAGGTTTTTCGCCCATGTCACTACTGAAGACAGATAATCATTCATCTGAGCGATTGCAGTGTTTGTATCTTCGGGTCTGACACTTGGATTGGTATTAGCGTCGCATCTAGAGGTGGTTTATGAGGTCCGAGCGGGCGGAATCACGAGCTGCGTAAGGAGGGCCTGCGCAGAGCGAAGATACCAGAGAACTTCACGGGGGTCATCGTCGACTGCAAGCAGCAGGCCGACATCCCGTAGGTTGGTGGCAAATTTTGTGTCGGACGACCGCTCGTGGCCTGGATGCCCTTTTCTACCTGGTTTTCATCGCCACTGATTCTGTAATCCCTGTGGTGATATGTTTCATTGTCTACCTGCCCTCATTATTGTCTGGTTAATATCCGATCATTAATCTTCTAATTAATCCGCTCTGGGTTGTAAATATTGCCGGAACAGTCGTACTAAGGCACAGGTTGCTGTTAAACAGAAGAGGGACCTTGTGGTTAGATTTAGCTGTTAACCGGTTCAATTCGTTGATTTTAATTGCATTTATCGCTCATTAGTCACAATCTGAACAACCTGTTGTGCTGAACTGTTCGTTTCTTTGCTTGAAAGTCATTGTTGGTATATTTCAGCTCGATCTTGTGGTTCCGCAGAGTGAGTTCTCTTGTAATAATTGTTCACAATTAATGTCTTAAGACGTTCACTCAGAGCGGTCGTAATAACTGACAATCGATTTAACTTTGAAAATATTAAGTCAACTGTCATCAGGGCTCTAGTCAATATAAAATTGTCTGAAGAGACGGTTTTGATCCAGTGGCACCTTGGTTGCCGATTGAAATCAAGATGTTAGTTGCTTGAAGTAAGCCTTATCATTGTCATATTGTTTGCTAATCTGTTTAACCTTTAAGCACAGGTGCCCAACTTAACCCCGAACCTTTCGACATACAGCTGTCAAATTAAAAGTAATCTGTTTGGAGTAACTGGATCACTCTTGCCATCAATGCTGCTTATATAGTTTCCATGTGTTGCAGAGGGGCATTTGATAAGACAGGTTGTGCCCAGCGCGGAAGTAAACAGCACTGTTTCACCCGATAACGGGCAAGTGGGTGTTCTTCAGGTTTATTGCTAACGTGCTATAGGTGTCGGTCTCAGCTGGTCTTGACAGTCCTGCAGTTTTGTACGTTGGTGTTGGGCCGGAGCGTCGATGAAAACACCACTGACAGGTCAACCCGACGAGTAGCCATGTATAACCATTGCTGAGATGAAATCTACAGTCCCTTGAAGTACATCAGCTTCCATGATAACTGGTGCTTCATTTCACGTGAGTAGATAGTGGGTTCACATGGACCACCCACTTTAATATTGGCTCCTTCGATAAACTGTAGGAGGACGCGGCCGCTGCATGTGTTACTCTTAGATTTTCACGTTGGATGTTTCGCGCTTAGATCACCCGTGATAAAGTGGTTGTCTCTGTGTTGAAGCAGATGCTCAGTAACTTCGCATGTGATATGTACACGAGGCGACATGCAAACGCCGAAGAACGTTATAGGTCCTAGTCACGTCTCCAAAGTTATTATCGTGGATTCTGCCCCTGTGGCGGCAGGATGAGGTTCCTTACGATGTTCGACGCCAGCATCCCTGCGGAATTCTAGCTGAACGACGTTCTCTGAGAAGCGGACGAGCTGGCCGTACTCCTCGCTGGAGTGTGGGCTACGAAATCCCTGCTTGAACTGACTTTTTGCGGGGCTACACGGTCTTCACATCGACGCACCTCTGGCGCTGCCGTAGGTTTTTGTACCTCTGTAGTTAGCTGGGTGCCGGGCGCCACACTTGCCGCAATTTGCGGAAAATTTTCTTTGACTGTCGGTGTTAGTGTCTGTCGCGTCGCCGCTACATTTCTTACGCTTCGGTGGCATGCTGCAGTACCGCACTACATATATATAGCCCCTGGCATCAGCGGCGGCTATGAGCGCGGAGAAGTGCGTCAAGGCAAAGATGTGCCTCTGGTTTTCAGGGTCAGTGGAGTTTGCTTCTATGAGCTCGGAGTCCTGTGAAGGTCGACATCTCATGCAGCGCAGCCATTGTCTTCAAATGCTTCTTTCGTCTCGATATGCGTCGTAATTGCTTTTACGATATTAGCTTTCGTGACAGGGAAAGTGAAATGCCATTCGTTTCCTCCATATTCATGACTGTTACACAAATATAGACCGTAGTATAGAACAACTTCACCCTGTCACCATCTGCTTACTCGGAAGTGAAAGGTTGCTGAAGACTCGGCTTCAGCCAGTCGTATGGTTATTGATGATCAGTTCGGCTTAGAAAAAGTAAAGGCATAAGAGAGGCAGTTGGTTGGTTGGTTGGTTGGCTGGTTGGTTGATCAGGGAGAGGGTATCAAAAGCGAGGTCTTCTGTTCCATTGGATTAGGGATGGATGGGGGGTGGGGTGGGAGGGAGGACTTCGGCTGTGCCCTTTCAAATGAACCTTTCCGGCATTTCCCTGAAGCTATTTAGGAAAATATCAAAAACCTAAATGAGGATGGTCGGTCGCGGTTTTGAACCGACATCCTCCCGAATGCGAGACCAGTGTGCTAACCACTGTGTCACCTCACTCGGTACCAATCACAGAAGGTCTCCAGTATTTGGGAAACTATGAAACTATAGGCAGTATTTTCTATTGTGCTGTTGTTGCTTTTGGTGCTGCTGTTATGTTTGTTGTTGTAGCTGCGGATGCTCCAAATGCTGCTGCTGAAGCGTTGCTACGTCGGTGGCTCGACAGGGTTCGTCAACTCGCAAGGCGATGGAGCTACTTTTCGTCTCTATTGAGGGCGGTAGCACAATTATTGTGGGTTTTGCCAGCTTCCTCTGCGGCAGTTTCGTAATTCCTCCCTCACTTGCTCCACAAGTTTGAAGTGCCTCAATGGTGGTAAATGCTTCAATCCCTTTGGACCTGAAGGTCGTGGTAGAGACCTCTAAATTCCACGATTTCTCTAAGTCCGAGTTCGTCTGCCGAGTCGTAGTATTCGGCACGCCCTCTCCCATTGCCAAGTTGGTCTTCGGTGGAATGGCCGAGGAGGCAGCCGGCAGAGCGAACCCGACTGGACAGCGAACGAACCGCACTGGACGGCGATAGCCAACTCCGGCGCCGTTGAGGCAGCTGCCTCGGCCGTGCACGTAAACAACACGTTAGTATGCTGTGCCATCGCTCGCTGAACTCTTGGCAACTGCTACGGTGTTTCTCCCTCACCGACAAAGTTACGTCTCACAGGGCCATGTTACCCGATGCAGTTTGGAGGTCTCTTAGCGAGAAAGGTAGCAACTTGCGTCAGTAAAGCGGGAAACTCGACCGAGTAATATGCAAGACATGCCATACCTCAATCGATATTGAGAACAGCATAAAAAATCCGGATGCTTTACTTTTCAGCACGCGTTCACATTGAGCCTTACTTTGTACAGTGCTAAAATGATATGAGGAGAAAATTGGAGCAGTTTGTTTGTAAAATATAAGCTTTCATGATTGAAAGTGTCACAGTTATTAATACATTCAGGGCTATTTTATGATGGAATTTATTTCGTGACAATCCCAATGACACATTTGTAGGGGTACGTCTTCATGGGATTGAAATTTCTATGAATATCCGATTCACACACTGACTGTTGGCATCGGTTCACAAATTCTTCATCACTGGAATCGAAAGACCAGTGAGTGTCCTACCCTCCTGTTTCCTAATGAATTTGTTGGAGTGTTTATGAATGTGTGTCGCCTCTCCATATAGCCAATCGAAGTCTCCGCTCGTTGCACCAATGACCTGAGGTCTTATCAAATCGAATGTGATAGTTTCCTCGCTGCAAAATGTACTGCACAAAAGTTGATGTAACCATTTTTCTGCTCCCACAGCAACCGTTACAATCATCTAACCATTTTTTCCTCTATTCCTTTTGTCATATTCTTCTACACGTCTCCAGACCGCAGGTGTGGTATATATTACACCTCTATCTGAACGTTAGCAAGGCTCGGATATTTTAATGAGAATTCAGAGAACTATATCTATAAATAAAAGACAACACAGCAGACATTTTGGAGTTCATTCATCAGACATCACACTAATGTATGTTGTGAGACGTAGTCAAAGAGGTACGCTAGGCTTCTAACCGAATGGTTTACACAGTACAAAACCGCTGCGGAAACAGTAGTGGACATCAAATGGCAATCATTGGTAGAGAGCAGCACACCAGTTTGGCCGTTTAGGGAGCCATTAGTTCTAACTACAGTACAGTCCGTTTCTATATGTAGTTCTTTTCATGTGCCGTAAGATTCGCGAGACTGTCCCAACATCGCTGATATTTGTTTTGCGCTTTCTTTGACTCCCCTTCTCATATGCCCACCCATCTCAACGCTTGGGCTCTTTGAGCTGCTTCAATTTCCTTTTCGTCGAACCGTTAACAGTCAACATTCCGTAATGCAGCAGAAAAACACGAGTCTCTCTGTACCAGCATGAGTGTCCCCAGAGGCGTACACAAAAACAGCGAACCGTGGCTGTAATTTGCAGAGCGCCCGTATTATTTGTTCCATCTCGGCCGTATACCCAACTCTGCGCCTGACTCTGTCCTTTATCGTTTGCTGAGCAATGTATGTATACCGTACCTGTAAAATAAAATTATATAACAATAAATTTACCTTTCAGGGGTATTTTTCATTTATTAAGTACCATACTGGCATGACACAACACTGATGTACGTTCTGACTTCACCATTGCCTGAATTTCGGCATCGAGCCCAGCCTCGGCGCCACGGAAACGACGCTCTCAAACTTGAGAGGAGACGAAATAATGAATTTAATCAACTTTGCTCTGTTGTCGAAATTACTTCCTCCGCTGATATCCCACATTTAGATTATGGCTGCTTCAGATATGCTGTTTCTCTCCTCCCAGTAACAAATGCATAATCTTTTCCGTCTACACAAAACGCAGTCACCTGCAAGGAACAAAATGACTACTATGAATTAATCCTCGGATGAACTGCCACAGATCGCATAATACTTGTCTATTAGTTGTGTCAAACGATGGAGGTACTCCAACTGAAGAATTCGACTACTATTCACCGTAACTTTTCGATAGAGCCTACTGAAGAATTCGAGTACTGTTCACTGTAACTTTTCGATTTAGCCTACACAGTCTCCGTCGCCAAGAACTTGTAGCAAAACGTTACTCTGCCTGGTGCAATCACGGTGTATTATTTGATGCACAAAAACGTAACTAGCCCCAATTACATCAAAGAAAAATGAATAACAAGCTACAATTACACACATTTGTTCATGGAAATGAAAAGCGTCAGTTGAGTAACATCTTGGTTAAAATAAGGCAAGGTTCAGTAAAAAGAAAACGACTCCAACTTGATCTCTTGAACAATCCCAAAACACACTGTTAATAATTTGACCATCAGAAGTTACTAATCGACCATTTATACAAAAATAAAACATAGCAGATGGACATTCCATAAAATGAATCACGATCAGCACACCATCCTGAAGTTTTATTTAAATAATTGTAGTTAAGTTCTCACAAAACTCTAGAGATCACAACAGAATTAATGATCTGGATTGCCTTTATTAGCCCTCTTAAGATGTTAGGGTCTATTTCGACCAACAAGGATTTTTGATGATGTTTTTTTGGCTCGTCAGTGAAGTATAGACCTATTCTGTCAGAAAAAATATTTTGGAGCTTTAGTTTGACGTCCACAGAAACAGCTCTTCTCAAGCTCTTCAGGTCTTTTTAAACCTTCGTTATTACAGCGAATCGTCAGGATATTCAATTTGCCTACAATTGAACGTGTATGGGTGCAGTAAAATGTGTATAAAGTGAGGTCATTAGCTTTGAACAATGGAATGTCTATTTCTGTGGAAAGGAGGGAAGGGGGAGTGCGCGTCGTTATTTCTTCCTGTAACCAAATCAGTATGTAATGCGATTCACTTGAACTCAGGTCACTGGGTTTCTCTCTTTAATGATCATACATTTTGCAAGGTTTCTTTTTTTTTCTTTCTATATAATGGTCTCTTAGCAAGATGTCGGAATAGCAGACATTCTGTTGAACGTATCTGATAGTGATGAAGCAGTTTCGGAGGATGGCGCAGACGATACACCAGAACAGCAAATGGGAAGCAGTGCAGTTATGACGTCAAAGGAATAATAAATTGAATGGTGGCACAACGCCTACCTCAACTGGGACGCCATACAGCATGTAATATATTTCACTTAACGCCAGGACCAATAAGGACTACCGCTTCTCGCATTACAAATAAATGCTCAGCTTTCAAAAAGTACCTCCATCTATAAATTGAAAACATTATTCTCACCCATTCCAGTGCTACAGGAAACCGTTTCTATGGAGATAAAAAGAAAAAATTTGATGTCCATGACCTGGATGTTAGCATAGGTCTGTTGTTACTACCAGGATTTATAAGTCAAACGTGTAATCTACAGAAAGCTTATGGGATGAGCAAAAAGGCTGCCCAGTTTTCAGAGCTACCGTGACACCAGAAAAGATCAAGAGTCACTCGATCTGATGACCGTGCGACAAGACCACAAAGACGTGGACAAGACCAGTTTTCTACTTGTAAGGGATTTTTGGGAGAAATTGGTAGGGATATTACTTAAATTATGTAATCCCAATACGTTCATTGCTGTAGACGAACATCTTGTTGCATACAGGGAAACGGCCTTTTCGCCAGTATACGCCTAGCAAGTCGGCGAAGTATGGCACTGAAATGGTACAGGTTATGTATATAATATTCGGCCATATACTTGGTTCTGCATTGAACCAAGGACTAAGGGTTGTAGCTGAATTGTCTTAGGGTTGGAAAAGGCATAACATTACCTGCGACAACTTTTTCACCTCCTACGAGCCAGGACAAATCTGATAAAGAGACATATCCCAATGACTGTAACTATGCGGAAAAAAGAAGCTTTCCATCCCAGCAGAAATGTTGCAGACAAGGGAGATTCTAACTACACATCGACATTTGCTTTCGTAAAGGACACAACGCTTGTATCATACATCCTAAAGGAAAACGCATGTGTAATTGTGTAAAGCATTCTGGAGCACGATGTAAAAGTCAGTGATGGTACTAAGAAAAAACTACAAATTATTTTAGTCTACAACCCTACGAATGGAGCTGTGGACACTCTAGACAAGACACTTGTGAATTACAGTGTTGACTGTCTGACTGACTGACTGACACCTCATCGTGGAGCCCAAAGTGCTAAGGACAGAAACTCGAAATTTGGAGAAGGTGTGGATTTCATACTGCAGGCGTTGTTTAAGAATGGATTTTTCGGAATTCGAACCCTAAAGGAGTGGAATAGGGGATGGAGAGTTTTTTGAAAAATAATGGTATTGAGGTACTTTTCAAGGTAGAACTATGAAAAGTGGTACTTGCTTTCTTGGTCAGAAAGTGAAAAATACGTGATTCAGCATTTTTGCAAATTCAGCCAGTAAGTGGGAAAAAGTGGGTGAAAGTTCTTTTGCAAATAAATAATTACTTAAGAGTCACTTAAGGGTTTTTAACCCAAAACAACTGGTATTGACTTCTCATTTAGAAGGAAAAAAGATACATGTTTCAGTGTTTCTGGAAATTCAACACCTAATGGAGTGCAATAGATGATGAAACTTTTTAAGAAAATATTTTGTTACAATTATAAAAAATTTAAGCTAAACTTACGAATTTTGCTATTTCACTTCTCGGTTACACATAAAGAAATATTTGTTGTGGGATGGAAATTTGTGTGGAAACATCTCTACAAGAATGCAAAAGGTATGACTAAAAGCAACTTTGGACTACAGCTACCAGAATGGTTTTTTGGTCAAAAGTACATTGGGAAAAGACCATGCTTGTATGGGCCACAATTATGGCGCAAAGTTTAGATCATGTTGCAATTTGTGAATAACTCAAAAATTTGGCCATTCGTTCTACGCGGTCGATCCGGCTGGCGCTTAACTAGTTATAGAGTAAAGAGCATGACAAAAATATGAGCCGTTGTTGTGCTCTTAAACATCGTCAACGCATCTGCACATATCCCTTAAACTCTACGGTAGGAAAATTACCCCCAATGGAAATGAAACACCCTACGGCGAAGAAGAGTATTCCTAGAAACTGTCGGCGAGCTGCTGATTGATGGGAATACCAAGGAACGAGCACATATACCAAGAGGAATTACTGCAAGAGAAGAAATGGCTCTGCCGGCCGCGGTGGCCAAGCGGTTCTAGGCGCTACAGTCTGGAACCGCGCGACCGCTACGGTCGCAGGTTCGAATCCTGCCTTGGGCATGGATGTGTGTGATTTCCTTAGGTTCGTTAGGTTTAAATAGTTCTAAGTTCTAGGGGACTGATGACCACAGATGTTAAGTCCCATAGTGCTTAGAGCCATTTCTTCAAATGGCCACCCCGGCAGGCGCAAGAGAAAATGTGGAGAAAGAATCATTATTCTGAGTCGGCACTCATCACGTCGGAAGAAAATGATCCTAGGAGTGTGAATGAAGGTAGATGTCATCTATATGGGAAAACTGATAAGAGTTCTGTGAAATGTGTTAAGCGCAAAGACTTCACTTGCAAGAAACATTTTAGGGACTCACATCATCTTACCATACACATGTAAAATCTGTTTGTAAAAGTTAGTTATAGAGTAGTAAAATCAAGACACACGTGATTGTAATATTCGATTATTGTATTCTTATTCTGTCCTGTTATGTTGTTAGAATGATTAATACATTAGACTATTTAAATTATAGCGTTATACACGATTTTAATGTACGAATGTGTAGAAGTGTACCTAAAGGAAACGGAAGAGAATGTGTCTTTTCTACTGGAACATCATAAGGGTTTGTGCAGAATAAATACCGCACTATGGTTAAAACCAGATATTCGAGACTTCAGCGAAGTCTGAGTGGAGGAAAATTGTAGGATCAGCTGCTGCAGCTATATGGTACACATTAGATTCAGGACTATAAATCTATTTCCATTTTCCAATTGAAAGAAAAATTTTGACAACAACAGACTACTAATTAGACTGCAATAGTTTCAGCTTATGTAACATATTGAAAGTTTCCATGTCCTGTAAAACCATAAAATAACCTTAACAGTCTCTATTCCTCTCAACATTGCTCGAACTCTCAGAATACTTACCTTCATTACTATTTCCTACAGTGAATGCAAACCAGGCATTACTGTAATTGTCCGTAATTGGTTTGCCAACTGCCTATTAAACGTTCGATAACTGTATACGTACATCGATAACAAAACACAAGAAAAAAAGTCGTCGTAACTGCTTATGTTGCTGAAGTCATTGCTGTTAATAACAGATGCTCAACTCAAACGAAATTAAAATTACTGCTATCTCGAACCAAAACATACACTACATGATTAAGAAGTATTCGCATACCCACTAGTGGGCATTAGTATGGCGTCCATCCTTCGCCGGTGGCCGGAGGACCACTTTAACTTGATGTTTCCTTAGGATCCTGCCTATTTCAGATGGAAAGTTGCCGACGTATGGAAGGAAGGCCCTGGACTTGAATAGCTCTTAACTTCTTGATTTTGTAGGTGGTCACGTTTCTTCCTTCTTAGCGCTGTTCTAATCTGATGTGGTGAGTAACCATTACCTCTGAACACCGACTCTAAATGTTCCAGCTCCTTTGTAAAGCTGTCTCCATCAGAAACAACATGAGCCCGGTGCACCAAAGTTCTAGGGTCGCCGGTAGTTTGTGCGGGATGACGACAACTCGACGATTGCAGTTAAAGGTCTGTATGTGTTGGCTTACGGTAGACAGAATGCCCTAATGACCCATCCACTCTCTTAGTAACGAAGACGTCCAACAACGGCAAGCAACCATCCTTCTCTACTTCCATTGTAAACTGGATGTTCTTGTAGATTGCATTCAGATGTTGCAAGAACCGTGACAGTTCTTCTGTTCGCAAAAGTGTCATTTACATATCGCCAGAAAACATTCGGTTTAAGTTCTGCCGAGTGTAGTGCCCTTTCCTCAGAGTGTTCCATAAAAAAAGTTTGCTACCGTAAGCCAACACATACGGACCTTTACCTGCAAGAGTCGAGTTGTCATCGCCCTACACAAACTACCGGCGTCCACAGAACGTTGTTGCACCGGGCTCATGTTGTCTCTGACGGAGACAGCCTTACAAAGGAGCTGGAACATTTAGAGTCGGTGTTCAGAGGTAATGGTTACTCACCACATCAGATTAGAACAGCGCTAGGAAGGAAGAAAAGTGTCCACCTACACAATCAAGAAGATAAGGAGCTATTCAAGTCCAGGGCGTTCCTTCCACACGTCGGTATCCTTTCATTTGAAATAGGCAGAATCCTAAGGAATCGTCAAGTTAAAGTAATCTTCCAGCCATCGGCGAAGGTTAGTGCCGTTCACGGTTCAGTAAAGGACGATCTGAGTCTGCGGAAAACAGGGATCTATAAGTTTCCTTGCCAGTGTGGCAAAGCCTAAATCAGTCAGATGACAGTACATGAAAGGAACGTTGAACACGAGCGCCACACTCGCCTTTCGCAGCCCAGTAAGTCGGCCGTAGCCTTGCGCTCTATTACCACAGGACACGCTATGCATTTTTCTGCCACGAAAATCTTGGTGGCCCCAGCGAAAACTTTCTGGGATTCAGTAATTAAATAATCTGTGGAGATACACCCAGTGCAAAATCTTATAAATCGTGAAGGCGGTTTTCAACTGGACAAGGCTTGGGACCCGGTGATCGCTGTTAATTTCCTCTGAGAGAAGACGGTTTACTCATAATGACACGTCTGGCGACATCTGACGTCTGTTTTTAGCGACGCGGGCGCGCATTCCGACAGAGGGCGGACATGTAGTTTTCACCTTTACGCATGCGCCTGCGCTCCACAGATAGAACAATAGCTCCAGAGGGCGCGGATTTCGAAAAGAGGACGCTCCTGTGACAGAGGCCAATGGGCAAGCGGTTTCGCCCAAAATCTCATCGAACATTCAATACGCCTGGAAAACTTCTAGAATCACAGCTGTACATCATCTGGAAATACTTCCAGTCTACATTTACGTACATTCTCCGCAAGCCAAAGTGTGATGCCGGTGGAGGATATCTCGTACCATTACTAGTCTTTCCATTTTCTCTACCACTCATCTATAGAGACGGGGAAAACGACTATCTACACTACTGGCCATTAAAATTGCTACACCACGAAGATGACGTGCTACTGACGCGACATTTAACCGACAGGAAGAAGATGCTGTGATACGCAAATAATTAGATTTTCAGACGATTCACACAAGGTTGGCGCCGGTCGCGACACCTACAACGTGCTGACATGAGGAAAGTTTCCAACCGATTTATCACACACAAAGAGCAGTTGACGGGCGTAGCCAGGTGAAACGTTGTGATGCCTAATGTAAGGAGGAGAAATGCGTACCATCACGTTTCCGACTTCGATAAAGGTCGGATTGTAGCCTATGGCGATTGCGGTTTATCGTATCGCAACATTGCTGCTCGCGATGATAGAGATCCAATGATTTTTAGCAGAATATGGAATCGGTGGGTTCAGGAGGATAATATGGAACGCCGTGCTGGATCCCAACGGCCTCGTATCATCAGTAGTCGAGATGACAGGCATCTTATCCGAATGGCTCGATTCCTGGGTCAACAGATGGGGACGTTTGCAGGACAACAACCATATGCACTAACAGTTCGACGACGTTTGCAGCAGCATGGACTATCAACTCGGAGACCATGGCTGCGGTTACCCTTGACGCTGCATCACAGATAGGAGCGCCTGCGATGGTGTACCCAACGACGAACCTGGTTGCACGAATGGCAAAACGTCATTTTTTCGGATGAATCCAGGTTCTCTTTACAACATCATGATGGTCGCGTCCGTGTTTGGCGACATCGCGGTGAACACACATTGGAAGCGTGTGTTGTCATTGCCATACTGGCGTATCACCCGCAGTGATGGTATGGTCTGCCATTGATTACACGTCTCGGTCACCTGTTGTTTGCATTGACGGCGCTTTGAACAGTGGATGTTAAATTTCAGATGTGTTACGACCCGTGGCTCTAGCCTTCATTCGATCCCTGCGAAACTCTACATTTCAGCAGGATAACGCACGACCGCTTGTTGCAGGTCCTATACGGGCCTTTGTGGATACAGTAAATGTTCGACTGCTGGCCTGGCCAACACATTCTCCAGATCTCTCACCTATTGAAAACGTGTGGTCTATGGTGGCCGAGCAACTGTCTCGTCACAATAAGCGAGTCACTACTCTTGATGAACTGTGGTATCGTGTTGAAGGTGCATGGGCTGCTGTACCTGTACACATCATCCAAGCTCTGTTTGACTCAATGCACAGGCGTATCAAAGCCGTTATTACAGCCAGAGATGGTTGTTCTGTGCACTGATTTCTCAGGATCTATGCACCCAAATTGCGTGAAAATGTAATCAAATGTCAATTCTAGTATAATATATCTGTCCAATGAATACCCGTTTATCATCTGCATTTGTTCTTGGTGTAGCAATTTTAATGGCCTGTAGTGTAGTTTTGATTTGTAAATTTTTGTAACTGCCTTAATTTGAGTATTATGACACTGTTGTTTCATTATCTCGTAAATGGATTAACTGAAGAAACAAATATATCACTCTTTACCATATTTTAATTTTAAATACGGAACGTAAGTTTTCTTTAACGAAGATATTTTCATGAGAGTTTAGTCGAAGAACAGTCTTTGTAAGCTCACTGCTTATTTCCGAACTATAAAAATTTGCTTCCATCAATGTTCAATAATGTAGGTACGCTTCTATACATTTTCTATTTTGGTTAACGAATATAAAAGTGAAGGTCTGTGAGTTTGCAAATTATTCGACAGTAAGCCTCCACCTCTCACTTCCTGTCCAGACTCACAACGCACTTCGGGAGATTGGATTGGTAATTTTAGGTGGCGCTTTATCATCCGGTGGACAGGGCTAGATAATTTAAGTGGTAACAAGCAGCGAGACTTATTACAGGCAAGTATTGGCACTGTAAAGCAGTTATTCGTTTGCGCGCGGGTAAGCCAAAGTGATTATTAGTGCCGAAATTAAACATTATGTAGTGCACTTATGGATCTGCGACTGTCATCTCAGATTACTTTAATATTTTGTTGTTACATGGGTTTGTGGCTGTTTAAGTACTTTCCATTGGAATTCTAAACCTACCGGTTACATATAGAGCTTATCAAGCAATAGTTGTCACATGTGTTAGGTCAGATGCGTATTATTCATGTGGACTGCATACAGTGTACGTAAAAATGCACCTGGGTACTTACAACATAGAAGCTTCGTACGCATTGCAAGTAATAGTTATCTACAACCACAAGTGAGCATACAGTTACATCAGGTACATAGTCAAAGTAAAGTCTAAAGGTTTCAATGAGAATCTAAAGTAAGAAAGCTGTCTTTAAAACGTTAGACTATAGGATCAGGATAGAGTCTTATATCAAGTGACGATATGTATATTCGTTGAAATATTAAATGACAGTGTGATGTTCAAAGTCCCTAACTATTTCTTCATCTGTTGGTAGTTTTCTGTGGAAAAGCACCTCTAAAGAGGGGAACTACTTGCCGAAACCGTTAATGTGAATATTTTTTTTATTTATATGTGGTTGTTGACGTAATAATTAACTATAAAGACAATACAAAGATAACATACTTCTAGTTGGAAATATGTCAATTTGTAAACGTAATACGTTACTGCCTGTTCTTCCTAAATTCCTTTTAATACACAGTTTTTCACAACGCTTTCATTATGTCATAGTGCAGCAATGCATTTCTAATGTATTCAGTCTTTATCTTCTGGATTTTCATTGACAATATTCTCCGTCGCATTCCGTCGAGTTCTCGACGAGTATGTTCATAAGTTTTGCTGGACAGTTTCACTTCCTTTGTAGCAGAAATCCGCCCTGCTAACGGCCACGTCCTTCTAATCTGTTCCTCGCGTGCGCAGATTCATTTATCCTGCTTCGTAGAAAGAAGTCTTCCACCTTCGGTACTACGTATTTACCAAAAAAGCTGATTAAATAACCGTTATTCTTCTTCCTCCTACACTTTCTCCTGTCATTTTGTTGTTCCTTACTTCGAATCATGTGACAAATGTCGGTACGTTAGACGTACTTCTTACTGACAAACATACAAAACCTCTGTAGAATTCAGATTTATCCAGTTCATATTCATTTACTCCCTGCTTGAATTTAAATCTGTTTTTCAAATAAAATATAATTCTGTCATATAAGTTTGTGGGATTCCAAGCCCAGCACCATTTTCAACTAAGTCACTTCATGCGTTTCACAGACATTATCAAACGTAAAACAACGTAAATAATAGCGTTTCGATCGTCTTTTCAAAGGTCACCTTCAGAGAGACTGACTGCTGCATAGTGATGAAGGTCATCTGATAGGCACTGTCTCTTGCGACTGTTAGGTGTCAACCAAAATCTCATTTTGGGATGCCACTGGACAATTTGAAGTAAAGATTGCTAAGGAGTGGTGGCTGTACGGTGGGATATTGCCCGTACTACTCTGAAGGTAATTCATAGGCAACAGCGGATCGTCAGCTTGTACCGAGGGTGAGTGGTCTCCGGCTGTTCCCATGTCGCCTGGCTGGCGAACGCACCCGATGGTCAGGGATGGTTGGCAGGCGAGCCGACGATAACTCATAGCCATCCTCCCTGTTCATGCTGCTGGGTAGTTTAAATATTTCAGTAACCTCTATTATTTTTCGCTACTGTCTCCGCGGTTGCCGTACTGGCACAAGTGGTTCTTGGACATTAACAGACCTGCCAAGTTACGGGCGATGTTCAGCTGCAGCTGATTTGTTGTGCTGGAGCGACGTACGTAGATGTACGCTCAGATGCGAGAATGCTAATCAGTCTCCCGGTTTCACTAATGTAGACTTCGCGGCATTCACATCAGAGTTTGTAACCGACTGCACTGAGGAGTGCATCTACGGAATCTTTCGCGTGTGTCAACAGATCTCAGATGTTTCAGCCGCTTTGAGACATTGACTTAATTCCTCCACGACTTAACACCTTTCTACACTGTCGCTAAGGCCTGTCACATCAGGTTCAAATGGCTCTGAGCACTATGCGACTTAACTTCTGAGGTCATCAGTCCTCTAGAACTTAGAACTACTTAAACCTAACTAACCTAAGGACATCACACACATCCATACCCGAGGCAGGATTCGAACCGGCGACCGTAGCGGTGGCGCGGATCCAGACTGAAGCGCCTAGAACCGCTCGGCCACACTGGCCGGCCTGTCACATCAGGTAAACGGGACGAATAGGAATCGTTCCCTTAGTTCCTTTGTCCGTTTTGTCATCAGTTTATCTCACAGCTTATGCATGTACTGTTGCTATACCAGTCCGTTCGGGCTGTTATCTGGAGCTCGTTCAGTTCATGTTGGAGTCTGTCAGCACCATTAATCCCCTGTCCTCGGGCTGTCTGGTAGCTTAGGGTTCTTTCGTGATGGGTGGTGTTGCGATTACGCACGGATATATCTGTTGGTGTGCACCGGTTTCCTGTACATTTCACGTTCTAGTTTGGCACTAGATGTTCCATACACTTATGCACCCAGAAAAGCTGTTGCTCCACATTTACAATTTCTAGCGTAAACTGTATGTTTTAACCGTAAGCTGTCGAGGTACTGATGATATCAGCTTAGTTCAGCTTCCCCTTGTGACCATATGACGACTACCGCCAACAACATGGGCGCAGGGGCGTGGACTTCAGTGCTATCTGTCTGAATCCTTCCACGATAACATCAGCTGCTACTGGTGAAAGGGTGCCTCCCATTGCCATTCCGTTTGTCTGCCCATAGAGTTTGCTCTGTCAACTAAAATATATTGAGGACAAGCACAATGCACAATTCCACCAAGATTGCTGAAGCAAAGCACTCTCTCTGGATATAAGTTGCTACAGCAATCATTACTTCATATCGTTCAGTGAAATCCCAAATATGAAGTCGGTACCTACCTAAGAACCGAGAGAGTGTATGTTCTCTTAGTGAGATAGATGATTATTTTCGATATTTGTTAACGGATGGGAATAATCTGTTCTGTAGCATCAAAAAATTAACTAGATAATCTGCATTTATTTAATTTCAGTCCACATATTATAACGATGAAGGTAATCAGGTTTATAAACCACTAATTTATACTTCCCGACACAAATCAAGAAACATATCCTAACTAACAAATTATTCGTTATCTTTAAAAATTATGGTTAAGTTTAAAGTATTATTATTATTGTTATTAATATTAATTTCTTTTGTCTTGGTATCAACATCGCAGAGGTGGATATCTGTAAAAAGTAGATCTAGGGTGGTTCTCATTGTGAGAAGTTGTAAGAGAGAGTTATGGCACAAATTTCTTGCGTAGGGTTCGTGGGGCTCAAATGAAAAATTTTTTGAGTTGTAAATGTGAAATTTTCGAGTAGGAGGTGGTATCGTGATTTTTAATGAATGATTGCCAACAAAGCGGAAACTGGCACAAATGGAATGTTCACGAAACCTGAATTTTTATTTACACCACTATAATCGTAACCTGATTTTCTGGATGTTTCATAGAATTTCATTGGCCATTAGGAATAAATTTCAATGGAAAGTTCTAGAATGCAAGAGATAAGAGATGTAATCAGATTTGGAGTCAGTTACAGTTTCATTAAATTTTTTTCCAGAGGACATTGCTGATTTTTCAGATTCCTCCTCTCTAGCAACGTCACCAGACCTGGAATATTAACAAATGTTTATCGTTTATCGAAGGTATAACACTCGTAGCCACTGACTTCTTTAAGCGCGGTTACTAATAAGAGAGGAGTGTGGCCATTTCTCAGGATGAACCATTGAATGTCACCTCAGCAAGCAGACTTCAGGCTATATGTTCATATACGGAATTGCAGCGAAGCGATGCCGTGTTTCTACGTTTCGGCTCAGATCATTAGTTATTTATGAACGCATTTTAGTTGGTAATACACCCATGACTGCACTACTAGACTGAGTCTGTCCTAATACCATAGGGTTATTATTCTACATTCGGACTCGGAGCATTAGTTACGACTGTTATCAAATTATATATAGTTGTTGAAAATTATCTTTAATAAAATGCCATGAGGGCTGCACTACTAACTTCAGCCAGGCATTTATTGTGTCGGTTGCCCCTGTTCGCAAAGCAAGGAACGGTATAGTCTGTGCACAGAACTTCATATTAATTTTCAAAGTTTTCCTCCCCAAATCCCTTAAAAGAAAGTAAGTAAGTATTGAAAATAATCATACTGCCCGAAATACAGTTGATGCAATAATTATTATGCAATTGTGATGCAGCTAGAGTGGATATAAAACAGACGGATGATGAACCGTGGTACGGATATCAAAGACATCAAGAACGAGATAATAAACCTCCCGGAGTCTAATAGAATGACGTTATATGTCGAAGCGTTACCTTCAAAGAAAAAAAAAAAAAAAAAACTTATATTCAGTTCGGGGTGTGAAGCTGATTTTATGTTCTGTTTATGATTTCCATGACTGGAACCTTAGATATGAGAGAGTACGACCGCGTTCTGCATTGATACCTAAAATAAATTTTAGACATAAACTGATAGTGTTCCTATAGACATATGTTCATACAACAGGAAACAAATACTGCATTCTCCTTGAATGTGTTTTTGCTGTTTTCATTGACAACAAACGTTTTACTAACACTATGTACTAACACCGTATACCTTTATTTTAATTTACTATAGGTGCAAAAATTCCTTCCTGTTATTCTTTAGTTTTCACCACCTGTTTCTGTCATTGTACTAACTGTTCAGTTAATTCAGTTCGCTACGCTAATGTGTATTGAGAAAAGCATAATGTATCGTATTGTAGGCGTAATGCTTTCAGCGCGTAATTGAAAACAAACAAATCTTCGCTGTAACATTTAATTCTAATGGCTGTCGTTTCCGTAATTGTACCCTGATTAAATGTCGTTCTGACAAGTGTTTTATTGTGACCCTCCATTTAATTTTTGTTGAAACACTACTGAATGCACGATACTTTTTAAACGTTCCATTTCGACACCAATTAAGCGCTATTTACTATGTTTACATAAAATTTACTGGTAAATGAACGACGCGTCAGTTGATTTAATTACTGAAAATTGTTCTTCCTAGATTATCTAAATGTACAATTGGGCATAATTATTTTCTCCTTTTTCCAGATAAAAAGTACAGTTAACTTTGCCACTATAATATGTGTCGTGCTGTTAGCGTTTCCCTCAGTCAAGCATTACAGTAACGTGTCGACAAATACGTCAATAAATTTCGCACAGAACTACAGCTTTGATAAAAGCATGACTCTTACGACTTTTTTGGCGCAAAGAGGGAAATGGTGACCGTGTCTTTTCTTCTCCAGACCGCTGTATGCTCCAGAGGCTTTGTCGTACACGTTATCACATAGCGTCAAAGATTTCAGATGAAAGGAAAGCAGATTTACAATTCATACTAGAGATGAGATTTCAATGAGAAGATTGTGGCCCTACCCATCACTTATCAATGATTAGGCATGATTAAGAGTTACGTTGCAAACAGGATGATATTAGACTGATGCATGTTTTTAAAAGGAAGCTGAACATATAGATGTGCTCTGGAACGCTCAAAAAAGAGATAAGACTAGGAAACCTACCGTAACGGATGAAATAAATTCTGTGTTGGCCAAATACACAGTAACTTCCTTTCGTCTCAGATTATTATATGTTATTAACATGTGCTGTAAAAGATACGAAGCACCATGCATGAAGAATATGGCAAAAGTTTTCTCTGTATTCAAAAGGGGCAACAGAACCGGATGTAAAAAGTACAGATGCATTAGCCTGTTGAATGCTGCGTACAAGATCTATGAACTATAGTAAGTAATGGAATTCCAGCTGAGGCGCTTTACCTAAAAGATCAAAGTACTTTCAAGCAATAGCGTTCATACAACTACTGCATTTTTAAAATTAAATGAGTCATATAAAAATAAAATTAGTTTGACTATGAAAGCCATATTGCGTTTACAGGTTTTGAAAAATCCTTAAACTTCGTAAACGCTCCGAAGAAAATGAATTATGGGTAACAGTTAGTGACAGTGGCTCCCCTTCAGCACAATCAAATGTCCGTGCAGTGAAGAGAAACTTCAAATGTGATTAAAATCAGTTAAGAAGAAGGACAGGCAGTTCTCTTCGACTAACTCTGTGTTTAACATCCGTTTTAACAGTGTACTTATCAACTGGAAATCAGATAATCATGTAGGAAACAAAATGTGTAACACTAATATAATTGCGTTACTACTTGTAGGTAGTAGTGTAATAATAAGTCTTTTAAACCAAATACGTACAGAATTCAGTCTTCTGATTTCGGTTATATAGAACAAAAGATATGAGTTTTCAATGTGAATACTGACGAATATATTAGCAAACTATGAAGCTACTGAACAGGATTCACTTTTCAAACGTTTGCACTATGATACGAATTATGATTATGGTAAAGAAAGGTTGCAAACATATCAAACAATACGTAAAACAACAAAAGGAAAATTTAATTACAATAACAGTTTTATTCATATTCGGATACTATTCTCTAGCATACCATTTTCACCTTATACAATGGAATTTTGAAAATCTTTATGACTCTTGCAAAACTGGAGAAGTGTCCTCCCTATATTAGATTAATATTGTGATGAATTTCATATGAGGGTACACTGAAATTTATTTCACGAACATGTATGATAGTGAAATGAGCAAAAGAATAAGTTAAGACTTCGACAACAGTAAAAATGTTTCGCTATATGTTCGCCACAAATATTCTAAGTGTACTACTCTTCCTATTATTAATTTCACAGGGAAAACAGAAACACTGCGGCCGACTGCGAGTGAGGTTGACAGCAAAGTGACCCATCAAATTTGTATTTATTAACTGAAGAATCCCTTCATTCCCATAGTAAACATCGTGCGCGAATGACTACAGCTATATCAACTCGTTTACTTTAGGTACATACAGAGTTAGTATTAACAGCCTAAATTATCAGCATATATAGGTTGTGGAAAGAAATCCTGATTGTGGGTTATTTAGGGGGTGAAATAATCTGAATCTCACAGTGTACACTCATTCGCGCAAAACAAAACTATGGGATGAAATTGCATAATGTATTCATATGAACATGCACTGTTGTCATACGAGGGTTTTAAAGAATACAAATCCTAGTCTTCTGTATTTAATAGAGACTCAATAATTGCAACAAACGTCAACCTAACGAAATACTTCTTGGGCTATGTGAATTCATCCTATTCAGGGAATAGAGCATGATGCAATGAATGATAAGGGCCCGCTGAGGGTGGAGACCAGTATGTGACTCAACCTGTTAAAATGCAATAGAATTGCTAACTTTTGACACTGACAACCTTGGATGTACATTTAGGTATTCTTTCTGCTTTGTTAAAAGAATTATTCGATAACACCCCACAGACATACATGTTAATACAATCAAACATGAACGAAAGCGCGAATAGACTGATCAAAATTGAAAAACTGGAGTCACAGATAGTTTACTGATAGCAATCAGTAAACTGAAGGGCTGAAGACCTTACAAAATATATTAACTCAATTCAAGGGGTCATACTCATAGTACACAGAAAATAAGAAAAAGAAAGAGAAACGTATTAAATACCTAATGAACTTAAGTTCGGAAATGCACAGTTTCCATGCTAGACCTAATTTATTCAGTCATACATTGTTACAATTTGCACAGAAACCAGATGGCAGTTATAAGAGGCGAGGGACATGTAAGGGAAGCAGTGGTTGGGAAGGGAATGAGACAGGGTTGTAGCCTCTCCCCAATGCTATTGAATCTGTATATTGTGCAAGCAGTAAGGGAAACAAAAGAAAAGTTCGGAGTAGGTGTTAAAATCCATGGAGAAGAGATAAAAACTTTGAGGTCCGCCGATGACATTGTAATTCTGTCAGAGACAGCAAAGGACTTGGGAGAGCAGTTGAACGGAATGGACAGTGTCTTGAAAGGAGGGTATAAGATGAACATCAACAAAAGCAAAACGAGGATAATGGAATGTAGTCGAATTAAGTCGGGTGATACTGAGGGAATTAGATTAGGAAATGAGACACTTAAAGTAGTAAAGGAGTTTTGCTATTTGGGGAGCAAAATAACTGATGATGGTCGAAGTAGAGAGGATATAAAATGTAGAGTGGCAGTGGCAAGGAAAGCGTTTCTGAAGAACAGAAATTTGTTAACATCGAGTATTGATTTAAGTGTCAGGAAGTCGTTTCTGATAGTATTTATATGGAGTGTAGCCATGTATGGAAGTGAAATATGGACGATAAATAGTTTAGACAAGAAGAGAATACAAGCTTTTGAAATGTGGTGCTACAGAAGAATGCTGAAGATAAGATGGGTAGATCACATAACTAATGAGGAGGTATTGAATAGAATTGGGGAGAAGAGGAGTTTGTGGCACAACTTGACTAGAAGAAGGGATCGGTTGGTAGGACATGTTCTGAAGCATCAAGGGATCACCTATTTAGTACTGGAGGGTAGCGTGGAGGGTAAAAATCGTAGAGGGAGACCAAGATATGAATACACTAAGCAGATTCAAAAGGATGTAGGCTGCAGTAGGTACTGGGAGATGAAGAATCTTGCACAGGATAGAGTAGCATGGAGAGCTGCATCAAACCAGTCTCAGGACTGAAGAACACAACAACAACAACAACAACATTGTTACAGAGACTGCAGTCTAGTACGCAGTGCACCATGCAGTCACAATTACAGTGTGTGCAGAAAATGTTTTCCAAGAGCCTCAACGTATGCTTGTATGCACTGTTGCATGTTCAGTGTCGTACGTTCACATCGGCCAGGCTGCAGCTGAAGAGAGTCAAAACCAGCATGAATACGCTGCTCCAGTGTCGCCACATTTCGAATGGGTCCATTAGCAGAAATATCACGGGTTCAGGTCAGGTGAACAAGCAGGCCATGCTACTCAACCCCCTAGTCCGATCCATCCACCACGGAAAATCCTATTGAGATACGTCCGGACATTGAAGGTGAAGAGGGTTGAAGCACCATCATGTAGTAGCCACATAACCATTGAAATCGTCAATGGCACATCTTCCAGCAGGAAGGGCAAAGTGACGAGAAAGAAACGCCGATAGCTCCGCCCTGTTAGGCGACGTGGAAGGAAGGCTGGTCCCAAAACACGGTCGCCAATCATCCCGGCATACACATTCCGGCTGCACCGATGCTAATGACTCGCTGCCACCATACCATCGGGGTTCCGCATACTATCCCACAGATGACTGTCATGAAAGTTGAAGATACCACTCCACGTAATGGTGGCCTTATTTGTGAATAGGATAAAACTAAACAAAACTGTGCCTGATCAGGACGTGAAGACTCAATGTTACGGATCAGCCATCTTGTCATCCTCAGCCCACAATCACCACTGATTGCGGATATGGAGGAGCATGTGGTCAGTAGACCGATCTCCATCTGTGAATAGGATCGATGACATAAGTCCCAGAATCATGGTTGCCTGGTGAAGAAAACAATGACAAAACTGCTCCCAATGTGGAAAATCTGTCGCTAGGAAGCCACGCACATGCTGTCATGCTGTTACTGATAATGGAAGTAACAAATCTCATGGAGAATGTTGCACAGGATAGTCTGGCTTACCTGCAGCTGGCGGGGCAACTGTCTGGCACTGACACGGCGGTCGCCTTCCATGATGTTAATCACATTTTCCTCCAAGTTTGGTGTCTGAACATTTCGGGTACGTCCTTCATGATTTCCTGCTTCTTGAAACAACCCTGTCTCAAACGAAACATTCTTGGAAACATTGAATTATGTGGTTGTTGTCAGCGTGGATAGGTCTCCTGATGAAATATTGCTGCCTGCTGCCAGTTGCCAATTCGAATTCGGAACCATTGTGTACAACGCTTGTATCACATCCACCATAATGTGAGTCAGGAAGAGAAGTGAATCGGACTCCACATTACCAATTACTATGGCAGGAAAGGGAGCTATGGCATGAAGTAAGAGGAACAGTACCACCCTATAGGAGGAAACCATGCCTAATATAATTGTGGTTGCATGGCACGGGGTGTATTACACCGCAGTCTCCGTAAAAAAAATTATGATTTAATAAATGGTCTCTAACATGGCAACTAGGTGTTTCCGGACATAAGTCCATTAAATCTTTTTTTCCGTATTTTTAAAAATTTGTGGTAAGGTCTTACCTGACCAAACTACAGTGGTCATCGGTACCTAAGCTTACACACTACTTAATGTAAGTTCAACTAACCTACGCTAAGGACAACACACATACCCATGCCCGAGGGAGAACTCGAACTTCTGACGGGGGGAGCCAAGCAGACCGTGACAAGACGCCCCAAACCGCGCGGCTACATAGCACGGTTTTTTCCGTATTCTCTCATCAATCAATGCCTAGAGTTTGTACACGGTAGAAAAAAAATCAACTTGTGTGTTAATGAACTGGTAAACATGGAAGCAAGACATGAACTCAAGTACCGAGCATCATGTAGCCACTGGATCGGCATCAGAAACAGCACAAAGTAAGAAATTAACGAAGTCAACATTAACCTGATTAACTTCTGAGAAAAAAATGTTTCCTAGCTGGAATGAATTCTTTGACTTGCTATCAACGAAACATGATACTTAATTACACTGGACAACAGAAATGTAACAAACCCCGACCGAAGTGAGGCGTATGATTAGCGCACTCGCAGGAGCACGAGTTACTCGCAGCAGATCCTCCAGAAAGAGTGTCAAACACTTCCTAGTCGCCAGCTATCAGCAACCGGGATGCTCCATATTTTTCTACTGGGCGAGGCAGTGCAGGCCGAATGGCAATTTCTGCTAAGAAAGCCGCCGGGTGTTTGGGCAATAGATTGACGCTAAAAAAGACGGCATGGCCTTTGGCCCATACCATGCCAGGTTAATGGACATGTCTGAACAGAATTTCGTAGAAAATTTCCACGGTCTTACAGGTTGGGTGCTTGGCTAATAAAAAGATGCTTACAGCACGGGGCGCAGAGTGTTGCTCCGGGCCAAGCAGGCTTACTGTCCATTTTTTAACAGAACGGCCATCCAATAGAGCTGCCACACTCAAATGAATCTCGTTAGAAACCGACACCTATTTATACATAGCTGTGCATCTCTGTTTTGATAACGCGCCGCTCCCAGTCATGTACACACAACATCTGGGTTGCACCAGTGGGCCCCTTCTGCCCGTAACTTGCGCCATGCCAACTGCTGCGTTTACTCTTTTCAGCGGTTCGACGGCCCTGTGGCCTCCATTCTACTTTGCAGCCGCTGGTCAGAGTAACTTACTGTCAACCGGCCCATGCCTGGCTGTAACTTGTGCTCAGTATATCGCAGAAAACGAACTTTCCCTATCCTAAACGGTGGTGCCGCTACAATATCGTGTACACAAATATGCCCCCACTGAAGCGAATTAGCATCAACTGTCCACTTCTTCTGTTTAGCAAGAGCGAATGCTTCATGTGGAATATCTCAGCAGTTTATGCATGCGTATGAGCATGTATTGGTTGTGATATGCATCTTGGCTCCATCTCTCTGCATTGTTACAATCTACTGAACTGAATTCTTCTGCTTATTTCTCCGACATTCTCCGATTATCATAGTCTTCCATTTCTTTTGTACAGAACTATGGCTGCAATCCTCCTTTGAATGCATACATGTAATACAGGTCTTGGAAGCTGCTGTGTCCTTCATATTCATCTCACTGACTGAACGCTTCATGATTCTTTCACAATGACAGCTCAGAATAGACTAAACCCATGCCACCACTTCTGGTCGTATGAATGGAGAAAAAAATTCCCACCAGAATCTGAATCTCCCGCCAGTTTCTGTGGGAAGGGGTGTGGGTGGGATGTCCGCACAGCCCTGGGGAAAAGAAATAGCCAACAAAATTCGAAATTCCCACTAGTAAGGTAAGAGGGGTGGAGGAGAGGAGGGGAGCAGGGGGGGTGTAGAGAGAGAAGCACATGCAGTCTAACAAAAACTCATGATGTCATCAGGAGGGGGCGGTGGGAGTGGTTGGGGGGTAATTAATTGTTCAATTGAATTAATTTTCATATCAATTTGATATCCAGATATCACCAGCACCGTCAGGACGCCACTACTAGGGCTCTAACATTCCAAGCTCCAGTACACAGAATGCCAGTTTTATTTCTCCTGACAACGACATCCACCTGAGCAACCACGCCTGGAGGTCCTGGGGACTATTTTACCTCCAAAATATTCGACCGAAGAGGATGCCACCATCATTTAACCATATAGCAGAGCTCCATACACTCGAGAAAAATTAGTGCTGTAGTTCCCTTTGTCTCTGATCCAATTACATTAAAAAAATTGTGAACCACTGCAGAAACTAAAATACTAAAATTTAAAAATGGAATCTTTACCAGATTTAAGAGAATTACTAAGACCTTCTAATTAGACGTACGAGTATAAAAAAACTCCAAATAAAATTTCCTTTTTCCGTATATAAAGATGTACATTACTCATTTAAAAGAATTAGTGAAACTTAACTAATAGTGAATCCCACATAGACATAAACCAAAAAATTACAAATGGGCCAGTTTTATTTAATCTTATTTTAGGAGGAAGACGAATAGTCCAGACCACAGCAAACGAATGGAACAAAATCTTGAAATCACTAACTATCTTAACGAAAGAGAACTGTAATCAATCAATGTACCAAAGAAACGGCGGCGACGATATTAACAGTGTCTTGTTGTTGTAACATTGGCGCGAACTCACCTGGAACGACGTCCGTTAGCACACAGAAGCTGGCGTAGAGGAACGTCCTGACGCACAGCTATCCGATCTGCGCAAAGTATTCCTTCCCTTTTCCACTTTAAACCACGGCCGCTGGCACTTGAACGCAGGCTGCTTCTCACTTGACTGAGGCGTGGTCTCCGTGACTAATATTAACGCACCGCTCACAGAACACAGTATGCAGACGGGTTGCACACTCGTCGACGGCTTTACGCAAACTCCTCATACCTGCCAGCGCCGGCACCGTACTTTCGTTACCGCAGCACCCCAGTCAGAGCGCGACACCTGAACATTTTGCCACACGGCTCACGCCTCTTATTACTCCCCAAAGGCGCCATGTGAGTCACGCCAGCAATCGGTGTACTGCCCTTCATCTGCAATGACAATCGTTGCCTCGCAACGGCTCAGCAGTTGTAGACGCAGTGAAATTAAACTATACGAGCGAGGTGGCGCAGTGATTAGCACATGGGACTTGCATTAGGGAGGACGACGGTTCAATCCCGCGTCCGGCCTTCCTGATTTAGGTTTTCCGTGGTTTCCCTAAATCGATTCACGCAATCGCCGGGATGGTTCCTCCGAAATGGTGCGGCCTGTTTCCTTCCCCATACTTGCCTCATCCGACGGGACCGATGACCTCGCTGTTTGGCCCCCAACCAACCAGCTGAAATAAATTGCAGTCGGATAACCTGGTGCGTTCTTTACCACACATCAGTTTTGACTAATAGCGTCATACCGGGCCACAAGATGCAGCACACACATGATTTCAAACGTGCAACCTATACTGACAACGTTCCCATGGCATGCAGACATATTCACGAAGTGTAGAATCGTGCAAATTCTTAAAAATAAATGTTGAAACTTACGGGCCAACCGCAAAATATGGGGGTTCTTGGTGGGGACAAACTGACATTTGATGTAACAATCGCAAAATCACATTAATAATAAAACTTACAAAATGCAGCTTCGACCGGAACAAGATACAATGGAAAAATCACAAAAACTCAGCTTCTAAGACTGACAGAAATAAAGATGTCCCAAAAAAAACACGCTGGAAAACTAACGAAAAGTCACAAAATGCGATAATGACATTAGTCGACGTGTCTTAGTTACGACAAAACGGAAACTTGCTCACATAAATCAGATTGGAGACCTAACCTCACCACCTTGAAGAAAATAAACACCAACAGTTGTGATTATATTCTGTATACCCATCAGTTTCGGTGCCTCATTGGCACTATCTTCCGACGCCTATACACGCCAGTAGACATGTCATCTAGTTGTTCGTTCTGTTTTAGGGGCCACTACACTCAACTGGTCCGCATAGGCCGAGAAGGTTTCAGAAGTCTACAGAAACAAGGTGGATGTAGTGGTCCCTACAGCTGCACAAACGACTAGAAGAGCAGACTAGTTAGCTTCGTGTATAAGGGGGCTGAATATGGTGACAATAAGGCATAGAAACTGGTTGCTGAACAGAATTATTAAACACAATCACGACTGTTTGTATTTGTTATCTTCAAGTCTTCGACCAGCTGCAGTGCCATTCCAGTTACATATCATGGATCTCACCAATGGTTGTACAGTCAGCTCCTACTACTAACTGCGCAGGATAACAGCCAACAACACAACCAAATAACTCATAAAAATAAATGTTCAATTATGTACAAAAACAAACATTTCAGCCGGCAGTTGTGGCCGAGCAGTTCTAGGCGCTTCAGTCCGAAACCGCGCTGCTGCTACGGTCGCAGGTTCGAATCCTGCCTCGGGCATGGATGTGTGTGATGTCCTTAGGTTCATTAGGTTTAAGTAGTTCTAAGTTCTAGGGAACTGATGACCTCAGATGTCAAGTCCCATAGTGATCAGAGCCATTTTGGAAAAAAAACATTTCAAACATAATACAATAAACAAAGCTATTAAAAGGAACTTACCCATGAAAGGCAGCCCACACAAAAATATAGCAGTCTACCGACAGTCTACACGACATGTCTTCAACACAATTTCTCAATCTTCCAAATAGCAGGCTTACACTTCTCAGACCGGGAAGTCCACGGCGCAGAACGCCATACATTGGCTTAACGCCAGTGCCAGACACTCTGGTTCATGGACCGAAATAAAGCAAGTCTGGTCAGTCTCATACCTTGACCAGAAACGTAACGCGTTATGTATTCGGCAAATCAACAGCGTAACCGTAGGAATTTGATCATGCTCAACATCTCGTTCACCGTTGCGACCTGTGGGGACATACTCGTGAACCAACCATAAATAACACGCCACACCCATAATTCCAAAACTGAGAATGAATCAGTTGTCCGTAGCAACCGACACGAAAAAAATATTTCTCACCATAACGCCACGAACTCAATCACTATTACTGACAGATAGAGGGAGTTCAATTTCACTAAAAAATAGTCACAAAAAATTTGTAAATGTAAACATTCCACAGCACAGTCTGCCACTGTATACTCGGTACTGTATGCGCTTTGTAAACATGATGAGCCCTGTCACCTCCTGTCAATACTGAACGTAGATACCCTCTTTTAATGACGTGTTACGCATGTGTGTGACGTTTACGTGACGCTTTTGGGCCTTCACTCCCAGAGCATCTCGCTCTATACCCATTTCACCCGGTATATTTCAAATATGACGTGCTACCTTGACGTCACACAACATTTACGACACGGGTCAAAGAGAACAAGTGAAATAGCCTTCTTGGCCCATCAGCTCTGCAGAATCGTTTACTATCGGCCGCTCTCCACTGACATACCATGTTGACTCGCTCACACGTCGCACTACAGTCAGTATTATACCTTCGATCTGCTACGCCACTTCAGACAAGTTGGGCGAGTGACCGAAGCCAGGCCCCTGTATTTTCAGCTGATGGCACCATGACGACTGGCAGAGCTTTCCTGTGACGTCGGTGCGTTTCCCGTTCCTCAGTCCCCACCTCCAAATGCAGCCCACTTCCATCACACGAAGCTAACGCCACCCAGCACAGCCACAATCCATCTTGAGTGTTGGTTGGTTGACGGCTGTTACAGTTTTGGTCTCTGGGAGATGTTCCATTGTTGCGAAGGGAGCACAAGACTGACTTCCTCCGTCTCGCATCGTCTCGCAGCACCACTCCTCAGTTCGGATTGCACAAATGCCGTTGACCATGCCGCCTATTCAAACAGTAACATGAGAGCAGTGCTGACGTGGCCAGCTCTGCAGGTCAGGAAGAATAACGTGGCATCAATTTCAAATTCACAGCACAGAGACTAACACATTTTTGTAGCCCACATCCCATACACCGATTTACAAAGAACCAGTTGAGACGGAGATTGACAAAATGTTGCAGCACGATGGATCTTAACCTGCGGTCATTTCCTGCAATAACCCACCTCTTGTAGTGTCTAAAACGGAAGACCGTACTTGGGACGTGGCAGATTCCAGAAAGATTAGTACAATGACTGCAGTTGGAACTGACATTATATGAGCATTTGCAGAAATTTCATGCCACTGAAGTCCAATCTATTATTGACTTATGACATCTACTGGGTGGATGAGCTGCATGTTTATGTCAAAAATTCGTAGAAGTCTTTTGTTATGGACCCTGCTATCAATTTTGTAAGTTACCCTTCACTTTGGTTTCCAGTTTAGCCGCATTTGTCAGATGTTTTAAAAGCACTCTTCCAACAGATTTCAGAAAGATATTAACCATCTACATTGATGATATACAGGGGGTGGGGTGATTTGAGGGAGGAGACCAAACTGCGAGGTCATCGGTCTCATCGGATTAGTGAAGGGTGGGGAAGGAAGCCGGCCGTGAACTTTCAGAGGAACCATCCTGGCAATTGCCTGAATCGATTTAGGGAAAACACGGGAAACCTGAATCATGATGGCCGGACGAGGGATTGAACCGTCGTCCTCCCGAGTGCGAGTCCAGTGTGCCAACCACTGCGCCTCCTCGCTCGGTGGTATACAAGTGGAAGGAGAGTTGGGAGAGAGATTATGAAGTTCTGGATAGGTTATGTAGTGTTTTCAGGAAACATAGCGGCACTGTAAACTTAGAAAAATCGTAGTTCTTTGGGTGTCAGGTAAACTTTACTGGATGTACTGTGACTTCCATGGGAATTCTAGCTGTTACAGAGAAGACTGGGGCAATTACAGACTTTCCTTACGCTAAGACACGGAAACAGAATCTAGGATTCTCACGTTTAATTAATTTTTATTAAATAACTGTAAATCTGAGTGTTTTGACTAAGCCATGATTGTTTGCACTGAAGGGAGAAAAACTCGTTGGGATTGGGATGCCTAAGCACAGACAGAATTTGACAGTGTGAAGCAGGCCCTTTTCTCGAAGCACGTCTCTTGTCACGTCCAAATTTATGTAACGAGTTTTTTAAAAGTTCAGTCTGTTCTAAAATTGATCTTGGTGCTGAGCCATTCCAAGGATTTGTTGTAAATGGAGACATGAAGCGCCACGCTATTGGTTCTGAGAACTGTGTGCTCACTAAGTGTGAAAACAGCTATACAGTTACTGAACTTCAAGTTCTGGCTGATTTGTAGTGTTTCATGAAGTTCAGGTGTTACTGACCTGGTCAAATGACTAAGGTCTCTACAGCTCATCAAGCGTTAGAATTTTCGAAGAGTGCAATGCTGAATCATGGGCTTTTAGCCAGGTGGGCGTTGTATCTGCAAGAGATCAGTTTAAGACAGTGTATGTTTCTGAAATAGATACCATCATTATTGCCATTCTTTTGAGAGCGTGGGACCAATGATGATCGATTCGAAACTAATTTCAGTGTAATGTATTTACAGAATGTAGTTTCTGATACTTTCGTTATGAACAGAGATGAGAATACTGCCAAAGAGCATGATGGAGGACTGTCATGGCAGGGGGCCAAGCAGACAACGTTACCAACAGACCTTCTTACTTGGCTCAATATAATGTTTTGTGTAAGATATGAAGTCGAGATGTTTCGTAGTGTGTTGTTCGTGCATCTGATGGAGGAGTCACCAAACTTGTTTTGGATTCTCTTCTGAGTTATGTACATTTTGGTGCAAAGAAATGATTTCGCAAGTTTTCTGAGACAAGTTATTTTCCGTATGAGCAGAAAAGAATTCTCAAGATCTTGGAGTCCTGATAACCATGTCACAAGATAAAACCGTTGATAGGGCCACAGGAGACTTCTTTCATTCCAATCGTTCCATCTCGATCACGGGATCTTGTGCCAGTTGATTTGTTTGGTCCCCTCCAAAGAACTGGTCAATGCTACTTCTATGTTTGTGTTACTATCAAGTACACTTCCAAGATTTCGTCATACATCCAGCATCTAATTCCTATAGGTCTGTCATGAGGGAACCTTGCAATGTGAGTAGCTCAAAATGGTTCAAATGACTCTGAGCACTGTGGGACGTAACATCTCAGGACATCAGTACCTTAGAACTAAGACTACTGAAACCTAAGTAACCTAAGGACATCACACACATCCATGCCCGAGGCAGGATTCGAATCTGCGACCGTAGCGGTCGCGTGTTTCCGGACTGAAGCGCCTAGAACCGTTCGGCCACACCGCCCGGCTAAAGTGAGTAGCTTGTTTTCCCATTGATGTCATAGATCTTGGGAATTATATCTACGTTTCTTTGAAGCGAACGTAAATAAAACGTCAAATGAAACTTCCTGGCAGATTAAAACTATGTGCCCGACCGAGACTCGAACTCGGGACGTTTGTCTTTCGCGGGCAAGTGCTCTACCATCTGAGCTACCGAAACACGACTCACGCCCGGTACACACAGCTTTACTTCTGCCAGTATCCGTCTCCTACCTTCGCAGGAGAGCGTCTGTAAAGTTTGGAAGGTAGGAGACGAGATACTGGCAGAAGTAAAGCTGTGAGTACCGGGCGTGTGTCGTGCTTCGGTAGCTCAGATGGTAGAGCAGTTGCCCGCGAAAGGCAAAGATCCCGAGTTCGAGTCTCGGTCGGGCACACAGTATTAATCTGCCAGGAAGTTTCATATCAGCGCACACTCCGCTGGAGAGTGAAAATCTCATTCTGAAAACGTCAAATGCTTTGACGTATTTGCTGTAAACGTTGGTGATGAATAATCAGTTTCCACAAGATAAGATTCAAGAGAGTCTACTACACCTAGCCTCTGCTAGACAAAATGCTATGGAAGATTGGTTTTAGGAAGAAATATAAGGAACACTGAAGAGAAGCGGCAAAGCAACGACAGGGCAAAAAGTCAACAACGTTGTTCATAGTCAGGCAGAGAGTACAATGTGAAGGTGAACAATATGTCCCACAAACAACACTCGATGAAACTGAAATTTTCCTCCGTTTCTACTGTTCCAGTCAGGATGCGACATGTGGAGCATAGAAATGTGATAAAAGTGGAAAATTAATACACTACAAAGTCGAATGTGTTGCATCATACTTCATACGTAAAGCTATTTTTCCAGTAGAGATGTTGGAATGTGCAGTGGAAATATTCTGTATCACCTACAACTATTGAATGTAATGTGTACTTGGGTACTTTTTGTAGTGATAAGTTTCTGATTAGTGTTTAAATTTCAGTTTATGGAAAGTTCATATTGAAACCTTTTGTCATTCATGTGGATGGAATACAAACCGAGGAAAGAAGTGTACTGTGGAAACGAGATGTCAAGTGTGAGCAATCCTGGGCAAACAGATCTATGAATAGTCGTAAGGACGTTACACGAGAAGCTGTACTACTGTCTCCGGGTTGATATACTAGTGATGAACGGTCAACGTATTAGAATAATTCAGAGGAATTTGGCTACCACAGTAAGATGAAAGAATTCTAGAACAATTATTACGAGAGATTAATTTTGTCTTCTTCGCACTGTTGTGTACAGTGACCCATGTCTTGTGTGTTATTGTGTAACGTGTTTAACACTACACTTTGCCGATTTTTTCGAACAGTCGAGTCAAAGGAACAACGACATACGTGGCATAATTTACTATCAAAAAATCATCCATGAAATACTTGAAAATGGCCCAAAGCCGAAATTGCTCACTCGTACTTGAAATAAAGAGATTGGCAACTGAAGGCATCATGAAATCTCTCAAAAAATCAAATAAAATCAATGAGGTATCATTTTCTAAAGTAGATATACAAGTTGTAAGATATTACAGTGTAGTTAAGTGTGTTCCACTAATAACCTACAGATCATCGCCTATAGATTGAATCTTTCGTTCTGCATTTATACAGGAAACTGTAATAACAAATACGAGCCTCTCGCTTTCCTGTTAGATTTACGTATCTGGGAGCGAAGACGACTTCCGCCGACGTCTGAATAGCTAGAGCTCTGACTCTAGCTTCTGTACAATTTTTGGCAAGCCCCTCCATGAGCTTAATAAGGAGATCTAGTCTTGTTATTAGGATGTTTGTTCCTTCTGTGCTGACTATCCAAGCCTTGATGGCTGCCAAATTTATAATTTTATAAACAGTACAAGCAGACCACCATATCCCACTAGCTTTCATTGAGTGAGTACTTGTGGGCCATCTGATCAATGCCATGTATCTCCTGCTTAGTTACATTACAACCTGTCACTGTGTCTGGCTTTGAGTTTGTGTGAGTTCCAGTTTTTGCATATGGATGCAAAAAACTAAAACTATCAAGTTCTTCCTGGTTTCTCTTGACACTTTATGAGACTCATATTGTCGTTTTAGAAAGCAATAGTCATGTTTAAGTTGTTGAGAGTCTTCTCATCCACTCAAGCATTTCTAGTTATTTACTTTTGAATACATTACGGGATTGACAGTGATCAATGTGTTACAATTATTTACTATTAAAAACAGTCTTGATCACGATTTATTTATTAAGGTGACCGGTTTCGACCACTACTGTGGTCACCTTAATAAATAAATCGCGATCAAGACTGTTTTTAATAGTAAATATTTCTAGTTATGTTTATTGTAGCAAGACACCCTCTTCGGTTCATTTTAAGATGACATGTGAGTGAGGTGACGACGTTGACGCTCCTTACCTTCTCTTTCTTGTCAAGGTATGGAGCTACTTGCGTGTCTCATCTTGTGTAGGAGCGACGCACGATAAAAAGGAAAAATTCAAGCTCTGCAGGCGTAATCTATGGTATCATTTAGGAATATGATGAGATGTGCAGGTGTTAATTGGTATCATTTAGGAATATGATGAGATGTCCAGGTGTTAATTGGTATCATTTAGGAATATGATGAGATGTCCAGGTGTTAATGGGTATCGTTTAGGAATATGATGAGATGTCCAGGTGTTAATTGGTATCATTTAGGAATATGATAAGATGTCGAGATGTTAATCTACGCATCCTATTATTGTTACAGAGCTTTTTCTTTTCAGAGAAAACCGAAAGCTTTATTTATCTTTCTTACAATGTTCTTTAAAGCGGGCATCAAATGATCTGCATCTGTACCCTGACTAAAATTTCTGACGGCCCCCAAGTTTTCTCTTGGGATCGGCCGATCAACAAATTCTTACTTTGTCTACCTCGCTCTGCACGTGGTGTAGTTGCTACAGTGTGTGTTAGGCTGGTTCGGCCTACAAAGTAAACCATGGGACACAAATACAGAAATAACATCGGTTGTTACGTTTCTAGACTCATATGATATTACGTCATTAGCACGCAGCGGGCCTCAGTTGTGCGTTCTCTACTTCATCGCTAAAAAGCTTGACAAAAGCCGGAAAGGCCGGATTGCTGCTGTGCAGGATTATTTTCTCCACCGTGTACAAACTATAGGGCCTGATCGATGAGAGAGTACGAAACAAAAAAGATCTACTGAACTTTTGTCCGGAAATACATGGTTTCCATGCTAGAAACCATTTATGCAATCATACATATTACAGAGTCTGCTGCCTAATACGGGCCATAGATATAGTACGCCTTGTAAATGGTTTCCACCTGCCTCAACGCATGCATGTACAAGCGAATAAATACGCTGCTCCAGTGTCTCCACATCTAGAATGGGCTCTGCGTACACGATACTTTTGAGATGGTTCCATAACCAGAAATCGCACGGTTTGAGATTCGGTGAACGAGCAGGCCATGCAACTGGACCCCCTCGTCCGATCCATCGACCAGGGAAGACACGACTGCGATGCGCCAGTTCGTTAACGGCAATGTGGGCTGCAGCACCATCATGTAGCAGCCACATAATCCTTCGAATCATCAATTTCACATCTTTCCAGCAGGGGATGCAAAGTGACCAGCAAGAAACACCGCTACGTCCGGTCTTTTAGGCTGCGTGGAGGGAAGACTGGTCCCAAAATACGGTGGCCGTTTATCCCGGCCCACACACAGTCCGGCTGCAACGAAGCTGATGATTCGCTCTCACCACACCATGGGGGTTCTGCATACAATCCCACGTATGACTGTTATGAAAGTCGAAGATATCACTCAGCGTAAAGGTGGTCTTATCTGTGAACCGCAAGGATGACACATTCCCGGAATCGTGATTGCCTGATGAAGATACCAGAGACAAAACTGCTCCAGATGTGGAATGTCTGTAACAATAAGTCCTGCATACGCTGTAAGTGATAAGCGTATTAACAACTGTCATAGAGAATGTTCCACACGGTCGTCTGGCTTACACTATACTGGCGGGCCAACCGCCTGGTACTGACACGGCGGTCGCCTCCCATAGTGTTAATCATATTTCCCCCCAAGTTTGATGTCTGTACATTTCAGGTACGTCTTTCATGATTTCCTGCTTTCTGTAACGACCCCGTCTGAGGCAAACGGCGATACACTGCTGCGAATATTGAATACTGTAGTTGTTGTCGGCGGAGATAGTTCTCCTGAAACAACCTTGTTGCCCAACAACATTGCCATCTGCCTTTCCCTAAGTAGACACCATGTCGGCATGCTCTAGATTCGAATACGGAACCACTGTGTACAACGTTGTATCACATCCACTACAAGGTGAGTCAGCAATAGACGTGAATCGGACACATCGTTACCAATTACTACAGGGGCGCTAGGGAATGACGTATGAGGATGTGTTCTGAGGTGATATTTTATGTAACCAGGCTCACTCTATTTGAGTATAAAAACTGTGAAGTGTCAACGCCGTTGTGTCTAAACAACTTTACCACTGCTTGTCTTGTCTATTGATTAATTAGAAATATTGTCCAGAAGACTATTTCATTGCTCTCACTTTTGAAAATCAATTTAATGTTCCTTTAGTCAGAACATTTAGTGTTTAAAATATTTTGTTTTGAAGTAATTGCTTTACACAAGGACATGAAGCAATTCGGTTTACTCTTTCTGTTAACAGATCATTGAAGCTGTTCTTAACATTTGATTAGGGTCAATATTTTGTAAATTGTCATTCTATCTTCTGCTGCTGTCTATTTTGGAAGAAGTCAGTAACTGCACAGTTTACATTACAGAGACATAACATTTTAAGTATCCGTTTTAAACATGATGATTTACTAATAACAGTTTAAATTCTATACATGTTTGGGCACTAGTAAGGATATATTGTTGAAATTATTGTACTGGGATTTTTTTCATGGAAACTTGAAAGGTATTACATGTTTGTATGATTTTTATGCGCTCTTGAAGCAGCAAATTGTAAATCATTAACTAGAATTATATAGAATTACCCTATTCGTTCAGGAATTAGCAATAATTTCATTAAGTACCCTGATTTATTGCTAGTTTTGTTGTTTGAATTATCTATAAGAACGCCCATGTTCCATTATTTCATAAAATCTCAATTCGTTAAGGAGGGAGCGATGTAAGGTGCTTGTTAGTCAACACTTTCTTTCCTCACAATATAATTTTCCTTTTTCTGTATCACGATGCTGGTATTTGCTATAATCCATGAGATCCTGCTCTTAGTAGCTTGCAAGTATTGATACAGGATTTCCAGCAATCTCTTTCCATACAGATGTTCTTTATTTATATAAGCAAACCCTTAGAACCAGTATCGTGATTAGCTCTTGTTTAACATGGTGAATAATTGTAATTTCAGCAACGGCGAATTTTTTTGGTGTCAAACGTACATGATCTGATTAAATGGGCCGTGCTGATGCGCGCCTTATTGTTCTCCTACAAAAGTTTACATGAATCACAGACACGCTGACGAATTCACATTCAGCTGGAGAGCTGAAAATTATAAACAGAAATAAGCAGAGTCATCACGAATAGTAAGTATGTTTCAGGTGCTGAAAACGGCTAGGTCGTCGTATGCTGGACTACTGATTGTTGCTACGAGACATCGTAGACACACTAAAAACCTCAGTCTAAAGCCATAGGCCAAAGGCCAGACTCAACACACAAAAGAGACAAACCCTCAAATTGAGCGATAAAAGCCCCTGCTCGAATAAAACTCAAAACTAAGCCTGCCATTGCAGCGTCATCCGTTAAAAGGGCAAGGAGCGTATCAGGCAGCGCGAAGGCCTGCCTGAGCACAGTTAAAAGTGGACAGTCCAACAAGATGTGGACCACTGTCTGCGCTGATCCACAGCAACATACAGGTGGGTTTTTGCTGCGCAATAAATGGCCATGCCACGCGTTGACAGCCGAAAACAACTGAGTCCTTGTGAGTGGCTTGCATCGATGAGCGCCACACACCTGTAATCTCTTTGAGGACCCAAAGTTTGTTGGGGGAAGGCAGTGTGCGCAATTAATTAGCCCAGGTACCAAGGACTTTCTGCCGCAATACTGACTGGGGATCACATTCCGAAAGGCCTATCTCCAGGGCTGGTTCACTGATAGCCTTTTTGACCAGCCTGTCAACTCGTACATTACCTGGGATGCCGACTTGACCCGTGTCCACACAAAAACCACAGAGCGGCCGCGACGGGAAAGAGTATGTATGGACTCTTGGATAGCCATCACCAGACGCGAGCGAGGAAAATAATGATCGATAGCTGGTAAACAGCTCAGGGAGTCACTACAGATGACGAAAGACTCACCTGAGCAGGAGCGGATATACTCGAGGGCGCGAGAGATGGCTACCAGCTCTGCAGTGAAAACGCTGGAGCCATCCGGCAATGACCGTTGTTCAGAGTGATCCCCAAGAGTAAAAGCATGACGAACTCGACCAGTAACCATCGAAACGTCGGTACACACTATGTCAGAGCAGTGAACGTTGCAAGAATGGAAAGAAAGCGTCAGAGGAGGGACTTGGGAGCGACTGAGTCTTTTGGGCCTTGAGCCAATTCCAGTTGAAGGCATGGGCGGGCACACACCACGGTGGTATACGTATATTAGCCCGGAAAAGAGGTGGGAGAGGAAAAAACTCAAGCCCAGAGAGAAGAGAAGAGAAGAGAAGAGAAGAGAAGAGAAGAGAAGAGAAGAGAAGAGAAGAGAAGAGAAGAGAAGAGAAGAGAAGAGACGTGAACCGCAAACGGACACTCTGACCGAGAACGCCGTTCTGGAAAATGGATGACCAAGTTGGGGAACAGGAGATGGTAATGTCGATGCCTGCGCAAGCTACAAACATGTGCAGCATAAGGATACAGTAGTCGTTAGCGCCGGACCCGCAATGGAGGGAGGACACCAACCTCCACAAGTATGCTGTTTACAGGGCTTGTGCGGAAAGCTCCTGTTGCGAGTCGTGAAGTATGTAGACAAGAATCCGCAATGCGGATGGCGATGTCGAACCATAAGCCAGGCTCCCATAATCGAGACGGGACTGAATCAATACCTGATACAGTCATAGAAGGGTAGACTGATCGGCACCCCAGCTGGTATGACTCAAGCAAGGAAGGGCGTTAAGATGCCGCCGGCGCGTTTGTTTAAGCTGCCGAATATGAGGGAATCAAGTCAACCAGGTATAAAAAAGCAATCCCAAAAACCGATGAGTCTCCACCACAGCAAGAGGTTCGCCGTCAAGGTAAAGCTGTGACTCAGGATGAACAGTGCGACTCTGGCATAAATGCATGACTCAAGTCTTCGCGGCAGAAAACTGGAAACCGCGTGTTACGGCCCCAGACTGCTTCATGCGGACGGCACCCTGCAGTTGCCGTTCAGCAATTGCCATTCCAGTGGAGCTGTAGTACAGGAAAAAGTGATCAGCGTACAAAGGAGCTGATATGGACATTCTCACAGCTGCAGCTAGCCAACTGATAGCAACTAAAAAGAAGCAGACACTCAAGAAAGAGTCTAGCAGGACCCCATTCTCCTGGATGCGGGAGAACCTGTGAGAGGGACGAACGAGCACGCAAAAGGAACGAAGTGTCAGAAAATTCTGAATGAAAATCGGCAGAGGCCCCTAAAACCCCACCCATGAAGCGTGGTGAGGATGTGATGTCGCCATGTTGTATCATATGCCTTCCACATGTCAAAAAATATGGCAACCAGATGTTGTCAGCGGGCAAATGCCATACGGATGGCAGAATCCAGGCATACCAGTTTACTGGTGGCAGAGCAGCCCTTATGGAACTCGCCCTGAGATGGAGCCAGAAGGCCACGGGATTCAAGTCGCCAACTCAACCGCCGGCTCACCATGCGTTCGAGCAACATACACAGAACATTCGTGAGGCTAACGGGGCAGTAGCTGTCCACCTCTAGGTGGTTCTTGCCAACTTTCAACACCGGTATGATGATGCTTTCCCGTCATTGTGATGGAAACTCACCCTCAACCAAGATACAGTTGGGAATGTCTAGGAACTGTGTCGCTGGCAGTCCATCGAGAGGTATTAAAAAACTAAAAACCCGCCTCGATTGCGAAAAAAGCACCTAGTGTTAGGTGTTGACCCAGGTTTCGGTGTAGATAACTACACCTTCTTCAGAACAACAATAAAATCCACAAGTGCCTAAGAGGAGCTGACACAAAGCGGCCTGAATGGTACAGACTTTTAACGATCACTACATGGGGACCAGCTGCCAACTTATCGCGCCCTTACCACAACTAGTCTACTGGACCCTTGTAACATACCAATTTTTATAGATTACCAGTTAATAATATGTTTGGTACACATGCGGCCCGAGGTGTCGTCCCTGAAAGCTAGTACTGGCTCTTGTGTAAAAAGCTTTGACGACCACTGTACTAGACTGTAAGATGTGTACGAGAAAAATATACTTGGGGTTACATCTTACAAATACTGAAGTATTTTAGCTGAAGTGCTAGTATGAGAAGAAGAGGTTGGTACAGACAAGGAATTCTTGGCGGGCCACATCATGGCAGTAAAAAGAATGATTCCCCAAGACTAAAATTATTAATTACATTACTGAGTATATTTTTTTTCATGCTAGATATAGAGTAAATAGTAGTTTACCAAGCAGTCAGTTTGTCAGAGTGATGTACAGCTCACTTAAAACTTGACCAGCGACGTCACTGTTGCTGATGAAGTCAGAAAATTGAATGCTGTGGATATATGTGTGTGTGTGTGAGATTTGTACCTTGAGTAGCTGTCACTGGGTCCGTGTTGCTAATATGGGAGCTTGAATGACGGTCACTTTGAGTAGATCCGTCTTTTTATACTTTTCAGTAAGAGGTGAAAAGGAATAGATTCCGCAAAGCATTTATTGTGCGCGTTAGCCGTATAAAGAACACAACCTCAGATCTGAACAGAAACCGGTGACTTCCACTCTAGACTAGACAACGTTATTAAATAGCAAATGGTAAGTATGCTATTCAGGAAAGTTCCATATTTGACTATCTACTTATTCAGACAGAGTCTCAAAAAACTAGTTATGTAGCTGCTTGATGTTCAGTGAACTGCGCGACATGCCAAGTGCTGCTCAAACGAGGGGATATGAAATAGTTGCAGCGATCTGGAATGTTACTTGAATGAAGTTTTAACCCGGATTCCTCAGGCACGGCGCCGAGCACACCCGCCAGCCCGGTAAAGCCTCCGGTAGCGCCCTAATTGAAACTCGCAGGATCCGGGGCGCTTTGTCCTAACCCCGGCCTGCCCACATATTCCTGCCAGTCCAGAGTTGCGACGAATAATATTAGAGCGTAACTCTGTCACAGTGGGAATATTAAACAACTTCATGGTTACTTGCCCCGCAAAACGGCTTTATATTACATTCTCTTCAACACCGAGAAACTTAGTAAAGAGACAGGCCCACAACAGAATCTCGCAGCACTGCTCCTTCCACTGTAACTGAGTTATTTTGTTTTTACTTTGTTTTTATGCCATTTGTCATAGCGTGGGACTCCGTTCAAAATGGAAATATCGATTCGCATTTGTGTGTTGTGACAAATACTTCCTTAGTAATGTGAGTGGTCTCAGTCCCTTAGTGTTGATACAGTTGCGGTTAGGTCTAACTATGACTCATTAAGAAGAATCACAAAGTGTTTAGAAAATAGTTCATTTCGATAACAGATCTGAAAGGAAAATATCAATTGTGGGCAGGACTGTGAACTAACACATTCGCTTGTTCAAATGTATGGCGAAAGAGGATTTAGTAATGTCAGCATATTCGTGTTCTGATGAGTTAACTACTGTTAATAAAGTCAGAAAATGACATTTATTCTCTATCACTATGGTCTTTAATAACCCAGACATTTTCGGAAATCGAATCTTTCATCTTCAGTCATCGTAATGAGGGCAATTGTGGGCATCCTTTTAACATAGGCTGTCATCTTAGATTGTTTGTAATCTCATTTTTTTGTATCAAATATTTTACGATCATGCACTAAACATTTGATTCCAGTTTTCACTAAAATTTTCTTTTTCGAGATCATTTCTAAAATCGCCAAGTTATTCGTACACTGGTAGCCAAGATGTAACGAAACAGCGCTACACAGACAACTATATGTAAATGGTGTATTCTAATTAAAAGTTTTCAATATAATCATGTATTACATATGTTTGCATAGAATTCATTACACACGTGTTTCTTTCCATTGATTATATTTGAATTTATTTCAACCCTGCAAAAGGCGGCCTCTGTGGCCGAGCGGTTCTAGGCGCTTCAGTCCGGAACCGCGCTGCTGCTACGGTCGCAGGTTCGAATCCTGCCTCAGGCATGGATGTGTGTGATGTCCTTAGGTTAGTTACATTTAAGTAGTTCTAAGTCTAGGGGACTGATGACCTCGGATGTTAAGTCCCAAAATGCTTAGTGCCCTTTGAACCACCTACCCTGCAAACGAAATAATATGATAGTTAAAATACAGTGTCATAAAAACTAAGTAATAACTGTGATTCTTTAGCAGCTCATCGCACTGTGACGGAAATATACCCTGTATTTCGAACGTAATGTAACATACGTGGGTCAAAGTACAGAACAAGGGAGAGTTCACAGGGAGCGTATAGATGTATATCTAGGATGTAGGAAGTAATTGTGCTGTTTCTACAGTGGAGGCAGATACTGTTGCCAACTGGAACTGTGCACAATTCGCCGACGTCAGTCTTGATCGAATCCACTCGTGTGACCTTCCATCGGCTGCTGTCTTGGCCTGGAACTCTCTGGTTTCTAATATTACAATCACTGTCCATAGTACTTCCCTGTGAACATTCGTGGACAATTTACGTTACACGAAGCAATTGTTTACTGACACATGATATAAGGCTCTTTGACAAAAAGTGCCATAAGACCGTCGAATTGTATCGAAGTGCTTCCAATCTTAATTATCTGATGAGTGCCCTGAATTCAAGTGGGAGATGTTACAAAACATTTTGGTTTAGGAACCTATTGAACGAGTTATTCATATTTGAGTGTGGATAAAAGCAGATACTACAGCAGTCTTTTACCCAGGGTCGTATTGGAAAGGGAACGCGGATGGACGCCGTCCCCCCAATTTTTTTCCAAAAGGTACACCGTCCCCTTGCTATTTTAAGTGGAGAACATTTTCTTTTTACACTTATTCTCTTCCGTCGTCTCTCTAAATTTAATTATCGTAGTTGAAACCCCACTAGAGTTAGTGAAATAATCTACTATACTGCTTTTCACACTGAAAAATTACACCTTTCAATCACTATCACATTTTATACACTTTCCACTTAAAAATGTAGTATGCCACGCCTTGAAATGGCAATTTTACGCATACAACTGAAGGAGACAACACATATGTTCACTACAGCACGACTAACTTCACTGCAAAGAAAACTGAAGAACAATACTCTTGCCTCCGTGCAGTTTAATTCTGTTGACAGTCGAACTGTAAAAGCACAAACGAAGGCATGACAATGACTCGAAATAACAATTAGGACTACTGTAATAATAAAATTACCGATTATGCAGCAACCAGTCATAAAACATACGAGCAATGTAGTCAATGAGTACTGACAAACTGCCCAGACGAACATTGCAATGAAAAACAACAATGAACATCTGGCACTTGTGGTCGGGCATCCCCGCAGAGCTAAGACGGTTCGCCGTAGCGCAGCAGTTGTGGACTTCATACCGCGTCCCTCAGCTCAACAATGAAATGTTAGTGCAGTAGCAGAAGATCAAAGGAAATGCGCACTCTGTTTGGACGGCATTTCTCGTCTTACTTTATTACTGAGACACATGCGCACATACACTAGAGCATTCATGGGCATCTTCAAAGGCTCTGCTCAATTCTTGGTACGTAATTGTGGGCTCTTCTGTTCCTGCCACAGCGACGCTCCGTGGCGTTTCACATCGGATGTCGACTCGCGTTTGGATGCTCAAATCCCATGACATGACAGTAATGTCTGAAAACACTCATTTCCCTTCTTCGGCACGCTGATGTTGTAGTCCTTAACCTTCGGGCGCTCACATGGGCGGCATTTACACTGCCTCCTGAATACCCAACTATTTAAGCGCTTGATTCTCAGGTAATCCCCGTGTATCTATCGGCTCACGTTATGGCCTGTGGCCTTGAGAGTGATTTGACTCTCTAAACCGATGTAATAGTATATAGGCATTCGAAAACGAGAACCAATTCGTCGCGTTGTAAATGCCGCCGTACGACCGCTAACGTTGACTCAAATTGCGGGAGCGCCTGAAGGTTAATAATACAATACAACCTGGCTGCTATCTGAAGCCTACTCTGTAAGATAAGATATATGTACATCCAAACCCAATACGCAATGCCAGGTCTTCACTTAACCCTCTGCTATGATATTATTGCTGTAGTCCTAATTATTATTTCGGGTCATTGTCATGCCTTTCGTTTGTGCTTTTACAGTTCGACTGTCGACAGAATTAAACTGCACGGAGGCAAGAGTATTGTTCTTCAGTTTTCTTTGCAGTGAAGTTAGTGGTGCTGTAGTGAACAGTTGTGTTGTCTTCTTCAGTTCTACGCATAACATTGCCATTTTAAGGCCTGTCATATCACATTTTTAAGTGAAAAGTTAATAATTGAAAGGAATAATTTTTCAGTATGAAAGAAGAATAGTAGATTATTTCAATAACTTTAGTGGGGTTTCAACTACAGAAGATTATCCGTATGGTTCGAAAAAACGCGAATCCGATAATGGCCCCTCTACCTCACATACGAATAGTGGCACCGCAACGGGCATTGTTCAAGATAAAAGCCAATCATGTATTATAATTCCTTGTCATTTGGACTCCCAAAACGTATCTTATTATCCTGTTCGTTGGAACGACAGTACATGGAGAGAATGTAAGAACTACTAGTGATTAATGTGTAGGGAAGACAAGTTGGGTTGCTCATTGTGCAAAGATGTACAGAATATTGGGGTGAGTAAATTAGAGAGAGTGTACATTTCTGAAGAAAGGAGTAGTACTTCAGTGGATCCAGTTTGTGCACGTAAAGCAGCTCAGTTTACTTCACTGAGGGAAAAAACTCAGACATAGGAATTACGAAGCCCATTTAACTGCATGCAGATAAAGGAAACAAAGACATGACAATCTAGTTGAACAAAAGAAAGACATACTTGAAAGCAGAAGTGTTTTGCGCAGCATATTTTGTAGCAAAAAATAACAAACGATATCTAGACTTCCATCAGTTTGTGGATCTGCAAAATGAAAATGATCTCGCTTAGTGACCTCTGTGTATGGGCCGAAGCAGGCTAAGGAAAGCTGACATCGCACACTACTGGCCATTATAATTGCTACACCAAGAAAAAATGCAGATGATAAACGGGTATTCATTGGACAAATATATTATACTAGAACTGACACGTGATTACATATTCACGAAATTTGGATGCATAGATCCTGAGAAATCAGTACCCAGGACAACCACCCTTGGCCGTAATAACGGCCATGATGCGCCTGCCCAGGCAGCTTCAACACGATACCACAGTTCATCAAGAGTAGTGACTGGCGTATTGTGACGAGTCAGTTTCTCGGCCACCATTGACCAGACGTTTTCGATTGGTGAGAGATCTGGAGAATGTGCTGGCCAGGGCAGCAGTCGAACATTTCCTGTATCCAGAAAGGGTTTCGCAGGGATCGTATGAAGGGTAGAGCCACGGGTCGTAACACATCTGAAACGTAACGTCCAGTATTCAAAGTGCCGTCAATGCGAATAAGAGGTGACCGAGACGTGTAACCAATGGCACCCCATACCATCACGCCGGGTGATACGCGAGTATGGCGATGACGAATACACGCTTCCAATGTGCGTTCACCGCGATGTCGCCAAACACGGATGCGACCATCATGATGCTGTAAACAGAACCTGGATTCATCCGAAAAAATGACGTTTTGCCATTCGTGCAACCAGGTTCGTCGTTGAGTGCACCATCGCAGGCGCTCCTGTCTGTGATGCAGCGTCAAGGGTAACCGCAGCCATGGTTTTCGAGCTGATAGTCCATGCTGCTGCAAACGTCGTCGAACTGTTCGTGCAGATGGTTGTTGTCTTGTAAACGTCCCCATTTGTTGACTCAGGTATCGAGACGTGGCTGCACGATCCGTTACAGCCATGCGGATAAGATGCCTGTCATCTCGACTGCTAGTGATACGAGGCCGTTTGGATCCAGTAGCGCGTTCCGTATTATCCTCCTGAACCCACCGATTCTATATTCTGCTAACAGTCATTGGATCTCGACCAACACGAGCAGCAATGCCACGATACGATAAACCGCAATCGCAATTGGCTACAATCCGACCTTTATCAGAGTGGGAAACGTGATGGTACGCATTTCTCCTCCTTACACGACACAACACAACAACGTTTCACCAGGCAACGCCGGTCAACTGCTGTTTGTGTTCGAGAAATCGGTTGAAATCTTTCGTCATGTCAGCACGTTGTAGGTGTCGCCACCTGTGCCAACCTTGTGTGAATGATCTGAAAAGCTTAATCATTTGCTTATCACAGCATCTTCTTCCAGTCGGTTAAATTTCGCGTCCGTAGCACGTCATCTTCGTGGTGTAGCAATTTTAAGGACCAGTAGTGTAGCTATCAAATAGCACTTCACCTGTCCCCTCAAGAGGAATTAATTCTGAGGCGTGAGCAAAAGATGTATAAATAAACGAGCCCGAAGGCATAAATCAAGCAGTCCTGTTGCCATTTTGTCCGCGTCTACAGCGGGATACAATGACGATTGTCTAAGTTGCAGGCTAACCACGACGACCCTTTGGTGACGGATATCGGCGGCCAACCGGCCCTCAAAAATTACCTCCAATCTACGCTGTTGAGGATTGCGTCGCACCTTGGAGCTGCACTGGTGCGAGGGGCGAGAGGATGTGACATCGTCCAGCGGACTTCTAGCTGCCGTCCGCAGCCGGAGCTGCTAAGGCCCACTGCAACGATGCCGGGCGGCTGTTTCCCGTCGGCGCTCTACATGTGGTCAACGAATCGCGCTTGAGGGATAGTCAGCCGTGTTCCGGGCTACAGGGGCAGTTATTTCACGCAGCAGCCACTTTTCGGTGGCTCGTATAAGAACGCTACGGCCGCTAGGCTGGGTGACCGGGCGCCGACACTGCAGATTCCGGCATTGGCACGGTGTGCGCCAAGTTCACCAGAAGGCCAGCTGTGTATCTCCGACGTAATAAACTTAGCCCTTTCGTGGTCAAAATTATTTAGCAGTTTTTTTAATGAATGGAGAGCAGATAGTAGTTAACAGGTACATTTATCATACAGAATATCAAATTTGCTCCCACTGTGAAAGTGAGGTCACACAACAAGGTGTGAAGTATTCTTCCGACTGCCCTTCCTTGGAGTTAAATGACAAAAACAACTTTTTCAATATGTTGTTGTTGTTGTTGTCTTCGGTCCTGAGACTGGTTTGATGCAGCTCTCCATGCTACTCTATCCTGTGCAAGCTTCTTCATCTCGAAGTAGTTACTGCATCCTACATCCCTCTGAATCTGCTTAGTGTATTCATCTCTTGGTCTCCCTCTACGATTTTTACCCTCCACGCTGCCCACCAATGCTAACTTTGTGATCCCTTGATGCCTCAGAACACGTCCTACCAACCGGTACCTTCTTCTTGTCAAGTTGTGCCACAAACTCCTCTCCTCCCCAATTCTATTCAATACCTCCTCATTAGCTATGTAGTCTTCGCATCTAATCTTCAGCACTCTTCTGTAGCACCACATTTCGAAAGCTTCTATTCTCTTCTTGCCCAACTAGTTATCGTCCATGTTTCACTTCCATACATGGCTAAACTCCACACTCATACTTTCAGAATCGACTTCCTGATACTTAAATCTATACTCGCTATTAACAAATTTCTCTTCTTCGAAACGCATCAATTGCCATTCTAGTCTACATTTTATATCCTCTCTACTTCGACCATCATCACTTCTTTTGCTCCCCAAATAGCTAAACTCCTTTACTACTTTAAGTGTATCATTTCCTAATCTAATTCCCTCAGCATCACCCGATTTAATTCGGCTACATTCCATTATCCTCGATTCGCTTTTGTTGATGTTCATCTTATACCCTTCTTTCAAGACACTGTCCATTCCGTTCAATATATGTCATATTTATTTGATAAATTTACTTCTCTTGTTACAATGATTGTTCACAATTACTTGCCATGAAATTTCTGAAACATGGGTCTATGCAAAGTGGTATTTGACAATATGTACAAACACATTGAGTGCTCCCTTCCGCAGCTTTGGTACTACAATGACGGCACGTCCAGTAGGTTACTCTTAAAATGGGTTGATGCTCCCCTACAGCCACATGACGAAAATGTTCAGGTACTTTACCCCTTTTTGCCAGAAAGACAGGTTTTTGTCCACGCCTTTTTTTGGGATGAGAAGCCAGCGATCAATTGTCTGCCTCGATGGATCTGGTATGTGAGCTGATCATGCTGTCCACTTTCTCTTTTACTTATTTTCCACAGGATAAAACTGTTCACTGCAGCAACATCCACCAGGAAATAAAATATTCTGTGCCACCATTTTACAGAACGTCTGCCAATGGCATACCTTTCTCGTAATTGATCAAACTTATCGACACCACCCATTATTTTGTTATATTCTGCCACAACTTCAGGACAAGAAATCTCTGTACTAGTACCATCCTTGTTTTTCCTTTTCACTGTGGCTGTTTCTCATGGGTCATGAATTGAGGACAGGAAAGTGACAGGACGATTATCCATCCATTTTACTGCAGAAATGGCTCCTTTTGTTTCAAACTGGAATTCTCCTCGTTCCAACTTTGCGTTTTCCTTCATAAATTTGGGTAAATCAAAAGTATTTACCTTAAACTATAGCTTTGAGGAAAAAATCACAAATTGTCACGCAAACAGCACTGAAAGGCTCCTCTACAGAGCAACAACACTCAGCTATACAATGCCTCTGCGCGAAGGTACAGCAAAAACGGCGTGAACTTCCGATTGGAAGTCGCACCCTATACTGTTCACTAGGTGGTAGCACTGTACAGAGGTGGGAACTGTGAATCCCACGGGACTACGAGCGAGTTCACTGTAGTGGGAAGCATGTTTCCCACGGCTCACGAAAGGGTTAATGACTAGGATTGCCAACCGTCCCGGTTTTCACAACTGTCCCGGTTTCGGATTACAAAAAAATGAGCATTCCGAAAATTCCTTTTGGGGCGACAGTTTGGCCCCGGCTTTGTGATGCCAAAGAACTACTCTCACGCCGTCTATTTCTTCCCAAATTCTGGCAAGGAATTGTATTTTAACAGTCACTGTTAAATAAAATAATGATTTTTGTTTCATTGTTGCATCTGCCAGCTTCTATCAAGGGCCTTTATTGCACTTAACGCTACGTTCTGTTATTAACTCTTGTCCTCGGATTCAGCTCAGTGAAGACGTTGCAGTTGCGTGGTTCTCTGTCCGAGGCTTGTTGTGCTTAGTTCACATTTGCGTGTGTGTGAAGTGAGTTCCAAATGCCAAAGCGAAAGTGTTCCTTTCACGACAAATATACGGATGAATGGTCTTTCATCGAACCAGGAAGACATGACTATGAAGTGGAATGTGGAATAAGAAGTGATATATTTCCATTTCACATGGAGGAAGGGCAGACATTACAGGTCATTTATGCGGCCAAAAGCATAAATCAAACATATACTCTGCTAGCACTTACAAAAATGGCAGCTTTTTTATTTCAAAGTCATCAAACAGAGCCAATAAGTAGCAGCAGAAGAATTAACAGTGTGTTATCATACTGTTGGCCGGCATGTGTGGCCGAGCGGTTTTAGGTACTGTGTTTACAGCCGCACGACCGCTACGGTCGCAGGTTCGAATCCTGCCTCGGGCATTGATGTGAGTGATGTCCTTAGGTTGGTTAGGTTTGAGTAGTTCTAAGTTCTAGTGGACTGATGACCTCAGAAGTTAAGTCCCATAATGCTCAGAGCCGTTTCAACCATTTTCATAATGTCAAACAACATATGTATTTGAAATCTGTAGACTGTACTTCTAGGCTAAGCTCCAATCTTTTTAACGATTCGGTCGCTGCGAAGAGTGTGACGTTGGGAAGAACCAAAACAACAGCACTCTTGATAGCAGTTTTGGTACCTGACACCGTCAAACAAATATGCGACGACCTTTCACTGGACTCCTATAATTCAGTAGTTACAAATGCGAGTAATCACTAGGCTGAAAAAATATTTCCATTCATTGTTCAATATTTTACAGCTCAGATTGGCATTCAAGTGAAATTGCTTAAATTAGTTTCGCTGCCAAATAAAACCACCTCTATGGTAAGTTCGCACTGCATTAGAAGAAAATAAAGTTAATAAGAGTGAGTGTATTGCACTTTGCAGTGACAAGGCTAGTACTAATTTTGGAGGAGTGCGACGAGCAGGGACAAGCTATCTATTTCCTAGACTGAAAATTGAAGGAAACGAAAATCTTTCAGAAGTTGGTTATCCTGCTCACACATGGGACCATTGCTTTTCACAATTTATATAAATGGCCTAGTAGATAGTGTCGGAAGTTCCATGCGGCTTTTCGCGGATGATGCTGTAGTATACAGAGAAGTTGCAGCATTAGAAAATTGCAGCGAAATGCAGGAAGATCTGCAGTGGATAGGCACTTGGTACAGGGAGTGGCAACTGACCCTTAACATAGACAAATGTAATGTATTGCGAATACACAGAAAGAAGGATCCTCTATTGTATGATTGTATGATAGCGGAACAAACACTGCTAGCAGTTACTTCTGTAAAATATCTGGGAGTATGCGTACGGAAAAATTTGAAGTGGAATGATCATATAAAATTAATTGTTAGTACGACGGGTGCCAGGTTGAGATTCATTGGGAGAGTCCCTAGAAAATGTAGTCCATCGACATAGTAGGTGGTTTACAAAACACTCATTCGACCTATACTTGAGTATTGCTCATCAGTGGGGGATTCGTACCAGGTCGGGTTGACGGAGGAGGTAGAGAAGATCCAAATAAGAGCGGCGCGTTTCGTCACAGGGTTATTTGGCAGTCGTGATAGCGTTACGGAGATGTTTAGCAAACTCAAGTGGCAGACTCTGCAAGAGAGATGCTCTGCATTTTGGTGTCGCTTCCTGTCCAGGTTTCGAGAGGGTGCGTTTCTGGATGAGGTATCGAATATATTGCTTCCCCCTACCCATACCTCCAGAGGAGATCACGAATGTAAAATTAGAGAGATTCGAGCGCGCATGGAGGCTTTCCGGCAGTCGTTCTTCCCGCGAACCATCCGCGACTGGAAGAGGAAAGGGAGGTAATGACAGTGGCACATAAAGTGCCCTCCGCCACACACCGTTGGGTGGCTTGTGGAGTATAAATGGAGATGTGCTACACAACGTTGCCAAGACAGCCGCTGACGCAGAAACCTTTATAATTAAACTTTTCATTTACTTCTCCACATACACACTACGAACGGAGCGTCTAAAGGAGTTTAGTGAGTTTGTAGACGTAGAGTATCATGCGTTGTTGTCACATACAAAAACAACATGATTATCTTTGTTTGTTGCTGTAGATAGAGTACTGAAGTTGTATGATGCTCTTAAATCATTCTTTCTCTTAGAAGAAAAGGCATCTAAATTTCTGACAACCCTCTTCTAGAATCCGTTAACGGAAGCATATCTGTGATTCCTGCTTAGTTAGTTGAGCTTGTTTCAGAGACAGATAATTAAAATTGAGAAAGCAGACAGCACTGTTATAAAAGTAGCTGCAATTTTGGAAAATGCTAGCAGAATCATAGAACGTCCTAAAGAAGAAAGTTTTATTCCCGACAAAGTGACATCTCTTTTGCGGAACAGCGACGTTGCATTAAGTAGTGAAATTAAAAAATTTCATTTTGATGTAGAACAGTTTTGTGAAACGTGTACAGCTTATTTAGAAAAATGGTTAACAAGTCTCAATCACTATTCCATTTTTAAATGGGTGTTGTTGGGCGCAGAACCACACTGGAACAATGTGACAAGGACAACAACATTTGTACAAGAAAGAGGATTGTCAGTAGATGATAGTTTATTGGTTCACCAGTGTCCATTACTCAAGCAGTTCACTGTATGAGATATGAAAGAAAAGAGAAATAACTGCGGTAGCAAATCATGTCAGGAGAATTGGACCTATTTCTTTCGGCAGACTGGACGCATAAAACAGTATTCTCAGTTGCTGAATAGACGTGAATGCGTCTTTAGTTTTGCAGGGCATAATGCAAACGACGAACGAGAATTTTCTCTCATGAATGTGCAGTGGACTGAGGAACCAAACAGATTAGAAGTACCAACGATTGAAGCAATAATTAAATGTGTTTTTAATTATCAAATGAGTTGCCCTAATTTTATGAATACATCATACATCGGAAAGATCTTCTCTCCAAAGCTCAGAATTCAGATAAATATGGGGCGTAGTATAACAAATTATGTGAACTTTGCACTTCAACATACAGTATATCAGCAGGCAATTTGGAAACTCCCATTAATGTTTCCAACAAAGAAATATTTCTGTTACCAGTACTAACATTGTAAAATGTTATTCCCCTTTCAATATCCTCCCTCGAGTTTTATTAAATTAATTTCAGTATAAAGTGTTCATTTATTTATGGAACATAGCAGTAATCTGCGCAAATATTTCACTCTTTTAACGTTGAGAAAAGTGTCCCGAAATTTCCGGTTTATGATTCAAAAATTATGACCGTTTTTAGTTAATTTTAGGGAAACGCGCCGCTTTGCTAGCAACAAATTCTGGCGAAACTATCAATGACACACTTGCCTGTGTTTCTCTGAACGATTCGGCATAAGTCATTCCTCTCTCCCGAATCATACCTCACGGTCGTTCTGACGTACAGGGTAACAATTATTGAACGATATGAAGTAAGATCATCATAACTTCTGAACGGCTTGCGTTAGGACGATCAAACTACACGGTTGGCCGCAGGGCATGATGGGAATTACTATCTGAATATGGTTTGGCTTAGCTACGAAGCCCACTTTCGTTTGGAAGGGATCGTCAATAAGCAAAACTGGCTCTGATGGGAGACTGAGAATTCTCATTTTGCGATCTGGAAGTCTCTTCACTATGAACGGGTGACTGTGTGGTGTGTAATGTCCAGTCACGGAATAATCGGTGCGATATTCCTTGATAGCACGGTGACTAACGAATGGTATGTGAGAGTTTTGGAAGATGGTTTCATACCCATGATTGAAAGTGGCCCTGATTTTGACAATGTGGTTCATGCAAAATGGATCTCGACCCCACTGAACAGGAGAGTTTTTGATGTCCTGGAGGAGCACCCTGGGGACCGCATTCTGGCTCTGGTGTACCCAGAGGCCACTGACATAGGCCACGATTGGCCGCTATAGTCTCCGGATTGAAACACATGCGACCCATTTTTGTGTGGCTATATTGAAGACAAGGTGTACAAAAATAACCCCAGAACCATTGCTGAGCTGAAAAAAGTCACTGAGGAAGTCATCGACAGCACCAACGTTCCGACGCTTCAGCGAGTCATGCAGAATATTGCTATTCGTCTGCTCCACATCATCGCCAATTATGGCAGCCATATCGAGCATGCCATAACCTAAATCCGAACAAATGTCCTGACGTTTGTATGTTGAATAAAGTGTGTACACATCGTAGTTTTTAATTAATTTACATTCTTCTTTTATATAGTTAGGTAACTGCCACCCAATATTACAAACCCTTGAGGTCGGTGGATTGTAACATCACGTTCGAAACTTGATTTTTGTTTTTATTTTGCTGTCGCAAAAAAATATCCCACCAATATTTTTCGTGACGTCATAAAACACATTGGAATTATTTACAAAAGAAATGAGCATTTCAAATGTTATTAAACATAGTTTTTACCATCGCAAATGTAATAAAATCTTAAATACGGAACCGTAATTTAAGATTAAGGGTTCTAGTAGTCCAATTTTTTATTTCTACATTATTCTTATGCTTCAGCAGAACCGTGCCTTCATGACAACATCCAAACCATGAAAAATTCGGAACTCCATGAACAACGTGGGAAGAAATATACAGAGTGATTACAACTAAAGTTAAACTTTCATAACGGTGTAGAAAGAACAACACTGGTCAGAATGATGTCAAATAGCAACGGAATATTTTCGGAGAAGGGGGAAAACGTATGTTGTTGTCGTCGTGGTCTTCAGTCCTGAGACTGGTTTGATGTAGCTCTCCATGCTACTCTATCCTGTGCAAGCCTCTTCATCTCCCAGTACTTACTGCAGCCCACATCCTTCTGAATGTGTTTAGTGTATTCATCTCTTGGTCTCCCTCTACGATATTTACCCTCCACACTGCCCTCCAGTACGAAATTGGTGATCCCTTGATGCCTCAGAACATGTCCTACCAACCGATCCCTTCTTTTAGTCAAGTTGTGCCACAAACCCCTCTTCTCCCCAATTCTATTCAGTAAAGCTGCATGCCCTCGGGAAAAATTAAAGCTGTAGTTTCCCCTTGCTTTCAGCAGTTCGCAGTACCAAAACAGCAAGGCCGTTTTGGTTAGTGTTACAGGGCCAGATCAGTCAATCACCCAGACTCCTGCCCGTGCAACTTCTGAAAAGGCTGCTGCCCCTCTTCAGGAACCACGGCAGAAGAAAAAAAATTGTGTGAAAATTGATCAATAGATGGCATGGTATGTGTCAGAATACGTAAATGAAAACGCCTGTCATGCGCACGACCCATTGAAGTTGGCATAAACACGCCTGGTACATGGCTATTCTTTCTTTCGCGTCTGGGACGTTCGCCATGGTTGTCTCAATGCAGCAACGTGCTCTGCCTGTAAAGCTGTATTACAAGAATGATGACTGTGCAAACGTCGCTCTGCAGAAATTCCGGACAGTGAAGGGTTTGAACAAAGGCGATGATCCGATGACTGCCGTGGGTCTGGGGAAAATGATTCGGAGATTCGAAAAGACGGGTTCTTTTGGTGTGCAACGTGGTAGAGGGAGGAAACGAATTGATTCGACATCAGTGGAAGCAGAGGCAACAGCAATGCAGGAGGAGATTAGTTGTAGTGTGCAAACGTGTGGTGCACGGAGAATTGGCCGAACATTGGACAGACCAGTGAGCACGGTGCGTAAAATCCTGCGAAACATCCTTATTTGCTATCCATTCAAAATTACCTATATACACGAGTTGCTTGCTGTTGACCTGCCAGCAAGAGAGACCTTTGCTTTAGAATTTCTTGCTCGTATGGAAGTCAACAATGATTTTCCGTGGAAGATTTTGTGGACAGACGAAGACACTTTCATCTGATAGGACATGTCAATACACAGAATTGTCGAATATGGACAGCGGAAAATCCAATGAAAATCAACCAGTACCACTTCATCCTGAAAAGGTGTCTGTGTGGTGCGGATTTACGGCATCATTTATTATAGGGCCATATTTTTTCGAAGAGACAGGTGCTTCCGGTCCTGTTACCCGTACCGTCACTGGTAAGCGCTGTGAGTGTCTTTTGCGCAACCACGTCATTCCAGCTCTCCAACAGCGTATATGTGTGGATGGGATCATTTTTATGCAAGATGGCGTACCTCCGCACACTGCAAATCCAGTTTAGCAGCTGCTGAAGCGCCATTTCGGAACTACCAGAATTATCAACCGCCATTTCCCTACAGCCTGGCCGTCCCGATCATCTGGTCTTAATCCGTGTGACCTCTGGCTGTGTGGCTATCTGAAAGATGTCGTGTTCAGTGCTCCGACTGCAAACTTAGCTGCATTGAAGGCATGCATTGTGCAGAACATTCTGAACGCGACCCCGGTAACACTTCGATCAGTTGTGGAACGTGCTGTTTCTCGATTTCAACTTGCTACAGAAAACCGTGGACAGCATATTGAACATGTTTTGCGCCAGTCACACGGAAATTAATAATCGGATTTGATTTCGATTAATGGCTTTTATGCGGTTTTTGGCCTCAGGACAATTAAGAACCGATGTGGGTGATGCTTTTTACGCGGGTTTTGGCCTCAGGACAATTAAAAACAGATTTTTCCTATCCGATGTTGTATGACCTAGACGTGGTCGATGGGCTTACGTGCTAACAGTATCACCCCTGTACACCCACGCATACTGAGTAGTACAGTTTGTTTAACGCCAGATATACACCTTAGTTATTACTGTATGATTCATTTGTCATTTGCAGTCGACCACTATTAAATTATGATGCTTACAGCGCCATTTATTGTAACATTTTATAATTATTTATTTTTCCTCTGCCATACGTTTTCCCCCTTCTTCGATAATATTCCGTTGCAGTTTGACCAGTGGCGTTATTTCTACAGCTTTTTGAAAATTTGATTATAATCATCCTGTATAACACAGTGAAATTATTTTGTGTGTATATCGTTGGGATAACGACCTCGTAACTTGGCTACAATTTCACGGTAAACCACGGTATCGGAGGATTCTCGAAAGCTGGAAAGTGCAGTAGATTCTGCACGCTGCTGTTTGTTTTAACTGCATTGCACCCAATGGTGGTCTCCCTTTGCTGTGCGATGGGATTACTTCTGTAATCAGCGGATGCAGCTCTTCACTTGCCAGTAGAAATTGCGTCGAAGGATTTACGTTACGGTACACGCTATGGCGGAATTGCTTTTAATGAATCTGTCGGTATTCCGATTTCATTGATAAATAGTCCATCCTGTAAAGAGGGATCGTTTTGCCCATCCCAAGGGTCATCAATATACAGAAACGGCTCCATTTTTACATAAGGTCGAAAAACTTTGTCCAGAAACTGATGATAGATTTCTTTTGTTAGCTTTCCAGATTTTGTGGTTGTTGCGTGTACATTCTGATACTGCTCCATTAAATGGTTTACGTCTTGACGGACTCTAGGACCGAATATGTCAGTAATTTCTTGGAGATAGATTGAAACTATTGGTCGGCAAGGTGTTAATCGATGCCAATTGTGATGTTAAAATTGAGTTTTAATGAGATTATAAAATTTTATTTCTTCTGTCATTAATTACATCGTAAATCACAATGTCATAAAAAATTTTAGTGTCACATACTTCTGCAGCAACAAATGAAAGAAAAACAAAGATACATTAGATTGTATTTGAAGGCGGAACGCAAATTTTCGAAACCGTACTCTGAGCCACTGCCTTGCCAATGCACTTTGTTTCACGGCACACGAGTGGCCTGATGAACTGACCTCGAGGAAAGAATCGTTGTTCATTTCTAACTTCAAATGAAGATTACTAGCATTGATCCTGCGTGAGTAACATAATGCAAGACACATTTGAGTGCAAAGTTTTTCTCGCGGATAGCAGAAGTTAGTTGTCTGGTAAACCAGATTCGTCAATCTTTGGGATACACTGAACAGACAGAGAAGCGTAATTGTGACAGTAGGGCAGTTCCCTTTCATAAGGCGTGTTAGAGGGGGTGCACAGAGCTTCTCTGAGTGACACACACACACACACACACACACACACACACACACACACACACTCGCTCACTCATCCTCCATGCTGGATCTAACCGCGGGCAGTTGTCAGCCTTTCCTTCTTCGGAACGTTTTAGTACATTTGTGTGTGTGGACGTGATTTATTGGATATACCTTGTGTGTAGGCTTAGTGTCAAGCATGTGACCTTGTTATTATTGCACTGGGGACACGAAGGGAAGTGAATGCACTTAAAGCAGAACGGACACGTGTGATATTCTCGGGAACTGATGAAGACTGATATTCTCGGGGACTGTGCAGATATTATAATTGCTGGAGAATGTTAGCGATTTTGGGGAGTGATCTGAAACCAATAATAAGTGGCCGTATTTTTTCACGTTTGTCTCTTGAGCACGTGCATTTCCAGTTTCATAGGAACCTTGCGGTGAAATAATCAGTTCCTTGGTTCGTAAAGTGGCTCTGAGCACTATGCGACTTAACTTCTGAGGTCATCAGTCGCCTAGAACCTAGAACTAATTAAACCTAACTAACTTAAGGACATAACACACATCCATGCCCGAGGCAGGATTCGATCCTGCGACAGTAGCGGTCGCTCGGATCCAGACTGTAGTGCCTCTCCGGCCGGCCCTTGGTTCGTAAATTAACTGATATCTTCCAACATACGCACAACATTATGTATAGACAACAACGTTGTTGTTGCTAGGTGAATAAATCTCAACATTCTGAGTACATGTAATACCTGTACAATTTTTCTTCAGTTCCAGTGTGTGATATTAAGATGATTTTTCTTAGTTTGCTGATGTCCTCCCACATACGAACCATATTATACATAGACACCAATAGTGTTGCTAGACGAATAAATCTCAACATTCGGAGTACATGTAATACTTGTACCACCGGCCAATTTTTATTGATTTTCATTGTAAGAAATTGAGATGGTTTTTCTCAGTTTGCTGATGTCCTCCCACATGTCCACCAAAGTATGTGTAGCCAGGAAGAGTGTTGATAGATTAATGGATCTCAACTTTCTGAAAATATCTAACGCATCCATAGCTAATTTGATTCCGATTCGCGATTTTCGAATTTATGAAATATTTTGCATCTAGTTATCAGTTCAGAAATGCAGTCCAACTTCACTGCTTAGAATGCTGTACTGTTCTCCAGTAATGACTTCCTGATCGCATGCATGTATGACTGTTTTACAGCTACATGCTGGTAATACATATTACCACGTGTCTCTCTGAAAACCCCTGATGTAACGCTGTACTTCGAATAATCACGCATAACTAAGAGGTACAGTCACCAAATGTTACTGAACAACTGACTATGTCATTCCATGTGCGGACTAACCTGAATTATATGAATATGTATTTATGTGTGTTTAATTTTAGTCACTCATTTGTTGTTTTATAAATCTGCACCTCCTGCATTAACGACCGCACACTAGTAACCCCTCCCCCCCTCGCCCCACGTCTCTTTTATTAAGGGGCTCTGGAACGCCCTATACTTGCAATGTTAAAATAACGCTTATAAATTACATCTTTCCTCACAAAGTATTTGAGGTAGCAAGTTGAACTTTTTACAGATTATTTATTGGAATATGGGCTACAACTTAACACAGGGATTTTACAAAATTTTAGTTCAGTTATTAAAGATGATTTTTTTTCAATTGTAATGAAAATTCACAACTTTTTTTGCAATTTTTATTTATATATTCAAAAATATACAGTTTTTTGGAAAAAGGCTGTGTTAAATTATGCAGAAGGTACTGTGTAACATTTACTGAAAGTTTGAAACAAATATGTTTGGAAGATCCTTAGAAAACATGTAGTTAGTATGAGAAAATAAAAGTTTTGGGAATCGAGCGACAAAGATTGGATTAACGTTTTAGTGCATTCCAGGTCCATAGGATGGATTATCTTCATCCTCTGCAAACTCCTCCTCCGGCTTCCTCTTGTTCCTCCTCCTGTTTACTGTTGCTTGTATTTCTAGACTCTTTACAGCCCTGTCTGCAGCCCGAAGGCGTTCCTTGTCTAAAGCAAGCATCGCTCGTTGTTCTGTTCGTAGATTTTGCTACCATTTTCTTCAGTTGCAGTTACTGCAATACTGTTCCAAAAGGTGGTCATGTATGAACACTTATCACATTTCAGTTGTATTTCACTAGCAAGTCCTACGTGCTTTATTATGGAGAGTTCCAGACCAACTTCACTACAATGAATACATCTTACACAGTTTGAAAAAATTCCTTTGAGAACCGACATATCAAATATTTCACTCACATCCGATTCGCCCATAAAACATTCATAGTTTTCACTCATTGAACCAAGCTTCTTCTGTGAAGTATTTTCTTTCCAACTTTGACTGGTATGGGCAGGTGTACTTGAGAGGTTAGGTTCACTCACTTGGTTATCGTCTTTATTGTTTACAGTAATAACACATACCTTTGGCTTTCCAATATTTCTCCTTTTCTTAAAAGCCTTCAGAGGATTTCTAATAACTTTACTTTTACTCATTATTATACTTCAACAAAACAGAGACTCAAGAAACAGAATTAATTACGAATATTTTCGAGATAACGACAGAGTAAATAAACATGAAACAATGGACAATCACACCAGCGATATATATTGAACCATCACAGGTTAGCCACAACACATACTTTATCTCACATCACTGAAATGTACCTGATGAACACGGACGTTAATAATAACACCATTTGACAGCAGTTTAACAGCGCCGCAGTGGGTTACGCCCACGTAGAACACATTTAAAAAAATTTTTTAAAATAGTTGTAGTCTTCGGAATTGAATAAATTATATATCTATTAAAAGGTAATAGTCTGCAGATTAAGAAAACGCAAAAAAGTAAAAATTGAACTTTTCATGATTTTGAGCCTTTCCGGAGCCCCTTAAGTAAGGGATTCTAACCATTATGTATTGTATTTCATTTCAGAAGATACTGGATAGTGGGGAACTAAAGGAAATGTTTTGGGACTGCCCCTTGTACACATGTGTCCAGTCCTTATATCGTTATCTGTTTCCAACTTTACATTCATTAAACTTAAACGTATTAACCGAACTAATGTGTTCTGTTACGATAATAGTGAACTCGAATTTGCACCACTACAGTCAATTTCTTTTAAAAAACAAACCTGTTCCTTCCAGGATACCTCATTCGTCAGTGTTCACAAACATAGTCATTTAGAATTATTGGTAACGCCTTATTTGTCAGTCCCTCCATCCACAGCTTTTTCACATGGTTTCACATGTTAGACGAGTCATTTATTTTGCTTGCTATACACTACTTTATACAAAACTGCTATCATTTATTTGGCGTACCCTCCCATGACCGTATCGCTGTTCGTAAAATAAGTATATTTTATTTGTGTACCCTGCCAGGATATGAGGGATGATGTAAATAAAAGTCGCCCAGACGAGAGGATCCGATTGGGTGTGAATGAATGCACACAACCACACGCCGCGATGTGCACACCACGTGTACGCCCGCTACGTGATCCACATAGGTCCGGAACGTAATGATGTTTGTGTCAATGTGGGTGTATCAGTGCAAAGGTGACGATGGTACTCAAAGTGGAATGGTTCAATTGGCTCTGAGCACTATGGGACTTAACTTCTGAGGTCATCAGTCCCCTAGAACTTAGAACTACTTAAACCTAACCAACCTAAGGACATCACACACATCCACGCCCGAGGCAGGATTCGAACCTGCGACCGTAGCGGTCGCGCGGTTCCAGACTGTAGCGCGTAGAACCGCTCGGCCACTCCGACCGGCTACTCAAAGTGGAGCAGCGGATGTTTGTTGTGGAAAGTTTCATGACAACGAAGTCGTGGGAACGGTGTAATCTGGTGTTTGCTAAGAAATTTGAGGGTGTCAAAATGTCAGCAAAGAGTGCCATGCAACCTCTTGTCCGAAAATGGCCTAGGAAAGGACCTGTTTTGAGCAAGTCAAAAAACATTCCTAAACGTGCCCGAACACCAGAAAATGTAGCTGCAGTTCACCAGAACATGCTCCAGAGTGTTAGCAAATAAACCAGACTCCTGTCGATATCACTCCATTGTGCGGACGAATAACCACCTGGACCTGCACATGCGTCTCTATCGAGTGTCTGTTACTCATGCGTTAAAGTCAGTGCCTCCAGTTTTTTGAGTGGAAGCTCACTGACATAACAATGCCGCGTGGAGTAGCCGGGCAGTTAGAGGTGCCATTTTACGAATCACGCGGCCCTTCCCGCCGGAGGCTCGAGTCCTCCCGAGGGCATGGGTATATGTGTTGTCCTTAGCGTATGAACTCTGCACTTTGGTCCCTTAGGAATTCACACACCTTTGACCTTTTTGAGATAATAATGAATGGCTTAGCCGTGAATCTGTTCTTTGTGTCTGATGAAGCCTGGTTTGACAAGAAAGGTTATGTCAGTTCACAGAATCACAGTTTCTGGGCAGCAGAGAATCCACATAACTTCCAAGAAACAGCATCGTATGATCAGAGGTTTGGGATTTGGGTTGGCCCCATCTTCTTTCGTCAGACGCTGACTTCGGCACGTTATATTGCCAACTCTTTGAAACCATTAACGGAAGATGAAGATACCTACAATTACTACAGGATGTACTTGAAGTGCACTTACACAGTCTTGACGCCTGACAAATTTATTAGCAGAGGTCAGTCTGGTCGCGGACCTAACTGGCCACCCTGGTCACGTCATTTGCTAGTGTGCGATTACTTTGCGTGGGGAGCCTTGAAGTCTAATGTGTATCGCAAAAACCCTCATGCTCTTCAAGAACTGCAGCAGAACATTTCGGATGCGACTGCAGCAATTCCAGGTGTCTAACCTCCATCTACCGTCAGCAACTTGCTGATCAGGACCCAGAATTGCCAAGAGATTCATGGTGGTCACTTTCAACATCTGCTACAGTCGGGTTTGCACTGTACTTCCTTTCCTCTGCTGTCTTTCTTCGTATCCTGTAACTCTGTTCTCTGGGCGACTTTATTTGGCTCACCCTGTGTTACTGTCAAAATCAACACAACTGATGTATTATATCATTCCATGTAGGCTTTCACGGCCGGCGTCTTTATCAGTAAACTCTTCCGGGCTAAGCTGCCGTGGTCGATCTGTAGAATTTCTTCTCCCTGACGTTTCGTTCTCAACTACGGAGAACATCTTCCGAGGCCCCAGCTCCTAGCAGCCAGTCGTCGACTCACCTCGGAAGATGTTCTCCGTAGTTGAGAACGAAAGAAGAGAAGAAATTCTACAGATCGACCACGGCAACTTAGCCCGGAAGAGTTTACTGATAATGATGTATTATAGTTGGAACGACCCAACAGTGAATCTGAGCCGTGGCTTAATTTACACCTTCCAAAAGTGCTTCTGTCTGCTAATTTGAAGCTTGATCAAACTTTTTACCCTTTCCCAAGTCGAAAGTATTCATTGTTACATAGATTTGTGAAGAGAGATTACTTTCTTTCCTTTGGTTACTCGTTGTTGAAGAAGTCAATACCTGGGTTTATTAATATCTGCTAAATATGTCTGTGATCGTTGAGAACTGACTTTTCCGTGTACTGAGTTGACAAATCTCGTGGGATAGCGCTATGCATATACAGGGTGTTACAAAAAGGTACGGCCAAACTTTCAGGAAACATTCCTCACACACAAATAAAGAAAAGATGTTATGTGGACATGTGTCCGGAAACGCTTACTTTCCATGTTAGAGCTCATTTTATTACTTCTCTTCAAATCACATTAATCATGGAATGGAAAAACACTGCAACAGAACGTACCAGCGTGACTTCAAACACTTTGTTACAGGAAATGTTCAAAATGGCCTTCGTTAGCGAGGATACACGCATCCACCCTCCGTCGCATGGAATCCCTGATGCGCTCATGCAGCCCTGGAGAAAATGGCGTACTGTATCACAGCCGTCCACAATATGAGCACGAAGAGCCTCTACATTTGGTACCGGGGTTGCGTAGACAAGAGCTTTCAAATGCCCCCATAAATGAAAGTCAAGAGGGTTGAGGTCAGAAGAGCGTGGAGGCCATGGAATTGGTCCTCCTCTACCAATCCATCGGTCACCGAATCTGTTGTTGAGAAGCATACGAACACTTCGACTGAAATGTGCAGGAGCTCCATCGTGCATGAACCACATGTTGTGTCGTACTTGTAAAGGTACATGTTCTAGCAGCAGAGGGAGAGTATCCCGTATGAAATCATGATAACGTGCTCCATTGAGCGTAGGTGGAAGGACATGGGGACCAATCAAGACATCACCAACAATGCCTGCCCAAACGTTCACAGAAAATCTGTGTTGATGACGTGATTGCACAATTGCGTGCGGATTCTTGTCAGCCCACACATGTTGATTGTGAAAATTTACAATTTGATCACGTTGGAATGAAGCCTCATTCGTACAGAGAAAATTTGCACTGAAATGAGGATTGACACGTAGTTGGATGAACCATTCGCAGAAGTGTACCTGTGGAGGCCAATCAGCTGCTGATAGTGCCTGCACACGCTGTACATGGTACGGAAACAGCTGGTTCTCCCGTAGCACTCTCCATACAGTGACGTGGTCAAAGTTACCTTGTACAGCAGAAACTTCTCTGACGCTGACATTAGGGTTATCGTCAACTGCACGAAGAATTGCCTCGTCCATTGCACGTGTCCTCGTCGTTCTAGGTCTTCCCCAGTTTCGAGTCATAGACTGGAATGTTCCGTGCTCCCTAAGACGCCGATCAATTGCTTCGAACGTCTTCCTGTCGGGGCACATTCGTTCTGGAAATCTGTCCCGAAACAAACGTACCGCGCCACGGCTATTGCCCCGTGCTAATCCATACATCAAATGGGCATCTGCCAACTCCGCATTTGTAAACATTGCACTGACTGCAAAACCACGTTCGTGATGAACACTAACCTGTTGATGCTACGTACTGATGTGCTTGATGCTGGTACTGTAGAGCAATGATTCGCAAAACAACACAAGCACCGAAGTCAACATTACCTTCCTTCAATTGGGCCAACTGGTGGTGAATCGAGGAAGTACAGTACATATTGACGAAACTAAAATGAGCTCTAACATGGAAATTAAGCGTTTCCGGACACATGTCCACATAACATCTTTTCTTTATTTGTGTGTGAGGAATGTTTCCTGAAAGTTTGGCCGTACCTCTTTGTAACACCCTGTATACAGATCGCAGTACTGTCGAGTACACGAGGTATAAGAGGGTTGGGTTGATTTGGTGGAGGAGACCAGACAGTTAGGTCATCGGTCTCACCGGATTAGGGAAGGATGTCAGCCATTCCCTCTCAAAGGAACCATCCCGGCATTTGCTTGAACCAATTTAGGGAAATCACGGAAAACCTAAATCAGGATGGCCGGACGCGGGATTGAGCCATCGTCCTAACGAATTTGAGTCCAGTGGGCTAACAAAAAAAAAGTTCAAATGTGTGTTAAATCTTATGGGACTTAACTGCTACGGTAAATTAACCTAAGGACTAACACACACACACACACACACACACACACACACACACACACACACATACACACACACACACATGCCCGAGGAAAGACTCGAACCTCCGCCGTGATGAGAGGACAGAGCATTGGCAGAGATGTCATTTCTACTCAGGTGATTCGGGGTAATCAGGGTAACAGGTTTTCCGACACGTTTATGGTCACACGACGAGAATTAACAGTATCTGAACGCGCAATGGTGGTTTGAGCTAGACGCATGGGACATTCCGTTTGTAAAATCGTTTTGTCCTTCAGTATTCCGCAATCCACAGAGTCAGTAACGTGCTGAGAATAAAAAATTTCAGGTGTTACTTCTCACCACAGACAACGCAGTGGCCGGTAGCCTTCAAATAACAACCGAGAGCAGCGGCATTTGCGTAGAGTTGTCCGTGGTAACAGACCAGCGACACTGATAAAATAACTGCAGATATCGATGTGTGAAGTACGACAAATGTATCCAGTCGGCTGGACTCTAGCGGAAGGATTTATAGGTGACGCTTATGAACGTGAACTGCATTGGTGTGATACCTCAGTACACAGTAGATACTGGTAGTACAGTTCTGTGGAGAAAAATATTCAGTTAAACACTGTGTTTGAAAGTTGACACGCAGTGAATGAAGTTCATCCATTTGTCAGTGTGCCGGTGTCAACCGTTGTAAGGTGCCTCTTACGTGAGGAAGACATTTTTACCAGTTTTAATAAATTATTGTCTCTTATTGATGTATTCACGATAGTTTCGAAGTGCTGTAGTCCGCAGCTGGCCATGAGTCGGAGAGCATTTCCCACGCTGGCTGGCTAGGTGACGAAGCGACCATATGTCGAGCGTAGTGGGGTGGGGCTCGGCGCTGGACCGTAGCAACAAGCGTCAGCCCGGGAAATATACACGACGGGAAGTACCGCCATCTTGGCGCCAAAGTCACCGATTTTGTTTATTTATATTTAATCATTAAAGTCATTTATGACGACATGAATACTAGGAGGAGCCTCTGGATGTTTAAAAATTTTTATCGTAATTTTGGTTCAAATGGCTCTGAGCACTATGCGACTTAACTTCTGAGGTCATTAGTCGCCTAGAACTTAGAACTAATTAAACGTAACTAACCTAAGGACATCACACACATCCATGCCCGAGGCAGGATTCGAACCTGCGACCGTAGCGGTCGCTCGGTTCCAGACTGTAGCGCCTAGAACCGCACGGCCACTCCGGCCGGCTTATCATAATTTTGCCTCGTTAAAATTCACACCCGTTCATTAACAAATGCGTATCTTAGTAAGTACGAACTTGATCGGAAATCCACGAACTGTGACGGAAGTAGTAAGAGATACAGACTGCGAAAGTAGTAAGAGATACAGATTGCGAAAGTAGTAAGAGATACAGACTGCGAAAGTCGGCAGTCGGCGTTAAGAGCTCTTCCTGTCTTGTCCGATGGTAGCCATGCTCTCTGTTACGAGTAGTTTGTGACATGAGTGTTTCATTATTGATCTAATAGGAATAAAAGTGATATTACGGCAATCTGAATGTTAATTTCGAGTAAATAAGTACCCCAAAGTTAACCGACAGCAATTTCAGATAATTATCTTCCACCGACAGAGACATCCAATGCGCCAATGAAGAATCTGCACGGGACGACATTTACGAGCGCTGCACCACGCACAGGTAGGAGGAAATCCGACGATACGACTCACCATGGCGGATCAAGGAAGGTCCGACTGACACTCGCAAATTCCGAGTGGAAATGCTGACCAGTCATACTGTACGTCACATATACCACCCTCTACGGACTAGCGGCTAAGCTGAGTAATAACAGTATCAGTTTAGAAGCGAGGGTATCTTGCACCGTCTAACGTGTCTGCAAACAATGGTGTACCATACCATCTGGAGCAACGTCACAGGGCAAATGCACGGTATAATCACATTACTGTGACCACCACTTACGTTACACGTCAACGTATAATAAGCACTCAGAGACGTCAACAAGCATTACTAGCGGTGGATGGAATATAAAGCATGTTTGGAGGGTGCTGGAAAACTATAGTCGATGTGGTAATGTGGAAATGGAACGATTTATCTGACCTATAAAAGCTTTCGGGCCAAGGGTGGAAGCAGTTTCGAAATGGCCAGGAGTGTAAACATTTTGCATGCCGCCTTGGTTAAAGTGTACTGTTGAAGGTAAAACGGCGCTATACAAAACCAGCGCGCGAGGCCACTGTGGTGCATCACAGAATGTAGATGAGAGGGCCGAACGACGACTGCGGAGATGTGTACGGGCGAATACATATGCAACCGCTCAGCAACTGTCCGCCCAGATGAAGCAAGTGGCTATCAACAGTGTCTCCTCTAACGACCGTTCAGCGGACACTGCTGCGTACGGGCCTCCACAGCAGGCGCCTGGTTCATGCAGCCAGGCTGACTGATGTTCATCGGCGACGAAGGCTGGAATCTGCACCCCAGTACCGCAACTGGACGTAAACTGAGGTGCGACAAGTGGCCTTTTCTGATGAATCACAATTTATGCTCCAGCAGGCACATGGACATTGGCGCGTAAGGCCTGAATCGTCTGATAGCAAACACTCTGGAACAATCGTCGGAAGGGTCCATTACAGATTCCTTGGATGAGTTCCTCATTCTGGACGTCACACTGGATAATAATGCATTTGTCTTTCTTGACCTTGTCCGTCCTTCTACACTCCTGGAAACGGAAAAAAGAACACATTGACACCGGTGTGTCAGACCCACCATACTTGCTCCGGACACTGCGAGAGGGCTGTACAAGCAATGATCACACGCACGGCACAGCGGACACACCGGGAACCGCGGTGTTGGCCGTCGAATGGCGCTAGCTGCGCAGCATTTGTGCACCGCCGCCGTCAGTGTCAGCCAGTTTGCCGTGGCATACGGAGCTCCATCGCAGTCTTTAACACTGGTAGCATGCCGCGACAGCGTGGACGTGAACCGTATGTGCAGTTGACGGACTTTGAGCGAGGGCGTATAGTGGGCATGCGGGAGGCCGGGTGGACGTACCGCCGAATTGCTCAACACGTGGGGCGTGAGGTCTCCACAGAACATCGATGTTGTCGCCAGTGGTCGGCGGAAGGTGCACGTGCCCGTCGACCTGGGACCGGACCGCAACGACGCACGGATGCACGCCTAGACCGTAGGATCCTACGCAGTGCCGTAGGGGACCGCACCACCACTTCCCAGCAAATTAGGGACACTGTTGCTCCTGGGGTATCGGCGAGGACCATTCGCAACCGTCTCCATGAAGCTGGGCTACGGTCCCGCACACCGTTAGGCCGTCTTCCGCTCACGCCCCAACATCGTGCAGCCCGCCTCCAGTGGTGTCGCGACAGGCGTGAATGGAGGGACGAATGGAGACGTGTCGTCTTCAGCGATGAGAGTCGCTTCTGCCTTGGTGCCAATGATGGTCGTATGCGTGTTTGGCGCCGTGCAGGTGAGCGCCACAATCAGGACTGCATACGACCGAGGCACACAGGGCCAACACCCGGCATCATGGTGTGGGGAGCGATCTCCTACACTGGCCGTACACCACTGGTGATCGTCGAGGGGACACTGAATAGTGCACGGTACATCCAAACCGTCATCGAACCCATCGTTCTACCATTCCTAGACCGGCAAGGGAACTTGCTGTTCCAACAGGACAATGCACGTCCGCATGTATCCCGTGCCACCCAACGTGCTCTAGAAGGTGTAAGTCAACTACCCTGGCCAGCAAGATCTCCGGATCTGTCCCCCATTGAGCATGTTTGGGACTGGATGAAGCGTCGTCTAACGCGGTCTGCACGTCCAGCACGAACGCTGGTCCAACTGAGGCGCCAGGTGGAAATGGCATGGCAAGCCGTTCCACAGGACTACATCCAGCATCTCTACGATCGTCTCCATGGGAGAATAGCAGCCTGCATTGCTGCGAAAGGTGGATATACACTGTACTAGTGCCGACATTGTGCATGCTCTGTTGCCTGTGTCTATGTGGCTGTGGTTCTGTCAGTGTGATCATGTGATGTATCTGACCCCAGGAATGTGTCAATAAAGTTTCACCTTCCTGGGACAATGAATTCACGGTGTTCTTATTTCAATTTCCAGGAGTGTATATACACTCCTGGAAATTGAAATAAAATCACCGTGAATTCATTGTCCCAGGAAGGGGAAACTTTATTGACACATTCCTGGGGTCAGATACATCACATGATCACACTGACAGACCCACAGGCACATAGACACAGGCAACAGAGCATGCACAATGTCGGCACTAGTACAGTGTATATCCACCTTTCGCAGCAATGCAGGCTGCTATTCTCCCATGGAGACGATCGTAGAGATGCTGGATGTAGTCCTGTGGAACGGCTTGCCATGCCATTTCCACCTGGCGCCTCAGTTGGACCAGCGTTCGTGCTGGACGTGCAGACCGCGTTAGACGACGCTTCATCCAGTCCCAAACATGCTCAATGGGGGACAGATCCGGAGATCTTGCTGGCCAGGGTAGTTGACGTACACCTTCTAGAGCACGTTGGGTGGCACGGGATACACGCGGACGTGCATTGTCCTGTTGGAACAGCAAGTTCCCTTGCCGGTCTAGGAATGGTAGAACGATGGGTTCGATGACGGTTTGGATGTACCGTGCACCATTCAGTGTCCCCTCGACGATCACCAGTGGTGTACGGCCAGTGTAGGAGATCGCTCCCCACACCATGATGCCGGGTGTTGGCCCTGTGTGCCTCGGTCGTATGCAGTCCTGATTGTGGCGCTCACCTGCACGGCGCCAAACACGCATACGACCATCATTGGCACCAAGGCAGAAGCGACTCTCATCGCTGAAGACGACACGTCTCCATTCGTCCCTCCATTCACGCCTGTCGCGACACCACTGGAGGCGGGCTGCACGATGTTGGGGCGTGAGCGGAAGACGGCCTAACGGTGTGCGGGACCGTAGCCCAGCTTCATGGAGACGGTTGCGAATGGTCCTCGCCGATACCCCAGGAGCAACAGTGTCCCTAATTTGCTGGGAAGTGGTGGTGCGGTCCCCTACGGCACTGCGTAGGATCCTACGGTCTTGGCGTGCATCCGTGCGTCGCTGCGGTCCGGTCCCAGGTCGACGGGCACGTGCACCTTCCGCCGACCACTGGCGACAACATCGATGTACTGTGGAGACCTCACGCCCCACGTGTTGAGCAATTCGGCGGTACGTCCACCCGGCCTCCCGCATGCCCACTATACGCCCTCGCTCAAAGTCCGTCAACTGCACATACGGTTCACGTCCACGCTGTCGCGGCATGCTACCAGTGTTAAAGACTACGATGGAGCTCCGTATGCCACGGCCAACTGGCTGATACTGACGGCGGCGGTGCACAAATGCTGCGCAGCTAGCGCCATTCGACGGCCAACACCGCGGTTCCCGGTGTGTCCGCTGTGCCGTGCATGTGATCATTGCTTGTACAGCCCTCTCGCAGTGTCCGGAGCAAGTATGGTGGGTCTGACACACCGGTGTCAATGTGTTCTTTTTTCCGTTTCCAGGAGTGTAGTTTCTTTTTCCTCGACACGATGGCATCTACCAGCAGGACAACGCAATGCGTCACACACCTGCCAGAGTACGTGAGTGGTTCGATGACCACCAGAATTAGGTTACCGTACTCCCACGGCCATCAGACTATCCCGATTTACACCCAATCTGGAATCTGTGCGAGCACTTCGATACAGCTCTTTGCCCCATGGATTCTCAACCGGGAAACTTAGCGTAGATGGCCACAGCACCAGGGTCGGCATATCTCCACATTCCTGTCGGTACCTTGAAAGGTGGCTACACTGAGTCACAGCGCCGGTGAATGTGCCAGAATTATTATTCCGCCGCCTCCACTGGCGCAGTAGTAGTTCAGGGGATGTCGAGAGCAGTCGTTGTTCTGTTGGGCGAGAGAGTAGACGATCTGAGTGTTGACTGAAATGTTGTCTTGTTCGGTTGGTGTAATGTATAAATGGAAGAAGATGCAATTGTCAGAATATATTTCAGAAAGAAGATGAGCTTTTGATTTATGATGCTGCTGTAATGGAATATTTTCGTCAATATATAATGAGTTAAAAAGGTATTACAGTTTTCATTAATAACAATCCCTGTTGCTGACAGGTACAGTCAACAAAGCATCTGGCTCGTGGTCATTTATTAGACTTGTAATTTTGGTTTCTATGTGCAATTATAGTATATCTGGGTTTTCAATTGGTTCATTGTAAATGCTGTTTAAAATATTTTGTCGTATTGGGAGAGAACCGAGTCAGATACGTGTACATTGAGTCACACTACCACACACAGAACAGTTACACTTGTGCTTTGTTGTTTCGTAGCTTTTTACAGTTGCAGGGGACTTCATTAATCAATTTTGTTAATGGAAATTCCTTGTCATTCTTTATTTTTATTTTATGCAGTCAGATTGCGTGCAAATAATAGTGAGGGCCAACTGGTTACGAGACTTCGTAACCGGTCACACAGCTAGTAAAATTATGGCGTTTATTCATTAATGTTAGTCTTTTGTTTTTAATTAGGCCCCATGCAACCTTCCAGATCCTCACACACTCCATTCCTGCATGCGTCACAATTATCCACGCCGCAGAATGTGGTTATTAACGCTTTTGCCAGGTGATCACAGTAATATGAGTGGACAGTGTAACAGGGCTCGTGAAGAGGTCCAAGCTGACAGGGATCGACACCGAGTGTCATGCATCGACAGTTGCAATCGGTTTCTGATTCGAAGGGAATTGTTGGTCAGTGATTGCGGGTTCACGCCAACCAGTGTGCGATCGGACATTGAGAAGAGAACTGAGCCCAGTTTACATTTGGAGCTAGCTGCTGCACGAAAATGGCATTGATCACAGGAGCGCATATAGCTGCAGGTTTCCAATGGGTCACACACAGAAACAAGAGAGTGTATGACAGGAGGTGAGTAACGAGGATAGAAGAGTCTTTATTTCGCCTTTTTTTCTGTTTTTCGAAACATTGAAGAAGAACTGCAAACAGGATCCACCCGCCTCTGTGGCTAATACACTGAACCTTCCCCAGCTTTAACTACCATAGTCCCTATCACGCAACAGACAATACATGGAGGATCTTATGATACGGCCCTGTTTGTGGTCGGTTTAAGAGTTGCGCCTTCGACATAAATCTGTTTATGAAAGTTTAATAGCTAGTCACTCGTATCGGCAAAGGGCCATGATAATAAAGGTGAAACTAAACTACTAAATATTACAAAGATTTTGGTATCACTACGTGCTTTATTGCGAGATTTCCTATAGTATTACCACACACAAATGTTAAATGCAATATAAATAAGAACAGTAAAACTTGGATAATGAGATGTAGGGCTGAATTCACATATAGGAATGGGATCAAATATCACGTTATTGAGCCCTATAACCTTTGTGAGTGAGACTATTACTTCATACGTTATCCCTGACTATGACGAAGAATGTAGACCACAAATGAGAGTCCTTGATGCCGATTACTCATGCGAGCTGTGGTTGCGTATGGCGATAAGGCAACAGTGTAAGCTGGGATCAAATGAGACTACTGTGCCGGTGCTGCTAATACATTGGCACCTGCAAGACTGGCCGCTCACCTACAGTTCGGAGTACAGCGTTGATGTCACAGCTGCACCAGTGGATGATGACCTGGCCGACAAAGTACGGGCGTGAAACGACAAACAAATCCCACTGTTGTCACTAAGTGGTACTGAGAGGTTCCGCTCGGGGTACTGTGAAAGTAATACTTCTGACACTTCTAATCACCTTCACTCTGGCTGACCAGAAGTGAAGAATCCAACCATTCGTTCTGACGGTCCAGCAGCGAAACACAACCGATCTCTCAGGCCGTCTAGAAGCGAGATCGCCGGGAACCCCCTGTGGTGTGACGAGGACGTTGCTCTTGTCGGTCAGCTATCCACGCTGCCACACAGAGTCCCATGCCTAATAAAATGCGACGACCCCATCATCCAATTACCCAATTACCCAATTACCCAATCACTTTCTAAAGAAAATCAGAACTCTCATTGCAGATCTCATTTCTCCAAATGACCTTATTTGGCCACCATCACTGAGGAACATAAAAGGAAAAAGCTGAATCAAGGCAAAAAAAAAAAAAATCGAAAGGGGGGAGCCGGAAGAGCTTGGCCTCTTTCAATTATGTGGTATGGCAAGCGGTATAAAATTAAAGTACAAAATAGCAGTTCAGACATACCGGTATACCACCAATTTGAATACTGGCAGTAAGAAGGGAGAGGGTAACAAAATATTTTCGTTGAAGTTAGGAGAGTCCGACTGCCGGACTCAAATCCGGTAGGAGAAAGCATCCAGTATGTGCTACTGCGCTTATATCAACTAGTAGCACAATTTTCTGCTGTATTTTTTTATGAAACACAGGAAATATTTCAGTATAACCAAAATCTGTCGTGGGGAACTACCCCCCGTGTTCATATAAAGGTAAGAAATATTACTTGGTTCCACGAACTGTCATACGTTACAATCGTAAGGTCTTTTGACGCTTTGTTGCGACTGTAGCTTTCGACGATGTGTGCGTTATGTAATGCCCCTGAATTCAAGCAAATATTTTGAGTAACCTTCTATCACCGTAAAATCGTCAATACCATCTGTGTAGAGAAAACGTTTCTTTTCTAATAAGTTGATGCACAGCCGTCACACACACAGCACTAACAAATGCGCATTAATTGATGCGCCTTGGCGCCGCTACACATTTTTCATGCCACTTGGTGGTCAAAACGTCTTCTGGACCCGCGCTCTGTAAAATTGTGTCAATAGTCTGCGGACAGCAATCGCTTTTGGGTGGATGTAGCACAATTAGTGACAGGTGATTTCAAGGTGAAGCGCTTCTGCTATCCTTACTAAGTTTTATAAAACATTTTTTATCTGGCGCTTTGTAAGAATCGCGTAATGGATAAATGTCGAAACGCCTCATATGACCAATAATGTCATTCCATGTCTGACGTTTGACTTTTACCGTTGCGAGTCAATCAGCCTGAAGGGAGAGTTACTGATTTTAAAACAATCACCTCATATCATTGTGTGACGTTTTAGGGACATTTTTCTTAGTAACGTTGGCATAAACACTAAGATGTTTATTTCAGCATTCTAGCTGATCAATTGATGCCCTTTCTTCATCGTCATTGTGCTAACGTGACAATGAGAGACTCTCTTAACCAATTTGAAAGCAATATTTTATATGCAGGTTCTAAAAATAACCCCAAAAAATTTAGGTCATACGTAAAATCTATGAACGCTACAAAAACTTCAATGCCTTATCTTGCTGACAGTGCGGGTAATGTAAACAGAAGGCCGAAATTCTAAACCTAGTTTTCAAAAACTCGTTTACGATAGAGGACTTCAGCACCATTCCCCCTTTCAATTATCGAACAAACGCAAGGATGGCTGACATAGTGTTTAGTGTATCTGGGATTGTAAAACCGTTAAGATCCTTAGACGCTAGGAACGCATCTGGCTCAGACGGTATCCCCGTAAGACCATATGTTAACTATGCTACAAATGCAGCACCATTCTTATCCATCATCTATCAGAGATTATTGGAACAGCGGAAAGTTCCACTGGATTGGAAGAAGGCCCAGGTCATAGCAATCTATAAAAAGGGTAGAAAATCTGATGCACATAATTACCGGCCAATTTCACTGACATCGATTTGTTGTAGAATCATGGAACATATTCTGCGTTCAGACACAATGATCTTTCCAGACTCTGAGAAGCTGATCTGCAGAAACGAGCACGGTTTTAGGAAACAGCGGTCATGCGGGACACAGCTGGCCCTCTTTGTGCATGATAAACAACAGGCTCCCAGGTTGATGCCATATTTCTCGACTTTCGAAAGGCGTTCCACTCAATTCCGCACTGTCGCTTGCTACAAAAAGTGCACGCTTACTCTCCATCCAATGGCATATGCGGTTGGATGGAAAGTTTTCTAACAGACAGGGAGCAGTATGTCGTCCTGAACGGGGTAACTTCAACAGAAAATAGACTAACTACAGGTGTGCCCCAGGGCAGCGTAATAGGTCCTCTGCTTTTTACGATTTACATAAACTATCTGGTTGATGGTATTGATAGCGGCCTTAGACTGTTTGCCGATGATGCTGTAGTCTACAGGAAAGTAGTATCACACGAAAGTTGTGAACAAACCAATGATTTGCAGAAAATAAATGAGTGGTGTAATGACTGGCAGTTATCTCTCAACATTGGTAAGTGCAACCTACTGCGTATAACAAGGCGAAAATCCCCATTAATGTATGAGTACAAATTAAATGATAAGTCTTTGGAAGCTTACACAAGTAACGGGTAAGGCGAACTCTAGATTGCGGTTTATTGGTAGAATCTTGAAGCGATTCAGTCATTCAAGAAAGGAAATAGCTTTCAATACGTTAGATCGTCCAGTCTTAGAGTATTGTTCGTCTGTATGGGACCCTTACCAGTTGGGTCTGATTCAAGAGATTGAGAAGGTCCAAAGAAGAGCGGCAAGATTCTTGACTGGTACATGTAGCCATCGTGAGAGCGTTACAAATCTCATAGAAAGTTTGAAGTGAGACACACTTGCAGATAGACGACGCGCTAAACAGAAGGGGCTGCTCACTAAATTCCGAAATCCAAACTTCGCCGAGGATGTAGAGCATATATTATTACCACCAACTTCCAAATCCCGTAATGATCATCATTCAAAGATAAGGGAAATAAGAGCTCGTATTGAGGCGTTCAGACAGTCGTTTTTCCCTCGCGCGATCCGCGAGTGGAGTGAAACAGAGGTGGGAAGGGGGGTGGATATGACTTTGGCCCGAATTGTGCCCTCCACCACACACCGCTTGGTGGCTAGCGGAGTACATATGTTGATGTAGATATGCTGCAGGCACTCCCATATTTCAAGCGGAGTACAAATGTTCACAAATGTATGAATTCTTAAGGGACCAAACTGCTGAGGTCATTGGCCCATAGGCTCACACACTACATAAACTAACTTATACTAACGTATGCTAAGAACAACACACACAACAATGCCCGAGGGAGGACTCAAACCTCCACATGAAGGGGCCATGCAATCCGTTACATAGCGCGTCAAACCACGCGGGCACTCCGCTCGGCCGAGCGGAGTACAGCCGTGTTCACAGGAAACTCTAAGGTGCCCATCAGATATGGACGGGGTTGCAGATTCACCTGATCTTAATCTCATATATTTCTCATATATTTGTCTGTATTTATGAGGGCAGTTCAATAAGTAATGCAACATATTTTTTTCTGAAACAGGGGTTGTTTTATTCAGCATTGAAATACACCAGGTTATTCCCCAATCTTTTAGCTACACATCACTATTTTTCAACGTAATCTCCATTCAATGCTACGGCCTTACGCCACCTTGAAATGAGGGCCTGTATGCCTGCACGGTACCATTCCACTGGTCGATGTCGGAGCCAACGTCGTACTGCATCAATAACTTCTTCATCATCCGCGTAGTGCCTCCCACGGATTGCGTCCTTCATTGGGCCAAACATATGGAAATCCGACGGTGCGAGATGGGGGCTGTAGGGTGCATGAGAAAGAACAGTCCACTGAAGTTTTGTGAGCTCCTCTCGGGTGCGAAGACTTGTGTGAGGTCTTGCGTTGTCATGAAGAAGGAGAAGTTCGTTCAGATTTTTGTGCCTACGAACACGCTGAAGTCGTTTCTTCAATTTCTGAAGAGTAGCACAATACACTTCAGAGTTGATCGTTTGACCATGGGGAAGGACATCGAACAGAATAACCCCTTCAGCGTCCCCGAAGACTGTAACCATGACTTTACCGGCTGAGGGTATGGCTTTAATTTTTTTCTTGGTAGGGGAGTGGGTGTGGCGCCGCTCCATTGATTGCCGTTTTGTTTCAGGTTCGAAGTGATGAACCCATGCTTCATCGCCTGTAACAATCTTTGACAAGAAATTGTCACCCTCAGCCACATGACGAGCAAGCAATTCCGCACAGATGGTTCTCCTTTGCTCTTCATGGTGTTCGGTTAGACAACGAGGGACCCAGCGGGAACAAACCTTTGAATATCCCAACTGGTGAACAATTGTGACAGCACTACCAACAGAGATGTCAAGTTGAGCACTGAGTTGTTTGATGGTGATCCGTCGATCATCTCGAAGGAGTCACAGCTGTGCACGGCCGGCCCGCACGTGGGAGATCAGACAGTTTTGCTTGACCTTGCGGCGATGATGACACACGCTTTGCCCAACGACTCACTGTGCTTTTGTCCACTGCCAGATCACCGTAGACATTCTGCAAGCGCCTATGAATATCTGAGATGCCCTGGTTTTCCGCCAAAAGAAACTGGATCACTGCCCGTTGTTTGCAACGCACATCCGTTACAGACGCCATTTTATTAGCTTCGTACAGCGCTGCCACCTGTCGGAAGTCAATGAAACTATACGAGACGAAGCGGGAATGTTTGACAATATTCCACAAGAAATTTCCGGTTTTTTCAACCAAAATTGGCCGAGCAAAAAAATGTGTTGCATTACTTATTGAACTGCCCTCGTATTTTCAGCAGCGTTTTTAACGTATTCGTCAACGTCGCCACTAATCGTCAATGAGTGGCTTCAGATATATATGGCAGAAATGGAGGAACTTCCTCGCCGAATTCAGCTACGAGGGTTATCCGGAAAGTAAGGTTACATGCATGTAGCTGTAGCATGGAATGTCCGTGGGGGAAGTTGGTACCACTGCCGTGTAGGGGGACGTCAGCTGAAGGAACAAGCATTCCAAACAATCAGCATCTCGCCGATAACTGTGGTGACTTTTAGAAATGAGCGTTGTCATTCCGGCTTCCACCAAGTGCGAAATGCGCTCTGTAATTCGCTACCTAAACGCTAAGGGCATGAATGTGTCGGTGATTCATCGCGAAATTGTTTCAGTTTATGGAGAGGACGTAATGTCAAGCGGAATGTGACTTAATGGGTACGAAATTTCAATTTTGGAAGGACGGAAATTCATGGAGAAGACACAAGCGGAAGGCCGTCAGTTGTGACTGATGATGCAGTGCAGGAAATTGAAGAAAATCTTCTCTCTGGTTGCCGTCCGACAGTTGACGACCATGCGGTTTGTCCAAACATTTCACGAACTGTTGTGCATGAAATCGTAACTGATCGGCTAAATTATCACAAGTTGTGTTCGCGATGAGTGACCAAGGTGCTTACCGAAGCGCACAAAATGAACTGTCAGTGCCGTACATAAATTTCTTGACCGTTTTGACACTGAAGGAGAGGCTTTTCTCAACTCTATAGTGCCAGAAGATGAAACTTGGCCTTTTCACCATACCCCAAGGAGCAAATGACAATCAATGCACTGGAGCCATACTCATTCTCCTTCAGCCAAGTAATTCAAAATTCAGCAAACAGCGAGGAAAACCATGGTGTCAGTGTTTTGCGACAGAGAACGGTCCCTTCCAGTAGATTTTTTGGAAACAGGCGAAACAATAAATGCTGCAAGATATTGAGAGACCATTAAGAAACGTCACAGAGCCTAACAAAACAAACAAACGCCTAGTGACTATCATCTGCTCACCGAAATGAAGGTACACCTTCGTGGAAAGCTCTTTTCCGACGACGGCGGGGTGAAAATCGAAATGAAGAATTGGCTGAGAAGGCGGCGGGAGACGTCTATGACACAGGAATCAGAAAACTCGTTCCACGGATCACAATATGTATTGAGGTAAATGGTGATTACGTGGGAAAATAATGAGAGGCCTATTCTACAATGAATGTGAATTTTATTAAAATAAATTCATTACTTATACTTAAAAAAGTCCTTGTAACTTCCCGAATTAGCCTCGTATTATAGAAGATAGAGGCGATCGTACACAGTATTAGCGTGATTTGTTACTACATTTACTGTTTTCACGTCCGGTGTTCTAAGTTCCAAATGAGACTGCAGTGTCTCAAAAATATCCTGTCATGATACAAGACTTACGGCAATCATTAAACTAACATTCTTATCATAACAAATCATTGACTGATGGTTTCCCTGTGCTAGAGTTCAAAACAGGAGATCCAGTTGTACACAACCTTGAAGGTGTGATGATTTTCCTTAGAGAATGTAGAGACCAGTGTCATTCCACGAAATGTGGAGATGACAATTACTGCCAACTGACTATTAAACCTTGATGAGCGTAATGATTTCTAATATCAGGGCTTTGGCTTTTCCAGATTATCATGCTGTACCTTCTGGGGCATTCCAGCAATTCAGTTCCACAGCGAGCGACGCCAAAATGATATGGAAAGAACCGCTTTGTTTCACTTGAAAGGGAATAATATTGTTTATCAATATAATGTGCCGGAATACGTTATCATCGCCCGTTCCCCGAGAGCTCAGCTCGGGAGAGATAAAAATCTCTCACGTCGGTTCGGGGTTTTGTTTGCGCTGAAAATGACGGCCTATCGAGACCAGCGGCGGGGCAAAACTTCGGAAACGGGCCGAAGGCACGCGAGAAGTTAATTCACATTCGGCAGATTGCGAAGCAGAATGCGAAGGCCGCGAGAGAACGCGTCACGTCAGACGCCAGCCGGCCAGCGAACCCGCGGCAACAGTGTGTAAAGTGTCCTCGCCGAAGTCACAGCGTCGTACTAACAGAAACGTGGGGGTGAACTTAAAGGTATTCAGGGACGTTACGAATACGCGGTTGACCTAGAACAGAGAGTAAAAGTATCGTAATAGTAGATTTGGTTGTGCCACTGTAACGTATCTCTATGGTCATGAAACTCTCAATGACGCTTACTACGTGATATCGCCAATCCAATGTATGTAAAAGTCGTTTTAAAATTGTTTTTATGTCTTAAAATACATGTTCGTACGACTGCAGAAACTGTATTTGACGTAACGGCCGATGACGAGGGCAATCTTTGACGCTTTTGAAAACGGGCAACGCAATCGAATATCTTGTCACAAGCCGTAATGCCGTAACGCGCTGCTGTCCTCGTCTTCACTGACACTTTTATCAAATTCTTTGTAATTTCATATGAATAGATTGGTATTAAGTGGAGTGCAGCTTTTACAAAAAAATAAAAATAAATGGTTCAAATGGCTCTGAGCACTATGGGACTTAACTTCTGAGGTCATCAGTCCCGCAGAACTTAGAACTACTTAAACCCAATTAACATAAGGACATTACACACATCCATATCCGAGGCAGGATTCGAACCTGCGACCGTAGCGGTCTCGCGGTTCCAGACTGTAGCACCTAGAACCGCACGGCCATTCCGGCCGGCGCAGCTTTTACAACATTGGGTTGCTTATTAATATGTACAAAGCTTACAACATCAAGCAAGTGTTTTGAAGCTGGAAAGCTAATGCTAAATTTGCATATATTGAGTTCTAGGGAGAAGATGGAAATTAATTTTTATCAGAGGAATGCGTTACAATTTTTTATTATGCGTTGGAGCGAGGAAAGTTGTTTTTGAGTTGTACAACAAAAGGTTATTGAAGTATCTAGGCATTTTAAGACCATATCAAAAGAAATGAAGATGAGTGATTATTATTTAACGGTGTGTAGAAGGTCTCTCCGCTTACTTTAGACGACAGGTAGGCTATAAGTTTGTCATAAACGTCACATCTTCTCTTCATATCGTATTACTTCTTTTTTCTCGCGCTGTGGAAAGTCGAAATTGCATGTCGAAAAAAAAAAGTTAGTATTATAAGACAATGAAATAACTACGCAGACAGTGGAATAAATAACACTTGAATAGAGATTTTCTTGTCGGAGTTGTTGTGTGGTATTCGATGGACTTGCAGGAGATAAAATATAATAGTAAAAACAACGACCATGAACTACGACACCACATGTCTTACTTTAATAAAGTTCCCAAAAGAACGAGGGAGTTAAATAAGAGGGTTGCCTTTTAATTTTTTACAGAAACAACGAAACAAAATCAATTTTGGTACAAACCATTTAGTTGGTTCTTAAAATATTCGCTTTCATCTTGCCCATACTACAATCCTTGAAGTGACTAGGAAAGTATCAGAGCCTATATCATTAGTCTATTTGTAAATGCGATGGTATCTCGAATCTAGAAACTAATTTTTGTATTAGTTATTACATAGTCAAGTATTTAATATATAGACGATCTAGTTATGAAGTAGAAAGATGCGCTACACTTAGGAATTAATGTAGGAGCTGGCGTACCAATAAATAATCTCTTATATGCTGATGATCAGAATATTATGCAGAAAACTGGGAATAAATTGCAGAGATCGGTATATAGACTGAACCAAAACGAGATATACTACTACTAAACTATATTTGCAAATAAGGCCAGGATACTCGCTTTCAAAAGCAAGAATGCAATCAGATCGAAAATAACAATAAATGAGAAAAATTTAGAACAAGTATCCGACTTCAGTTGTCTCGGATGTGGTATTAGTTGTTTTAACTGTGACAAAGACACTGTGAAGATGATTAATAAATTTCAAGCCATCTGCGGAACTATCGGAAGATCTCTGGGACGAAAAAGAAGAAAGGAAACAGAAATCATATTGTATAAAGTTACGGGTGTACCTACACTTATAGATGGTTCCGAATCATGTACAGTAACAAAAAAATGCATATAAGCAGCAGAAAGGAAGTTCAAGAGGTTTGCAAGGGCTGTAGTAAAATGGATAAAACGTGAACTGAAACGATCTTATAAGATTTAAAAAAATTTTCTGTTTATGACAATAAAGATGACAATAGAATGAAAAGGAAGCAGCAGGTTGACAGAATGATAGAAAATCGATTGATACAAAAGATAATGAATTATCGGCCGACTGGAAAGAGAGAACTAGGTAGATCTCGTAAGATATGGGTGGATAGATGACAGAGACCGGAACAGTTGACTAAAACACCTAATCCTTGGAAGGTAGGCAGGGTCATTATGAAAATATTGTTCTTTGTGATGTATTGGAAGTATTTTCTCCCTCTCTGGTGTTCGTCTCAAACACACTGTTTCGGTAGATTCGACAGCCTCAGGTGACGAAACTTGGTGGCCGCGCATTTCTCGTTTCTAATAAGAGGACAAAAATAAAAGTCGTTGGTCGATGTAACAGGTGAATATGGGCAACGATTTCTTTCCCTCAAAATACTCAATTATTTGACATGTCGTGTTAAGCGTGTCATTGTCATCATAAAGAAAGATGTTATGAGATCGGTTATTTTCCGAGAGTTCAGAGATGAATTGTAGCGTAACAGCTACAATTCTTCAACCCTCTGCCGCAATTACCATGTCATGTCTGGTATAACGAAATAATCAAGTGAACATTTTCTTCGGTTGCAGTGTAGTTTCTTTCTGATTCGAACATATCCAAATTTCGTCTGCTTTTACGATTTCTATGCGGACTTTGTATTTCCTAAATAAAACATTAACTGTTTCTTCCACTAATTGTGTTTATTTAATCCGTCGATTTTCTGAAGGTTTTTCCTTACAACTTTTAACTCTAATATGTTGCTGAGCGTCGATCAAATTGCCCGGAATCCATCTGGGATAAATCTTTCTGTCACCTGAATGTTTATCCAAAATAAAGTGTACTGCAGTCTTCGAAATGCTTGCGAATACCCGTATCTCACAGTGAATCACATATCAATCCTCATCTATCACAAAGTTCACGGCATGGATAATGCGCGCATCAAAAGCCCACATTTGTCCAACTCCAAAAATTCATCGTTAATGGAAGCACGACGAAATTCTACACTCAAAGAGTAAGGTCTTTTTTAAAGGTGATTATAGTTAGATGAAGATATTCGAAGCACTGTTGTTGAGTTATGATTCAACGAATATGTAGGAGAATTATCCATCGAAGCAGTTAACTCGAAATTTTCATTTCTTCACAACATTGCTTCTTCACATCGCAATGGAAACAAACTACTCCACCATTCACTGAACGGAGACTGTTTTCACAACAACAAATGACAAATTTTACAACAATGGTTATGTTATTATTATTACTCAAGGGGATGATAAACGCACATAGAAATAGTATAAATCACAGTTGAATTAAGTTGGGACCTAATGTAGCTATATTATACTGAACGACCCGAAGCCTGTCAGTTAACTGTGATTATTTCGATGTGCGAGAGTCTGATGTAAAAAATAAGAATGAAAGAACATTTGTCGTCCAACTGACAATGAACTACTCACGTTTTCGCTCCGTATATCTACTCAATCATGAGTATTACAGGATGAATAAAATTGCATAACATGTGAACGTACAAGCTGTGGGAGGAAATTGGAGAGCCAGTTTTTCGCCGCAGAGCACGTGGCTGGCGATTGCAATGGGTCCGTGGCGAGCGGCTAGCGATTACGCGTTCTTGGAAAAACCCGAGCGGAAGCTTGGCGGGGGAGCGTATGGCCGTTCTGGAGCGCTTGGAGGAATTTATATGCCGGAGAAAAACTGATAAAAACAGAACCAAGAGTGACACGGAGGTGCGAGTTGGCACTCATGGACAGAAAAATATGTGAAGCTAAATTATCTAGACGAGCCACAAAATAATACGATAGTTTAAAAGTTATTGTTTTCTTAAAAGTTGTAAATTCATGGAAGGTCAAAAGACAATATCTCGGCAAGGCTTAGGGCCGATTAATATCGACAAAGTGTTTTCGGATGCGGATAGTAGAGCTGCAGCGAGCAATCATAGCCGATTGAGTAGAATATATACCATTTTTAATAAGAGATCGGAATATTGGATTCGGCTGAGAGGAACTGTGTTTTTGGTAAATAAATAAATTTAAAGAGAGAAAACTAGCGGCAGCATACCAAAGTTTAAAGAGGTAGGTGAGTAGGATGTATTTTTATTTGTTTATTTCTGTTTAGTATCAAAAATTCGAGGAAAGTACAATCATCTCACAAGAATATTATTTGTAAAAAAAACCGTAGCAGATACAAAAAACTGGATTTTAAATTGTTATTGCCCGGATAATTTCCGCATTTTTCAATGTATCATATGTATTTTTGCCTTTAGTTTCAGGAAATTCGTAATATTTTTTGGAAAACATTATTTTGAGTTAGGCAGTCGTTTCGAGGGTGTATAGGTGGGCCATCTTTAGAGAGTTGAGTTGGAGTGATGTTAAGAGCCGGTCTTGTCGCTCATCTTGGTGTAGCATTGGGTTGATAGGCCCGAATGGAGACAAGTATGTATGTAGGTAGGTCCGAAAACCATCAAGTAGAATGCAATACAGTGGTTTCGGACAGCGGACAACAGTCTGTTTTGTGAACTGTGAACAGACTGTCGAGTGCTTTGATCGCGACGTATAAATTTTATAGTGAAGTGTTGTAGCATCATTTATTAGTGGCCGCTCTTATGTAAAAGTCCCTCTGACAGAATTTTGACTGTTTAGTCAATATATTGAATACTCTTCGTGGAAAAATAGAAATAAACTACTTGTTCAAATTGGAAATCAACGTGAGTGGCTCAATTTTTAAAAAAAATTCACCGCAATGCCGGCCTGCATTGTGTTTGTGTTTGATTTCAGCTTGAAAATTGAGTTTACGACAGGTGTGAGATGGCACCCTATGACGAAAAAGGTAGCCAAATACTGAGACCAGCCACATCTCTGTGCCGCTCAAATAAGCTGAGTGTTGATTGTCACGCACGCACACACACACACACACACACACACACACACACACACACATATATATATATGTACACTCCTGGAAATTGAAATAAGAACACCGTGAATTCATTGTCCCAGGAAGGGGAAACTTTATTGACACATTCCTGGGGTCAGATACATCACATGATCACACTGACAGAACCACAGGCACATAGACACAGGCAACAGAGCATGCACAATGTCGGCACTAGTACAGTGTATATACACCTTTCGCAGCAATGCAGGCTGCTATTCTCCCATGGAGACGATCGTAGAGATGCTGGATGTAGTCCTGTGGAACGGCTTGCCATGCCATTTCCACCTGGCGCCTCAGTTGGACCAGCGTTTGTGCTGGACGTGCAGACCGCGTGAGACGACGCTTCATCCAGTCCCAAACATGCTCAATGGGGGACAGATCCGGAGATCTTGCTGGCCAGGGTAGTTGACTTACACCTTCTAGAGCCCGTTGGGTGGCACGGGATACATGCGGACGTGCATTGTCCTGTTGGAACAGCAAGTTCCCTTGCCGATCTAGGAATGGTAGAACGATGGGTTCGATGACGGTTTGGATGTACCGTGCACTATTCAGTGTCCCCTCGACGATCACCAGTGGTGTACGGCCAGTGTAGGAGATCGCTCCCCACACCATGATGCCAGGTGTTGGCCCTGTGTGCCTCGGTCGTATGCAGTCCTGATTGTGGCGCTCACCTGCACGGCGCCAAACACGCATACGACCATCATTGGCACCAAGGCAGAAGCGACTCTCATCGCTGAAGACGACACGTCTCCATTCGTCCCTCCATTCACGCCTGTCGCGACACCACTGGAGGCGGGCTGCACGATGTTGGGGCGTGAGCGGAAGACGGCCTAACGGTGTGCGGGACCGTAGCCCAGCTTCATGGAGACGGTTGCGAATGGTCCTCGCCGATACCCCAGGAGCAACAGTGTCCCTAATTTGGTGGGAAGTGGCGGTGCGGTCCCCTACGGCACTGCGTAGGATCCTACGGTCTTGGCGTGCATCCGTGCGTCGCTGCGGTCCGGTCCCAGGTCGACGGGCACGTGCACCTTCCGCCGACCACTGGCGACAACATCGATGTACTGTGGAGACCTCACGCCCCACGTGTTGAGCAATTCGGCGGTACGTCCACCCGGCCTCCCGCATGCCCACTATACGCCCTCGCTCAAAGTCCGTCAACTGCACATCCGGTTCACGTCCACGCTGTCGCGGGATACTACCAGTGCTAAAGACTGCGATGGAGCTCCGTATGCCACGGCAAACTGGCTGACACTGACGGCGGCGGTGCACAAATGCTGCGCAGCTAGCGCCATTCGACGGCCAACACCGCGGTTCCTGGTGTGTCCGCTGTGCCGTGCGTGTGATCATTGGTTGTATAGCCCTCTCGCAGTGTCCGGAGCAAGTGTGGTGGGTCCGACACACCGGAGTCAATGTGTTCTTTTTTCATTTCCAGGAGTGTATATTCGTGCCATAGTACGTGGGGGGTCGAACTAACTATTCAATCTACAGTGCACAGTGCCCAGTAGCGTCGTAAACATTACTCCCCGACATGAAACATAATTCCAACAAGTATACATCACAGCACGAATGTTGCATAATAATCACTATAAATACACGCACAAATCGACTGAATGACTCAAAATGTATTGATGCGCCCAACTGATACAACTCGCGAAATTAGCTCCTGACACCTGTACATCACCTGTCAGATTTGTATACAGTGCTTGCTGCGGTTCTCGAACAATGAGAATGTAACAAATTGATGGAAGGTTCCGTATGCACACTGTGTAATACGAGTTTAGAAATTTCTCCAGTTCAGAATTTAAATTGTCTACCACGTGGCAATTCATAATTTGCGCAACATGACAAACGCCCAGAATGAATGTATGGATGTGCGGCTAGTACTGCACAAATTAACAGAAAAGATTGTAGGGAGGGAAGCAGAGCAAATATAACGTTCATATATTAGTGTTATTGCGGTAGTTCGCGACGATACATTCGATCCAAAACAATATTAAAAGTACTAAAAGAATTATTTTAAAGAGAAATCAGCACATCACTTTTGTAATCGAGAGTCTCTTTCTATATAGCAAGAGTCCTTGTGTTTCAAAAATCTCCGCTTGGGCTACAAATCACATCGTTTCAGGATTCCGAGATAATGTGGCGGTTGTGAAGTGCTGTTCTGACATATGACGAGACACTGTTTTGCAGAAAACGTCTCCAGATCTGTTAGGCAGGGTAGTCAGAAAAGGTCATGAGGGTCGCTACCGCAGAGAAATAACCGTAAAGAAAAAGGTTTTTCCAATTAGGTAGTTGCGCATGCAGATTCAAGAGGCCGAAAGCAACAGTGTCGCCAAACGTATTCTTCTCTTGGTGTCCCAAAACAGAACCTAAGAGCGATGGAAAAATTGTACATGGGGCGGCAGTAAGAATCGAAACCGAAATAACTCTGAGCAGTCTCGTGTACTATCATCAAGGCTATGAGAATAACTGACACTATTCTGTCTGGCCAGCAGCTTTAATTTGCGCGCATAACGGCCTCATTGGCTAACTGCAATGGTAATTAACTCGAAAGCGGAGCAACTTGCTGAATTTTCTTCTTAACACCTCTTAGCACAAACCACCCTGCAACACCCTTAGAAGCTTTTCAGACTGATTATGGCGACACTGTATGTCTGTTACACGAAAATATGCGAATCTCGTACTGTCACAGTCGTTTTAGTTGCCCTGATGCTGTGCGACCGCAGATCCAGAGACTGCACAGTTTGAAACGCGCGGGACTGACGTAGCTATGGAGAACGCACAATTTATTCATCCAACAGTTGGGAATGAGAGTACGTAGTGACCTGCAACATACTTTACACACAATTTCAAGCCCTCAAGGATATATTTCTCTCTGACACCCACCAAAACTGATGGAAGGAATATATGATTATAGCTTACTACATTTTCGCTGTTCCTGTTGTAAAAGTTTATGTTCAGACATGCTGTATTAATTTATTACTTGTTTACTTACAACTCAGCTTGCAACACAATTTTAGTTGGTATCCTCTTATACCGCCGAATGTGCCGACAGAATTATATCATCTTACAGCACATGGTTCAGGAGATCGGATGCCATAAACATTAAATTTTACGTAAAACCAGCTTCTGCTTAAAGTGAAGTGGAAATTACCCGGATGTTGCCACGTTTGATAATGACAGCTCTTGGCGCCATCTCGCAACCTGTAAACGTAATTTCAAACCATTTCTAAGCTTTTGTTCATTACATACTTATCATTAAATATTTAAGACATTAATTCATTCGTAAGATAATCAAAAGTTTGATGGTGTTTTATACATGGATGTTCAATTCGATAAACAGTTGTGGGTTGGGTGATTTACGGTATTTATCTCTATATTGTCCTACCCTGTGGAAGATATATAACAGTTTCACCTCAGTAACTGACTGATACAACAAAGTTCAGTATAGTGCATATGTACTGTTTCACCAGTTACCCACAAATTTAAGTCCGTTTCAGATGTGATAACTGTTTTAATTCATCTACACATAAGACCCGAGCACACAGTTAACAGTTTACTCCTTAATTCCTCTTTTACGCAAACGAAGAACAACAAGTATCAAAGGCATCACAAAAATTTGCAATAAAAATTATAGTAAGGGCATTTATAATGATATAGATTAGCTTAGCAATGTTTAGTATTATGAAAAGCGGAATGGATAACGAAACTGGAGAAGATGGGAATGACAGTGTCTGTAGGGAAAGAACAGAATATGAAGAGAGAACTCTAGTGACAAGGGGTACGGAAAAGTTATGGGGGAGGGAGCCTGCGGAGAGTGAGCTGAATATAGGGGAGAGTGTTCTCTGTGATAGATGGGCCGTTTGTTGTCTTTTGAAGTTTGGGAAGAATTTAATTTCTCTAGTATTTTGAAGATGATTGTTCCAAAGTAGGGTTCCTGATATAGAAGATGATTTAGAGAACTGTGTTTATGCACTTCACATATGTACAGCGCACATGCTACTTTAGATATTTTCATTGTGTCGTCTCATACGATAGCCAATCCACCAGTCATGACGTCACGTCAACAATCATCGTCACCATACCAACAACTTGATTCTTCTTTTTCGATAGGTTTCACAGGTTGTCTCCTAGCAAAGAATCATTAAACTATACTGAAAAGCTTGTCGTCAGATAGATGTATTTGAGATATTTCATTGTACTGAAATTTATTGCTAAATTTTATGAATGAAACAACACAGTAAAATTTGTATATTCTTACATCACTTCTCCCAGCGGGACCCTAAACTCGTCTTCTGGTGGAATGGGGCTTAGACATTACACAAACCAGCGCAGTTTGGAGTTTCAGTGGTTTTCCTAAAACACTTTTGGCAAATGCTTCTACGTTTCTTCTGGAAAAGTCACAGCCAGTTGCCTTCCCACCCTTGTGCTCCCACGGCACATTTAATCATAAGATATCTTCGTCTTGTGTTTCTTATATCGCCTGAAATGGTCAATGGTCGATTCTTTCAAAAGTACCACGATACCTTCCTTTAAGCTTCTCTAGTCAATACATTAAATTTACTCAAATAAACCTGAAATAGTTAAAAATAATCTTCCTCCCTTCAGAAATAAACGAGCAGGGGAATCTACAAATCAGTGTTAGCACATATGCTCGGTTGCATGAGCTAACTTACTGATTTTAATACTGCCTTTAAAAAGCATCGAGACAAAATCACGTTGTTCATTAACCAAAATTATTAAATAGTTTCAGAAACCAAATAGAATTACTTGAAAATTCATCACCTCAGATGAAAAACACATGGATATGACGACTATTGCTTACTGAGGAAAAACTGCTGCAGAATCGCATAGAATGCTTGTCGAAGCTCTTAAGAAATCATAGTTTTCCGAGTGGTTCAAAAAATTCACAAGTGGTGATTTTGACGTGAGAAACGACGAGAGCGGGAAACCACCAAAAAAAGTTCGAAGACAAGGAATTTCAGGTGTCATTGGATGAAGATGATACTCAGACTCAACACGAACTCGCAGAATAATTGAATATGACGCAGAAAGCCGTTTCGCTTCGGTTGACAGCTATGGCAAAGGTGCAGAAAGTCAGAAAAATGTGTTTCGCATGAACTGAATGAAACACAGCAAGCAAATCGAAGTACCACTTGTGAAATGCTGATCACCAGATACAAAAGAAAGCCGTTTCTCCATCTAATAGTAGTATATGATGAAAAATGGATATAATTTGAGAATCCTAAGCGTCGTAAATCATGAGTGAATCCAGGCAAACTATCGACATCCATTGCTCTGTGTTTGATGGGATCAAAAGTGTGTCATCTACTATGAGCTGCTAAAACCTGGTGAAACCGTTAATACTTATCGCTGCCAACAGCAAATGATCGATTTAAATCAAGCATTACGTAAAAAACGACCGTAATATGGAAAAAAGGCAACACAAAGTCTTATTTCTCCATTATAACGCCTCATCACACACAGTAAAACAGCCGCGCAGGATTATCCGAGCGGTCTTAGGCGCTGCAGTCATGGACTGGGCGGCTGGTCCCGGCGGAGGTTCGAGTCCTCCCTCGGGCACAGGTGTGTGTGTGTGTGTGTGTGTGTGTGTGGGGGGGGGGGATTATTTCGAATAAAATACTGTTTATCGGTATCAAACAACCGTGTAAGTATTGCAACCAAATTCCGCTTTCAAACCAAATTCCGCTTTCACACTACTACAACTGGTAATTGAGCTACATAATGCAAGTCATTAGAAGTGTTATTTGCATTTTTTGTGATCTGATGAAGAACTTTCGTGGCAATCCTTTTATAACGTGTTACGCTCTGTGCAGGTGGATAGCACTGTAGTGTCAGTTTCGGTCTATGAATTTCCAGCCTGTCATTTTCGTGGTAAAATACCTGGTTGACTGTCATCTGTTGTCATTTTATTGTGTCATAATGGTTTTAAGCTTAATATCAGTGTGCTCTTGGAAATGTCATGAAATTTCAAATATTTTATGGGGAAGGCATGATTTATTAAATATTTTTTGGATCGGTCTACTGAAAGGCTGTGGGTGTTGAAACATTATCCTTTCCTGAGGAAGAAATAATCATATTTGCGACATTTTTCCTCCGAAAGTACAGGACAAATGTCTTGGACCTGCTTCAAGAGATTCCCATTTTAAGGATTTTTTAGAGATGTTAACTTCAATTCTGTCTCTCCTGTGCCTGGCCACAGCCGCTCCTTATATCATCAAACCCACTACAGAAGCAAACAGAGACGACTTCGCAACCTTACAGTTCCCCTTTATCCTGCTTTTTACTTTTAAAATAACTCAGTGTACGGTTTAGGCAATATGAGGTTGTAATAATAAACACATGGACAAATTTATTTTATCTAATGTTTTCTCAAGATCCAATTGCTATAAATATACTTCTGTTGATATACTTTATCTGCCCTTACCAACTTCCAAGCGTCATCATAATCCCTATGTAATTAAAGACTCGTTACAGGTCGTTAAAGTATGTTCTTGAAGATATAATCTCGCCAACATTTATCGATGGCCTATGTTATCAATTTAATACGATATTGTGATAGAAGATTTACTCGACTGGAGTAGATCGTATCCCAGTAGCTCTTCAACAACCTTTCAGTTAATTCATCTACCATATAAATACCCTAAATCCACACTGCGCTACGAGAACCTCAATACATCCATTGCTAAGGTAGAATAACATATGCTTTGCCTCTCTCTCTCTCTCTCTCTCTCTCTCTCTCTCTCTCTCTCTCTCTCACATCTACAGGTAGCAATGTTGCATGGAATTTCGTGAAAGGTATTTTAACTTACAAGAACGTGCTGGGATGGATATGTAGTTTGGTAGAGGATGTGTACGAAATGGTAACAAATTGCTGGCCGGTCGCTTGGAGAATTGAAGTACCCGACGACGAATGTTGCTAACACTGTTCATCTCTGAAGTGAGCACAGTTGCTGCCTGCAGAGTCAAAACAGATGGTGCACAGACAGTCCTCTTGAGCGCAGCTGACTGCTGATGATCGCATGAGATGAATCACTGACACTCCAGCCCTTCAGTTATCCCGTGGTGCCATTGAGAGTGTTGCTTTTTCTCCGGCAGTGAATAATATCGTCATACGTAAAAAAAAAATCCTGTATTCTGAAGGTGATGCAAGCTAAGAACTTTTCACAAAAATACACTACTCATCATCATCATCATCATAGTTTAAGACTGATTATGCCTTTCAGCGTTCAGTCTGGAGCATAGCCCCCCTTATAAAATTCCTCCATTATCCCCTATTCAGTGCTAACATTGGTGCCTCTTCTGATGTTGAACCTATTACTTCAAAATCATTCTTAACCGAATCCAGGTACCTTCTCCTTGGTCTGCCCCGACTCCTCCGACCCTCTACTGCTGAACCCATGAGTCTCTTGGGTAACCTTGCTTCTCCCATGCGTGTAACATGACCCCACCATCTAAGCCTGTTCGCCCTGACTGCTACATCTATACAGTTCATTCCCAGTTTTTCTTTGATTTCCTCATTGTGGACACCCTCCTGCCATTGTTCCCATCTACTAGTACCTGCAATCATCCTAGCTACTTTCATATCCGTAACCTCAACCTTATTGATAAGGTAACCTGAATCCACCCAGCTTTCGCTCCCATACAACAAAGTTGGTCGAAAGATTGAACGGTGCACAGATAACTTAGTCTTGATACTGACTTCCTTCTTGCAGAAGAGAGTAGATCGTAGCTGAGCGCTCACTGCATTAGCCTTGCTACACCTCGCTTCCAGTTCTTTCACTATGTTGCCATCCTGTGAGAATATGCATCCTAAGTACTTGAAACCGTCCACCTGGTCTAACTTTGTTCCTCCTATTTGGCACTCAATCCGTTTATATTTCTTTCCCACTGACATTACTTTCGTTTTGGAGATGCTAATCTTCATACCATAGTCCTTACATTTCTGATCTAGCTCTGAAATATTACTTTGCAAACTTTCAATCGAATCTGCCAACACAACTAAGTCATCTGCATATGCAAGACTGCTTATTTTGTGTTTACATATCTTAATCTCACCCAGCCAGTCTATTGTTTTCAACATATGATCCATAAATAATATGAACAACAGTGGAGACAGGTTTCAGCCTTGTCTTGCCCCTGAAACTACTCTGAACCATGAACTCAGTTTACCGTCATCTCTAACTGCTGCCTGACTATCCATGTAAAGACCTTTAATTGCTTGCAAAAGTTTGCCTCCTATTCCATAATCTCATAGAACAGACAATAACTTCCTCCTAGGAACCCGGTCATATGCCTTTCCTAGATCTATAAAGTATAGATACAATTCCCCGTTCCACTCATAACACTTCTCCATTATTTGTCGTAAGCTAAAGATCTGGTCCTGACAACCTCTAAGAGGCCTAAACCCACACTGATTTTCATCCAATTGCTCCTCAACTAATACTCGCACTTTTCTTTCAACAATACCTGAGAAGATTTTACCCACAACGCTGATTAAAGAGATACCTCTGTAGTTGAAACTTCCTGGCAGATTAAAACTGTGTGCCCGACCGAGACTCGAACTCGGGACCTTTGCCTTTCGCGGGCAAGTGCTCTACCAACTGAGCTACCGAGCACTTGCCCGCGAAAGGCAAAGGTCCCGAGTTCGAGTCTCGGTCGGGCACACAGTTTTAATCTGCCAGGAAGTTTCATATCAGCGCACACTCCGCTGCAGAGTGAAAATCTCATTCTGGACACCTCTGTAGTTGTTACAATCTTTTCTGTTTCCATGTTTAAAGATTGGTGTGATTACTGCATTTGTCCAGTCTGATGGAACCTGTCCCGACTCCCAGGCCATTTCAATTATCCTGTGTAGCCATTTAAGACCTGACATTCCACTGTACTTGATGAGTTCCGACATAATTTCATCCACCCCAGCTGCTTTATTGCACTGCAATCTATTGACCATTTTCTCCACTTCCTCAAACGTGATCCTATATCCATCATCATTCCTATCCCATTCTACCGCGAAATCTGAAACATTACTGATCGTATTTTCACCTACATTGAGCAACTCTTCAAAATATTCCCTCCATCTGCCCAAGGCATCCACAGGATTCACCAGCAGTTTTCCTGACCTGTCCAAAATACTTGTCATATCCTTCTTACCTCGCTTTCGAAGACTGCTAATTACACTCCAGAATGGTTTTCCAGCAGCTTGACCCAATGTCTCCAACCTGTTTACTAAGTCTTCCCAAGATTTCTTCTTGGATGCTGCAATGATCTGTTTGGCTTTGTTTCTTTCTTCAACATAACTTTCTCTGTCTACCTGAGATCTAGTATGTAGCCATTTTTTATACGCCTTCTTTTTCCTTTTACAGGCTGCCTTGACTGTGTCATTCCACCAAGCTGTTTGCTTCCCCCTACTTTTACACACTACTGTTCCAAGACATTCTTTAGCCACTTCTAGTACTGTGTCCCTGTACCTTGTCCATTCCTTTTCCAAGACTGTAATTGACTACATTCAATTACTGGGCATTAAAATTGCTACACCAAGAAGATGATGTGCTACAAACGCGAAATTTAACCGACAGGAAGCAGATGCTGTGATATACAAATGATTAGCTGATGATAGCATTCACACAAGGTTGGCGCCGGTGGCGACACCTACAACGTGTTCGCATGAGGAAAGTTTCCAAACAATTTCTCATACACAAACAGCAGCTGACCGGTGTTGCCTGGTGAAACGTTGTTGTGATGCATCGTGTAAGGACGAGAAATGCGCACCATCACGTATCCGAATTTGATAAACGTCGGATTGTAGCCTATCGCGAATGCGGTTTATCGCATCGCGATATTGTTGCTCGCGTTGGTCGAGATCAATGACTGCTAGCAGAATATGGAATCGGTGGGTTCAGGAGGGTAATACGGAACGCCGTGCTGTATCCCAACGGCATCGTATCACTAGTAGTCGAGATGACTGGCATCTTATCCGCATGGCTGTAACGGATCGTGCAGCCACGTCTCGATCCCTGAGTCAGCAGATGGGGACGTTTGCAAGACAACAACCATCTGCACGAACAGTTCGACGACGTTTGCGGCAGCATGGACTATCAGCTCGGAGACCACGGCTGCGGTTGCCCTTGACGCTGCATCACAGATAGGAGCGCCTGCGATGGTGTATTCAACTACGAACCTGGGTGCACGAAGGGCAAAACGTCATTTTTTCGGATGACTCCAGGTTCTGTATACAGCATCGTGATGGTCACACCCGTGTTTTTCGACATCGCGGTGAACGTACATTGGAAGCCTGTATTCGTCATCGCCATACCGGCGTATCACCCGGCGTGATAGTATGGGGTGCCATTGGTTACACGTCTCGGTCACTTCTTGTTCGCATTGACGGCACTTTGAAAAGTGGACGTTACATTTCAGATGGGTTACGACCCGTGGCTTAACCCTTCATTCGATCCCTGCAAAACCCTACATTTCAGCAGGATAATGCACGACGGCAGGTTGTAGGTCCTGTACGGGTCTTTCTGGATACAGAAAATGTCCGACAGCTGCCGTGGCCAGCACATTTTCCAAATCTCTCACCAACTGAAAACGTGTGGTCAGTGGTTGCCGAGCAACTGGCTCGGCACAATACGCCAGTCACTACTCTAGATGAACTGTGGTATCGTGTTGAAGCTGCATAGGCAGCCATCCAAGCTCTGTTTGACTTAATGGCCAGGCGTATCAAGGCTGTTATTACGGCCAGATGTGGTTTTTCTGTGTACTACTTTCTCAGGATCTATGCTCCCAAACTGCGTGAAAATGTAATCACATGTCAGTTCTGGTATAATATATTTGTCCAATGAATATCCGTTTATCATTTTAATGGGCAGTAGTGTATTTTGTGATGTTTGCGAATGGTAAAGTCTCTGAAGGTAGTAAATGTTATGTGATGTTTATAAAATAATGATAACTTCCCATATGTTTACTCTAATAAAAGGCGTAACAGCCAACAGCCTTGCCACAGTGCTAACACCGGTTCCCGTCAGATCACCGAAGTTAAGCGCTGTCGGGCCTGGCCGAAACTCAGAGCGTTTTGTCAAGCGGAGTGCACTCAGCCATAGTGAGGCAAACAGAGGAGCTACTTGATCGAGAAGCAGCGGCACCGGTCCCGAAAACTGACAACGGCCGCAAGAGCGGTGCGCCCACCTCACGCCCGTCCACATATGCATCCAGTGACGCCTATGGTCTGAGGATGACGCGGTGGTCGGTCAGTACCGTTAGGGCCTTCCGAGACATGTTCTGACGAAGTTTATGAAAATGTAAAACAGGAATCTATAACTTTAATTTTTCTGAGAGTTTTGTAATTGATCCATTTTGAAAGATATTCTGGAAAGCAGTGGTAATGACATTTTTTTATTGAACGACGCAATTATTTTAAAATCAATGGAACTTTACTTCACAGAAAGCTGTGGGCAATAACTTGTTAATGACAATAAGGAGTAATATTGTTAATAATGTCAGACATTCTTTCTCTGTTGCAACGTTCATTTGTTGAAGACGGATTTGTTCTTGTCTACATGACAATTATAATTCAAGTAGAGACTGACAAAGGACTGCTGGCACTAGCAATATTATTACTACTTGTGCAGCATTTCCATCGAAAAATTCAGTTGCAAATCAAGGGGTTTTGTTCTTATCTGCGTGGCAACATTTACTGATAATTAAAGGAGCACAGATGTGCAATAAAAACCGTTGTTATCCTACAGTTTACGTCACTGGAATCCCAATAAGTGTAAGTAATTTTGTGTATCAATACTCAATCCATAACCCACCTTGCTCCATCACTTTCTTCCTCAATGTCGTTAAATTAGAGGTGTGACGTAGGTGTGCAAAATAAAAATAATCGTGAGGTGCTAGCGCAGAAGTGTAGTAAAATTAATATAATTTATGGATTGCTCTAAAAAGAGGCATCACTGAGCAGACAACGGCTGAATCCTAGAGATCGAATATTCACTGCGTGGAGGTAATTGGCAGTGCAAACTTCGGAGTTCGTCCGTTATTGCAGCGTCTTGCAGTGGGACACAGACAGGTATGTGTTTTCACAGGATCATAGAGCATCCGAAGACTGTGCGGAATTCGGCTCTCCGTCTTCAGAACTGCCGGTGTAGCTTTGGGAAAGTTCAGCCAGCACCCCAAACCCCTGAAGCCTTGCGCTCGCCGCTCCAGTCGAGAAATGTGTGTTCTTAGAGCGCTAATTCATTGCAAGGAAATTAATACAAGGAAGCCTGTCAACGATATATTTCCGCTGCCGGTAAATCACGCACATTGCTCTCTGCTTCCCCTTGCGCCGTATGTGTGTGTGTGTGTGTGTGTGTGTGTGTGTGTGTGTGTGTGTGTGTGTGTGTGTGTGTGTCGTTGGCGCAGCATTCCGGCTGCAGACTTATTGGGAGATTTCTCAGCAGCCGGTCTGCCATCCGTACTGTGCTGACGTTTGGAAAGTCGAGAGCAGCAGCGGCGAGGGAAGGGAAATGGTGCAGCGAGCGAAAAGACCTCCGGAAGACGGCCGCCGGTAGCGAGACGCTGGAATGAGACCTGCAAGTGGGGGACGGAATTTCTTCCGGTCCCGACAAGTTTTCCAGGGCGGGCGAGTAATGACGGGGGCGGCTGCCGTTGACAAGGGCGATGGTTCAGAAACCTCGTCTGCGAAATAGCAGGAATCTGGGACCCCCGAGGGCGTATCGAGAGCAGGGCACCGAATCGACCTTCTGCAGTCTCTCAGTCGTGGTCGACGGTCACGTATTGTACGATTCGGGGATATAAGAGACGAAGTGGACGGAAGAGTTGGGGGTAAAAACTTCAGAGGGCGACCGAGACCTAACTACAATAACCAGGCTGAAATGTTTGTAGGTTACAGTGGTCAGGGACAGGTGACTGTGTACAGGGTGAAAATTATTTAAACCGATAAACTTTGGGATGTTGTAGGGGACATCAAAACAAATATTTTTCCCTAATGGCATTTTTTCCTATGAGGAGTATTTAGACCGGTAGGGGAAGATATCTCTGGCAGCAAAGTAATTAAGCCAAGAAATACTTTTCCATTTTTTTATGGCCAAGAGACAACACATTAACACAACCCAATTTCAGTTACAGTAGATTTTCAAAAATGCCTCCATTGACACTTAAACAAAGGATACACCATCGGATCATGTTCTGTCTGACACGGGCAAAAACCCCCAGGAGTATCCTGAATAGTTCCTGCTGCTGCTACTATCCGGGCAACCAGATCCTCTTCTGATGCAACAGGAATTGCGTAAACAAGGTTGCGCATCTCGCCTCACACAAAAAAGTCCTCAGAGGACATATCTATGGATCGAGCAGGCCGTGGTGCAGGACCACCTCTGCCAATCCACGTTTCTGGGAGCCGTCGGTTCAGGAATCTACGCACACGACGACTGAAAAGTGCCGGCGCCCCGTCATGTTGGAACCACATGCGTTGTATTGTAGGGAGCTGGATGTCTTCCAGCAATTCTGGCAGGAAATTGTAATAGTGCCTGCCATTTAATAGCCTAGGTAGCAGATACGGCCCAATTAAACAGTCCTCAACAACGCCGACCCGCACATTAACGAAGAACCGCACTTGATGAGCGCTAGTAACTGTGGCATGTGGGTTATCCTCACCCCAAACATGCGAACTGTGCATGTTGAAGACTCCATCACTCCCGAGTGTTGCTTCATTGGTAAACAACACAGAGGATGGAAATTTAGGATGAATTTTACACTGTTCCAGGTACCACTGCGGAAACTGTGCTCTGGGTGGACAATCAACTGGTCCCAGGTTGTGGACACTCTGTAAGTGAAATTGACGTAACAATTACTCTCGAAGGACTGTTCTTACATTCGTCTGATTCGTCCCCATGATACGTGCAATTGCACGAGTGCTGACTGAAGGATCCTGCTCCACATGCTGCAAGACAGCTTCCTCAAGTTTCAATGCGAAAGCCTCCCTGTCCAAGTAATCTGCCAAATGACCCAGTCTCATGCAGACGTTGGTACACATCAGCAAAGGTCGCATGATGCGGGATACGGCAATTAGGATATTGTTGTTGATAAACCCGCTGTGCAGCTCGTCCATTGTAGTGCGCTACGTAGTACGCACCATCCATATGGTGTACTCACTCGCTCCATTAGTATACAGAGACAATGCACTACTACACTGGTGGACAGCAGTTGCCTACACCTGAAGAGCGTAATACGCCCTCTAACAACTGAAGATCGTAATACAGCCTCTAACAGCTGAAGAGTGTAATGCAGCCTCCACCGGTTTAAGTAACCCTCATAGGAATAAATGACATTAGGTAAATATATTTGTTTTCATATCCCCTACAACCTACCAAAGTTTGTCGGTTTAAATACTTTTCACCTTGTATAGGTTGTCTCACCCAAATTTGACACCTGTGAAAAATGCAACTGGGCAGTGATGTACCTAACAGGGACTCATACAACAGGCAAGCACTCGCAATCCATACAAGTAAACAAATATTACATTCAGCATGAAGCCACATTTCTTTATTAATGGCACATGCATGGTTTTTCTACAGAAATGAAAATTAAGGGACCAGTTAATGATGGCAGACTTCCTTTCACCGCTCTGTTCTCATACCTTGTGGTTCACCTAGGTTTTAAATAATGGAAATGGCGGCATTCGTTCTGCGGTAATGTTGTAATGCCGTATGCTGGTTGCCTGCATTGTTCTTAAGCCTGCTATAGGCAACCTTCGCTCTGCGCCTTGCTGCACTAATTTTGGCGGTGTTTCTGTCGTTTGATGCATACTTATTTCAGAAGGTATGAGGCTTCGAATATTGAAAATAAGTCTGCCGTCACTGAAAGTACGTCTAGTAACCATTTCTGTAGAAGAAAATCATCTATAAGCCTTTAAAAAAAGATGAAACATTTGTTTATATTTAAGGAATGTGCTTTCCTGACCCTTGTGTAAGTGCATTTGTGTCGGAACGTTCCTTGCACAGTCATTGCAAGACATGCAGAAGTACTAACAATAGCGCAAAAGTCTGAGGGAAGCGGTGAAGATTAGGCTTTCGCACAAGTGAACTCTCAGAGTGAAACTAAACAACGATAAAGTAAAGCAAGCTGTAAATTTGATGCATGACTTGTTTATACGATTAAATCCAACGATTGTCAAAAACAGTATATAGGTCAAACGGTATATAGTTTGAGACCCTGTTTAAAGAATAGAGGTACCCACGAAGCAATAAGACAGCATTTAGAGAGTATCTAAATGGAACTAAACAGTAGTACCACCAGACACACATTTGAAATTTTGCACAAAATTTTACACACACCGCCTACGATACACTATTCATAACAACTTGGACGAAGTTTAAACACAAGCATATTCAAAAGTATCTAGACGCTCTTAACCTACTGAAAAAAAAAATTGTCTTGAGCTAACATATTATATGATTGTGCGTATGGAAACAGCAACTGAAGAAACTTTTTTTTTCCTTTTACGATTACCTTCAGGAAAATGGCTGCCAAATGACCACAGAAGGCACTTTGTTCGTGCAGTTGTCCAAGAGCTAGGCCGCAACGGCAGTGTGCCGGAAATTCAGGATGACCTGCCAGACAGACCACTTACGAGAAGACACGCAAGTTAGAAGAAACAGGATATATTTGCAAAAGAAAACGCAGTGGATAGCCATCAACATCAGAGCAAGAAGCTGAAGCGATGGGAGGCACGTATCTTAAAAGACTACAAAAAATCAGCCTCTCGCACCAGTCGTAAGCTAGAAATTCCACAAGAAACCATCTACAGAGTGGTGGGAAAGGGGTGCTAAAGAAGCCATGTCGGATTGAGATGCTCCAAGCCATTACACATGACGGCGAACTGCATTGATATGCAGCACTTAATGGAAGAGAGGACTATTTCATCCACAACTTGACTTTCATTGACGAGGCTATCTTTCACGTGAACAATGCTGTAAGCCGGCACAGCTTGCCAGCACACCAAGAACGGAATCTCTGCAGTGTTATAGAACATGTCGATGGATTCCTTATCCGGGGGTAAAACCTCGCGTTCTATTGGCGGTAGGAAGTGTTAGCCCTTGTGCTATGGCCCATTTGTGTATCGACCAGCAGGAACTTCTTACTGCAACTGTCCGACAGTACATGGTTGATATTCGAATATTGCACACATCCTCCAGCTTAGGAAAATTAAGCTAATCGGTTTTCTTCTTTTTGTATTATGTGTGGTATATTGTGTGCCTTTAGGGCTTATGGAGGCACCATTTACTTCATGGGTTGTTCCTGAGGAAAATTGAAAGACATTTTTTTCTTACTTACGGAAACCAAGCACCATATGCCAAGAAGGCTATTGACAGGAACTGACTGCAATTTTTACGATACAGATCTAAGATCCCGATCTCTTTGCATATCTATTTCCGTGATACATGCAAAATAAGCACGTAATATCCTATCTGATGTGAAAACGTAGTTGAAATTTGCTGTAAACTGTCCATGTCATCATCAGATGGGTTCTGGGAACTTCGTGTTGTAGTACTGAAGGTACAAGCAAAACATTTGTTAACATAAAATCCTGCTTGAGGCGTAAAATTAGTTTTCCGTTATTTTACTGACCACGAAGTTCTTTTTATGTGAGTGACATAAAGGGAACCAGCGGCAAAACGTTCGTATCGAAGTACAAACAGGCTCATATGCTCAAACTTTAAAGGTTTACTTACCTCAATCTACTTACTGCATTACTTTTAATATTTTTCATAACAAATATGGCTTGCGAAAATATTCAAGGTTTTTGTTGTTGTGAGAGAGAAGGAGCCAATGGGAGAGAGATGGAAAAGTAACAGTTACTGGAAGATAGTAGACAGTGACTGTGATATAGAAGTACCGAAGGAGACAACGGCAGTGTGAGGGAAAGATAGGGGATAGAGTGGCAGAGGGTATATCCTAGTCACTCTTGTGAATACGAACCACCATCAGCTGTATAAGGGAATGAAAACAATGAAAAATTGTGCCGGACCAGAACTCGAACACGGATATGCCGCTTTACGCGAGTAGTTGCAAGTGTGAAGGAACTTGCGGTGTCCTTAACAAGACAGACACTGCAGTATCGTATAGGTGACAGTGACAAGAGAGTGCTAACGAAACCGTGTTAGGAAGTGGAAATGAGTGAGAGACAGCGATGATCGGTGACAAAGACTTTGACAATGACAAAAAGGAACAGAGAGATAGTGACAGTGAGAAGAGAGAGTAGCAGTGAGAACGAGTGAATGAGAGAGTAGCAGCAAGAAAGAGCGAGAGGGAGACGGTGACAGTGAGAGAAGACAGTAACCGTAGGGCAGATCGAAGGAGACGGTAGCTGTGAGACAGGAGACAGTAACAGTTACAGAGACACGAAGAGATAATGATAACGAGCTGGGTTGACTGAGTGAGGAAGAATGGGTACGTGGGGGTGGATGAGCAAGAGAGACCTACAGCGACGTACTAGCGGATGTGAGCGGGTTACGATCAGAGGAGACTGTGGGAGTGAAATACGAGCTGCATGTTAAAAAGAAGTGCGAATAATTTCGCATGCCAAAACTTTTGGGAAAATTATTAAACATGCTGAGAAAGGTAGAATGAGGCAGCTGGAACATCACTTAGAGTCTTTTAAAACAGGAGCGTGTTAGACTTTTTTGTACTTCGGTGGGAGCATTTTTACGATGGTTTCGATTTCGCTTTAGTATCCCACCCACACCCACTAGAGCAATACTCTATGATGGGTCTTACGAGTCTGCTTCAATGTTTCTGCAGCTCCAGTTGCAATGTTCTTTTGATAAAAATAAAGAGATAGATTACGATTAAGTTGAATGAATGGCTGATCTGTGGAATGGATACAAAACTCGAATTGTCGTGTTGCGTGTTGTACGTGCAAGTGGTGTGTTTACTCTGTGTTATTATTAGCAAAACCTCATGAATCAAGTGGGCAATGCAACTCCCATTACCAATACAGAGATACAGTCACTGCAAAATACTTTCAACCCCTTAAGCATTGAATCCTAAAGCCCTGTTCACATAACAAATAAATTAAATAGTCTTACCTCTAAAGCAGCAGCAGAGTAACGCGATATATAAATGCTAACTACAGGCTCAGCAGTGTGCAATGCTGGCCATAATGCTTGAAATGCTTATGAAATTCATATGGCTAACAAACGAGAACATTTTATAAAAAATGCAATTTCTTTGAAAATATCGGACCTGGACTCGGGGGCGGTACTGATTATGATGAATTACTAACACTCAGTTTTTTTAGCAAAATTATATTGCAAGTTAAGTTTGTCTTTTCAGAAACATATGATTACTCGATAAATAGTACAATTCTCAAGGCTGTCAATTCAACTAAGTACCTAGGTGTTAAAATTACGAACAACTTCAGCTGGAAAGACCACATAGATAATATTGTGAGGAAGGCGAGCCAAAGGTTGCGATTCATTGGCAGGACACTTAGAAGATGCAACAAGTCCACTAAAGAGACAGCTTACACTAGACTCGTTCGTCCTCTGTTAGAATATTGCTGCGCGGTGTAGGCTCCTTACCAGGTGGGATTGACGGAGGACATCGAAAGGGTGCAGAAAAGGGCAGCTCGTTTTCTATTATCACGTAATAGCGGGGAGAGTGTGGCAGATATGATACGCGAGTTGGGATGGAAGTCATGAAAGCAAAGACGTATTCGTCGCCGCGAGATCTATTAACGAAATTTCAGTCACCAACTTTCTCTTCCGAATGCGAAAACGTACATAGGGAGGAATGATCATCAAAATAAAATAAAAGAAATCAGAGCTCGAACGGAAAGGTTTAGGTGTTCGTTTTTCCCGCGCGCTGTTCGGGAGTGGAATGGTAGAGAGATAGTATGATTGTGGTTCGATGAACCCTCTGCCAAGCACTTAAATGTGAATTGCAGAGTAATCATGTAGATGTATGACAATTGATGCTACATTACTCACAACTGATTCACAAACAATGAGATTTACACAGCAAGTATTATCTAACTTCATTAATCCAACGTAAATGCAAATCATTAAATTACAGATAGCTCTGTTAGCAAATCTTAAAAGCTTTCCAAAAATGAAATATTTAACTAGACTTTTATCAAAACTGTTCACGTACATTCTGAGGTGACTCAACAACTACAAATTATCAGCCAACTCATCTATACTAACGCGCTGTCTAAAACAGAAATCATAATTACTTTAATCTTTACCTTATTTGCCTGAGGAATTCTGCTTCCAGGTTCAACAGTATTGACATACCTACATTAATCTAGGTGTCTTCACACAGCACACCACAGAAACTGCCTACTCCATCTAATTTCCCTCACAGGCAGGTACCTGCAACGGTGCACCCAGCGCTCTCTTGCTTCAACAAAGCAGTACAGTATGTTCGGCTCTGTAGTTGCGCACAGTCAAAGATCCACATAATCGAGCCCATCAGAGACATTCATTGTCTATAGCACACTCGTTTCATTTTAACTTATTAATATTCTTATCTTATTCTGGTGCCAGATACAAGTGTGTTCCAGTATACTCCTTTCACCGTCAAAGACTACATAATTTTAGGCAACTTTACCACCTGCACAAAAGTCCGACATTATTAGTAAGATTGTCCTGAAGGTCATTACTATACAAAATGCCAATAAGATGCCTCGAGGAACCCCTGAAGTTACCTCTGCATTTTTATAGAGCACTTCGGCCGAGGTAAGATGATACGTCTGCCCTGCCAACAAATGTCTAGTCCAGTGACAAAATTCATTTTCTACTCCGTCTGATTCTACTTTAATGAATAAACGTTTATCTGCTGCTGAGTCAAGTTTCACGGAGTGGGTCCTTGTTGTCGAAACGCGTCTCACTTACAGGGAAGTACATGTGCTTGCCATCTGCCGTTAAATCCTGTTAATGTTTAGTCAGCGTGCATCTTCACATGACCAGTCACCGACGACAAAGTCCTTGTGATAAGGGTGTTTCACCCAGCCTGCCATGATACTAACTACGCCAGACACCGACAAGTAGTTGACATATATAGAAAGACACACTTGAAAGGATAATAATAGTATGTATAGCCACTATAGCTCCATCACTTAACCGACTTCTCATGCGGACGCACTGATAAGGGTCACGGGTTTGAGTCCGATTCTCCACGCAAGCGCGATTCAAACTCACAAGTTAGCTGTATTAACGGCATCTCTTAATGAGTGTCTTAAATGAGCAACATTTCTCAAATTGCCTTGCTCGATGAAGACTGTATACCTCAAACAGCGTGTTTATTCTGATGTGCTGCCACTTTTCCTGCTCTGTTATATTTGAGTGATGAATTATCTTTCACCAGCTGAGAAATGGATGTAATTGCTAGAGGATACGATACTGTTCTGCCGCAGAAGCTATTTCGTAGCCAATTCTCTAGCGCTAAAATTTCGGTTCACAGCTGGACAAGTTTCTCATTTAACAGAAAGTTTAGTTCAGACAGCTCTACGGCAGAGTCCTTTCGATTGGGACACAACTCGTGGGACTCGACACATCTGCCCGGCAGTGGAGCATCGGCAAAGTTTGAATGGAACTGACGGATCGCGCTTACATCAGCACCCAACACTCCTTCCACACCTCCCCATCCACACTCTGTCACACACATAGTGTGATCTGCGCGCTGTGCACCACAAAGCACCGCGGTATTTTAAACTAACTATCTAAGCGCTATGCTACGACTGAGGCGAGAAGAGGTTTACGTGAGAAATCTAAACCATATGTGTTTCTTCGTTGGCCAGCATGGCTCACTCTCTTGCCTTAAAATCACCTCGCTACCATCATGCAGTTTTCACAGTCAAATTATGAAAAGTTTGGCGGCAATTTGTTACTGCGTAAACAGTTCATAGGCTCATTTCCGAATGGTTTTAAGAAGCATGTACATCCACAGTGGGTAACCCACGTTCAATTGTGTGGTACTTCTAAAGTTGGCCACACATGAAATTGCATACTTAACAAGCATGATTTCACAAGCGTGCCCAAGCATACACAAATGCTTTCGCTATAGAACTGGAGAAGCATGCTTCCTATTTGTTTACCAGAAAATGTAAAGGCAAGAGTCCTTGGCGGCCTTCCTGCTCATGTTACGAAAAAGTGGTTGGACATACACGACTCTTCACAGGCATGGGGTAGCCGCTCGGTGTGGCGGCCCTGTTTGAGGCGCCATGTCACGGATTGCGCGGCTCCTCCCGTCGGAGGTTCGAGTCCTGCCTCGGGCATGGGTGTGTGTGTGTGTGTGTGTGTGTGTGTGTGTGTGTGTGTGTGTGTGTGTGTGTGTGTTGTTCTTAGCATGGTTGTTTTAGTGTAAGTAGTTTGTAAGTCTAGGGAGCGATGACCTCAGCAGTTAGGTCCCTTAGGAAATCATCCACATTTGAACATGGGGTATGGAGGCTTGTCTGTTCTGCAAAATAGGATAATGGCAATATGTGCCATCTCTGCCGAAAGAGCACAATGCCGATGGACGCACATGTGTTTCAGAACACAGCATGCAGCGCACTTTGTTGAACAAGGGGCGCCACAGCAGATGACCCATGAATCTTCACATGTTGATCAAACGACATTGCCAAATGCGATTGCAGTGTGATCAAGATCATCGAGACTGGGCCGCGTATAACTGGAAACCTTTCGGCTCATCGGTTGAATCATGTTTTTGCTACACGAGGTCGACATTAGTATCCGCAAACGGAGTCATCCTGGCGAATGGCTGCTAGAGATGTCTAGCGCGCAACGGACGCAGGCCGGTGCGAGCAGTCTTATGCTGTGACAGTCGTTCTCCTGCGCTTGCATGGGACCTGTGATACTAATCGAAGACACCATGTCAGGTCCGGAGCGCCTGCATCCCTTAATGCTTGATGTCTGCACCGACGTCAATGTCATCTGTCAGCAGAATAACTGTCTGTGTCTCGAAGCCAGAATTGTGCTACAGTGTTCGAGAAGCATGGTAAGGGAATCACTGCAATGTCTTGACCACCGAATATGAATCCGATGGTTCCCATTTCGGTCGCTATCGAACGCCGTCACCGCGTTCACGAATCGGAGGCCATTTATTTTCAGGAATTACGTGACTTAGACACCTGGTGCCACATAGCTAAAAAAACCAAACTGTCGGGTCCCTGAGATGCTGAAATAGTGATGAATTTCATTCCAAAGGCGGACAAATAGCCAGTTAAGCACGGGGTCATCGGGGATCATAATGTTTTGGGACATTAGTGAATATCTGGACTTCTGGACAACCGTAATTGAGCGAAAATACTGTATTATAAGTTCTTATTAGATTCAAACTGTAATAATTTAAATATTTCAAACACTACGTTGTCTAGAGAGCCTTAGTTGATATTCAGATATTAGTGTCCATAGTCGAAGATCACTAGTTCGGGTAAATAGAAATTTTAATCCGGTTTTACCTACATCTGGACCAGGAGGTATGCAGAGATGGAACACATGCTTGGATAGGACTAAAACAACTGATTGTGTAATTGCCAAAAGAGCCATATTTTATTTCAACCTATAAGTATTTAGGAAATGGGTAAGATGTAAATCAGTTCAGGGTCTTAATTACCAGTGTTCCACATTGGTCAGCCGCTGTGATTAAAGATGAAGAATTAGTTAATAACAAGAAAGGTTGAGGCATTTTACCCATGTTTTAAGGAAATCCATAAAGAGTCCAAGTACGAACCGTTAGACAAAAATTTTAACTATGTCCTCCTAATTAAGAAACCAGATCCTTAACGTCTACACTGCCTGATTCGGTCTATGTATCTTAGTAAATGAAGCAATTAATTTTTATTAATTCTACGTGTCTCTATACACAGTAAAAGTCAGTTTAATACTGGCAGAAGCGTTCCTAATACGTTTCATCTTCAATCGAAAGCCTTATGCCACCATTAGCACCACAACAGCAGTAAGATAGTTAGTGGCATGTAATAAACACTCTTCAGTTATGTGGTAACAGTTATTGGTCTGTAATTTGAGTTTTAGGGTTTATCTGCTATGCACAGATGAAATTATCTTTTCATGGAATGTAACAATTTCGTGTTTCTTCTGCGCCTCGTGGATTAAACATTGAGGCCTGCACAGTGTTGTGACTTGGCAAGACAGCCAAGCCTCTAGGAGAGGAAGCCGAAAGGCACGCGTTTAAGCTCACGCAGGCTGGCGTGAGGTCTGGAACAGTTAAAGGAGTTGAGTCTAGTAAAATAAGTACGTAGCTTCGGGAATACTTAACTTTAATCCATAATTGGTGAACATCGGTCTGACGGTACATGCATCAAAAGAGTAATAGCAAATGATAATGGCGCCTTGCTAGGTCGTAGCAAATGACGTAGCTGAAGGCTATGCTAACTATCGTCTAGGCAAACGAGAGCGTAATTTGTCAGTGAACCGTCGCTAGCAAAGTCGGCTGTACAACTGGGGCGAGTGCTAGGAAGTCTCTCTAGACCTGCCGTGTGGCGGCGCTCGGTCTGCAATCACTGATAGTGGCGACACGCGGGTCCGACGTATACTACCGGACCGCGGCCGATTTAAAGGCTACCACCTAGCAAGTGTGGTGTCTGGAGGTGACACCACACACAGTCTCCACAAATTCCCTGAATCTGTTGATGAATCATCTCATTTGTCGCCTCCCATATCGTTTATTATCTAATGTGGTAAGTATTTTACTACACATTTTTTGTATGTGCTCAATTAGATATTACGATGCTTGTTTATTTTCTCCAGGACTGCGTCCATCTCTTTTGCCGTATATTTTATTTGTTGTATGTTCTGTGTTAGAATGACAACTTTTTCTTCTTCTCAGGAATTTAACTTCTGCTCACAGTACTCAACTGTTTTAGTCAGCTAATGTAGTGATATAAAATAACTAGACGGGCAGTAGTTTTATAAAATATTAGTCTCGGGTCTAGCTGGATTTTGTTCTGTAATGTGTTACGTGTCGTGCCACAAGCTGTTTCAAACTGGGGCAATTTTATTTCAAGGAGTTTATGGAAGCATTGTCCAATTTAACAACCTAAATTCTTAAATGAATACATTTGCCCTAAAACCGTCTGATTAAAACAATTCTTCTTCAAACTCAATATTTGTCACAAAACGCCATTACCTGTATTTTAGTTTTAGAAATTTCCCTGTCACATCTCTTGCACAAGCTGTTGCAGTGCTAGAGTACACGCTACAAATCTTCTTATGATGTTTGAAGTTTTAACGTGTCGCCTGCAATTAGTGAAGTACAGTAGTTAAAATCTTTTCTTTTGATACTTCAATAACAATGTGATTAGACTCTATCCAGGCAGAGACCATGTAAATTGTACAGTTGAAAAAAGTTGTGCTAGGGGTAACTGTGGTAGGAAACTTTTATTTATTAAAATTTGGTCTTCACAATTATCTTATAATCTTTATATAGGCCCGTCTAGCTGTTAGTAATATACCAAAATATAAAATATCTCCCACTGTTGACTATAGCTTTTAACACTGTCGAATGCTTTGAGACGCTTATAAAATTTCATGCGATTAACTTCGTTGGTTCTCCGTATTTTAGCTGTTTAGTATTTGTCTTCCACTGTTGTCCGGGCTGCCCTCGGATCGACTGAAGTATTTACCGACATGTTCCACTTCATGTTCCCCACGCCTTCTCATGCATAAAGAACTGAGGGGGAATATCTTTAATGTCACGTCGCTGGACTTGTACTCCCCGTTATCTCTGAATTTACTGAAGGGAAATGCGACGGAAAACCCTTTTGTTCGTGATGCTTTGGCTCCTGGCGGCGGACTGAAGCTAAATCCGACTTAAGCATTCCTCTTAATCGAGGAACTGCTTATAAATTTAGATTGAGAATCTATATTCCCGTAATAAATTCAGCTGCTTCATTGCCTTCAGAAGTGGAACACCGTTTCTAGTTCTGTGCATAAAATTTGTATTCCGGTTAACAGGTTAGTATAAATATAGGTTGTCCACAATTGAAATGCTTAGCTCGTCGGATGTCTTATTCTTCCTGTCATCATTCTTATTCGGTTTCTCTGTTGTTATCATTTCCATCTGCCCAAAGGCACAAACGTAGGCGATTTCAAAAGTAAAACGCCAGCAGTATGCTAAGAGATATTTTCTTATTTTTATATTCAAATTCTAAACTTATTTAAAGTTGTGTTAAACGCATTAGGTCATCATTTGTGCTTCGATCCGCAGAAACACTGTAATCACGTAGCAGATAACGATGTTGCTTGCTTTTCCATATAGCTCACAATCTGTGACCTGCTGTAGTTTTTCGTAACAGTAACATGTCATTGTGGCTTCCGATTTTCACGAGTCGCAAGTGTCCTTTTTTCTCAGTACATCCTTTGTGAACCTCTCTAACATTTTCAGAAACTTAGGACTCTTTGCTTAAGAGTTGTTGGAAAAAAGTTACTGGGCTACGTGGACAGTGCGAACACGTATCAGAATCTCCGTTACACGTTCGCCGTGGTTTCGTTGCACTCCGAACCGTCTGTTGCCTCTAATACTTCCTCTGTTACCGAAAAGGTAACATTCCTGAGACAAAGCATTCATTTATTTCAGTCTAAATGTTCATTGTTCAGATAACGAATAAAATTAAGATGTTGGCATTTCGTACTTTCTCGTATTACCCCTCCTCCAGTAATTACGGAAACACATACATCAGTAAAACAACACGAAAGTTCAGAGTTTTGCGGTAGCGTTCTCGCTTCCCACGCCCAGGTTCCCGGGTTCGATTCCCGGCGCGGTCAGGGATTTTCTTTGCCTCGTGATGACTGGGCGTCGTGTGATGTCCTTAGGTTAGTTTAAGTAGTTCTAAGTTCTAGGGGACTGATGACCATAGATGTTAAGTCCCATAGTGCTCAGAGCCATTTTTGAAGTTCTGAGTTTCCGGGCTAACTCTACGAATAATCTCCAGCCGCCTTCATAGTGCTTGAGCAAAGTTAATGAAGACAGACTGGCACCAATAACAGCTCGCAATAAGTTGTATAGGCAGTCATTTTTCTTACCATCCAGACGTGAATGGAAGGAGATGAAACCATGTATTTAAACAGAAAATACACGTTATCAACCAAAGATAACGGCCCATAGTGTGCAAATTTAAAATTACAATATTCATGAAAATGTACATCATACCACATTTTCTTACTGCGATATATCAGTAAGCAGTTAGAATTCCTCTATTCAGTGACTATACTGGCACCGAAACGGATGATAGCAGACAGAAGGTCGAAATACTGAATTCGGTCTTCCGAAACTTTCGAAATGGTAGATACTGAGTTAAGTTACTGCGGAACAGTAAAGCAACTGCAATCGCTTAGGAGTGGAAAGACATCAGGGACCTATAAGTTTCTACATAGATTATAAGAAAAATACTTGCTCTCCTTATAGCAGTAGTTTATTGTAGGTCACTGAAGGAAGGAAGGGTACCTAGCGATTGGAAAAAAACGAAGGGTCAGTCCCGTTTTCAAGAATGCTTGTAAGACAGACTCACGTAATAATGGGCCTATATCTTCGATGTCCGTCTGTTGTAGAATTATGGGTTGTAATTTATGCTGGCAAGCTATGATGTTTTTCCAGAACGAAAATCTCCTCTATGAAAATAAGCATGCATTCAGTAACTAGGGGTTTTGAGAAACTAAAATCACTCTGTTCCTCCAGGGGATTCACAGCACTTAGACAACGTAATTCTGTTCGATTCCATATTCCTTGTCTTCACAGTGAGAAAAAGAAAAGAAAAACGAACTTATTTACGACTTAAGACATCATTACAGAATGAAATAAAACGTCGCTCTCAACGGAACAAAATCAGCAGATGTAAAGGTAACTTGGAGGGAGTCCCAAGGAAGAGCGATAGCACCGTTAGTGTTTATAATGTATATAAATGATCTAGTAGAAAGAGTCAGAAGCTCTTTTAACATTGTTGGCAGATCGTGCGGTTGTCAATAAGAAATTAACAACGCCAGAAGACTATATTGATTTGCAGGCTCGTCTACAGAGGATTGATGAAGGGTGCAAACTCTGGAAATTTACCCTAAAAGGAAATAAATGTAGCATTTTGGGGATACATAAGAAAAGAATTTCACTAAAGTACAGATATATTATGGATGACAAATTCCTTGCCACGAATTACGCGGCCCCTACTGCGGGAGGTTCGAGCCCTCCCTCGGGCTTTAGTGTGTGTGTTGTTCTTAGCATAGGTTAGTTTAAGTAGAGTGTAAGTGTAGGGACCGATGACCTCAGCAGTTTAGAAATTAACACACTTTTGAACATTGGAACATATTGACAAATTACTGGAAACAGTTACCGCCATAATACAGGGCTTTTATAAATGGTGGACCCAGTTTCTAAGATTCGTATTTATTTAAGTACAAATCCAAAATGAACATGCTTTATACCAATGAAAAGATGAAGTTTCAAAGCTTTTTCCATAATTTTTGACATAAATTTAACAAATTTAATGATTTGTAATTAATTAGTTTTTAATTATTATTTAATAATTATAAATGTGATAAATGTTATAAATGTTCAGTGTGGGCGCCGTTGGCTAAGAGGCACACATCAGCGCGATATCCTAACTCATCCCACACACGCGAGAGCGTATCTGCTGTTACTCAGTGTACGGCAGAAGTGATCCGGTTCTGCAGAACTTACAGAGTGATTGGTAGAGGAGGGATGTAAACAGTTTCCTTCACATGATCCCATAAGAAATAGTCGCAGGTGTGTGTGAGGAGATCTCGGTGGCCAGAAGTGCAGAGGCAGGTCCTCAAGTCCCCTGTGACTTAACCAGCGCTGTGGAACGGAGTCATTCAAAAAGCCTCGTACATCACGGTGCCAATGGGGTGGAGCTACATTCTGTTGGAAAATGAAGTCCTGGGAATCTTCCATGATTTGAGGGAACAGCTATTGCTCCAAAATATCCAGGTACGTGATTCCCGTTGCAGTTCCTTCCGCATAGAAATATGGTCCATCAACCTTTGTACAGGATACGGCACAGAACACGTTGATCTTCTGTGAGTCTCTTTCGTATTGCAATGGTGAATGAGGGTTTTCCACACCCCATATGCGAACATTGTTGACTTTTACACTAAGGTGGGACGTTGCTTTATCACTAAAAGTTACATGCTGTAGAAATGCGTCATTCTCCATCTTTGCTGGCACATAAACACAAAATGCGACATGCTTCTCTTTGTCATTGGGGCTGTAATCGGTAGGACAGCAAACGCGTCTCAGAACTTTCCATACGGTTGGTTGGGGTATTCCAAGTTCTCGACTGGCTCTATTCGTATACTTACAAGGACTGCGCACAAAACTTTCTCGAATCCGTCGGACACCATTCTCAGACACACGCCGTCGGATTGTGCTTTTTCCTTTGCCCACACTCCCACTCTGTTTAAATAGCTCAAACCAGCAGCTAATGCTTTTGAGAGTTGGTGGTTGAGTTCAGAATTTGGAACGAAATACCCGCTGCACTGTGTAACGGAACCTACAGGGTGTTTCAAAAATGACCAGTATATTTGAAACGGCAATTAAAAACTAAACGAGCAGCGATAGAAATACACCGTTTGTTGCAATATGCTTGGGACAACAGTACATTTTCAGGCAGACAAACTTTCGAAATTACAGTAGTTACAATTTTCAACAACAGATGGCGCTGCGGTCTGGGAAACTCTATAGTACGATATTTTCCACATATCCACCATGCGTAGCAATAATATGGCGTAGTCTCTGAATGAAATTACCCGAAACCTTTGACAACGTGTCTGGCGGAATGGCTTCACATGCAGATGAGATGTACTGCTTCAGCTGTTCAATTGTTTCTGGATTCTGGCGGTACACCTGGTCTTTCAAGTGTCCCCACAGAAAGAAGTCACAGGGGTTCATGTCTGGCGAATAGGGAGGCCCATCCACGCCGCCTCCTGTATGTTTCGGATAACCCAAAGCAATCACACGATCATCGAAATATTCATTCAGGAAATTAAAGACGTCGGCCGTGCGATGTGGCCGGGCACCACCTTGCATAAACCACGAGGTGTTCGCAGTGTCGTCTAAGGCAGTTTGTACCGCCACAAATTCACGAAGAATGTCCAGATAGCGTGATGCAGTAATCGTTTCGGATCTGAAAAATGGGCCAATGATTCCTTTGGAAGAAATGGCGGCCCAGACTAGTACTTTTTGAGGATGCAGGGACGATGGGACTGCAACATGGGGCTTTTCGGTTCCCCATATGCGCCAGTTCTGTTTATTGACGAAGCCGTCCAGGTAAAAATAAGCTTCGTCAGTAAACCAAATGCTGCCTACATGCATATCGCCGTCATCAATCCGGTGCACTATATCGTTAGCGAATGTCTCTCGTGCAGCAATGGTAGCGGCGCTGAGGGGTTGCCGCGTTTCAATTTTGTATGGATAGAGGTGTAATCTCTGGCGCATGAGACGATACGTGGACGTTGGCGTCATTTGGACCGCAGCTGCAACACGGCGAACGGAAACCCAAGGCCGCTGTTGGATCACCTCCTGCACTAGCTGCGCATTGCCCTCTGTGGTTGCCGTACGCGGTCGCCCTACCTTTCCAGCACGTTCATCTGTCACGTTCCCAATCCGTTGAAATTTTTCAAACAGATCCTTTATCGTATCGCTTTTCGGTCCTTTGGTTACATTAAACCTCCGTTGAAAACTTCGTCTTGTTGCAACAACACTGTGTTCTAGGCGGTGGAATTCCAACACCAGAAAAATCCTCTGTTCTAAGGAATAAACCATGTTGTCTACAGCACACTTGCACGTTGTGAACAGCACACGCTTACAGCAGAAAGACGACGAACAGAAAGGCACACCCACAGACTGCGTTGTCTTCTATATCTTTCACATCACTTGCAGCGCCATCTGTTGTTGAAAATTGTAACTACTGTAATTTCGAAAGTTTGTCTGCCTGAAAATGTACTGTTGTCCCAAGCATATTGCAACAAACGGTGTATTTCTATCGCTGTGCGTTTAGTTTTTATTGCCGTTTCAAATATACCGGTCATTTTTGAAACACCCTGTATTAATTGCCTTACTTTACCGAAGTATGCGATACCCTCCAAATTCAACCAGTTTAACGAGTATTTATGATTATAGAAAAGTTATTGCGTGTGTTAACAATGATTGCACAACATGTCTCCATAAACTGTCAACCCATTAAATTATACTGAATAACTGACCCACACAAAAGCTAATATCACTTGATCACTGATACAGCAAATGTCATCATGTAAAAACACGAAGTTCATCTTAAATAATTAATATGAAGTACGAAAAATAGTGGCCAACTTACGTATTTTGGATCTTGTTAAACAAAAATCACCCAGTGGAACCTATTTGTTCACTAGGACTGTTTTCACTCAATATTTACGTAAACTCTCCGATTTTAGACGAAAACCAATGTAACTCTAAATAATTCATGTTATTTACTTATTTATGCAAATTAGAGAAGTCAATTGACAAACTTCTAAAAAACGGCCTTTTTGTAACAAAGAATTATTCGGTCAACTCAACAAATCTGTCTGTCATTTTAATAACCTGTAAAATATATATCACTTGATATAAATTAATAACTTTCCTGCACAAATTACGATAACAGATGTATATATGACTTATAAACTATATCTCTTTTTAGTAGTTCTTTGACAAGGTTATAAATACAAGCAGCAAGAAGGGTCGGGGGCGCAGTCAGAATGTCACTTTGGTAAAATGTGTATATGTGTTATTGTTCGAGGTGGATAAAGAATGCAAAGAACATGTAAAAGAAGTACTACTTTGTGTTGTGTCATTGTCTTTGGTGGACAATGGAATTAAGATGGCCACCAGAGTAATAAATATTTGAAGTTTAGATATTTGTTGGTTTCGCTCGTTATTTATCATCAAAAGCACATAAAAAACACGGGACCTCATATTTTTTCCCCCATAGACAACCAGATTTAGAGCCAGCATCAACATCGAGACAGAGCAGCGATCCAGCAAGCAGCAGCGATTACCACAATGCATTTTAATGGCGCCAACCTAACATCAAGTACTAAGAAGCTCCGTAAATGGGAGTGAAATAGTGCGATTATAGCAATATCTACGACTAGGCGACCATTACAACTGCAATTTGCGACACACTTTTCGCGAACTCAAGAACCAGAAAATCTTCTGCTCCACAGCCGCCACCACACTCATAACCGACGGAATGACGGCCCTATTGCCGCGCGAACACCACCGGCCGCTTCTGAAATCATCGCCGCCCGCACGCCGCCACTCGCCACAAACTTTGAAACTTCCTCTTACTATTGGAATAAAGCTCGTTAATTCTTGACGTTTACTTGAATACATACGAATTTTTGAAAATGTGTCTATCATTTATAATAACGTGTATATCTAGGAGTATCTATCCTCAGCAGCCGTAAGTGGAATGACCACATAAGACACGTAGAAAGAAAGGCAGATGTGAGACAGAGATTCGTAAGGACAATCTTAAGGATTTGTAGCTTAATCACCGAAAAAGTGGATTAGAAAGCGCTTGTTCGGTCCATACTTGAGTACTGATCATCGATCCGCTACCTTCACCAGGTGGGACTGAAAGAACAGATGGAGTAGGTCCAACGAAGACCCGTGCGTTTCGTCACGGATCGTTTAGTAGGCACGGAGAGTTCCAGAGACATTCGACGAACTCCAGTGGCAGACGCTACGGTAAGTTATCAGGTAGTTCTCTAAAATGATTTGGCCGGTCAGTCTTCATGCAATGCTCTCCTGTTTGTTGGAGTAACTCTGGTTGATCATGGAGAAGACTATTCTTTAGTGTAGCAAGTAAATTTTGCTGACAGTTGGACGGATTACTCTTGTAACCGGTATAGCCAGATCTGAAGATTGTTCCTGTGGAACCGAAACTGCTAACTTTTAAAAAGGAATGGAATCTAGAAGTTCAACAAAATATAACGAGTATTAAAATGAAAATGTGCAAAAACGTAGTAACAACCGGAATGGTTGAAATTTGTGTATGCCGCTTTGGCATAACGTAGAGAGACATATAGGAATGCGAATGCAGTGTCGTCACCTCCCCCTAAAATACACTCCTGGAAATGGAAAAAAGAACACATTGACACCGGTGTGTCAGACCCACCATACTTGCTCCGGACACTGCGAGAGGGCTGTACAAGCAATGATCACACGCACGGCACAGCGGACACACCAGGAACCGCGGTGTTGGCCGTCGAATGGCGCTAGCTGCGCAGCATTTGTGCACCGCCGCCGTCAGTGTCAGCCAGTCTGACGTGGCATACGGAGCTCCATCGCAGTCTTTAACACTGGTAGCATGCCGCGACAGCGTGGACGTGAACCGTATGTGCAGTTGACGGACTTTGAGCGAGGGCGTATAGTGGGCATGCGGGAGGCCGGGTGGACGTACCGCCGAATTGCTCAACACGTGGGGCGTGAGGTCTCCACAGTACATCGATGTTGTCGCCAGTGGTCGGCGGAAGGTGCACGTGCCCGTCGACCTTGGACCGGACCGCAGCGACGCACGGATGCACGCCAAGACCGTAGGATCCTACGCAGTGACGTAGGGGACCGCACCGCCACTTCCCAGCAAATTAGGGACACTGTTGCTCCTGGGATATCGGCTAGGACCATTCGCAACCGTCTCCATGAAGCTGGGCTACGGTCCCGCACACCGTTAGGCCGTCTTCCGCTCACGCCCCAACATCGTGCAGCCCGCCTCCAGTGGTGTCGCGACAGGCGTGAATGGAGGGACGAATGGAGACGTGTCGTCTTCAGCGATGAGAGTCGCTTCTGCCTTGGTGCCAATGATGGTCGTATGCGTGTTTGGCGCCGTCCAGGTGAGCGCCACAATCAGGACTGCATACGACCGAGGCACACAGGGCCAACACCCGGCATCATGGTGTGGGGAGCGATCTCCTACACTAGCCGTACACCACTGGTGATCGTCGAGGGGACACTGAATAGTGCACGGTACATCCAACCCGTCATCGAACCCATCGTTCTACCATTCCTAGACCAGCAAGGGAACTTGCTGTTCCAACAGGACAATGCACGTGCGCATGTATCCCGTGCCACCCAACGTGCTCTAGAAAGTGTAAGTCAACTACCCTGGCCAGCAAGATCTCCGGATCTGTCCCCCATTGAGCATGTTTGGGACTGGATGAAGCGTCGTCTCATGCGGTCTGCACGTCCAGCACGAACGCTGGTCCAACTGAGGCGCCAGGTGGAAATGGCATGGCAAGCCGTTCCACAGGACTACATCCAGCATCTCTACGATCATCTCCATGGGAGAATAGCAGCCTGCATTGCTGCGAAAGGTGGATGTACACTGTACTAGTGCCGACATTGTGCATGCTCTGTTGCCTGTGTCTATGTGCCTGTGGTTCTGTCAGTGTGATCATGTGATGTATCTGACCCCAGGAATGTGTCAATAAAGTTTCCCCTTCCTGGGACAATGAATTCACGGTGTTCTTATTTCAATTTCCAGGAGTGTATAAGAGCTGTGCCGTCAGCAGGCAAGGTAAAGCTCAGAGTCGTTTACGACGTCCTGTGTCCAATACTCTTCGAATTCCTCGATCATCGAAAAACTATTAACAGCGACATACACCGCGATAGCCTCAGTGGCTTACGCCAGTCCATCAAGAGGAAACGGCCTGGACTGTTCGCGGAGAGGGTGATTCTGCCTACACAATAACGCGCGTCCACGCGCCTCCGAGGTCACACGAAGTGTAATGGCCAAGTTCAAGTGGGAGCAGGGAGCAGCTTCAGCGTACGCCCTGCAACCCGGACACACCGCCCTGTGACTTCCATGTGTTTGATTCGCTAACAACACATCTCACAGGGAAGCGCTTCATCTCGGGCGACAAAGTGAATGACACAGGAATTCTAGGAACAAGGAATCCCCACAGTTGTGTTTCGTACCTTTTCTTTCGAACATCCCTAATGTGTTGTAAAAGGCGTCCTGTCACAAAATCTTACGTGCAACCTTTTGGGAACCACCATTCTGATGTCACACTTCAATGAAATGCTGGCCTCTGCAGGTACAACAGTATCAGGAATTAATCAAGGTAGTGGCAAACTCTAGGTTAAGGTCTTCATATGAGCTAGATGCGCAATGTCTCATGCACCAAAAATTTCCGGTTACGTGCCACTGTTAAACAGGGGTGTCAACAAAGACCGTATATACTGTTTTCTGCAGAATAATGGGTAGTACCACATAGCGAGGAATGTTCAAGACCTTTTCGATGAATGGTCGCAGCATACCTGGACCTAATTGTTCGCTTTACTTATCACTCATCAAATACGTATGCGATGTGACTGGTGGGTAACTTGTTATCACCACTTCTACAGCAATCATTTGTTTAACGTTTTGTGTACATGTGCACAAACACAACAGGGCAGAAACAAAGCCAAACGCTGCTGTACTTCTTAGCATAACGTTCGTAAGCTCCGACTGCATCACATACGAACACCGTAACATACTCAAAGAACCGAGCGAGGTATGCAGTGGTAAGACGTTCAGCTCCGTTTCTGGAGAACGACGCTTCAAATTCCGGGCCATCCATATTTACACTTTTCGTAACTCCAGTGAATCACATTGCTTCCTTTGAATGAACAATACTTTCAGACGTGCAGAGCAGATTCTTCTAATTACTTCGCGCAGCGTAACAAATAACATACAAGTATTCTGATTAACTTGATACAGGAAACATAATAACTGGCAAATAAGGAAATAATTTTTCATCTGAGCTGTACAGCAGCTCACCAAATTCCTTCCAGAATGAGAAAAACTAAGCGTTTTAACTACGTACTGTTGGAACATCAAAGCCGTTTTGAAGACTTTCAGCCCTTCGACACTTTCGGTACTACAGCAATTTTGTGACTACAAGACGTTTCGAATCCACTGTAGAAGTTATGGAGACTGTGGACGGGAAGTGTCCAGACGCTCAGAATTTTATTTCGGGTATGGGATATATTCACTGGAAAAATTTTGAACGAAATAAGTTGACGTAAATGGGGACTAAGCAGCAGAAACAATTGCCCTAACTTCCAGGCCACGCCGGACATTTGCCACACTTGCCACTTCCCCAGGTAGCGATCCCTCAGGTAAGGGACGCCCTTCCTATTTCTGTCCGCTTTCAAACCACAGTCTCCACATCTTACTCGATACAACCGGTACGTAAGGGACCTTCTTCTTCGACATCTTGGCCAAATACAGAGCTTCTTTTCCGAAACAAAAGTATTTATAACTTTTGGGAAACGAAAACAATACCGACGATTATGTCAGTATGTAATTCGTTCTGCCAAGTACAAATATAGATCCCTCTGTCTGCAGGGTATCTTCCTTTCACGCTTACTGATTGCGATAGAAACAGTCCATCGCCATGAGAGCAACAAGAAAGGAACGATGTAAAGAGAATACGAGTGTACGCTAATCATTGCTTTTTGATCACTGCATTTGTGCCCACTTTAATTGCTACAGCTGCATGCCCGAAAGACAATAAGGAAAGAAGAAATGGGAATGCGGATGTTTGAAAACAAGAACGACGTACTCCATATTAATTTACTATCTCAAATCCGATATCCCTTGCGGCGAAACATTTGTTAGTAAAGTGTTGCAGGCAATGTTCAAAACATGTCTGAAAATACGTTCACTAAATAGAATAAGAACATCTATGATTGACATGTCACCTAAAGTCGACATACAATTTTTAAAGTGCTAGAAATAATGAAATGAAGTAATACAGAATGCTGTGCTTGTAACGTACATTGTTGGTCTACATTGTTTAGCTCTGGTATTTACAGGGTCACAGAGAAAGCATCCTAGGTTTTGGAGGGAAAAGCCGTAATTGTAATGATCTGCACTACAACAGAAACAAGAAGGACAACTTAAGGACAAATAATGCAATGTGTGTTTCAGCTCACAAGCGAAATTGAAGCAGATAGTTCCTGTGACTTAGTATGGGCAGAGGTTATATTTGACAACCGGAATAAATTAATAACTAGCTCCTTTTAGCGACTCCCGGTCTCACATGAAACACTTTCTGAAGAGCTCAAAGAAAACTTGAGTCTCATCACAAATACGTACGCTACTCATACAATTATAGTTGGCAGTGACTTCAACCTACCTTCCGTATGTTGACAAAAATACATTTTCAGACCCTATTGTAGATGGAAAACAGCTCCCGTAATTGTTCTAAATGCTTTTTTAAAAATTATTCTGAACAGTAAGTTGAAGAGGCCATTCAAAATGTAAATGGTTACGAAAACACACTTGACCTCTTAGCCACAAATAATTCTGAGCATCACGACGGATACAGGGATTACAGTCGTGGCGAAGCTCAATTCCGTAACAAAGAAATTCACCAAAACTAAACGCGAAATGTATCTATCTGTAATAGGAGCTAAATATTCGGTTGACGTCTTTCTAAGAGACAGTCTCCAGTCCTTCCAAACTATGTAAATGAAGACCATGTGTGGCTTACGTTCAAAGAAATAGTATCAACAACACTCGAGAGATTCATACCAAATAAATTAATGAGAGACAGAACTGATCCCCCATCGTACACAAAACACGACAGAAAGCTGCTGCAGGAGCACCGAAAAAGACACGAATAATTTAGACGAGCGCAAAATCTCCAAGACTGGCGTAGTTTTAGTGAGGCTCGAAATTTAGTGCGGATTTCAATGCGATATGCATTTAACAGTTTCCACAAAGATACTCTCTCTAGAAATGTGGCGGAAAATCCAAAGAGATTCTGGTCATATGTTGAGTAAACCAGCGGAAAGGCTCAGCAAGCGATGAGGAGGAGGAGAAGGAGGAGGAGGAGGAGGGAGAGACAATGGACCCAACCCTTCGGAGCAGGTAAAGTAGTGGCAAATGTCCGCACTCCGGCCGACTTCTTGTCAACTCGACTCGTATAATTTATGCTCTGGACTAATGACCGTCCTGTCGTGTGGGCCGATGTAAACAAGAACAACAGTGTCCTTTGTTACAAATGAAAAATCTTCTGTGTCCATTACAAAATGGTTCAAATGGCTCTGAGCACTATGGGACTCAACTGCTGAGGTCATTAGTCCCCTAGAACTTAGAACTAGTTAAACCTAACTAACCTAAGGACATCACAAACATCCATGCCCGAGGCAGGATTCGAACCTGCGACCGTAGCAGTCTTGCGGTTCCAGACTGTAGCGCCTTTAACCGCACGGCCACTTCGGCCGGCGTGTCCATTACACCGTCTTGTGCAGATGGTACGAACCATGCAGATGGCCTCCTGTGGTGAGGCGGGGGAAATTAGAAACGACACCGGGGTAAACACTGGCGTTCGCTGGGGACTCGGCTGGCGGACAGGTTGATTGTGGTGGAGGGACAGGGGGTGAGTGGAAGACGAGGGGATCGGCGGCGGCACTGGAAGGGCGTCCTCAGCAGTTCGGGGGAACGGTTTCTGTCAAAGAACGCTAATGACCTGCTGCAGAGCGCTGTTTGCTAACAGGGAGGTTTCTCGCTGCGAAGGTGAAGCCACGTAGCTCCCTGCGAGGGACGGCACTGCCGACTCCTCCCAACTACATTAGGGTAATGGTGGCTTCTGTCCGCTCCCAGAATTATTGTGTGTCTAGGGAGAGCCAGCCATGACGAAATTATTCCAACTGGTGCGCGGGACATAAGGGACCGGAGGAACAGTCTCAGATATCAAGAAGAATTTAATGATCCCAATTCCAAAATAGGCTGAAGTGAATATTATTGAACCGTCAGTTTACCAAGTAGTGCTTGCAGAGTACAGACTCATATTAATAAATGAAAATCACCAGTTTGCTTTTGTTCTACAATGTTATTTTTATTGTAAACCGGTTTTCGGCTTACAAGGCCATCAGTAAATGTCTGAAGATGGCCTTGTAAGCTGAAAACCGGTTTACAAAAAAAGTAATATTGGAGAACAAAAGCAAACTGGTGCTTTTCATTTATTATAATGTTGTTCTACCAAAAACCGACGCAATATTCTGTTAACAGACTCGTATTATTTATAAAAGAATGGAAAATCCGTCCAAAGGAAGCACGTGTGAATTTTACAGAACCATCCGTTTATTAAGCTGTGCTAGCAGAATACAGACTCGAATTATTTACAGAAAAGTGAAAAATCTACTGCAGGCCGATGTCGGGGAGGGTAAGTTTGGGTTCTGGAGAAATGCAGGGGCACGCGAGACAATACAGACAACACGAGTCATCTCACAAGGGAAACTTCCCATCGCACCCCCCTCAGCTTTGGTGGTAATGTGCACCGTCAACAACAGAACACAGATTAAGTATAAAAACAGGAACAACATGTTCTGAACTGTCAAGAAAGAAGCAAAATAGAAACAGGGAACGACCTAACTGCAAGGTGTGATAGAGTTACTACTGACAGCAGTGACGTCCAGATTCTGTTGTCATGGTCTTGGACCGTAAAGCGGGCGATCTGAGTTCATACCTCCTTTGTGATCAATATTTTTTTTTCACAAATTCGTGAACTGTCCGTTAGATCATTGACGTGTCTGTTCGCGGTCTGTGTTCTTGGCAATTGTCATTTTCTACACTGGTTATAGCCTGTGAGTCATGTGGGAAGCATATATTACAGTATCAAGTAAATGTGATGATTAGTGAGAACGGGCGAGATAACTCCTAGACCTCTCACAGAAATGAAAACAAGAAATAAACGGATGTGTACTAGGTTACAACGAAGGAAATCAAGAATAAAAACTTCCAAAACGGAACGCAAGAAGCATAACATGTGGTACCTGTATAGAACGTACAGGAGGTGTGTACGCCTGGAGGTCCCTTCTTTACACGCCGCTATTGTAAACAGACGTTACACTATGATAGAAACACAGATTTTAGTACAGCGAATAGAAATGTCAGTGAGCGGGGCAGTTCATAATTTTGTGAAAAGAAAAGGCTTCGACCCGAAATAGTGTAACGTTATTTAAAAATGATTTGAAGTAATTACTTAACGATTACGATGAATGAAAGCTGAACTGTGGAACTGACACAGAACTCTAATTGTCGTGTTGCGTGTTGTAACTGCAGGTGGTATGTTTACTCTTTGTTATTATTAGCAAAGCTTTACACAAATTGACCGGGCAACGCAACTCCCAATACCAATAACGAAATACAGTCACTACAAAATACATTCAGCTCCTGAGGCACTGAATCATCTGGCCCTTTCAAAACTGATAACTTTTTCCCTCTGCACATAACAAATAAATTAAATTATCTTACCTCTAGAACAGCAATGGAGTAACGCGATATCTTCTGGTCCCTCACAAAATAAAGCAAATGCTAGCTACAGGCTCACCAGTGTGCAATGCTGGCCATAATATTTGACATGCTCACGAAATTCAATTGGCTGATAAACGAGAACATTTAAGAAAATTCAGTTTCTTTAAAAAATATATTACTGGACTGGGAGGCGGTACTTATTATGGTGATTTACTAACACTCCGTTTCTTTAGTAACATTATATTGAAGTCAAGTCTGTCGTTTCAAAAACATCTGCTAACTAGCCTCTTCATCAAATTACATACATTCTGGCCTTACTCAACTATGTGTCGTACAATGAGATAACTTCGGTGGTTCGTTCAGTGGTTTATGTGAACACTGTCGGCAAAATGTGTCTCGAATACAGTTAGTAATGAAGAAGTAATGAATTAAAATTTTAGGTTTCATGCGACAGTATTGCTGCACAATTGTCGAAAATGTAGTAAACGATAAACTTTTTATCCTTTCATTATTTTGTAGGCGATGTTAGCGAGAAAATGTGTTGTAAAGTTTGGATATAATAGGTGAAGTTCGTTCAAGTGTCTAAGTGCTCACATTCTTAAAACTCTGGTCGTGTAAGGTAAATGCATCTTACAGTTTAAAAGATGGGATTGATTGACGTGACACAACCTAAAGCATGAAGAAATTGTCATTTGTTAATGGACCGAAGTGTGGGACGTAAGAATTATCGAGCGAGGCCAAGGAATGACTACGGTAATCAGATTTAAATAGATGACTGATGCAGAAATCGTTTGGAGGTGTGGACAATGTCATAGGATAAATGCTGCTAGTGGTTTGGGTTCTAACAAATTCGGCAGAGTATTTTGAATAAAACCTGTTTCAACAACACAGCTTTCTCCACCACTGATTCCTTCTCAGATGAGGTTTACTGGGTGAATTTGTGGGGCTCCCAGATAGTTGCCTACAATTGCAGCTCGCAGATTAATGGTAAATTAATGCTTGTATTTTACTGATCTCTGATTTGCATTATGAAGATTTTCATCTGTCCAAACGAACTTTTTGTGAAAATTTGCTATTCTATCTCTGTCAAAAATTGCGTCATGTACAAACAAAACTGAACTAGGGATGGAGTGGAAACACGTTTAACGAAGCCAAGCAATCCCGTGGTTATTTATTAACAGACGAAATACTCAGCACACATGGATAGTGTATGTATACTCGTAGTATTACGATATTTATTACACTGCAATGTGATGTGTGCTGACGTATGGATCTTTTTCGACAGCCTTCTGAATAGGTTTGTTATGGCCAGGAGGACAAGATAGTCATGGCCTACGTATAACCGTCATTTGAGGAGCTGCGGACACTTGCTCCAAAATGAGATCATGGTTTGAAAGTATTTTACGTGCATTGTCATAATACCTATATTCATAAAAATCACATTAGCCCGCTCACAGAATATGTAGCCAGCCAAGTTCAAACAGAGCGCTTACTTCTACTACAGAAGTGAAACATTCAAGAGAAACTAATCTCAGATGTGTAAGATGGCAGGTGACACGTGACAGGTCAGGGTTGTGCTTCATTGGTGTCGGTTTTACATAAGGGTGCAAGGACAAGAGTACATAGTGATAGCAAAAATGGCTTTCCGACTGAAGTCAGTATCGAACTAATACTGATACGTGACGAAACCCTTTGTGAAAACCGAAGTTAATCTGCTGTTAGATAAATTTCCGCGGATTTTTCGGAGTGTTTTGCTAGTAAGCACACGCAAATTATTAGGGTACCATAACCACAAGTTTTAGGCTTCTTAAATTCGCCAACATCAACGTATGACTTCCAATATAGACGTTCCTCCTTTTATCATGATCTATAACGAAGAAGGGTAGTGACTCAACTCGTGGTGAGGCACGAGGCGGAAGATTGTTAAGCAGAAGCAAGGACGAACCAATAAACAGTGTGGGGACATATAGCCTTATCCAGCAAAGCAACAAAGCACATCTGAAAGGATATAGCTTGCGTTTTATGGGCTTTTAAGGGAATAAGGGAATTTTGCTTAAACATTTTATCGCACTTGTGATAATTGGTTATAAAGCGTACTGTAGGACGTTGAAAGATGTGGATAAGTTATTGGATTCAAACATAAGCTTCTACGTTTATTGTAAATTTACACGATTTCTGCGAATGTATAATTACCTATAGAATCAAAGTATGTTTACATCCTTATAACTTACTGCATGTCAGTGAGGACCATGACTATTGACTTCTGTGCAACAGAAATTACCTCTATTCTCCTTTCTACGAGGCCTGTTCAGAAAGTAAGCTCCGATTGATTGCCAAATTGAAACCACAGTGAACATCAGAAATGTTTTACTTGTAACAATTAGCTACACCTTTCAGCTACTTCTCTACGTAGTCGCCGTTCTGACTTAGACTTTTGTCATAGCGTTGTACCAACTTTTCAATAGCCTCATCATAGAAGGCAGCCGCCAGTGCTTTCCGCCAATTCTCCACGCTGGCCTACACCTCGTTGTCTGTGTCAAAATGTTGTCTTCAAAGACAGCGGTTCATGTGACCAGAGATGAAACTCAGGGGGAGACAATTGCGGACTGTATTGTGGGTAATCTAACATTTCCATTTGAAAACGATGCAGGAGAATCTTCATTGCCCCTGCAGAATGCGGCTGAGAATTGTCGTGAAGACGAAACAGCACGACAGTTATGTAATGTTAGCTGCATAGCTTCAGGCGAAATTTCTCACCAGGCCCTCGTACTTGGCGGCAGACACTGTTTTCTAGACATCTTTACACACTCACTGCGAGCTCAGAAATGAGAAGAGCGACGTGACGCTAACTGGGGTTATACTAGAGACACTACTCAACACATCTGAGCAAAGCTTTATCGGATTTTCATAGTCGTTTCCATTTCGCGACCGATCGGAGCTTACTTTCTGAACGCTCCTCGTATTTTGTTTTCCGCATGTCTGCCCGTGTGTTAATAAATTTGTTTCTCAAAAAGTGGTAGTCGAAATTTATGTCAAATATCAGCATTAGAAACCTTGGTGGCGCATAAAATTTAAGCTTATAAGTCAGTAGAGCCAAAGATATCGTCATTTATGTAATTTATTTTGATGCTGCAAACTCACTCGTCCAAATGTATCGATGAACTATCTATACACATAGTGACGTTTGTACTGAGAACTCAGACCGCGAATCCTACTTACACTTCCCGTTTATTTTTAATACAAGTGATATGTATACTTGAGTTATGCCATGCCAATGGCCTTGAAGCGTGCTGTTGGACATGGCTAATACTTGGATGGGTGACCGTCGGGGAGTGCCGAGCGCTGTAGGCAAGCTGGGTGCCCTCAGCCCTTATGAGGCCAGTTCGGGAGCTGCTTGAGACAAAAGTAGCGACTGAAGTCATGAAAAATGACAACGGCCAGGAGAGCGGTTTGCTGACCAGATGCCTCTCCGTGTCCGCATCCTGTGATGCCTATCGACTGGTCGGTCGGTACCGTTCAGTCTTCCTTGTCTAATGGCATGCTCTGTATCCCTGAGCATTTCTTCACTGTAGTTCTGTGGAACAACATGTACATCCAACATAACCTCATAGAATCAAACGTAAAAGTACTGTAAAATGCTTTCAATATAATACAGAAGGACCCTGTTTCTCGTAGACACCTAAGTACAGAAAAAAAATTATTTTGTTGTACGTGCTAGCTGTGACGCACTTCCACCCCAATGAACGAACCCAGTAATGCACGACGTAGGTGTATGACATGTCCTCAACAGTAAAACTATCCGTACTGCTACGAGTCACTGCTAAAGTACAACCAACACTGTTGGAAAGTAAATCCTGAGGCACGATTGAGCAAGTTTGAGTACAAGGTGAAGAGTAGTAATTGTTGTTGTCAACGGCAAATACCAAGCTGAGGGTATTAATAAACAAGACACACTGGGCATAGTGTCGACATTCTCAGTGTATTATATCTACGAGTAACTTATCTCGTGAGCTGTATTACAGTTCGGAGGTCGCGTTAAGGTCTATGTCCTCATGAAAATGTACTCTGTCCAGTGATCTCTTACACCACGGACCGCCGCGAGATGTGCAGGAAGAGAATCAGTGAGGTTCTGGTAGATACAGACGGGGATATGGAGCCATGCCGATTCCCTCGGCGTGACCAACTCCGCTTGGATTTTTGTTGAGGTTCCATGGTGCATAAAGCCTGATGGAGGTGGTTCCATAGATTCTCGATAGAATTTAAGTCCAGCGAGTTTTGTGGCACGGGGAGTATGATTAACTATCCTGGTCCTCTGAATCGCGCACGTACACTGTAACCTGTGCGACAAGTTGCATTGCCCTGCTGGTAGATGCCACCGCGCCGTGCAAAATCAATTAGTATATACGTGTGGACGTGGTCCCCAGTGAAAGACCCACACTTCTATTGATCTGTTGTGCCTTCCAGAATGACGAAATCATCCAAGGAATGCCGCGGAAACATTCCGCAGCCCAGAACGGTAGCTCCTCTGGCCTAGACCCTCTCGAATGCTGTTGCAGGGTGTTCCCTTTTGAGACGTTTTACGCCGTACACATCAACGGCCGTCTGCCTGATGGAGCTTAAAACGTGATTCATCTGAAAACTTCACTTGTCGACACCCAGCGGCCGTCCAGTGGGAGGTGCTGGGATGCTGTTGAACAGCTGTCAGCATGGGTGCACGAAGCATGAGCTTGCTGCGGAGGTCCATAGCCAACAACGTTCTCCGAACGGTCATTGAGGAGGACGTGTTGATACATCATTGGTTCGTCTGGGTGGCTAGCTGCATGCACACATCTCATCAGCCGTCGTTCACCCCCCGTTATGTATGGCCCGAGGTGCTTATAGTTGCCTCGGCGCCAGGTTTCGATAGCGCCATATTTCCATGCACGGTATACTTTAACGATAGCAGACCATGAACAGTTTCCAAACGTAGTAGTTTCGGAAGTGCTTCCAACTTTGGTCAGAAATCCAATGATCATGCCGTTTAGGAAGTCAGATAATGCGATCCGTTTTCGCATTACGGCAACGACTACACAGTTCTTAGCGGACCCCTAACCCCAGATCACGTACAGGGTGTTTCAAAAATGACCGGTATATTTGAAACGGCAATAAAAACTAAACGAGCAGCGATAGAAATACACCGTTTGTTGCAATATGCTTGGGACAACAGTACATTTTCAGGCGGACAATCTTTCGAAATTACAGTAGTTACAATTTTCAACAACAGATGGCGCTGCAAGTGATGTGAAAGATATAGAAGACAACGCAGTCTGTGGGTGCGCCATTCTGTACGTCGTCTTTCTGCTGTAAGCGTGTGCTGTTCACAACGTGCAAGTGTGCTGTGGCCAACATGGTTTATTCCTTAGAACAGAGGATTTTTCTGGTGTTGGAATTCCACCGCCTAGAACACAGTGTTGTTGCAACAAGACGAAGTTTTCAACGAAGGTTTAATGTAACCAAAGGACCGAAAAGCGATACAATAAAGGATCTGTTTAAAAAATTTCAACGGACTGGGAACGTGACGGATGAACGTGCTGGAAAGGTAGGGCGACCGAGTACGGCAACCACAGAGGGCAATGCGCAGCTAGTGCAGCAGGTGATCCAACAGCGGCCTCGGGTTTCCGTTCGCCGTGTTGCAGCTGCGGTCCAAATGACGCCAACGTCCACGTATCGTCTCATGCGCCAGAGTTTGCACCTCTATCCATACAAAATTCAAATGCGGCAACCCCTCAGCGCCGCTACCATTGCTGCACGAGAGACATTCGCTAACGATATAGTGCACAGGATTGATGACGGCGATATGCATGTGGGCAGCATTTGGTTTACTGACGAAGCTCATTTTTACCTGGACGGCTTCGTCAATAAACAGAACTGGCGCATATGGGGAACCGAAAAGCCCCATCTTGCAGTCCCATCGTCCCTGCATCCTCAAAAAGTACTGGTCTGGGCCGCCATTTCTTCCAAAGGAATCATTGGCCCATTTTTCAGATCCGAAACGATTACTGCATCACGCTATCTGGACATTCTTCGTGAATTTGTGGCGGTACAAACTGCCTTAGACGACACTGCGAACACCTCGTGGTTTATGCAAGATGGTGCCCGGCCACATCGCACGGCCGACGTCTTTAATTTCCTAAATGAATATTTCAATGATCGTGTGATTGCTTTGGGCTATCCGAAACATACAGGAGGCGGCGTGGATTGGCCTCCCTATTCGCCAGACATGAACCCCTGTGACTTCTTTCTGTGGGGACACTTGAAAGACCAGGTGTACCGTCAGAATCCAGAAACAATTGAACAGCTGAAGCAATACATCTCATCTGCATGTGAAGCCATTCCGCCAGACACGTTGTCAAAGGTTTCGGGTAATTTCATTTAGAGACTACGCCATATTATTGCTACGCATGGTCGATATGTGGAAAATATCGTACTATAGAGTTTCCCAGACCGCAGCGCCATCTGTTGTTGACAATTGTAACTACTGTAATTTCGAAAGTTTGTCTGCCTGAAAATGTACTGTTGTTCCAAGCATATTGCAACAAACGGTGTATTTCTACCGCTGCTCGTTTAGTTTGTATTGCCGTTTCAAATATACCGGTCATTTTTGAAACACCCTGTAAGAAACAGATTGCCCGATCGCATGGTCTAGCAGGCAACCCTTGTCAGGGAACTGCCACCAGGCGGCAACAGTGTCACACCCTTACTTGTTGAATCAACCACTAGATGGCACTCCGTTCTGTGAAATATGTGGCAATATCGGCCGAACGCGTGCAACTTTCCACTATTTGGCGTCTGTGAAGTACAGCTGTTCTGACATACCGGTGGTAGTGAATCGAATCGTCATGCCGAGGGCCTGCGAGTATATCAACTGTGGAAGGAGTAGACGGACAAATCCTGAACTAAAAATGTTCAGATTTCCCGTCAAAGATAAAGAGAATGGAGTAGATTTTAAATTCAGGTAAATCAATAAATTACTTACGAGTAAGAATTAATAAAGAGCCCTAAGCATTCGATCCTATCTAAATTTTGTCGATCTTGTATTCTGATATAACGTGGCAGCCCCTCCTGTACAAGAATCGTATCATATAATTTTCAAATGAAATCTTTGCTGCGATTTGGACTTTTTTAAACTGTTTATTCACTTCACTATCGTAATTTTATCTGTAGAGGCATTTTTGTGTGCAATGTGAAAACTGAAACCAATATAAGATATGGATAACAAAATGCAAAGCATTGTGTGGTAACATTTGGTAAACAATTTAAGAAGCATTACTTTACAAGACCTTTCGCTTGGTACTTTAAAATGACTCTAGAGCTGAAGTCGCAAAAGTGAAATAAATGAATAATAGCCATTATATAATTGCTAGGTCATCGGTCCCTCTAAATCCTGGTATATACTAGAGCGAACGAAGTGAACGAGAGTAAAACCTCGCCGGCCGCGGTGGTCTAGCGGTTCAGGCGCTCAGTCCGGAACCGCGCGACTGCTACGGTCGCAGGTTCGAATCCTGCCTCGGGCATGGATGTGTGTGATGTCCTTAGGTTAGTTAGGTTTAAGTAGTTCTAAGTTCTAGGGGACTGATGACCAGAGATGTTAAGTCCCATAGTGCTCAGAGCCATTTGAACCATTTTTTGAGTAAAACCTCGTTTACACTGCTGCAAATGAGTATTCATAGATAATTCGCCAATGTTCACTGCCATTCGTTTACACGTGTGAACAAGTGTTTATACTGGAATGAAGGGAAGAGAATAGAAGAGAACGAGCATAGCATGCAAACTATAGACGCTGCCTATTTTAATTCTTTTTTATCTCTGCGCTAATAATCCTCACACAGCTTTCACTCGAAAACAACACTACTTATAGTAACAGTTAAGCGCGAGTGCAGATATCCCTAGTAGTAACTGTGTTGCAGATAAAAGCGTACGTCTGTTGCGAATATTTACGGGTTATCTTTAAACTGTACAAAGTAAATTTTTAACATAATTATGGTTTGCTGTCTGTGGCTCTTCCAAGTCGACACCGCCAAAATATGCTCGAAAAACACGCTTTCATTTGTATATTACCGCGTTTCCAGCCCCCTTTCAACAACAATCCAAAATTCATCGTTTTGTGCCACTCTTATATCATTTACGATAAGTTACATGCAAAGCAAAAGAATTAAAATTTGAAATGACTGTCACTGAAATATGTCAAGCCTTAATTCGCGTCACAACCGAGAGCGGATATCAGCAGACAAAAATTCAGGCCAGGCACAAGTCTCTTTTCAGAGCAGTGGTGGGTTAAACTGCTTTACAAAACGTTGATATCTCAGAATGCGGATAAGCCACTTGGCGGGTGTGGATAATGATCTTGTGGATGCGGTGCACATACGGACGGCGGCATTTTTCCTGTCCGCGCAGACTTCTAGTTACAGCTATGATGTAAATCTTTGATATTGAGATAAGATTATTTTGCCCGCTGGTTTTGACAAAGCAAACAAAGTGGCGTAGGAAAATAATTATGTCGGTAATGTTAGGACGCGAAACCCACTGCTCAGTGCAATATTTGTCAGTAAATTAACGGATTATATTTCAAAGACGTTGAGAAGATTTTGAAAATTTTCTAGTGTTAACCTTCACGTGGAGATCTTTTTTATCACCATAATCCTATCAGAAGAGCTGTACAACAAAGAGGAAATAGACGGCATGGAAGACGAGTGTAAAACCTATGCGACTGCAATACAGTCTGCATTTAAACAGTAACTCACGGGAAATATTTGTGTGTTACTTTCCATTTATTTCATTTCGCATATGATTGTGAGAAGTATCCCTACAGTAGAAATAAACTTGGTTTGTAAAATTACAGGAGCTAATCTACATTCCTCGATTGAAAACTCGGGTAAGACCATAGCCGATCTTGGTCTACAGTCAGCTGTGTGACGAATGCAATTGGCGCGCAGCGCTCTAGCCGAACACAAATCAGCCTAATTCACGTCAGAGAAGGTACAGCGTTGCCAATTCCGCGACATGGACAGGTCAGTTAGCATTATAGCGTCGCCTGCGACATCTGTTGACCGACGGGAAAACTATTTTTACGGTTGCCTGTTCCGCGGTATAGACGGTCAATCAGTTTCTTACGTGATCTGGGCTCCTAACATTCTTTGACACCCTCGGCTGCTAGTGCTGCCAGCTGCAGGCTGCCTTCTGTGGGTGCTTATTACACGTTTACTTCGAACATCGGCAGTGGTCACATAAATGTGACATCACAGTGTATAATATGTTTTACTTTCTTGTTCTCTTGTTTCCAGGTTAGAAACAACTTTTTCAGCCCACTTTTCGTGAGACTAAAGTATCTGATGTAGTTAACCCTTGTGTGTCGTCCTGGAGATGTATTTACTCGATCTGCATTCTCCAGATGGTCTGTTTTCGGCATTACCTCATTTGTTCCAGAACTTCACTTTCACATTCCACTGTGTATTGATTGTGTATGGTTAAAGTGAAAAGTGGAAACGGGGTGGAGAAGTGAGTGTTATTGAAAATGCCAAAAATCGGCCGTCCGGATTACTAAGACCGAGTAAATACATCTCCAGGATAGCACACATGGATTAACAACATCAGAAGTTCTAAGAAAAACCAAATGTAAATTTAATGTCACGAAATTTATGCAGCAAAAGTTACGAACAACTTAAAAAACAAGAGAAAATCAAATACAGTGACAAATTTATAACTACTGCATGATACATTTATTATATGCATAAAAGAAACATGTATTACAGTCCACTGAAGATGCTTCACAAGTGATAGAAGGGTAACGCGTATGGTAAAAACAAACTGACTTTCATTTATTTACTAAGAGGGAATATAGAAAATAGATTAAGGAAAGGCAAATCTACGTTTCTAGCATTTGTAGACTTAGAGAAAGTTTTGACAATGTTGACTGGAATACTCTTTCTTTCAAATTCTAAATGTGGTAGGAGTAAAATACAGGGAGCGAAAGGCTATTTACAATTTATACAGAAACCAGATGGCAGTTATAAGAGTCGATGGGCATGAAAGGGAAGCAGTGGTTGTGAAGGGAGCCAGACAGGGTTGTAGCCTGTCCCCAATGTCAATGAGTCCATATATTGAGCAAGCACTAAAGGGAACAAAAGAAAAATTCGGAGTATGAAGTAATATTCATGGAGAAGAAATAAAAACTTTGAGGTTTGCCGATGACATTGTAATTCTGCGAGAGACAGCAGAGGACTTGGAAGAGCAGGTTAACGGAATGGACATTTTCTTGAAAGGAGGATATAAGATGAACATCAACAAAAGCAAAACGAGGACAATGGAATGTAGCCATATTAAATCGGGTGATGCTGAGGGTATTAGATTAGGAAATGAGACGCTTAAGGTAGTAAACGAGGTTTGATATTTGGAGAGCAAAGTAATTGATTATGGTCAAAGTGGAGAGGATATAAAATGTAGACTGGCAGAGCGTTTCTCAAGAAAAAAAACTTCTTAACATCGACTATTGAATTAAGTGTCAGGAAGTCGTTACTGAAAGTATTTGTATGGAGTGTGGCCATGTATGGAAGTGAAACGTGGGCGATAGATAGTTTGGACAAGAAGAGAATAGAAGCTTTCGAAATGTGGCGCTAGAGAAGAATGCTGAAGATTAGATGGGTAGATCACATAACTAATGAGGAGATATTGAACAGAATTGGGGAAGATAGAAATTTGTGACACACCTTGACTAGAAGAAGGGATCGGTTGGTAGGACATGTTCTGAGGCATCAAGGGATCACCAAATTAGTATTGGAGGGCATCGTGGAAGGTAAAAATCGTAGAGGCAGACCAAGAGATAAATACACTAAGCAGATTCAGAAGGATGTACGTTGCAGTAGGTACTGGGAGATGGAGAAGCTTGCGCAGGATAGAGTAGCATGGAGAGCTAGATCAAACCAGTCTCTGGACTGAAGACCACAACAACAACAACAAGACGGAATACACAGCCATGAATTTTAAAGTCTTATATCTTGCTTAGCTATCATTAATCGATATGACTGCCTTCTTTGTTCGCTACGAAGATCTCAAAACAGTACGTCTTCTATAAATAGCACCCTGTATTTTTTATTGTATAAAACATTTCACCACCTCAAGACCTATTCAAAGGCGTGTGCTATTCATGTGAGGACGACGTTATATAGGACATAGCACAAATATTTTACACACCTACACGAGCACAAATTACAGCTACCCGGTGTAGCGTACCTCGTCCACTTGCTGGGACTGACATTAAATAAATGTAAACACGAGGCAACCGCAAATCCCAAAGAACTCGTCCTGCTACTGTGCTACGAAGGTGAAGATGTATTTGAATACTGGTGAATAAATGAATGGAGTATGTATATATACTAAGCTCCAGCAAACTACAGTACAGTGTAAGCTATGAAATATTTAAGTAATTTTATTTACCCTGATTTTTCCGTCTGGGATAGTGAATCAAGTATAACATGAGGAAATAAGCACATCAAATCGATCTGGAACAGTCGTGTGATGTCACTGTGACGACTCTTCGCATCCAAACCACCTCCACGGATCAGTGACTTCTGTTTACTCTTCGTTTAGCCAGACGCTCAGGAACGGGACGGTAACGGTCGAGTTTACTAATTCACAGTGGGGTCGCTCAATCGGCCTTATTGGACAGCTAACCCCATTACCTGCGCTGCAGCCGCCGGAGTAAACCGCCATTAAGCTGCAAGTTTAATACGCGGCCGGTATGCAAATTGCCGTTCGTCATAAGGAGACTACCGCACGGCATTTCCACGGCCAGATCCGACCAGGTTACAACAATCTGTTGTACACGTGCGCTAGCTGCGACGCTGTAAAAGCATTTGTTTTAGAGCTGAAGTAGATCGGTGCGAACGATAATCAGTGTGGATACCCCATCGGTGAAAATTACACTTTAACTCTTCTTTGGCTAAAGCTATTTTCTGCAGAAACCAATATGAAGTAGTACAGTATTGGAAAACGACGTTACAAGGAAACTGTTTCTAATTTGGGGATTATGTACCGGCCGGCCGAAGTGGCCGTGCGATTAAAGGCGCTGCAGTCTGGAACCGCAAGACCGCTACAGTCGCAGGTTCGAATCCTGCCTCGGGCATGGATGTTTGTGATGTCCTTAGGTTAGTTAGGTTTAACTAGTTCTAAGTTCTAGGGGACTAATAACCTCAGCAGTTGAGTCCCATAGTGCTCAGAGCCATTTTTGATTATATACCAGTACTAGCCGAAGTAAGCGATTTTTGCTGCCTAAGAAGAAAATGCATGACGGAGGAAGCAAGGTGGCCATAGCAAGAGACTAGGGTTCCTCGTCATAAGAAATCTATTAGTATGAGTCCTAATAGGAGAAAGACATTTCTGACACAGTAATTATGTATCTCAGCATTTTAAGGGATTACGAACTGGCCGAAACAATGTTGAAATCGATGCTACTAAGATGATGATACAGTGTAATATGATGAGGTAATGAATGGAATGGAATTGTGCGAAAATCGGGGAAGGAGAAAATCCATGCGGCTGAGACGTATGTTACAAAACGATGCTGATAATTAAGATGGCTGGGCAGATAACAAATAAATTGTCTCAGAGATCTCTCCGCAGACGTTGCGGGGAAAAGAAAAGGAGCAGTGTGAGCGTATCACATCTCGTTGTAGACGGCAGAAACGGACGACACGCACGGATTGACGAAGATTTGGACGGGAAACACCCGTGCTCTTTCTAAGGAATCATCACAGAATTCGCCGAATGTGGTGTTCAATAATTATGACAACGTAAAATCTGGGTAGCCAAAAGGGGTTTTCGACCGCCATCCTCACAGATATGAGTGCTGTTTCGTAACCAATGCGCCACGCCACTCGTTGGAGGGAGAAAGAAATGAATGGAAACAATAATAACGAGAACGAACTGGACGAAACAATGTTGAAATCGATGCTACCAAGAAGATGATACAGTGTAATAGGATAAAGTAATGAATGGAATGCAGTACGCACAAATACTAAGCTCTGCCAAACTACGGTACAACGCTAGACGACAGACAATAAGGTAATTGCCGTTTCCGTCTAGTCTCTCATTAGGAAGACGCTGGTGCTAATCGTTCTGGAGAAGTCGACAGATGCTGCGTGGGGACTCTTCAGATGCAAATCACCTCCACAGCCCCGAAATCTCAGCTCTTTTTTTTTCTTTTATTTTTGAGTCATCACTGTTCTGATTGATTCGAAGGAACCCATTATGAGTTTATCTCCTGCGCCAACCTATTCATTTCAGAATAGCGATTGCACCACACGTTCCCAGTTATTTGCCGAATGCTCTCCAATGTCCTCTCTTTTGTCCGGTAATGCTTTCTTCGCTTCTCTTCGACTGCCTTGCACAACCTTCGTGGTTCGTCCAACATTTGTTATTAAGCTTCCTAAGAAGCAAAATTCGTTGACTTCGTCCATTCCGTGATCCCCAATTTAGCTGTCAAGCTATAGATAATTTCGTTAATAATACTCCTCATGCAGTTCCTTCGTGGAATAGTAGACCAGGCAACTGAGGATATTGAGCTAATGTTCCGCCTCAACATGAAGCATTTGCCATATTAGAGGGAATAATTTCGCAAGGAACTTATTATTAGAACTGTTGTTGTTGTTGTGGTGGTGGTGGTGGTGGTGGTGGTAGTGGATGTGGTGGTTCGATGCAGCTCTACACACTACTCTAGCCTGTGCAAGCCTCTTCATCTTCTAATAACGGTTGCTACCTATGTCCATTTGAACCTGTTTACTGTACTATTCATCTATTGGTCTCCCTCTCATCTTTCTACCCCAGTCACTTACCTCCGTTCCAGAACAGATATATCCTTCTTGTTAAGCTGTGCCACAAATATCTTTTTCCCTCAATTCCATTAAATATCTCTTCATTAGTTATTCCATCTAAACAGCTAATTTCCAACATTCTCCTGTAACACCGCATTTCGAAAGCTTCTGTTCTCTTATTCTTTGAGTATCTTGTCGTCCACGTTACACTTCCGTGCAAGGCTAAACTCCGGACAATCGTCTACGTCATTTACAAAGAATAATTTAGATACAAGTGACATATCTTGTGTTAAAATTGGCTACAAATTTCACTGTGGAAATATATATATATATATATAATACTGGCTGATAAGAATTATTTTCGTATTTCAGCTAATCAAATAAATGCGTTAGCAAAGTGATATGTTCGAACTCACCTCCACGCCACTTAAATGATAGTTCCGACAGCAGTTACGACGTGAGCAGGAACATACCTGAAATGAGATAAAAGAAACGAATCAGGAGATAAATAGCTTCGAGTCGGACTTCAATTCTCAAGTCATCTCACTGTATTGTCGAAGAGTTGTGGATGAAAGAGTATTGCAACTACTTCTGGGTCTTTGTATTTTCAAATAACTGTGCATGGAAGAGTATTATACATATTACACTTTTTGATTTATTATCTCAAGAGCAGTGTCAATCGCTAAAAATACAGGTACATTTACAGAAGCTGAAGTTGAATCACCATCTTCACTGATTGACGCTCATTGACAGAAAACTCTCTCTCTCTCTCTCTCTCACACACACACACACACACACACACACGCATACGCAACCACATCCCCACACGCCAGAGTAGCCGAGAACGCTAATTCACTACTTCGTGGACTCGGGTAGGCTCGCCGGCCCCGGGTCGAATCCCCCCGGCAGACGAGGGCCGTTATGCCGGCCAGCCTGGATGTGGTCATTAGGCGGTTTCCCACATCCCACTACGTAGATACCAGGCTGGTTCCCACGTTCCGCCACAGTTACACGACTCACAGACATTCGAAAACGTTCACACTATTTGGTGGCTTACACCAGACGCAGACAGCTGGGGCACACTGCTTACGTCCCGGAGGTTTGGGGTGGCGGCTGGAAGGGCATCGGTCCACCCTCTGCAACTAATACTGCCGCTTTGAAGCGGGACAAAGGCCCAAAGAATATATATATAAGCTTCTTCCCATTAATCAGTCTCGCTTGTTCTGTCCTGTATCTTATATTCTTCTGAATAATAACTTATCATAAATATTGATGTAGTCACTTATAGAGTCCTCTTATAAGATGTTATGCTGTGTATTTACTGTTCTAGAAACGGTGTATCAGGAAGGAGAACGTACATTGTTCGAAATAATTATGGCACTCAGACCGATCGCTTGTCCTTTGAAGATCGCATTACAACAGAAGCTGCATCTTTTAGTACGTAGCCTCATTCAGTTTCACTATAACTATTTAAGTGCAAACTAAAGCACTACCCCTTTTCACAGTCAGTCTGCTCATCGAACAGTGGCATGTTTATCACGACCTACAACCCGATAAGTTTTCTTAACAGAAAATAGGGGTAGTACTCGATGGAGAAATTAATACTTTCAGTTGTTTTCTGTGGTGTGTGTGTGTGTGTGTGTGTGTGTGTGTGTGTGTGTGTGTGTGTGCGGCATTTTACGACGGTTGTGATCTTCTCCTTCTCAACTTGCGTAGTTTCTTATCTCTCCAATATTCTTCCAGAAGGCCCCTTCAGTTCATAATTCCACCATTCGTATATTATTTTTGGCTATCGTTTACCATCCATTCGTTGGATGTGGCCGTACCAAGTCTTTTTTTTTTTTTGCAATTAATGGCATCGACAATAGTCTCTTTTTCTTCTATAATTTCCCGTATTCCAATATTCATTTCTGATTTGTTCCAGGGTGGAGGTGCGACAACTTCTACGCCTAAAATCCATCTGAAACAACATAACTTTTTTCTTGTATACATTCCTCAAAACTTATTCATGAATTCCTAGTTGGAGAATTTCACATGTTTTACCACGATGGCCAAATTCACAAGTAAATATTTTTAAATGGCGGAATATCTATCATATTAGTGATACAGAAATATATCTGAATGATTCACATTTCGTTGCAAAGAAAATGCTGTATCTGCTGATTAATTTATCCATTTTTACGATTTTTGATCTTTGTGGCTGTCGATCGTATTACTTTAATATACGAAAACATCTACTTTTTGTACTTTTTTAGAGCTTTCGCCCATCTTTCGTAGGCGTAATTCATATTTAAAGCCGCGCGGCGTATCCGTGCGGTGTAGGGCGCATTCCCACGGTCGCGCGGCCACCCCCCTCCCGCCCCCCCCCCCACCCCTTCCCCCGTCAGAGGTTCGAGTCCTCCGTCGGACATGGATGTGTGTGTGTGTGTGTGTGTGTGTGTGTGTGTGTGTGTGTGTGTTGTCCTTAGCGTAAATTAGTTGAAGTTAGATTTAGTAGTGTGTAAGTCGAAGGACCGATGTCCTCAGCAGTTTGGCCACATAGGAACTTACCAAAAATTTCCAAATTTTTCGTATTTAAATTTTCATTAGCACATCACATGGCAGTATCACGAAATACGACAACTGCTCTATATGACCAGAAATATGTTTTTTCGACGATGCCATGTCACAGTCAGGTCAGATATATTTTAACATTTCAACATATACTCGGAAATGGCTACAAAGCTGAAATCCTGATTTTGTAAAATAAATGAACAATTAATAGTCAAATGGAGAAAATTCTTTCACAAAACTTTTGTTGAAAAAGAACCAGGAATTCCTCGAGCGCCATGTTGCAAAAGGCCAATAACGTTTCCGGCATTCGACGTCCCACATACTGCTTAGTCGGCGAGTAACTCACAAGAGCGATACAGTGATACTGGAGTTCATACAAAGCAAAGCAATGGCAGCGATAAACTAATCAAATACTGCATTATATCTACAACAACAGTAGCCGAAGTTGATATCTCGTCAGAAAGCAACCCAAGGAATTTTGCAGAGTCAGAAAGAAGTGGAAGATGATATATTAGCGTTTCTGGAAGATGACTCACTAGAATTTGTGGTGTAATATTCGCAACTGTGCTGACAATGTACATAAGGTGTACAATGATGACGATAGGTACTTAAAAGTGAAAGTGATAACGAAACAGGTGGTTCATCATCCTTGTCGGACAGGGAGCCACAAATCCGGTCTCCAGTGAAACTTAGTAAAGGTGAAATGCTACCCAAGGAGCGGGCACTAAACAGAATTATGTACAGGCAAGATCTTCCACAGCATAGTAAAAACCATTACGAACAGATTTCGAATAAGTACCTAACAATATGACCGCATAGCGCATTAGATAAACTACAGATATTCAAGGGAAGACAAGGCGCAGATGTTACAAAAATTGGTGTCTGCGCGTTTCAGAGATGATCGATACAATTTACGAGATGTTCGTGATAGAGACGTAGTACGTTATGCACACCAAATTGCAGGCGGCATAGTGTACAGTGATATCAGAGGAAGCAGTGGATGTCTGCATAACTTCAAACAGTGCATCAGAATTTGGAGACGTAAGTTAACGAAATTTCAACCAAAGCGTCAACATCACGAAGCACAGCAAAATGTGGAATCGGCCCTACAATTTGTGGCTGAGGTAAACAAGCTTGCCCCATCGTTCAGTAAGGGGTTTGATTTCAACTCCGACCAAAATCGGATTAGAAGAGTAAATCCACACGAAAGGAACGTTGGAAATTAGAGGTACTAAGGAAGTTGTATCAGTATCAACTAACATTGGTGCCTTAATGAATTCGATTACAATTACGCCGACTGTTAATCTGGATGGTAAATTGGCTGGAAATGTAATCATTGTGCTGCGAGTAGTTGAAGACGCTCTGCCCCTACGAGTCTTTCTCGTGTGCGTGATCTTTCATGGCCAGTAGGCAAAATTTACGACACAGCAAACAAGAGTGAAAATGCGCGTAAGAGAACTGCAGCTGAGGTACGATCACAGCTTTTCGTCAATACCTTGTACAAATAACTAAATTTTGCTTGCTTTCTGGTCTGCGTAAAAAAATCAAATTCCTTTAGAACAAACTACCCCTCCTGAAAAGTGTGTGGCATTGCAGTTCATAACTGCTGGAACCAATGGACAAGTTCAGTATTTTTTATGTGTATACGGAACATATTATTGCACTGTCTGTAGATACGACTTAAAAGATAGCCAGTTTAGCGACAAGTTCCACGACAGACTGCTTCGCATTCCGCGGCATGAAGTCACATTCCATCAGTTCTTATCACCCCGTTACAACAATGCATTCATCAAAAGTACCTAGCCGAACGTCCTGCACGGTTTGTAAGTGCCAAGGAGTTCACTTTACGTCTTGATAGTGCGAATCTTTGGGATCACTATGGCACGTCATTTTTCACTCGATGTCCAAGGTACAAGTCAGTCTTTCGTTTTCAACTTTTATCGAATGATGACGAGGCTCATTTCGTGAAGTATACTACATACACGACACAGAAGAATGATCTCTGCACATCCTCAACATTCACTTTGTGAGTCATTAGAATCTATTATTTTTCCTGTCATAATTGCTAAAGCAGCACTTTCAAATAAGCCTAACTAAACGTTCAACTTACAACCCCGCACTCAAGGGGTTCCTTGTTTGCGCCCAAAATGCATCCGACGTGTTAATGATATGATAACGAAAATTTAATTATTCATTATGCAGTCTGAACATACGCGAAACGCCTGAAAAGTAAAAATACATTAAAGGGTGTTAGTTGCATTTATTATGGTTCAAATGGCTCTGAGCACCATGGGACTTAACTTGTGAGGTCATCAGTCCCCTAGAACTTAGAACTACTTAAACCTAACCAACCTAAGGACATCACACACATCCATGCCCAAGGCAGGATTCGAATCTGAGACCGTAGCTGTCACTCAGTTCCAGACGGAAGCGACTAGAACGGCTCGGCCACACCGGCCGACTGCGTTTCTTAAAGTAATATAATCTACAGACGTGGAAGCTCAGCAGCAAGTGAAATGTAAACGAGTATTGTGATGAGTTGAACTGGTTCGTTGGTTTCTGGGATGTACAGGTTCGTGAAGGCGATATGTTATCAGCGCCCGAAATGGTTTTGCGGAAGAGACTGCTAATCCTCAAATTACACTACTGGCCATTAAAATTTCTACACCATGAAGATGACGTGCTACAGACGCGAAATTTAACCGGCAGGAAGCAGATGCTGTGACATGCAAATGATTAGTTTTTCAGATCATTCACAAAAGGTAGGCGCCGGTCGCGACACTTACAACAAGCTGACATGAGGAACGTTTCCAAGCTATTTCTCATACACAAACAGCACTTGACCGGCGTTGCCTGGTGAAACGTTGTTGTGATGCCTCGTGTAAGGAGGAGAAATACCTACCATCACGTTTGCGACTTTGATAAAGGTCGGATTGTTGCCTGCCGCGATTGCAGTTTATCGTATAGCGACAATGCTCCTCGCGTTGGTCGAGATCCAATGACTATTAGCAGAATTTGGAATCGGTGGGTTCAGGAGGGTAATACGGAGCGCCGTGCTGGATCCCAACGGCCTCGTATCACCATCAGTCGAGATCACAGACATCTTATCCATATGGCTGTAACGGATCGTGCAGCCACGTCTCGATCACTGAGTCAAGAGATGGGGACGTTTGCAAGACAACAACCATCTGCACGAACAGTTCGACGACGTATTCAGCAGCATGGACTATCAGCTCGGCGACCACGGCTGCGGTTACCCTCGACGCTGAATCACAGACAGGAGCGCCTGCGATGGTCTACTCGACGACGATCCTGGGTGCACGAATGGCAAAACGTCATTTTTTTTGGATGAATCTAGGTTCTGTTTACAACATCATCATAGTCGCATCCGTGTTTGGCGACATCGCGGTGAACGCACATTGGAAGCGTGTATTCGTCATCGCCGTACTGGCGTATCACACAGCGTGATGGTATGGGGTGCCATTGGTTACACGTCTCGGTCACCTCTTGATCGCGTTGACGGCACTTTGAACAGTGGACGTTACATTTCGGATGTGTTATGACCCGTTGCTCTACCCTTCATTCGATCCCTGCGAAACACTACATTTCAGCAGGATAATGCACGACGGCATGTTGGAGGTCCTGTACGGGCCTTTCTGGATACAGAAAATGTTCGATTGCTGCCCTGGCCAGAACATTCTCCAGATCTCTCACCAGTTTAAAAAGTTTGGTCATTGGTGGTCGAGCAACCGGCTCGTCACAATATGCCAGTCACTACTCTTGATGAACTGTGGTATCGTGTTGAAGCTGCATGGGCATCTGTAGCTGTACATGCCATCCAAGTTCTGTTTGACTCAATGCCCAGGCGTATCAAGGCCGTTATTACGGCCAGAGGTGGTTGATCTGGGTATTGATTTCTCAGGATCTATGCACTGAATTTGCGTGAAAATGTAATCACATGTCAGTTCTAGTATAACATATTTGTCCAATGAATACCATTTTATCGTCTGCATTTCTTCTTGATGTATCAATTTTAATGGCCAGTACTGTAATAAGGAGTTGTGGGATCACAGTATCTGTTATGTTTTTGAGTGAACCACGTGCTGGTAACATGTTATTACCATGTGCACCAATAGATAGAGATGTCTGCGATATAGTTTATTTTGTCTTTTTGAATTTATATTCCTGTCTCTTAAATTAGCTGTTACAACTCCCCCAGCTCAGGGGTTGTAGTACGTCAGAACAACCGAGAGGTATGGGTTGGGAGAGAGGGGTGACGTAACGCAGAAGCGTGCAGAGAAAACCAGCAAGTGTGTCAGTGACTTTATTACATCGAAGATACACAGACGACCTTACGCTGAATTCGGCGATGGGGCAATGCAGCGCGCGTGGGCCAGCGACAAAGTGAGTACCGGAATCTGTAGCGTCGGCGTCGGGTTGCCCAGCCTTGCGGACGAACTGATCCTACTCGCACCACGGCTAAGTGGCCGCAGCGTGCCTTAACTGTGCCCATGGCCCGTAACCCGGCTGACAGCTCCCTCAGGCGCGACTCGTGGAAACCACGTAGAGTGCCGAAGGGAAGCAGCCGACCGCCGTCGTTGCAGAGAGACTTAGCAGCTCGGGCCGTCCGCCCACGGCAGCTCGTGTAACAGACAGCTCTGCACTGGAAAGGTCGCGAGTTCGCGCTCCGGCCCCGCCCCTGCAGACGGCAGCTTTCAGTCCGCCGGACCATATCATCCAGAGAGCGGGTACTGGCAGCCCTCTCGCTCCTCGCGCCGGTGTACCTGCAAGGTGCGACAAGCCGCGCCACAACAACGACGAGTGCATGCAGCGAAAGTAGGAGGTAGCTTCAGCAGGCCTCTTGGCCGCAGGTATCCGTCACCATAAGGTCGTTGTGGTTGGCCTGCAGCTTGAACAACCGGGACGAAATGTCGACAAAACTGCTCCCTTTGATCCTCCGGTCTCGCTTATTTCTACGTCTTTTCCCTATGCGTCTGACGTAGTTCTTCTGGAGAAGACAAGTTGAGTGCTCTTTGATAATTACCTCGTCAGCCTCACTCAGACCACTTTGGCCCCTACACACTGGTCACCAGGCGCTGTTGTAACTGCAACGTATGCGCTCTTCACTGCACCTCGGTGCCATGTGCATAAGTAACAACGCCGGAAAATAGTAAAATTTGCAGAACCACCTGCAGAGAATAGTTGAATACTGCAGAGTCTGGCAATTGACCCTGAACGAAAATAAATGTAACATATTGCACATACATTGGAAAAGAAATCTACTACTTACAGCCACACTACTGACGCAAACAGCTGGAGACAGCGTAGTTACCCAGGCGTAGCTATCCAGAGCGACCTTAAGTGGAATGACGATACAAAACAGATAGTGGAAAAAGCAGACACCAGACTCAGATTCATCGGAAGAATCAGGAAAAGTACCTCATCCACGAAATAAGTGTCTTATAAGACGCTTGTTCGCCAGATTCTTGAATATTGTTCATCTATCTTGGATCCCAATCAGGTAGGACTGATAAAAGAGATGGAGAAGATCCAACAAAGAGTGGCGTGTTTCGTCACGGGATCTCTTAGCTGGCAAGAGAGTGTTACGGAGATGCTAAACAAACTCCACTGACAGGCGCTACAAGAAAGGCGTTGTGCAACACAGAGAGTTTTACTATTGAAATTTCGGTAGAGCACTTTTCAGGAGGAGTCGGACAACATATTACTCCCCCACACCCCCACATACAACTCGCGTGTTGACCACGAGGAGAAAATTCAAGAAATTAAAGCCAATACAGAGACTTACCGACAATCATTCTTCCCACGCACTATTCTTGAGTGGAACAGGGTTGTACGCATCAGATAGTGGTGCCGGAAGTACCCCTCCGCCACACACCATTAAATGGATTGGGGAGTATTATGTATATGTGCTGCCCTGATTACTTCGCATTTGTATACACTACCCGCCGTGCCTTGCCTGCTAGGCTGTGAGCGGTGTCGTGAATCTGTCTCGCAGGGTCGTTTCCAAAATATCAACATCTCCCGCGCTTGCCAGCCGATGTGACTGTCGCTCACTTAACTATTACCTTCCAGCCATAGCTGAACGAAATTCACAAGAATTCCCCAAATCCACCACTGTTCTTATTCGTGAGGCAACATAGCAAAGCATATAACGCGCAGGAACTAAACACATGATTTTGTAGGCTAGAGTTTTCTTCCGCCGACCCTTTCAATTAAAACGTACTCAGAGAGACTACTTGTCGTACTTCTTAAAGTAATGTAACTGTCCGTCTGCGAAGCGAAGTAGCGACTCGCAGCAATGCAGTGGTCTTGAATTCAACTGACGGTCCTGGCGGGGACTTTTCCTTGGTTTGAAGAATGGAACGAGGTGCCCTCTGACTTGTAACCTCTCCTAACTTCCTGCCTAAGTGAGAACCAACAGCTCCAAAGTTTCGGAATCTCAAAAAGTTCAGGAGATGGTGGGCTTCCTCTATACGCCTCCATACTACATGCTAGAGATACCATTGTCACAAAATGACACAGCCGCCGGTCGGTACGGCATGATTCGTCATAGCCAGTATATGGTGCTGCTAAATACAGTTTTGATGAAGCTGCATCTTTAAACATGTAGTGAAGCCTATTCTATTGTAAGAACAGGCTATTTTGTGATAGTCTATAAATAAAATTTATGACGAGCTCTCTGACGTAATAGCAAGTTATTTGTGGGTGCCTGCCCAAAGGGATATATGTTTTGCTTCGTTTTTTCCCATTCGTGTAGTCGTAGGCACTTATCTGGGCGAAATCGAGTTAACGTGGTTGTGAAGTCGTCCTGCATTAACTAGATTGGGAGCGCCAATTACGGTCCTAGTAAATTGGGAATTTCAGCCAACAAAGATTTTTCTCTTGCATGGACGCAACGTAATGTAATTTAAAGAAGGGACGAATTTCCGTTGTATTTAGAACATCGGAAAGCATTTACATTCGAAATTGGGTTCTGTAATTTTCATCAAAATAAATTAAAGCAGTGGTGTGACAAATTAAGTGGAGGACCATTTTCTCTCACTGATAGACTTTGTAAATTGACAGCACTTCGCTTCTACCTCTGTATGAGCACGTAACTAGTCGTCTCTTTCTGTCTCTGCACCTCCTCAATTCCCCCCTCCACCACCCGCTCTGTCTCTCTCACTGACTCACTCACTCACTCACACACACACACACACACACACACACACACACACACACACAAGCACTAGTCTGCCCTTACGGTAACGACATCCACTTTGATGCTGAACGATGTTCGCCAATAGCATGAGACTTTTACTCAATAGTTTTCTTCCACAGTTTTGCTACTGAATGTTAGGTACCCGTCTGTAAATTATAGAAATCGCAGGACATACGAGGGTTGTCCAGAATGTAAGTTCGGGCCAGTCGCTAAATGGAAACCACAGTGAAAATCAGAAACATTTTATTTGCAAGAGTTAGCTACACTTCCCAGATACTTCTCTTCATAGTCGCCGCTCCGACATAGACATTTGTCAGAGCGTTATATCAAATTTCCTTATCATCGTCATGGAAGGCAGCCGCCTGTGCTTTCTGATAATTCTCTACACTGGTCTATAGCGCCTAGCCTGCGCCGAAGTGTCATCTTCGTATCCAGCGTTTCATGTGAACAGAGATGATAGGGTGATTCAATTAGGGCTGTGTTGTGGATGATCGAACACTTCCCACCGAAAAGGCTGCAAGAGCATCTCCACTGCCCCTGCAGAGTGCGGCTGAGAATTACCATGAAGAAGGAAGTGCGTGGCAGTTGTGTTAGGTGGGCTGCATTCAGTAAGGCGAAGCTTCTCAAGGGGCCCTCCTACTTGGCGAGTGACATCGTTGTTCCAGGCACCCTTACTCGCTCGCAGTGCGCTCAAAACTGAAAATAGCGTCTTGATGCCATCGACGGTCATACTAGAGACACTATCCAACACATCTGTGCAAAGCTTCATGGGGTTTTCACGGTGGTGTCAACTTCGTGACCGATCGGAACTTACTTTCCGTACAACCCTCATATTAATGATTGTCCTGGGATTGTACTGCGTCTCCTTAACATTACTTCTCTATATTACTTTAGTTGTAGTTCAATAAATGTGTCGTAGTTTTAAAGGCAATTACTTACACACAAATTGTAAGCTTTTCTACTTGTCTCCCGTTCTGAATATTGTTTTCGAAGTAGATTCAGTTGTGTACGGATGGCACAGTAATAGAAGCAGAGGTAAACTTATTTCTCACCAGCCAATAGCTTGAAAGTAGAATTAATGTGTCGCTGCAATAGACTCGAATGTAATACTTTTTTAAAGAAATTCCACCAGAAAAGTGACATTAAAAATGATGAAAACACTTAACACATTGATCCTTTCTGACAATAGGATGATATGAATAAAATCATTTCGGTTTTCTGCAGCATTATTGCAATTAGAACACTCGAGCATTCGATGGTTTTCTCCCACATCATGGTGAGAAGTAAATCCACTCACTGCCAGGGCTGTCTTTCTTCCTTATTGTTAGTTTCTTACCCCTCGCCTCATATGGCTAGGGGGTGACCTGTCAGCAGTACAATACACCGCTTTTCTGCGAAGAGCATTTTTAAAAAATGTAACAAGAATGGGTTACGTAGATGAGAAATTATAAGCTATTTTAAATTACAAATTCAAAAATGGACACCGATAAAATGAAAATGTATTTCATTTTCATGACAGAACGGTGAAACTCTTTTAGGAGGAAAATCATGGGGTATTGCACTGGGAGAAAAGTGTTTTGGCAGGAGAGAATATGTTCCATAGGGCTGTGGGAAAGGCAAAGCTATACAGATGAAAGTAAGTTTTGTGATGGATAGTGGGAAGGAAGATGTTGGGAAAGACAGACGGAGGGAAGAGGTTTGGTGTGTGGGTAGAGGCGTTGAGTCACGTTCGGGTAGGCAAACGGATGTGCAAAGGGTGAGGGAGTGTTTGGCACTCGAGTATTTGGAGAGATTTGTAGAACTTTGGTGAAGCGGATACCCATGCAACATATGCATAGTAGAGGATGGGTTGCCGGGGCTGGCGTGTTTTTCGCTGATGCAGACACGCTTGAGCACCTGGCACCAATAAGAGGGGGCCGAAACGACAAGTGCGTGGAAGGTGAGTTGGGCAGCTCATAGCAGCTCCGGCCCGTCGCGGGACCGAGTGACCTCAAGTGGCGAGAACGACCGGCACCGCGTTTGATTCCGTCGCTCCCGCCTGCTTGTAACCGTCAAGCATCAGTCTTTACGTCATATCGATGTCCAAAGTCTACCTCCACGCCCTACTAAGTGTGTAAGCTAAATTTCTACTAATGATGTTGTCGTTTATTAATAATGGAATCCCAATATGTCGACGCATGAGCGAAGACTGTCGTCCTTTCATACTGTACTTATTCTCTGTTTTGCGGGAAATGCTCAGCTACGGTCAACTTCTCGGACTCGCTTTGTTTCAGATGTTGCTCCTGCTCCGTACAACGTTCTTCAACTGTGCGAATTGTTTTATCTACTGTAGATGGTGGCGCATTTACAATAGACGCCATACACACCGGGCACACGAGGACCTATGTTATTTTTAACAGGGCGCAGAGAACCACGTTTTTACTCTTAACGACCATGTGGAGATAACCAACGACAGCTGGAGTCTTTTATTCGAAATGATGTGACTTGACAACGGATGAGATTTTATTCAAGCTTGCCGACGCAAAAGGCTTAGACGACATTTACGTAAGTTTTTCCAGGACGGCAAGAATCATAATTATCACAAAGGAGTTTACAATGAGAAAATTTCCTAATAATAATTTCTGGTGAGCTTTAAACCTAGTTGTAGTAAAGATATACTAGTGAAGAGACAGCTACGAACAGTGATACAAATTAGACAACATTAAGAGCTAATCATTAATTTTCAGGGCACAATAAAATACAGTATGGCCTTCTGTACATAGTCGCTAAATAATAGTAATTAGTTAGTTCATTACCTTATTCATACATACATGAATTTACACTGACTCTTCATACACATCTTCCACACATCAATAAAACATTTATAAAAGTTTACAAAATAATATATTCACGTACATAATTACTAATTCACTTAGAGTCACGAGTAGTTACACGCCGAGCGGTCAAAAGTAATGTTGATTCCTCGGCTGCTACTCATTTTCCCCAGTACAGTGATGGTGTAAATGGGTTCCCGACGTCTCGCGTGCAAATCGGCGGTGGCCTGTCTCTCAGCTGACCGTTCTCGCCCCAATTGCTTTCCAGAGGCGACCAGACGTCCTTTCGTCAAACTCTTGTGCAGCTTTTTACATGTGTGGAAACATTTCCTCCGCAATAAGGAAAATCCACTCTTGACCTAAATTCCCGTGTAATCTCTAATATACTGTGACTGAAGTGACTTACAACGATAGAGAGGAAAGTGGCGCAGTGGTTAGCACACTGGGCACTCATTCGGGTCATGATGGTTCAAAGTTACCCAGCTGTCCGGATTATAGGTTTCGCATCTTCTCTCAATATCGCTCTAGGTAAATGCTGGGATGGTTCCTTTGAAAAGGCATCGCTGATTTCCTTCGACATCCTTGTCTTCTGCCTCTAATGATCCCTACATCGATTGGTCGTTAAACTCTGATACTCCTTTCTTCTTTTCTTGCACTGATTACTGCTGCCCCCCTCCCTCCCCCGCCGCAGCCCACATTTCCCGCTCCTGGTTCAAAACAGTCTAGGTTGGCTAATAAAAATAAAGTGGAAGTTGGAGAAACGAGGTCGTGACGACAGGGAACAGACTCATCGGCCATAGACAGACGTACGACACAGTGAAGCGACGCCGATCTATGAGATGTGGTAGGACTAACTTCATTGGTTATTCAGCTAGAGGAACGGGACTGGCGTTTTCTTAGGAGCATTTTTATTGTTCGGCACTCGGAAGATCCAGAGCCCAGCCACTCTGAATTCAGTAAGAGACGTAAAACGCAGCCGTGTGACGTTTCCTTTCAATTAATACTTGTTCAGGAAGCCTCCGTCAGGACACTTTCGCACTGAGAGCTGATGTCGACTCCTCCATCACTGGGTGATTGGTGATTATAGTTAGTTCATGTGTGTGCTTATTAGCATCCTTCCCAGACGCCTGTGTCAGATATGCCAAGGCAGTATATTACTGTTATTTCTGTCATTTTAAAAGGGAGACGACAAGGCTCAGTCTTTATGTAGTGGGATTAAGTGAAATGAAACGTAAGGAAATTAAGGTTTTCTAGCCAGACGAGTTGCAGTATTGACAGAAGTAAAACATGATGTAATGCGAGTAGGATTATTTGCGATCTTACGTCAGAGAGTACGTTATTCTCAGAAATTCTGTGGTGCGTTTTTCTCGCCACTGTCGACAGCATACCAACACCAACAACAACAATTCGGTATACATGCTACAAGTGGAACATGAAAATGTAGAGACAGTGTATGGGAAGACTGAACGTTGTTAAATTGTTTGTGAATCACAAGAGAAGGACGTACACTTGGAAAACTCCCGGGAAGCGTGGAGCTTCCAGCTGGATTACGTCATGCAGAGACAGAAATTCTAAAACCATCTGTAAAGTGCACCCAGGAACAGATAATGATCACAATTCAGTAATGATGTAGAGCAGACAGGGGTTGATCAGAATCGTACGCTAGAATGAAAGTGGAAAGAGAATACAGACGGATAGATGAATGTAATTGGGCGTATCAGAAACGAGATTAACGATACTTAACATTGAGATAAATGTCCGCGAAGTAGACGAAGTTAAGGAATTAGTTACGTTGGAAGGAAATTAATACATATGAAACGAATTTTCATCCTGCGGCGGAGTGTACGCCGACTGAAGCTTCACAGAATTTTAAAATTATTGTTTGCGGGGCGGGGAACTGGTCTCTCGACTAAGCTGTTCAAGCACGAACGATGATCCATCCGTACATTCTATCTTCGGCCAGTACTTTAATCGTACCTTTCAGACTTGGAAGCACTTGTCCGCGAAACACAAAGGTTGGAACTCATAATTCCAGTACGGCACAGTAGTAAGTTTCAAATATACGCATCAAGTGCATAAGAAGCAGACTACGACAGGCAATGAAGACATTTCTGGCCAAAAAAAAGTCTGCTAGTTTCAAACATAGGCCCTAACTTGAGAGAGAACGTTCTGAAAATGTGTGTATCGATCACTGCATTGCAAGGCTGTGAATCATGGATTGATCGAACATCAGAAAAGAAGAGTACCAAAATTTTTACGACATAGTGCTCTAAAAGGAATTTGAAGATTAAGTGTTGGGTTAAGATAAGGAATTAGCACGTCCTCTACGGAATCGGCGAGGAAAGGAAAATAGTCAAAATATCTGCAAGAAGACAAGACACGACGGTAGGACATTTGTCAAGACAGCAGGGTAAAAAATCTTAGTGGAATACGGTGATTGAAACACATCAAACGAGTAACTGAGATCTTTGGGTGAGTGAACAACACTGTGATGAAGAGATTGGCACAAGGAGGATATTCGTAGAGGTCTGCATGAAACCATTCAGAAGAGAGGTGACTCATAGTAAAATATTAGTCTGAGAGCAAGACAGCACAGCTGGCTACCGTTCATCTTTTTGGTAATCTTACTTAGGTGCCACTTAGTTTCTTGTTGAGTCGGCAAAATTATTCAAAGTTCCACTAGCATTTCGTATCGTCCATCTGCTTCTGAGTCCGTATCCGCGTATGTGCAAGCAGTACCGCGACCTTTTTTATTCACATACAAATAATTCAATAGAAAACTGCATCTCACTGTTACTGTAAGTCTACCCATTTACGTATTGTCGGGAGGAATCGACATCTTTGGTGCTGTTAGTGATGAACAGTGGTGTAGTTCTAGCAAGGTTTATTAATGCGGCCATCTTATTACATGAAGTGGCAGATTCCAATATAAATAACGGAGTAGCGTGTCTTATTACAAAGCAGTTAAGAGTACAGGGTCCTCTTACAAGTAGCTGTTGATTGTCGCGCTTTATAATGAGCTATCGCTATAAAATGACATAACAGACCAAAATCGCGTTGGTTGTGAGCAAATACATTTAATAGCAAAACTAAACTCCGTCCGTACAGGCCTTGGAAGGCCCAACGGTACCGACCGGCCGCCGTGTCATCCTCAGACCACAGGCGTCCCGGCCGTATGTCAGTTTACTAGACCTGAGCCGCTACTTCTCAATCAAGTAGCTCCTCAGTTTGCCTCAGAAGGGATGATTGCATCTCACTTGCCAACAGCGCTTTGGATACAGGATGATCACCCATCCAACTGCTAGCCCATCTCGACTGCGCTTAACTTCCTTGATCTGACGGGAACCGGTCTTACCACTGTGGCAAGGCCTTTGGCACATTAATAGCAGTCCAGACAAAAAATATTAATCTTTCTAAAATTACCCCCACTGTTAGCCATTCACCGGGATGGTGGGTATAACGCCTGAAATAGTAGTGCTTGGACTGTGGTGACATCGTAACGTCGACGCACAAACAGCGTATTATATTGCACTTCTTCCTGAGCTTCTGTGAATTCGAAAGTAAAATTCTATGTACCGACCTGACAGAAAACCCTAGGAAGTTCTGGTCTTACGATGAATCAGTAAGTGGCTCGAAACAGCATATCCAGACACTCCGGGATGATGATGGCATTGAAACAGAGGATGACACGCGTAAATACGAAATACACCTTTTTCCAATGCTGTTTCACAGAGGAAGACCGCACTGCAGTTCCTTCTGTAAATCCTCGCACAAACGAACAATTGGCGGACATCGAAATAAGTGTCCAAGGAATAGAAAAGCAACTGGAATCACTTAACACAGGAAAGTCCACTGAACCTGACGGGATACCAATTCGATTCTAAATAGAGAACGCGAAAGAACTTGTCCCCCTTCTAACAGCCGTGTACCGCAAGCCTCTAGAGGAACGGAAGGTTCCAAATGATTGGAAAAGAGCACAGGTAGTCCCAGTCTTCAAGAAGGGTCGTCGAGCAGATGCGCAAAGCTATAGACCTATATCTCTATGTTTTTTGCTCGCGTATCATGTCGTTTCTGGAAACTCAGAATCTACTCTGTAGGAATCAACATTGATTCCGGAAACACCTATCGTGTGAGACGCAACTCGCTTTATTTGTTCATGAGACCCAGAAAATAATAGATATAGGCTCCCAGGTAGATGCCATTTTCCTTGACTTCCGGAAGGCGTTCGATACAATTCCGCACTGTCGCCTGATAAAGTAAGAGCCTACGGAATATCAGACCAGCTATGTGGTTGGATTGAAGAATTTTTAGCAAACAGAACACAGCATGTTGTTCTCAATGGAGAGACGTCTATAGACGTTAAAGTTACATTTGACGTGCCACAGGGGAGTGTTATGGACCATTGCTTTTCACAATATATATAAATGACCTAGTAGATAGTGTCTGAAGTCCCATGCGGCTTTTCGCGGATGATGCTGTAGTATATAGAGAAGTTGCAGCATTAGAAAATTGTAGCGAAATGCAGGAAGATCTGCATCGGATAGGCACTTGGTGCAGGGAGTGGCAACTGACCCTTAACATAGACAAATGTAATGTATTGCGAATACATAGAAAGAAGGATTCTTTATTGTATGATTATATGATAGCGGAACAAACACTGGTAGCAATTACTTCTGTAAAATATCTGGGAGTATGCGTGCGAAACGATTTGACGTGGAATGATCATATAAAATTAATTGTTGGTAAGGCGGGTACCAGGTTGAGATTCATTGGGAGAGAGCTTAGAAAATGTAGTCCATCAACAAAAAAGGTGGCTTACAAAACTCTCGTTCGACCTATACTTGAGTATTGCTCATCAGTGTGGGATCCGTACCAGATCGGTTTGACGGAGGAGATAGAGAAGATCCAAAGAAGAGCGGCACGTTTCGTCACAGGGTTATTTGGTAACCGTGATAGCGTTACGGAGATGTTTAGCAAACTCAAGTGGCAGACTCTGCAAGAGAGGCGCTCTGCATCGCGGTGTAGCTTGCTGTCCAGGTTTCGAGAGGATGCGTTTCTGGATGAGGTATCGAATATATTGCTTCCCCCTACTTATACCTCCCAAGGAGATCACTAATGTAAAATTAGAGAGATTCGAGCTCGCACGGAGGCTTTCTGGCATTCGTTCTTCCCGCGAACCATACGCGACCGGATCAGGAAAGGGAGGTAATGACAGTGTCACGTAAAGTGCCCTCCGCCACACACCGTTGGGTGGCTTGCGGAGTATAAATGTAGCTGTAGATGTAGATGCACGTCGAGATGCTGCTCCAGGCTGAGCCGTAGCAGAAGCAAAGCTCAGTCGCTCTGGCCACGGACCACCCACTCGGGATCGGCAACCAGCGTATCATCCTCAGCCAATGGCCACTACTGGGATGTAGTACGTAGGGGCCCGGGCTCAACACACCGGCCGTTATCGGCTTTGCAGTCGCTGCTTCCCATTCAATTAGCTCTCCATCTGGCGTCACGAGGCTGCGTGGAGCCCGGCCCAGTACTTCCACTAAGAGAAAATCCCTTGCAGTACCGGGTCCTCTCGACAGTTATGTACGCTGCCCACGCAGTTACGGAGGCGGGCCTGCAGCAAGGGCTGCCGTAGTTCGCTGTCCACAGCAGACTGTGGGGAAACAGTAAAAGACGAGAATCGATGCGTTTGAAACGTACCTCTACAGAAGCATGCAGAATATAAAAGAGACTGATACGAAATGCACTGCCGAAAAAAGATTAAAGGAAAGGTGGCTATAATGCGATAGTTCCCTAATATGAGACACCCCAATTGTGCTCATGTTAGGGGTTGCACTCTGGTGGAGAGTTTCTCAAACACGTCTATTGCGTGTCAGACGACGACACAGCGAGTAGGATGCCATAGTTGAGCCGGACACAGTACGTAGAGGCTGATACATAATTTCTTGTGTTTGGAGTTTTTGCGACATCGGTGCTAAGAAAATATTTCAGATTAAAAGTGAGTGGATATTATTGCACTCTTTCATTGTGTCGGTATTACCTACAATTATTGACAATTAGGTTCATTTTTCAACAAACGTTGTCAACTGGTGCGTGATTCTTTGTGTAAGATGGCGAAATTCCTAATATGCGTTAGTATGGGGATCCAAATATGCGACAGTGTCGCGTATTACGATACCTATCGCATATTGAGGGAACATTATTCCCACACAAATAATCTCGATGTGTTAGATAAAGCACGTGAAAACAATGTACATATCGATTGTTTGCCACCTCACTCAACCCATAAAATGCAGCCACTGGACGTCGGATTTATGGGGCCTTTGAAAACCTACTTTGCCCAAGGGATAGAAACGTGGTTGGCAAGTAACCCAAATCGTGTTATCAGCCCGTTATTAATAGCCAGGTTATTTGGGGCAGCTTACAACAGAGCAGCAGCAATGGAAGCATCCGTGAATACCTTCAGAAAAACACGTCTCATCACATGCAACAGTAATATCTTTAGGGGACACGAATTTTCAATTCATCGCCATGCTGACGCTCTTCGAGAAAGAGATGCCAAAAACGAAAATGAAACTACTGATGGTGATGGTCAAGCTGTCAGCCCGGGAGACATCAGACCTCTCCCACACATCGCAAAACCACCTGGAGACAGTCAAATAACCCAAACATCGCGTTCGTGCGCTGCTGCGTTACTAACTTCAACTCCGTATGTGAAGCAACTGCAATATTCTAAACAGAAGAAATCAGAGGCTGAAGCTAAGAAAGCAGCCAGAAAGTTATTTGGGGAGAAAAGTGGAAAACCTTCAAATCAAAGATCTAAAGCAGAAGAATCGTCTAGTGACTCGGCATCCCATGTCCATCTTGATGACAGTGGGGATTCAGACAGCAGTGATGACGATGTCTGTTCTGTACTGGTCGCTTTTCTGAAGACAAACTCGGGGAGAAATTGGCACAGCGCACGAAATGATGTCGCTGCGCTCATGAAGAGTGCGGTGTCACAGAAGACAATATTGTTTGCCCTGGATGTCGTAAATACAAACCTAAGTAGTGTGAAATAAGTGAAGGATAACAGAAATGAATGAACATATAAAAATTGTATATTCATATGTCATTATTCTGTAATAAAATAATTAAAGCAAAATATTATTACTGTCTCATATTAGGAAACCTTGATGTCATTTCTACGAAATGCCTTGTTTGTAAAGATTTAACAACTACTCTGAAGGATTGTTTATTATTGGAAATACGATAACTGTACGATAAAATTAAATAATGCAAGATGATATTATTACCATCATAAAGAATACAATTGCACTTACTTTTAGGTCTTTCAAATGGGTTTACAAAAGTGTGTCTCATATTAGGCACCTTTCCTCTAGTACGCCCTTTTACAGGTTTCCAGTTCATTCGAGGTTTATTGTTGTATACGGAGTAGGTTTAATAATGAATAGGAAAATAGGAATGCGGGTAAACTACTACAAACAGCATAGTGAACGCATTATTGTGGCCAAGATAGATATGAAGCCCACACCTACTACAGTAGTACAAGTTTATATGCCAACTAGCTCTGCAGATGACGAAGAAATTGAAGAAATGTATGATGAAATAAAAGAAATTATTCAGATTGTGAAGGGAGACGAAAATTTAATAGTCATGGGTGACTGGAATTCGAGTGTAGGAAAAGGGAGAGAAGGAAACATAGTAGGTGAATATGGATTGGGGGACAGAAATGAAAGAGGAAGCCGCCTGGTAGAATTTTGCACAGAGCACAACATAATCATAACTAACACTTGGTTTAAGAATCATGAAAGAAGGTTGTATACATGGAAGAACCCTGGAGATACTAAAAGGTATCAGATAGATTATATAATGGTAAGACAGAGATTTAGGAACCAGGTTTTAAATTGTAAGACATTTCCAGTGGCAGATGCGGACTCTGACCACAATCTATTGGTTATGACCTGTAGATTAAAACTGAAGAAACTGCAAAAAGGTGGGAATTTAAGGAGATGGGACCTGGATAAACTGAAAGAACCAGAGGTTGTACAGAGATTCAGGGAGAGCATAAGGGAGCAATTGACAGGAATGGGGGAAATAAATACAGTAGAAGAAGAATGGGTAGCTTTGAGGGATGAAGTAGTGAAGGCAGCAGAGGATCAAGTAGGTAAAACGACGAGAGCTAGTAGAAATCCTTGGGTAACAGAAGATATATTGAATTTAATTGATGAAAGGAGAAAATATAAAAATGCAGTAAGTGAAACAGGCAAAAAGGAATACAAACGTCTCAAAAATGAGATCGACAGGAAGTGCAAAATGACTAAGCAGGGATGGCTAGAGGACAAATGTAAGGATGTAGAGGCCTATCTCACTAGGGGTAAGATAGATACCGCCTACAGGAAAATTAAAGAGACCTTTGGAGATAAGAGAACGACTTGTATGAATATCAAGAGCTCAGATGGAAACCCAGTTCTAAGCAAAGAAGGGAAAGCAGAAAGGTGGAAGGAGTATATAGAGGGTCTATACAAGGGCGATGTACTTGAGGACAATATTATGGAAATGGAAGAGGATGTAGATAAAGATGAAATGGGAGATACGATACTGCGTGAAGAGTTTGACAGAGCACTGAAAGACCTGAGTCGAAACAAGGCCCCCGGAGTAGACAATATTCCATTGGAACTACTGACGGCCGTGGGAGAGCCAGTCCTGACAAAACTCTACCATCTGGTGAGCAAGATGTATGAAACAGGCGAAATACCCTCAGACTTCAAGAAGAATATAATAATTCCAATCGCAAAGAAAGCAGGTGTTGACAGATGTGAAAATTACCGAACTATCAGCTTAATAAGTCACAGCTGCAAAATACTAACACGAATTCTTTACAGACGAATGGAAAAACTAGTAGAAGCCAACCTCGGGGAAGATCAGTTTGGATTCCGAAGAAACACTGGAACACGTGAGGCAATACTGCCCATACGACTTATCTTAGAAGAAAGATTAAGGAAAGGCAAACCTACGTTTCTAGCATTTGTAGACTTAGAGAAAGCTTTTGACAATGTTGACTGGAATACTCTCTTTCAAATTCTAAAGGTGACAGGGGTAAAATACAGGGAGCGAAAGGCTATTTACAATTTGTACAGAAACCAGATGGCAGTTATAAGAGTCGAGGGACATGAAAGGGAAGCAGTGGTTGGGAAGGGAGTAAGACAGGGTTGTAGCCTGTCCCCGATGTTGTTCAATCTGTATATTGAGCAAGCAGTAAAGGAAACAAAAGAAAAATTCGGAGTAGGTATTAAAATTCATGGAGAAGAAATAAAAACTTTGAGGTTCGCCGATGACATTGTAATTCTGTCAGAGACAGCAAAGGACTTGGAAGAACAGTTGAATGGAATGGACAGTGTCTTGAAAGGAGGATATAAGATGAACATCAACAAAAGCAAAACAAGGATAATGGAATGTAGTCTAATTAAGTCGGGTGATGCTGAGGGAATTAGATTAGGAAATGAGGCACTTAAAGTAGTAAAGGAGTTTTGCTATTTGGGGAGCAAAATAACTGATGATGGTCGAAGTAGAGAGGATATAAAGTGTAGGCTGGCAATGGCAAGGAAAGCGTTCCTGAAGAAGAGAAATTTGTTAACATCCAGTATTGATTTAAGTGTCAGGAAGTCATTTCTGAAAGTATTCGTGTGGAGTGTAGCCATGTATGGAAGTGAAACATGGACGATAAATAGTTTGGACAAGAAGAGAATAGAAGCTTTCGAAATGTGGTGCTACAGAAGAATGCTGAAGATTAGATGGGTAGATCACATAACTAATGAGGAAGTATTGAATAGGATTGGGGAGAAGAGAAGTTTGTGGCACAACTTGACCAGAAGAAGGGATCGGTTGGTAGGACATGTTCTGAGGCATCAAGGGATCACCAATTTAGTATTGGAGGGCAGCGTGGAGGGAAAAAATCGTAGGGGGAGACCAAGAGATGAATACACTAAGCAGATTCAGAAGGATGTAGGTTGCAGTAGGTACTGGGAGATGAAGAAGCTTGCACAGGATAGAGTAGCATGGAGAGCTGCATCAAACCAATCTCAGGACTGAAGACCACAACAACAACAACAACGGAGGGCACGAAGTAATTACATTTACTGGTCAATAGCACAAGCGGTTCTGAGGTAGCAGGTACTGACCCTTGCTGAAACACCCATATTACTAAGTGCTTTTACCGAGCGAGGTGGCGCAGTGGTTAGACACTGGACTCGCATCCGGGAGGACGACGGTTCAATCCCGCGTCCGGCCATCCTGATTTAGGTTTTCCGTGATTTCGCTAAATCACTCCAGGCAAATGCCGGGATGGTTCCTCTGAAAGGGCACGGCCGACTTCCTTCCCCATCCTTCCCTAATCCGATGAGACCGATGACCTCGCTGTCTGGTCTCCTTCCCGGAAAACCACCACCACCACTAAGTGCTTTAGCCTCAACCGGTGGCAATGCAGGCGCAGTTTCCGGCATCCAGTCCATCGTACAGATGGCGAACACTATCCTGGGATTTGTTATTCCACGCCAGTCTCTTAGTGAAACTGTTGACGAGTCTCGCAACTCACTTCTCGTCATATTATATACCACACGCGGTCGATTGGAGACAAGTCCGGAACTCTTGTTGACAAGGGAACTTGCTGCGTGTCTTGCAGATCATGCTGAGTTTCACGGACAATGTAGTTGGTTGATTCGGAGGAGGGGACCAAACAGGGTTCATTTTTGGAACACAACATGCGACCAGCTTAGAAGTGATGACACTTTCTGCACGACCTGACCTTCATTTTGAAGGAAAATACTCAAGCACGTACAGTGAAGGCTGTTACTGATTTGTTTGAGTGAGGGGGCTGCTAAGTGCTATGCCACCTACTGCACTCCCCTGATTTAAGCCGTCGTGAGTTCAGCTCGATTTCTAAACTGAAGGAAACACTTCACGGCATTCGCTTCAGAACTGCTACAGATTCGTCGGGCAATAGACCGCACCGCTCGAACTGTCAACACAACTGGTGATGCTAGGAGTATCCTACGACTTTGTCACTGGCTACTTTGAAGATCAGTAAATCTTTGAAACACGTATCTATTATGTACCAGCTGTAAATAAATAGTTACCACTACTGAAGTTCCAACCCTGGTATAAATATCAAATAATAAAACGATCGAGGCTTGTAGCTATGACATATTGTCGCATGTTGCAGCAAGTGTTCTCGTCAGCATAAAAAATGTTACATTCACCGCAAATTTCTTACTGCTTAAGCTACATCTGTAACGGTATCGCAGAATACATAGAGTGAGGTTCATATTGACCGTGCCGTTGATTGGGACTAGTACAAGATTTTACATACTGCAGAGAGAATCCTTAACTAGGCATTAAAGGAGCCATCGATGCCGTAATTGGGAAACATGGAAGCTTTATCTGGGTCGATAGCGTCTGTGAGACTACCACAACAACAAATCTGCCCCTATGTTCATCGTGGAAAGTTGTTTTAAGGGGACCTGATTTTCTGGTTTCAGTTAATTAACTTACGTGCGTGTGACACAAAATTCTCAAGTAATCATGAAAACAACTATGGTATCATCACTTAGACACAGAATTAACAAGAGATGACGAAAATAGTGACTGCCGACTATCTGGCATCCCAAGTTGATGTACAGCAAAATCGTAGGTAAGAAGCGAGAGATACGATGTGATGCTTATAAAGCGCCTGGAACTTCTGCCTCATTAGTTATTCTACGTAACGTTCCGCAGGCAGCTCGTGGTCCTGTGCTGTGTCGTTTCTCAGCATTGTCCGGGTTGTTTCCCGCTCCGACGCGCGCGCGCGCGCGTGCGCGTGCGCGTGCGCGTGTGTGTGTGTGTGTGTGTGTGTGTGTGTGTGTGTGTGTGTGTGTGTGTGTGCATTGACGTGTAAGCCACCGAAGTGGCGTCAACTAAAAAGACTTTTGCACTAGAGTGCCACAAATACCATATGCACATTTCACTTATATCATTTAAAATGCGAAGTAATTCAGCCAGATACATTTTTATAGACGTTAAGGAGAGAATTAGAGTATTTAACACACTGTACGTCTGCCAAAATTCTCTTAAAAATTTCTCTAATACCTCGTATATCGCTACACACAAAGAAATGCTGCTGTACGAGTGGCGATTTACAATATCAACCAATAAAACACTAGCACCCAGTTCCCATATAGTCTGCCGCATTACTTGGTCGTATAATATAGTTCTGCTCACTGCATACGTCGAGTGAAAGGTTTCCACGTTTCTGTCTGGTACATATTGTCCAAGAACTAAAGACAAACTCTATCCTTCAGTCTCGACCAATTTGTTCTAGAGATAGCAGTGGGCTTAGGGTAAATTTCGGAACCGGAAATCCCTTATAAAATAATCCCCATTTTGACTACTTCCAGCCCATTACCAGCTCATCTGTTGTTTGGCCTAAGAGTCCCTGTCACTGCAATAGTAGGCAACTAGAACAGGTCGCTCTCCCTTTACGGGGAGGAAATGAAAAGCTAGAAACAAAATATCATAAAAATGCTCCGGAGTAAAAAATTCACCCGCGGAATCCATTCCGAGCCTAGGATCAATAATTATATCTTCGAAAATCAGTCCTAGAAATATTGTAATTACTTTTGATCTACAACTAACGTACGTCTCATTTCATAGAATAGTATTGTTTTAAATTCTTAAGAAATTTGCTTTACGTGATTTTCACAGGATATTATTAATCAAAATTGTTAACAAATTTGGTCTAGATACAACCGCCGCTATAAATAAGAAAACTGTAAGCGTTAGCTACTCTGAAGTTACATTCATGGACAAAGTAGCCATAAAAACTGAAATTAAAATATGATTCAAGCAAGTTACGATATTCTGCCATTCTTTGTGCTTCTGAAGCTGTCATAAGTGAATAGTTGAAATCATGAGCAAAATGAAATCAACTAAATTGCGAAACAAGGATATCCTATCAGTATACTGCAGGTCCTTAGTAGACAATCATCCTGGATGATTGACTAGAAATTGTGATCAAACAACTTTAGCTACAGAGAGAACGGGCTCAAAAAAAAAAAATGTTCACAAGCCTCACTTGAATAAATTAAATTTATGAGAAATATTAAAAGCGCCATTCAGAATGTTATAACTAAAAATGAAAAAAATATTAATCGAAACGACTGAATGAAGTAATACGGAAAAGTATCTGAGCAACATGTACCAAATAAAGAAGGAACGAATCAATCAAGAGCTGCTAAATAAAAATCGTGTGCCATTTAACGAAATATGTTCTTAGACAATGATCTGCGGAATGTCTGTTTTTGAATACCAATATAATGGTAGAGGTACCGGAAATCACTGAAAGAAAGATGTTGAAAATAATATTAGTGCTATTTATTGATGAATAAAATTATGAAGGACGTCATTATGCTGAACGTTAGGCAATTATTGAAACATACGGTGGCCAGTTGCCAACAGTACTCACGCTCCAAAGGTTCCTACAAACTTAACTATGTGTATTGACGGTTTATCAATTCCATGAATCAAGTTTCTTGACGATTTTTGCATGTTGTGGATACCCATATGGCCAAAGTACCGGTCTGCAGAATTCCAAGACTTTTGAGAATGTTTTAAATTTACTTACGAAACTGGCTAACAAATGACAAAATAAATATTTCATCGGTCTTATAAGTACAAATTAATAATTTCATGTTTTTTTTCTGTTTTTGTTCTGTGAAGCCGCACACCTTGGGATATTCAATGATTCTAGGTCTACATGTAGTGCGCCATAGGTATTGGTTACTAATATGCTAGTATAAACATATGTGTCATAAAAGATCATGTCCTCTGATTGCGTCACTTAGAAGCTTAACTACACTATTGGCCATTAAAATCGCTACCCCGCGAAGATGACGTGCAATAGCCGCGAAATTTAGCCGTCAGGAGGAAGATGCTGTGACATGCAAATGCTTAGCTTTTCAGAGCATTCACATAAGGTTGGCGCCGGTGCCGGCACCTACAACGTGCTGACATGAGGAACGTTTCCAACTGATTTCTCATACACAAACAGCAGTTGACCGGCGTTGCCTGGTGAAACGTTGTTGTGATGCCTCGTGTAAGGAGGAGAAATGCGTATCATCACGTTTCCGACTTTGATAAAGGTCAGATTGTAGCCTATCGCGATTGCGGTCTATCGTATCGCGACATTGCTGCTCGCGTTGGTCGAGATCCAATGACTGTTAGCAGAATATGGAATCGGTAGTTTCAGGAGGGTAATACGGAACGGCGTGCTGGATCCCAAAGGCGTCGCATCACTAGCAGTCGAGATGACAGGCATCTTATCCGTATGGCTGTAAAGGATCGTGCAGCCACGCCTCGACCCCTGATTCAACAGATGGGGACGTTTGCAAGACAACAACCACCTGCACGAACAGTTCGACGACGTTTGCACCAGCATGGACTATCAGTTCGGAGACCATGGCTGTGGTTACCCTTGACGCTGCATCACAGACAGGAGCGCCTGCGATGGTGTACTCAACGGCGAACCTGGGAGCACGAATGGCAAAACGTAATTTTTTCGGATGAATCTAGGTTCTGTTTACAGCATCATGATGGTCGCATCCGTGTTTGGCGACATCGCGGTGAACGCACATTGGAAGCGTGTCTTCGTCATCGCCATACCGGCGTATCACCCGGCTTGATGGTATGGGGTGCCATTGGTTACACGTCTCGGTCACCTCTTGTTCGCATTGACGGCACTTTGAACAGTGGACGTTACATTTCAGATGTGTTACGACCCGTGGCTCTACCGTTCTTTCGATCCCTGTGAAACCTTACATTTCAGCAGGATAATGCACGACCGCATATTGCAGGTCCTGTACGGGCCTATCTGGATACAGAAAAAGTTCGACTGCTGCCGTGGTCAGCACATTCTCCAGATCTCTCACCAATTTGAAAACGTCTGGTCAATGGTGGCCGAGCAACTGACTCGTCACAGTAGGCCAGTAACTACTCTTGATGAACTGTGGTATCGTGTTGAAGCTGCATGGCCAGCTGTACCTGTACACTCCATCCAAGCTCTGCTTGACTCAGTGCCCAGGCGTATGAAGGCCGTTATTACGGCCAGAGGCTGTTGTTCTGTGTACTGATTTCTCAAGATATATACACCCAAATTGCGTGAAAATGTGAGCACTTGTCAGTTCTAGTATAACATATTTGTCCAATGAATACCCTTTTATCATCTGCATTTCTTCTTGGTGTAGCTATTTTAATGGCCAGTAGTGTATAATAACACAGAAATGGCGGTTTACTCTTAAAGACAAACAAACTTTTGGATACAAGAGGTTCAAAGCCCCATCCACCAGATGTACAATCCACTTTGCTAACCACTGTTTCCCGTCACCTAATCCTTATTTTTCAGGAATGCTCCCGATATCAACCCCACGCCATTTACCAATGAATGAACGGACACGTTTATCAACTATGGCCCTCCCAACGGGTTCAATGTCAAAGACGCTGCGCAACTTCTCACTTTCATACAAATCGAAGTATTTGTGACCTACAAAACGAAATAGATAACGTATCTCATACCAAAGCTTACGTGAACGACTGACTAAGCAGATGGCAATATCTTTTGCAGATTGTTATTCTCATAAAATGCTGATCTCTGCTTTCATGTTGTGCAGACTCTCCGTCATTCGGGTTTTTATTTTAATTGTTTCTTGCGGATTACATTTTGATGTAAGTTAAAGTTGCCAGTATGATTGATGATATCCAAAAATCTGTTTCAGCCTGTGCATAGCGCAAGCAGCGAAGGAAGTTCATGTATTACTTATGTATCATACCATTACGTGTCATGTAAAGTCATATAAAAATAATGATAGTTATTAACCATAGTAGAACATCATAATGAAAAGCACATAAACAACCACCATCATGCATTTCACAACATACTGCTATGTTTGATGACGATATTGCAATTCTTCCAGAGGGTAAGGCTAAGAAGAGTAATTATGTCACAGAGATTTGGTAATAAGTGTAGAGCGACACCAACACCTGGCTACGATAAGCAGGTTGAATGTTATAGACCGTTTGTTGCAGCAGACATACACACATCAAAAACGTTTGGCATCACCTCGGTTCCGAGAGTTCCGAAACCTGTACAGAAAATTGGAATACAGATCAACATAAACATCATTGGCGCCCTATTCATTGCTCATGAAAACCACACACTGCAATCTTTACCACTATACAGCGATACCTTCAGAGGTGGTGGTACAGATTGCCGTACACACCGGTACCCCTAATACCAAGCAGCACGTCCTCTTGTATTGATGCGTGCCTGTATTCGTCGTGGCATACTATCCACAATATCACCAAGGCACTATTGGTCCAGATTTTATCATTCCTCAACGGCGATTTGTCGTACATCCCTCAGAGTGGTTTGTGGGTCACGTCGTACATAAACAGCCCTTTTTAATCAGTCCCAGGCATGTTCGATAGGCTTCATGTCTGGAGAACAAGTTGACCTCTCTAGTCGAGCGATTTCGTTATGCTGAAGGCAGTCACGGTAGAGACGTGAACTGTCGTCCATGAAGACAAATGTCTCGCCAGTATGCTGCCGATATGGTTGCGCTATCGGTCGAAGGATGGCATTCACGCATCGTACAGCTGTTACGGCGCATTCCATGACCACCAGTGGCGTACGTCGGCTCCACATAATGACACCCCAAAACAACAGCAAACCTACACCTTGTTGAACTCGCTGGACAGTGTGTCTAAGGCGTTCAGCCTGACCGGGTTGCCTCCAAACACGTCTCCGACGATTGTCTGGTTGAAGGCATATGCGACACTCATCGGTGAAGAGAACGTGATGCCAATTCTGAGCGGTCCATTCGGCATGTTGTTGGACCCATCTGAACCGCGCTGCATGGTGTCGTGGTTGCAAAGATGGACCTCGCCATGGACGTCGTGAGTGAAGTAGCGCATCATGCAGCCTGTTGCGCACAGTCTGAGTCGTTAACACGGCGTCCTGTGGCTGCACCAAAAGTATTATTCGACATGATGGCGTTGCTGTCAGTGTTCCTCCGAGCCATAATGCGTAGGTAGCGGTCATCCACTGCAGTAGTAGCCCTTGGGCGGCCTGAGCGAGACGTGTCATCGTCGGTTCATCTCTCTCATTATCTCCTCCATGTCTGAACAACATCGCTTTGGTTCACGCGACGCCCGGACACTCCCTTTGTTGAGAGGCCTTCCTGGCACAAAGTAACAATGCGGACGCGTTCGAACCGCGGTATTGACCGTCTAGGCATGGTTGAACCACAGACAACACGAGCCGTGTACCTCCTTCTGGCGGAATGACTGGAACTGATCGGCTGTCTGACCCCCTCCGTCTAATAGGCGCAGCTCATGCGTGGTTGTTTAAATCATCTTTGGGAGGGTTTAGTGACATCTCTGAACAGTCAAAGGGACTGTCAACGTCAGTCTTCAGCAGTTTTGGGAACTGGGGTGACGAAAAACTTTTTTTGATGTGTGTAAAATGAAAATACACGCGAAGGATGGACTGGGTGTAGGTAGTTGCTTCACACTAGTCTTCGGACTGAAGACCACTAGAATAACAGCGGCATAAGAAACGTTTCGTTACTAAGTGCATAATTTGCCTCCCACAGGAGGACCTGCAGAGGATTAACGCATGGTGCGACAGCTGGCAGCTTTCCCTAAACGTAGATAAATGTAATATAATGCGCATACATAGGGGCAGAAATCCATTCCAGTACGATTATGCCATAGGTGGTAAATCATTGGAAGCGGTAACGACCGTAAAATACTTAGGAGTTACTATCCGGAGCGATCTGAAGTGGAATGATCACATAAAACAAATAGTGGGAAAAGCAGGCGCCAGGTTGAGATTCATAGGAAGAATTCTAAGAAAATGTGACTCATCGACGAAGGAAGTAGCTTACAAAACGCTTGTTCGTCCGATTCTTGAGTATTGCTCATCAGTATGGGACCCTTACCAGGTTGGATTAATAGAAGAGATAGACATGATCCAGCGAAAAGCAGCGCGATTCGTCATGGGGACATTTAGTCAGCGCGAGAGCGTTACGGAGATGCTGAACAAGCTCCAGTGGCGGACACTTCAAGAAAGGCGTTACGCAATACGGAGAGGTTTATTATCGAAATTACGAGAGAGCACATTCCGGGAAGAGATGGGCAACATATTACTACCGCCCACATATATCTCGCGTAATGATCACAACGAAAAGATCCGAGAAATTAGAGCAAATACGGAGACTTACAAGCAGTCGTTCTTTCCACGCACAATTCGTGAATGGAACAGGGAAGGGGGGATCAGATAGTGGTACAATAAGTACCCTCCGCCACACACCGTAAGGTGGCTCGCGGAGTATAGATGTAGATGTAGATGTAGAAGAACTAGTTCTAGTTAATGTGCCCCAGTTAGGACAACTGACGGCTTTACATTCATGTACGAAGGAATCGTCACCTATGTTGTTTGAAATAACACTGCTGTAAACAATGGCAATTCAAATGGTACTTGACTATGAACGCTGGAAGATCGTGAGAACCCGAAACAAAAATTCGTATTCAAAATGATCAGGGCGTCTGCTGATGAAAAAAAAGGAAAAAAAATCACGTCCGCAGTCGTTGATATACCTAAAATGGCGTGAATATTCAGGAGGTACGCACTTACTATTCTCTACCAGCCGCTGCCGTGTCATCGGCAAGGGACACCGCGCCCGCTGCGTCACCCCCACTTCTGTAATTAACCCCTGCCGCCCCATCCCTCAAACCCCGCCGGACTCAATTACAATGGCTGCCCACACCACACCACACCACCCCCCACCGCGGATCCCTGCGGTCGCTGATTTGCCCCGCCGGTGACCCAGTGTCCTGGAAACGGCTACTCGGGCTACGGCCACTCAGCTGCCTACTTCTCGCTGTCGCACACCCATCGAAATTTACTAGCAACACGATAGCACTCTTTGAGGGTCAAATTTCTGAACGCTGTACACGGGTTTCTAACCGATCCCACAGCACCAGAATTTCAGACTGCCCTCAGAGAACATAAGGTATTTATGATTCTGCCACATGATTGTTACAGACTTTCTTACACCGTTTCTTTTTCGAAGCGAAGAACAGTAATACATGAGGTGTACTTAAATCAAAAAGAAGAAGAACACCGTGAGAATAATTGAAGTCTTTATTAAAAAGTAATGACCAGATGGCTAAGCACAACACTGATAATTATTTTTAGCCATAATGGCTATATTTGTGAACCGTGACTGTGGGAGATAATTATTTATGTCAAGTGTCTGCTACCAGTCCCTTTTTGTTTTATGCTTAATCTAACATAATGCAACACGTTTCGAACATGCTTCGTTCATTTTCAGGCGTTTATACATACATACATACATACATAGAGAAATGTTAGTTAAAATAAACGGTCTTAAACTAGATAAATCTAGAATACTTTGTCTATTGTTTTTTACTGTAGCTACTGAAGTGGCATTTGGGGGGGAGGAGGGGGCAGTGTATGGCTAGAAATCGACGAAATCAGTGATGTCTTCTGCTGGTTTGCTTCTTTGTAGTTGACTATGCATATCACAGCCTGTATAGGATGCAGATAGATTTGCATCACTTATATGTTACGAAAATAGTGTGAAAGGCTTTTATATGACAGTTGATCACTTACAATTTCATGATCTTGCTGCTTCACTCGCATCACTGGTGTAATGGCGCAGCTGTTGATTGACATTACACTATTGCACATTATAATTGTGTCACTGATTGCCAGCGTAATTCACTGCACAAATTGCTTCGATGTTATACACAGAACACAAGATGGCGGACTGTAGCATGTGCGTCTGTATCGATTATCAAGATTTTGTATCGATATTCTTGGTACTGACAGATTTGTAGTCAATTATTTACATTGACATATCTTGAATCTATTGAGTTAGAAATGGCTTAAGACTGTTGAAGAATTTTGAGTTTTTGAATTCGGTTATTTCATTAAGAATGTTATCTCCATGCTTTGTGTTATGTATGAAAATTTCTATTTCTTCCACGGTTCCATTCTTTTACTTTTTCCTATTTTGTGTAAAATTTCGAGGTTGTCTTCAATTTTCAAAGGATGGCGTGTGTCTTTAATGTGAGTTGCTACTGCTGATTTGTTACATTTATCAAACCTGTACCAGTCTAAATGTTCTTTGAATCGGGTTCTGAAATATCTGCCTGTTTGGCCGATATAGTATTTATTACATTTTCATACAAATCTATCTGCAATCTATACAGGATGTGATACACATAGTCGTCAACCGCAAAGAAGAAAACCAGCAGAAGACATCACTGATTTCGATTTCTAGCCATACACTGCCCCCCTCCTTCCCCCCAAATCCCACTTCAGGAGCTACAGTAAGAAACAACAGACAAAGTGTTCTAGATTTATCTAGTTTAAGACTGTTTATTTTAACTAACATTTCTCTATGTATGTATGTATGTATGTATGTATGTATGTATAAACGCCTGAAGATGAACAAAACATGTTCGAAACGCGTTGCATTATGTTAGATTAAGCATAAAATAAAAAGTGACTGGTAGCAGAAGCTTGAAATAAGTAACTCTAATAATGTTTCACGAGCCGAAGGGAATCCCGTTTCCAGAATTTCTGTTGCCCTGAGAAGAGCCATTGGTATACACTGTGTCCTTAGTTTCTTCGTCTGACGTGAAGCGCTTCCCCTTGAGGTTTTTTTTTTTTTTTTTTTTTTTTGTTCAAGGAAAGCCGACCAAGCACATGGAAATCGCAGTGCGACGTGACTTGGCCATTACACTTTGTGTGAAAGCGCATTGTGGTGGGCAGAATCATTCTCTGCGTTAGCAACCAAAGACGTTTGCTCTTGAAGCCACGGAGTGTATCACACTACACTTAATGTTAACGGTTTATCCGTACTCGAGGAATACCCTGAGTGTCGGACTTCGGCCGTCGAAAAACAGCGTTACCTTGCCCGCTGAGGGCACAGCTTTGAATGTTTTAGAGGGAGACGTCTTAGTACATTTTCCTAAAACAGCGCATAGTTTCAACCGGTTTCGTTATTACGACGTGTCGTATCCTTTCGTTTGAACAGCCTTATAAAATCTGTAGTTTATCCATAACGATATAACGTACCGTTCAAGAAACTAACAATTCACAAAAATTTAACTTTAAACTATCTAGAGAAACAAAAATTAAACAGAGTATGACATTTTTCAGCTTCTCAGGACGAAAACGAGTTGCCAATCAAATTTTAAGTATTGCTACCAATCTTACTTATATCTCGTTATTCATTACCTTATTCTAACATTTGCCTACAGTTCTTCTTATTTCTCATGAACTATAGTATTTTGGTGGATATCGACTAGTTCGGTACTGATTTTCTATCTTACCCTTGACTATGTTTACTCCACAAATTCTGAGGAGTATACAGGGTGGACCATTGATACTGACCGGGCCAAATATCTCACGAAATAAGCATCAAACGAAAAAACTACAAAGAACGAAACTCGTCTAGCTTGAAGGGGGAAACCAGATGGCGCTATGGTTGGCCCGCTAGATGGTGCTGCCATAGGTCAAACGGATATCAACTGCGTTTCTTTAAATAGGAACCCCCATTTTTATTACATATTCGTGTAGTACGTAAAGAAATATGAATGTTTTAGTTGGACCACTTTTTTCGCTTTGTGATAGATGGCGCTGCAATAGTCACAAACGTATAAGTACGTGATATGACGTAACATTCCGCCAGTGCGGACGGTATGTGCTTCGTGATACATTTCCCCTTGTTAAAATGGACCGTTTACCAATTTCGGAAAAGGTAGATATCGTGCTGATGTATGGCTATTGTGATCAAAATGCCCATCGGGCGTGTGCTATGTATGCTGCTCATCCTGGACGACATCATCCAAGTGTCCGAACCGTTCGCAGGATATTTACGTTATTTAAGGAAACAGGTAGTGTTGAGCCACATGTGAAACGTCAACCACGACCTGCAACAACTGATGATGCCCAAGTAGGTGTTTTAGCTGCTGTCGCGGCTAATCCGCACGTCAGTAGCAGACAAATTGAGCGAGAATCGGGAATCTCAAAAACGTCGGTGTTGAGATGGCTACATCAACATCGATTGCACCCGTACCATATTTCTATGGTCCAGTAATTGCGTGGCGACGACTTTGAACGTCGTGTACAGTTCTGCCACTGGGCACATGAGAAATTACGGGACGATGACAGATTTTTTGCACGCGCTCTATTTAGCGACGAAGCGTCACTCACTAACAGCGGTAAAGTAAACCGGCATGATATGCACTATTGGGCAACGGAAAATTCACGATGGCTGTGACCAGTGGAACATCAGCGACCTTGGCGGGTTAATGTATGGTACGGCATTAAGGGAGAAAGGATAATTGGCCCCCATTTTATCCATGGCCATCTAGATGGTGCAATGTATGCTGATTTTCTACGTAATGTTCTACCGATGTTACTACAAGATGTTTCACTGCATGACAGAATGGCGATGTACTTCCAACATGATGGATGTCCGGCACATAGCTCGCGTGCGGTCGAAGCGGTATTGAATAGCATATTTCATGACAGGTGGATTTGTCGTCGAAGCACCATACTATGGCCGGCACGTTCACCGGACCTGGCATCCACGGATTTCTTTCTGTGGGGAAAGTTGAAGGATATTTGCTATCGTGATCTACCGACCACGCCTGACAACATACGTCAGCGAAATGTCAATGCATGTGCGAACATTACGGAAGGCGAACTACTCGCTGTTGAGAGGAATATCGTTACACGTATTGCCAAATGCAATGAGATTGACGGACATCATTTTGAGCATTTATTCCATTAATGTGGTATTTATAGGTAATCACGGTATAACAGCATGCCTTCTCAGAAATAATAAGTTCACAAAGGTACATGTAGCACATTGGAACAACCGAAATAAAATGTTCAAACGTACCTACGTTCTGTATTTTGATTTAAAAATCCTACCTGTTACCAACTGTTCGTGTAAAACTGTGAGCCATATGTTTGTGACTATTACAGCGCCATCTATCACAAAGTGAAAACAGTGGTCCAACTAAAACATTCATATTTCTTTACGTACTACACGAATATGTAATAAAAAAAAGGGGGTTCGTAATTTAAAAAACGCTGTTGATATCCGTACGGCTTATGGCAACGCCATCTAGCGGGGCAACCAAAGTGCCATCTGGTTTCCCCCTTCAAGCTAGACAAGTTTCGTTCTTTGTAGATTTCTCGTTTGACGCTTATTCGTGAGATATTTGGCCCGGTCATGATTAATGAACCACCCTGTATACTATACATGTCTCTCTTTGCCACGCCTTTTCTCTTTGTTCTTAACACTACGACAATTGCAAGGCTCTATTGTACGATGATACATTAACAACTTCTATTCCTTTGATAATCATTTTTCAACGGTTGCTTCCTTCGTGTATTGTGCTTACTGGCTCCTCGTTTGTAACTGGTGATTACCAGAACATACTAGGCGACGCTGAAAATTAAATACAGACAGTAGCACAAATTTTGCCTCAGTTTGGAAGCCACATTTGGTATGATCATTTCGAGAAGTAAAGTGATAGCTGCTCTGAAGCAGTACACGTGTTGTTCAGAAGCACGCTGCGAAGTTACTTTTGACATGCGTGCATGCCGGAGGGATCAGGCCTTGCGCAAACAACTGCCGTTTTGAAATATATGAAATGTATTGGCATTTGTCAACCATCAGCTGTTTAATGGAATGACGGGAGTGAAAATTTATGCCTGCCAGACATACAACGCAGTCACTGTCATACCGTATTTATCCGCTAATAGCGGGCACGCGACTGTCATTTTAAATGTGTCCCCTGACGGAAATATACACAATGGGAGCACGAGTGGAAGTTGTAGCCATATCGTTGACGACATATGGAATTTTGGACCTGGCTGTGAGTCAGCTTGGATAGCCCAATGGTATGGCGACAGATCGCGATAAGCGAGAAATCTCGGTTAGAGTCTCGGTGCGGCACAAGTTTCCTCTGACGTCATTCCATTATGCAACTGCTGGTTGTCCATATTCACAAAACCCGAATACATTCCATGTAAAGTGACAGCATTTCCAGAACTAGAACCAACAAGAGCAACTGTAGAATAAGTGGTCACATAAGTGAAATTAAATATCAACGGTGTCATCTTATGTGTACAAAATCACACGATACTGAAAATAAATCTCAAGAATCTAGGCATTCCAGTCGTACAATGAGACGAACATTTAAATGTAACGTTGGAAATAAACCTCACTGAAACTGCACGAACGTATAGCGCATATTATAGTGGTAGGAATTCGAACGCCGATCTCTCGACAGTATAAGACAAACTGCATCGCCTGAAATGAGATCATAGGATGAAAACTGACATTACGAAGGCACTAGCGCCCCTCCGCAGCATCGAATACGTAACACTAAACATCTATGGCCAGACGCAGTGGCAATAAGCTACATGCACATATCTTCACTGTGAATCAGTCTATTAGTGAATAGCCTGTCAAAATAGGTACAGTAGTTTCTAGGGTTATCCTTCACACAAAGGAAGAAAAACGCGGAGGGGAACTTTATTTATATTGTGTAGTTACAAGTATGGAGTCATTTTCAGATTATATCAATAGTACAGAGTAAAGTGCAAGGACAATTTTGAACTACTGGACGTCATTACTAAAATTAAATGCAAGAAAATTCCCCAGGAAACGAAACGTGAAGAGCTAAAAACGGATGGCATGAACAGTTCTGGGAAAAAGGGTGCCATAGGTGTAATGCATGGTGTCGATGATAATGATGGGACACAAAATTCCCCCTGTTTTACGTTTTCTCCCGAAGTATTGTCAACCTTCTTTCTTTCCATCTTGTGGATATTTACTCCACTTTGTCGAACTATGCAGCGAACAATCGAATGAATTGATGATTTTCACCTGATCAAGATTTTATACAATGTTAACACTTTTGTTAGAATTACTGCACTTCGAAAGCTACGCCCTCGTATTCGCACATTTGTAGTAGTGTCCTAAGTGCACTGCCGACGGCAAAACCTCTGAGAATCCCGAACTCTTCGGACAAGGTAAAGTGTTATCCTGTTTATGTGTGACAGTGTAATGTCTGCTCCTGAGTGAAACACGGTTAGCCCATCGGCACAAATATTAATTCATCCGTGATAACGGTGCATCAGGTATTACGACTGCGCCACACGGAGTGGCCGCGTGTTTGAGGCGCCATGTCACAGGTGTTTGAGGCGCCATGTCACAGACGGCGCGGCCCTTCCGCGCCCTTCGGAGCCGACCGCGGTGGCCTCGCCGTTCTAGGCGCTGCAGTCCGAAACCGCGCGTCTGCTACGGTCGCAGGTTCGAATCCAGCCTCTGGCATGGATGTGTGTGATGTCCTTAGGTTAGTTAGGTTTAAGGAGTTCTAAGTTCTAGGGGACTGATGACCTCAGATGTTAAGTCCCGTAGTGCTCAGAGCCATTTCAATCATTTTTTGAACCTTCCCGCCGGCGGTTGAAGTCCTCCCTTGGGCTTGGGTCTGTGTGTTGTTTTTAGCATACGTTAGTTTAAGTAGTGTGAAAGGCTAGGGATGCTATGACCTCAGCAGTTTGGTTCCTCAGGAATTCACACCCATTTCAACATTTGAACATTTTCTTCTATGACAGCATCAAATTAGGAGGTTCATCTGCATTCTGAGAAACGCCCTGAAAAGATTAATTACCGTCGCTGCAGGCGCCGTGAGCAGCTACTGTCATCAAGTAATGTTTAAAAGAGCATAACCGTCAGCATAAGTGCCTCTAAGGATTCAACAAAGTTTCCTGAGAGGCCGACCCACATTTACGAATCTCGAAACTACACATCGGCAGTACGAACAATGAAAATAAATCACTAAGGAAGATGAAGTGGAGAATGTTGCAACAGCACACACATTCTGTGGAGGGACTCTCAACTGAAATACAGATAGTTCACCAAAGCAGATCTAAAATGAGACTAATCTGAGAAATTACTAGATTCTGAACGAGGAAGAGTGAAACTATCAGGTGGCTTTAGTTTACCACATCGTCTTATTGCTCTCTTTGCTGAACTAATCTAGTGGCTGGTGTCAGTTCCTATGATATCGGCTAGCAAGTGTAAGGACTAAAGGTTCTCGGTGTGGGTGAGTTGCATTATTCACCCTTTAAGGCCTGGAGCAGATCAGTCGCATCCGTGTGACTGCGACTAGTGAAGAGTCGGCAACAGCAGAACCACACTGCACTCAGAGGCACATCGTTCAAATGGCTCTAAGCAATATGGGACTTAACATCTGAGGTCATCAGTCCCCTAGACTTACAACTACGTAAATGTAACCAAGCCACAAAGGGCCGGCCGATAATTTGTGCCTTGACTAGCCACGGTTACTGCAAATGATAAGCTCTTGTCACTTGTCTAGTGATGATGACTTCGAGAGACTTAGGTGCTATGACGCCGACATGAACGGCTAAATTGAAACTGCTCCGGGGTTCGAACAATAAACTAGCGCAACCTCACAAAGTCAACGACTCGTGGAATTTTTGAATAAATAAGCTACACTACTGGCAATTAAAATTGTTACACCAAGAAGAAATGCAGATGATAAACGAGTATTCATTGGACAAATATACTAGAACTGACATGTGATCGCATTTTCACGCAATTCGGGTGCATGGATCCTGAGAAATCAGTTCCAAGAACAACCACCTCTAGCCGTAATAACGGCCATGATACGCCTGGGCATTGAGTAAAACAGAGCTTGGATGGCGTGTACATGTACAGCTGCCCATGCAGCTTCAACACGATACCACAGTTCATCAAGAGTAGTGACTGGTCTATTGTGACGAACCAGTTGCTCGGCCACCATTGACCAGACGTTTTCAGTTGGTGATAGATCTGGAGAACGTGCTAGCCAGGGCAGCAGTCGAACATTTTCTGTATCCAGAAAGGCCCGAACAGAACCTGCAACATGCGGTCGTGCATTATACTGCTTCCAATGTGCGTTCACCGCGATGTCGCCAAACACGGATGCTACCATCATGATGCTGTAAACAGAACCTGGACTCATCCGAAAAAATGACGTTTTGCGATTCGTGCACCCAGGTTCGTCGGTGAGTACACCATCGCAGGCGCTCCTGTCTGTGATGCAGCGTCAAGGGTAACCGCAGCCATGGTCTCCGAGTTGATAGTCCATGCTGCTGCAAACGTCGTCGAACTGTTCTTGCTGATGGTTGTTGTCTTTCAAACGTCCCCAACTGTTGACTCAGGGATCGAGACGTGGCTGCACGATCCGTTAGAGCTATGCCTGTAATCTCTACTGCTAGTGATACGAGGCCGTTAGGATCCAGCACGGCGTTACGTATTAATCTCCCGAACCCACTGATTCCATGTTCTGCTAACAGTCATAGGATCTCGACCAGCGCGAGCAGCAATGTCGCGATGCGATAAGCTGCAATCGCGATAGGTTACAATCCGACCTTTATTAAAGTCGGAAACGTGATGGTATGTATTTTTCCTCCTTACACGAGGCATCACAACAACGCTTCACCAGACAACGCCGGTCAACTGCTGTTTATGTATGAGAAATCGGTTGGAAACTTTCCTCATGTCAGCACGTTGTAGGTGTCGCCACCTGCGCCAACCTTGTGTGAATGCTCTGAAAAGTTAATCATTTGCATATCACAGCATCTTCTTCCTGTCGGTTAAATTTCGCGTCTGTAGCACGTTATCTTCGTGTTGTAGCAATTTTAATGGCCAGTAGTTTGCATGAAGTAATACATCTGCTACGTTCACTGAAACGAGACCACAATTTTGGGAACCCTCTTACGAGGACAGACTTTCGCTACTCAAACAAAGCGGCTACTGCGGTAAAAGTCTTATAAGGAAACTGCCTTGAGCATTTGATCAGACAGCCTCTGGGGCCCAACGGCCATGTTCGACGGGTGCTATAAAAGCTGTAAGAGGATCTCCGCCCGTTTAGAGGAAGCCACAGCCTCGAATGTAAGGAACAAGTGAATCAAATCAAAATTAGGTGAAGGAGACTCATGCGTGAAGTGTTCAACTACTTGGAAAGTCAAATGTTATCCTTGACCTGACAGAAAAGTTGCGGTCTTCAGTCAGTAAAATGATAAGAGCCATCTGACCAGACTCTCAGTGACGATAATGGCATCAGAATCAGGGGACATGGAAAGGAAAGCAAGATACTAATTTCCATTTTAGACACTGTTTCGCCAAGGGAGATCGTAATTCTGTCCCGTCTTTGAATCGTCGTACGAGCAATAACATATCACGTATTTAAACAAATGGCAGCAAGATGCGAAATCAACCAATATCAGACAACAGACCTGCCAGAAGGGATGTCCACACAGAGTAAACGAAGTAATTTGCCGCTCTATTAGCAGCAGTCAACCCTAAATCACTTGAACAAGGAACACTTCCAACTAATTGGAAAAATGAGCAGAAAGGTTGTCAAACACGCACACACACACAACATTAGGCTTTTATCGCTGGCGTCAGTGTGTTGTATAGTAATGAAACGCGTTTTATGCTTGCGTATTACAATTTTCCGAGTTCAAGTACATTTCCTTAGAACTCAACATGGATTCTGCGAACAACGATCGTGTGAAACCCAATTGAGGTCACGGGACCCAGATGGCAGTAGATTCCAGCTATCAGTGTGATTCCACGTTCCTTGGCTTAAAGGAGGCATTAGAAACAATTCCGCATCAGAGCCCACTTACTAAAACACGAGTTCACGGAATATCATACAAGATTCATGACTGCATTGAGAAGTTTTCTCAAATAACACACTACATATACTTCTACATTAACACTCCGCAAGTCACGGTGTGTGGCGGAAAGTGCTTCTGGTACCTCTATCTGATCCACCTTTCCAGTTCTATAAAAGAATAGCTTGTTGGAGGATTGATTGTAGTTAAGCCTCTGTATCAGCTCAAATTTCTTGAATTCTCTCGTCCTGATCAATTCGCGAGATGTATATGGGAGGTAGTAACATACTGTGCGATTCTTCACGGAAGTTGCACCAGTGCACCGAACGAATTTCAATCAATGGTCAACCGAGCGAGGTGGCGCAGTGGTTAGCACACTGGACTCGCATTCGGGAGGACGACGGTTCAATCCCGTCTCCGGCCATCCTGATTTAGGTTTTCCGTGATTTCCCTAAATCGTTTCAGGCAAATGCCGCGATGGCTCCTTTGAAAGGGCACGGCCGATTTCCTTCCCAATCCTTCCCTAACCCGAGCTTGCGCTCCGTCTCTAATGACCACGTTGTCGACGGGACGGTAAACACTAACCACCACCACCACCACCATCAATCAATGGTCATTCCAAGGACACCATTTGAGCGCACGTTGAAGGTGTGGTGGTGGGACTTTATGTTCCATACCACACTCCGACGGTAGAAGTTCAATTTGCAGGCAATAGGTGACATAACGACATTAGATACCAACATTGGTGGTTTATGATGACCAAATTGTCAGTTCAACACTGACGCTTCATTAGTGGCCGTAACAGGGCTATCGCTAGCCATGGTCGGAATTCCTCAAGGATGGTGAGAGGAACAGGGTGGCGGCGCCAGTGCCAGGGAGTCATGCTCCCAATGTTTTGTAAGCCAGCGACCGTGTCGCGTGGGGCTTCCACTTTGTCATAGACACACCTTGACTTCTCTCGCATAGTAGTCTTCACAGTGACCGTGTACGTTTCCTCGTGGAGGGTAATTACCTTCATAAGGGGAGGGGCATGCAGGCTCCACCGAAGCAGTTTATTCTGCAGGCGCTGAAGGGTCTGCATTCGGGAGGCACTAATTGTAGCCCACACAGTGGAGCTACAGATGAGGGAATGGTGGACAACCATCCCACACAGTCGGAGCTTGGTTTCGAGGTTTAGTACACTACTGCTGAACAATGGGTACTACCCTTTTATCATCTTATGTCCTTTTTGGCTGATGTATTCTGCATGTCGATGGGAGAGCAGATTTTTAACCGTCCAGACGCCTATATATTTGGTATCAGGGAGCCATGTGACCTGGACGCCTGCAGTAGTGATGTTGTGGCAAAGAATGGGACGTCGTTAAGTGAAATAGACAGCCATAGTTTTGGTGGCACCGAACGACAGCAGGTGACTGTAGCGTCCACCTGCCTCTGGAGGCGAGCAGGAGCTGGTCTCTGTTGCGGCCGGTTATATAGAGCGCGGTATCATCGGCGTATTGTGCCAGGTGGTGGTGTGGGGTGACTGGCATATCATTAACAAAAATGTTAAAGGAGATGGAAGAATCCACTGAGCCTTGAGGGGTACCCATCGACATTTGATATTAGTTGGAGCATTCAACTTGCTGAGTAACCAAGAAGGTTCTATCGTGGAGCAAGTTATCCACTATCTTGACAGAGATGTCAAGGATGGTCGCCTGTGTCAGCATTTTGTACACAAGACTGTCCTGTCAAATCTGTCATACACGTCTGTCGGGTCCAAGAAAACCGCTGGCGTTGACATGTGGAGTTAAAGCCGTTGCTGACTCGGAATTTGGCCTACAGGTGGGAAGCGAACCCGAAGTTCCCAGAGGCTGGGAAATGCGGTGGAGGAGCGAAGATTCTAGACACTTTGCCATGAGTTTCAGAAGGCTAGTGAATCTGTTGTTAGTAGGGACCATAGGGTCCTTTGAGTGTTTGGGATAGCAGTCAGTTTGGCCAGCCTTTACTGTGGGGGAAAAGGAGCAGCTATGAGACGGCTGTTCAGGGTATTGGTAAATAAGACTGGTTGCTTGTGTGGGAGCAAGCAGAGGTGTTTGTGTAAGACGCCGTACAAAACTGAACCTGACTGCCCATGATTCCACTGGAGGATCGATTAGATTTCCGCTGTGGACATAAGGTGACTGGCAGTCAGAGGTGGTCTTTTGTCTGAAAGCGGTAACAGTCGCCAGAATATCATATTCATCTTAGAGTCCATCAGGAGTGAGGTCCTGGGTGAGCAGTTGGTTCTGGGCCTCAAATACATTGGCCAAATTTTCTACTATACGGATGGCATCAGAAATTAAGTCATCCACTGCGCAGATGGGACGGTTGGTCTTCAATGCAGAGCGCCGTAGGGCATCGATAGAAGACCATTTGGATATATGTTGGAGGAGGAAGGCGGACATCATGTCTTCCAATTGTTCTGTTTTCCAATCGGCGAGGCTGTGGCAGAATTCACACTGCTTATGTCGAGGATCATGAAAGTGCTTCCACGGCCTGCAATAGTGGTTCTTCTGGTGTTTGTCTTCATGTGATAGGGAAGGCAAGTCATCTAGTGGGGTTAATGACCTTGGGGCAATGGAAATAGAGGTCTTCATCGCCTTCTGGATTTTTGTGGTTGGGTGATCAACAACACTAACCAGATTCGCAGATGTTGTCAGGTTGAGATGTTGCTGAGTGATGTTGAGGACCCTGGAAAATTTGTCACAATCCATGACGGCCAAGGTAGAATGGGCATCTAAAGAGAGTGATGTTGGTAACATGCAGGAGCATTGTGTCATGGTCAGAGGCCAGTTGGTGGAGTGTTTCCAACAAAAACAGCACCACAATGTGCTTCCAAATGGCCACATCCAGAAAGTCAGCTTGGCAGTTGGAGCAGACTGGGATATGTGTGGGAGTGTGTGGACCACGGGCTGACAGTGCCACAGGATCTTGCAGGTCCAGGACGAGTCTGCCATTGGGATTAGCAAAAGTAAGAATGCGAAGCTGGATGCTTGGCGTTGAGACCTGCCCAACAATGAGTTTGTCAAATTATGTCAAGGTACAGAGGTCCATTTGAAGAAGTGGTAGGTTTGGGCTCAAATGTGCCACACTGAATGTTATAGCAGCAAGGTGGGTAGAAGAAGTGACTGCTGTAGCCTCAATATGTTCTAGTGGTTGGAGAACATCATGATTATGGACAAATGTCTTGTGTAGGAACACTACTGTGCCCCACCTCAACGATGGAGTCTGTCGGTGTGATAGCAACTCATGTTGCTGAGGCGAAAATCGTCAGTGGGTTTAAAGTGAGTTTGGAGACAAGTAAAATGTCCACAGGGTGGTCTGAGAAGAAGGTGTACAGTTTAGTCTTCACACCTTCAATGCTATTAGCATTAAAAATGCAGACAACTAGATCTAGAGGGGGCTGATGATTTTGTGGTGTGCGATGCGCCATATAGCAAAATCTGGTTGAGCCCATCAACAAGGGCATTGAATTTGGTGAGCCCATCCTCCAACCAACGGATCTTTTGAGCTGTGTCACGAATGAAAGCCCTCATGTTGGGCTGCATGAGCAGAGAGATGACTTGTGGAGTCACTCCCTTGTCGTCCCAGAGAGGAACATCAGTCTGCACCACTGGGGAATATCCCAGATGGGCTGCTTGACCTTGCATTGGGCAGGGGTGGGCGCAGTGGCTGGTGGAGAAGGTGATGCAGTGGAGGGCTGTGGCACTTCAGCAGGTGGGTGTGAGGAGGCTGCAGACAGTCTTGCAGTATGGTGGGCATTGGTATTCGTCACAGAAGACTGACGAGCAGGAGGACACTGAACTGCAGCAGCGAATGTTGTCGCAGGGGATGGAGATGGTGGGGGCTCCTGTGTCAGAGATGTGTCAGACGCCTGAGGATCAGTAGTGGGATAGTCATTGCGTTTACCCCTTCAGATTGGGAAATTGATGTGTTCCCGCGATGGTGGGGGTGGCCGATTCCTCCTTGGTGGTGGTGGTGGTGGTGGTGGTGGTTAGTGTTTAACGTCCCGTCGACAACGACGCCATTAGAGACGGAGCGCAAGCTCGGGTTAGGGAAGGATTGGGAAGGAAATCGGCAGTGCCCTTTCAAAGGAACCATCCCGGCATTTGCCTGAAACGATTTAGGGAAATCACGGAAAACCACAGGATGGCTGGAGACGAGATTGAACCGTCGTCCTCCCGAATGCGAGTCCAGTGTGCTAACCACTGCGCCACCTCGCTCGGTGATTTCTCCTTGGTTTCCTTCTTGGAGAGTGGTAAGACTTCGTAGCTTTCTGATATATAGGGCAGCCCTTCCAGGAAGGATTATACGGAACGTGAGAACTGCCAAACAGCGGGCAAACGTGGGTTTTCCTGAAGCCAGGAGTTCGCAGTCTTCTGACGGGTGTGAGCCTTTGTAACAGTCTAACATTTGTTGTGTTTAATTTTATTGCTTTTTAATACTGCAATGCCTCTTTATAAGCCCATTACAGAGTTTACTGATTGCATGTCTCTTTATTTTATATCGTACAATCAATCACTGAAGAGTATGTGTACGCCTACAGTAGCGACATCTGGCGAATTGCTACACAACCATTCTCTGGGTACTATACGTCTGTTTGTTTCAATCAGTAGTGCTGCTGACAAGATGACTCCTGTAAATACTATTATTTATATTCATTTGACTACCCTGGCGTTGATTTTGTGTTTAGCATTTGATGATCCACGATGCCTCCAGTATATTTGGACATGTTTTTACAAAACAGGTATGCCTCTTCAGATTTAAAGCGCACAAATTCACATGTATGTCAGTATCACTTTTCTTTATGGTCTATTTTATAGCTTTACGTATATTTGTGTTTGTCCCATATTTTGAGGCAAATCTGAAGATGGTCATTGCAGACCGAAACCAGTAATCTGATGACAAAAGATTTGGGACCATTGACGTGGAGTAAAGGAAATTTATAGCTAGAAAGTAAACAGTGTGCTACGTTCAGGATCTGAGGTGCTCATCCAATGGTAGTGATAGAACTTACAAAAAGGCGTTGTGCGTCACACTCGATACACAGTTTGCATTCCCAGAAAATAAATGGTATGTATTTCTGGCACTTACGTGTACCTCATGAAAAGAGCATGGTCGTAAAATTATATTCAAGGTTCCTCAGAGGCTACGAAATATCATTCATCCCACTCACCATTCATGACTGTAACATGAAGGCTGGGGAACGGGAGAATTAGACAGTTTTCAGTGAGTTTTGCAGAGTCTAGAGGAAGATGTATGAGGTTATGAAATGGGAAAGGTAATAGAAAGAGGGAAACAGTTTACTAATTACCTAACCAGCATACTGAGCAAGCAGTGCAAATAACCAAAGAAAAATTTGTGCAAGGGATTGAAGCTGAGTGAGAATAAATAAAATTTTTTGGTTTGCAGATGACTCTGTAATTCTGTGAGAAATGGCAAACCGTATGGAAGACCATTTGAACACAATCAACAGCGTCGTTAAGAGAGATAAACATCAACGACAGTAAATGTAGGGTAATGGAAGGTACTCGAATTAAGTAAGACGATACTAAGGAAAGTAGAAAATAAGACATTAAAAAAAAAGAAGAAGAAGAAAAGGAAGATTAGTATTGTTACTTGGACAGTTTCTGATAATACTAGAAGTAAGGAAATGAAAATGCAGAGTGTGAATTACAATAAATACGTTTCAGAAAAAAATTGATTTTTTAAAATATAGAACATAAATTTTTGTGTTACAAAGTTTTTTCGGTAAATATTTCTCTGGTATATAATGTGGAAGGAAAACATGAAAAATAAATGGCACAGGAAAGGTTGGAATAGAAGTTTTGGAATGTGGTGCATCAATATAATGCTGAAGGTTATGTGTGTAGATCACATACCTAACGAAACAGTGAATCGAACGTAACATCACATGTGTTACGACAGCGAAAGGAACTTGTGACCACTGGAGAAAGTGCCACAAGTTCATCCAAAAAATCGTAACACAACACACATATAAATGTCATACTAACTAATGTAAATCCACCCAATGATGAAGTTTTAAACCTTTGAAACGCGTTGTGGAGATAAATAAAACAGTGACTGGTAACAGTAAGCTTGTTGTTTCATTTAACTTACGATACTTGTTAATTTTCTCCATGACTGCGTCCGTCTCTCTTGCCGTATATTTCATTTGTTGTGTGTTCTGTTTCAGAAGTCAAGTTTAGCTACAGAACACCATCACTAATATTTTACCTTTAGAAATTTCCACAACATATCCCTTGCACATGCTGTTGCAGTGACAGAGAACACGCTGTTATGTATTCTTATGATGCTTAAAGTTTTAACATATCGTCTGCAATTAGTGAAATACAGTAGTTAAAATTTTTTCTTTTGATAAACTGTATGCAGGTACGGATCACGCGTTTTATATAGTTGGTTATATTGGAAACCATTGTAAATAATTTTTATTTGCTAAATGTAGTCTTTACGGTTATCTTTTCTAGCTGTTACTAAGAGGCCAAAAAATCAAATATTTCCAGTTATTAACGATAGCTTTTAACATTATCGAATGCTTTGAGACGTTTATAAATTTCATGTGCGATTCTATATTAAATTACAGTTACATTTATCAGATTAACTTCGTTGGCTCTCCGTGTATTGATCGTTTGGTGTTTGTCTTATACTGTTGTCTGGGATGCTCTCTAGGTGACCGAAGCCAGTCTAATTACGTTTCGCTTTCATGTTTCTAACGCCTTCTTATGCATAAAGAACAGAAGGAAATATCTTAACTGTCGCGTCACTGGTCTTTTGCCCTCGTTATCTCTGAATCTGCGGAAGGGAAACGCGGCGGAAAGCTCTTTTGTCCCCTGTTTTCAATTCCTGATGCTTTGTTTTGCCTCGTCGCGGCGAGATGAAGCTAAAACCGGCTTAAGTATCCCTCTTAATCGAGGAGCTGCTTACAAATTTAGATTGAGAACGGGGTTATTTTACCGTAATAAATTCAGCTCATTCATTGCTTTCGGAAGTGGAGCATCGTTTCTAATACTGGGGATAAAATTTGTGTTCCAGTTAGTAGGAGAGTATTATTAAAGGCTGGGCAGGACTGAAATGCATATCTCATTGGATGTCTTATTCTTCCTCTCATAATTCTGTATTCAGTTTCTCTGCTGTATCAATGTCACCCGTCCAAGGGTACAAACTTAGGGGCTTTAAAATGTAATACATCAACAGTAAATTATCAGATATTTTCTAAATTTTATATTCAAATTGTAAACTTACTTAAAGTTGTGTTAAATGCACTTTCACAGGTGTCAGGTATCTTTCATTCCTCAGTACGTTCTTTGTTAACCTCTCTAACTTTTTTTAAAAACTCATGACTTGTACGTAAAGAGTTGTTGGAATATGTTACAAGGCTAAGTGGACAGTGCGAACGCGTATCGGAATCTCCATCACATGTTCGCCATAGATTCGTTGCGCTTAATGACGTCTGTGGCCTTCACATGGTGGTTTGCTTATTTCAGTCGGAATGTTCATTGTTTACGTGACGAATAAAATTAAGATATCGGCATTTCGTAGTTTCTCGCATCTTCCCTTCTCCACTACTTATGGCAACACATATATCAATAAAACAACTCGAAGGTTTTGATTTTCCTAGCAAAACCTACAAATGCTCTCCACTCCCTTGCATATTGCGCTAGTAGAGCTCATAAAGATGTATTCGCAATCATAACTCACAAAAACCTTCGTACGAAGTTAAACAGAAATTACAGCGTGCCAACAAAAAATAATGGATTGTTGTTTGTGGATTTAGAACTACGGCATTCATGAAAATGTTTTTATTACTGCGGAAAATAAGTAAGCAATTTGAAATCCTCTATTCACTCACAGAGACCATACTGGCATCAAAACGAAAGGTTGAACTACTGAATTCAGTCTTCCGAAACTGTTTCACCACGGATGGTCTTACTGTGGTCCCACACGTCAATCATCGTCAGAACGTTGAAACGACAGATGTTGGAGTAACCGGTCGCGAAATAGGAAAGCAACTACAGTCGCTTAGCAGTGGAAAGGCACCAGGAACAGGTGAGACAGCTGTGAGTTTCTACTGATGTTATGAGATGAAACTTGTTCCCCTTGTAGTAGTAGTTTCTTGTTGGTCTCTGAAAGAACGAAGGGTACCTTGGGGATGGAAAAAAAACGCAGGTCATTCGCATTTTCCAGAAGGGTAGTAGGACAGAAGCACATAATTATAAGCCCATCTCTCTGTATGCCATGTCACTCCATTTTATTGTTTGTCAACATTTAATGTAGTACACCAGGGACAGCAATTAGCACCTAGTCGTGTCGTTGGCTGTGCTGATTGAAACCTTTGCAGAGTGGTTTAAAAGTACGTCATAAGAGGGTTGAAACCGGTAATGACTGGATAGTCCTGTCTCCTGGTCTGGTAATGTATACACTCGATCATGTAACAAACCGTACAACAGACATTAATAATCTCAAATGATCCCCTGATGTAGAAACGCGTTAACTGACAGTACGCTTCCAGTATAGAAGTAAAAATGTTTCTTGGAACTCTTTTCACATTTTCGCCTGTAGACATCCATGTAATAGATGTTTTATATATGTTTTTAATCTGAAACCTCCCCAGAAAATAAAATAAATACTATAAATAATATCCTCATTTAGTGTAACCTCGACAGAAAAATTCCTAAACCTCTCAACAGTAACAAATTATACTTATGCCGTTCACATTCAGTGTAACGTCCCAACAAAAAATAAATTCAGTAACCTGGTAATAATACAATGTAACTAACCTCTCAAATTGTCGCTCACATATGACTTTTCAATAATTGACTGTGAATTTAACCTGGTAAATTTTGGACGTCAGCAGTGCTGCGTCATGGCCCTGAAAGATCATTCTAAATAAAAAAAGAAAAATTCTCACCTCAATGAAGTCACCGGATAACGCATATATATCTGCTCTACAATATTTTTTTCTGGCACAGCCCTGTGCAATGCTGGCCGATAGATTTGTCATTTATGAAAGGAAGCAGCTGATTTTTCTTTTGCAACAATCGGGATGATCATGGATAGGAGAAATTAGTAAATTCTTTAAATTGAACTGAATGGTTGTTAAAAGTTACTATTTATGAGAAAGATTATTATTACGAGATTTTTAAAACATTTACATGGGAGTTGAGATAACATTACTACATCCGCGCGAGGCTGCTTTTTACCTTATACAATAATACTCAGGCTCCGGCATCGCTGCACCGCGACCGGCCCAGCCAACACGATACACCAGACCAGACCGGACCAGACTGCACACTAGCAACAACTTACTGCTACAGGTGCACAGTTCCTACTGCAGTCAACACTGCTCTCTCGTCAGAGATTCTTTTATACCTTGCATATCGCAGGCAGCGCATGAGCAATACATCGAAATTACAGCTGCTCGGACCTCTTACAAATCCATTTTCAAACTATGGCATTCTCTTCGTATGTGTATTTGAAATTACATGTGGGTGTTCTGTCAATTCCATTTTTAGTGACACTTTATTAAGAGCTGAATTAGCTGTTCTATTTCCTTCAATCAACTTGGCAGCAACGCTTAAAGAGGCGAAGCTGACACAACGTTTGAACGGATTATATCCGCGATCAAGGAAATTAAGAAAGTCTTTCCAGTTACACCTGGAGCTTCCAGAAAGTGCAGTCCACCGGACTGGCTGGTCGCAGCCTGTATGATAGTAACAAATGCTATCTTTCGTTCTGAAAGCAGCTTCAGTCGATTTTCGTTGACGATCAACTGGAAAGAAAAGAAGGAAATGAAATAGATTTTCGAAAACAATAGTCAAATAACGTCACAAAGAAATGAAACGAAATGATTTGAGAGCAGCAAGGTGAATCAAAGTGACTCACGTTTTGATTTTCGGAAACAGTCAAACAAATCATTTCCTAGATATAAGACACTCACCTATTTTAATGCAACGTTGCTTTAAGATTTCAAGTCAACCGACCGACTATTTTTCGAGTTTTCTAAGCGCAAACAAACGAAACATGAATTCTCATACCTAAAGATATCCACAGCATGAACTGTTAATATCCAGAGTCAACATTAAGAGGTAATCCGTCAACATAACACGTATAAATTTCCTTATTTGTGTAACATAAAGTCGACGCTCAATTGTAACTAGAAGATCCTGCAAAAATTGTGTAGTTATTTAATTGCATTTCTTCGCGTGTCTGTATAATACCAATTTTTACCTAATTTACTGGCTCTTTGTACAAAGCGTATGGTTATTTCATATTCATTTGTTTACAGATCAATAATTTACCTTTTAAACTGAATTATCTTATAAACTACTGTATTATTACGCCAAGGTATCCATTGTATTATTGAAAACTTCTCTCCTTATTTCCCATCTTTAACTGAACCTTCCCTTAACTTGCTGCATCCACGCTAATAAAAAGAAGAGAATCGAATCAAACCAAATTGTGACGTGATTATTTTCTCCCAGGATATTAGTTGACCGAACACTTCACGGGTGCACTGCCGTTTAACAGTGCCTTCTGAACCCGTTCTCAATTACCATCTCATACGTGAACTTGCTATCGAATTATACACTCCTGGAAATGGAAAAAAGAACACATTGACACCGGTGTGTCAGACCCACCATACTTGCTCCGGACACTGCGAGAGGGCTGTACAAGCAGTGATCACACGCACGGCACAGCGGACACACCAGGAACCGCGGTGTTGGCCGTCGAATGGCGCTAGCTGCGCAGCATTTGTGCACCGCCGCCGTCAGTGTCAGCCAGTTTGCCGTGGCATACGGAGCTCCATCGCAGTCTTTAACACTGGTAGCATGCCGCGACAGCGTGGACGTGAACCGTATGTGCAGTTGACGGACTTTGAGCGAGCGCGTATAGTGGGCATGCGGGAGGCTGGGTGGACGTACCGCCGAATTGCTCAACACGTGGGGCGTGAGGTCTCCACAGTACATCGATGTTGTCGCCAGTGGTCGGCGGAAGGTGCACGTGCCCGTCGACTTGGGACCGGACCGCAGCGACGCACGGATGCACGCCAAGACCGTAGTATCCTACGCAGTGCCGTAGGGGACCGCACCGCCACTTCCCAGCAAATTAGGGACACTGTTGCTCCTCGGGTATCGGCGAGGACCATTCGCAACCGTCTCCATGAAGCTGGGCTACGGTCCCGCACACCGTTAGACCGTCTTCCGCTCACGCCCCAACATCGTGCAGCCCGCCTCCAGTGGTGTCGCGACAGGCGTGAATGGAGGGACGAATGCAGACGTGTCGTCTTCAGCGATGAGAGTCGCTTCTGCCTTGGTGCCAATGATGGTCGTATGCGTGTTTGGCGTCGTGCAGGTGAGCGCCACAATCAGGACTGCATACGACCGAGGCACACAGGGCCAACACCCGGCATCATGGTGTGGGGAGCGATCTCCTACACTGACCGTAGACCACTGGTGATCGTCGAGGGGACACTGAATAGTGCACGGTACATCCAAATCGTCATCGAACCCATCGTTCTACCATTCCTAGACCGGCAAGGGAACTTGCTGTTCCAACAGGACAATGCACGTCCTCATGTATCCCGTGCCACCCAACGTGCTCTAGAAGGTGTAAGTCAACTACCCTGGCCAGCAAGATCTCCAGATCTGTCCCCCATTGAGCATGTTTGGGACTGGATGAAGCGTCGTCTCACGCGGTCTGCACGTCCAGCACGAACGCTGGTCCTACTGAGGCGCCAGGTGGAAATGGCATGGCAAGCCGTTCCACAGGACTACATCCAGCATCTCTACGATCGTCTCCATGGGAGAATAGCAGCCTGCATTGCTGCGAAAGGTGGATATACACTGTACTAGTGCCGACATTGTGCATGCTCTGTTGCCTGTGTCTATGTGCCTGTGGTTCTGTCAGTGTGATCATGTGATGTATCTGACCCCAGGAATGTGTCAATAAAGTTTCCCCTTCCTAGGACAATGAATTCACGGTGTTCTTATTTCAATTTCTAGGAGTGTACATTTAATTTCAAAGTTCCCCAAAAATTGAATGCAAATTTATCCATGTTTAAAAATTCACAGAGCAAAAGATTCCGTAAAAGATACAGATTTTCGACTTGAGAAACAATATTTCGCGGCATTATTTCAAAAGTGACGATTTTGTGAGGGTTTAATTATTTTTTCAAGACGGAAGCAAGCTTCAAACACAGATAAAAAATCGATCGGCTCTTTTTTTTCTTCTTCTTCTTCTACTTCTTCTTCGAGGCACAGCGATACAAAGACGAAAAGATGACTGAGTTTCGTGAAACCCCTATGGACAGAAAAGCTCCAGAAAGATCAGTAGCCTACTACAAGCTAAAATATCTGTACACAACACTGAAAAACATCTCGAGCTCCTAATTAAAAAGGATCAACGAAAGTGGAAGTATTTATCCCATTCGTAAAGTTTGTAGCAGGTGGCATCTGCCGGGTACTCGGAAGATACGGTATTGAAGCAGCCTTCAAACCCACAGGAAAGGTGCACGAATATTTGTGCATTGCAAATAACCTACGCAGGCCGCTTGCTACAATCTGAGTGTATAAATCAGTAGCGCTTGCAGTCAAGTGTATAAAGGAACTAATAAAACGTGGAATTAACAACAACCTTACATAGCGCAAAAACAAATATCTCTGGACAGCACGGATCAATCGGCAGTAGCAGAGCACGCAGTGGGACCATTTCATGTTATTGTTTTATTGGGATCGAATCATTACTGATCTTGGAGATGTTGTTGTTGTGGTCTTAAGTCCTGAGACTGGTTTGATGCAGCTCTCCACGCTACTCTATCCCGTGCAAGCTTCTTCATCTCCCAGTACCTACTGCACCCTACATCCTTCTGAATCTGCTTAGTGCATTCATCTCTTGGTCTCCCTCTACGATTTTTACCCTCCACACTGCCCACCAATACTAAATTGGTGATCCCTTGATGCCTCAGAACATGTACTACCAACCGATCCCTTCTTCTAGTCAAGTTGTGCCACAAACTTCTCTTCTCCCCAATCCTATTCAACACCTCCTCATTAGTTATGTGATCTACCCATCCAATCTTCAGCATTCTTCTGTAGCACCACATTTCGAAAGCTTCTATTCTCTTCTTGTCTGAACTATTTATCGTCCATGTTTCACTTCCATACATGGCTACACTCCATACAAATACTTTTAGAAACGACTTCCTAACACTTAAATCAATACTCGATGTTAACAAATTTCTCTTCTTCAGAAACGCTTTCCTTCCCATTGCCAGTCTACATTTTATATCCTCTCTACTTCGACCATCATCAGTTATTTTGCTCCCCAAATAGCAAAACTCCTTTACTACCTTAAGTGTCTCATTTCTTAATCTAATACCCTCAACATCACCCGACTTAATACGACTACATTCCATTATCCTCGTTTTGCTTTTGTCGATGTTCATCTTATATCCTCTCTTCAAGACACTGTCCATTCCGTTCCACTGCTCCTCCAAGTCTTTTGCTGTCTCTGACAGAATCACAAAGTTATCGGCGAACTTCAAAGTTTTTATTTCTTCTCCATGGATTTTAATACCTACTTCGAATTCTTCGTTTTTTTTCTTCACTGCTTGCTCAATATACAGATTGAATGACATCGGGGAGAGGCTACAACCCTGTCTCACTCCCTTCCCAACCACTTCTTCCCTTTCATGCCCCTCAACTCTTATAACTGCCATTTGGCTTCTAAACAAATTGTAAATAGCCTTTCGCTCCCTATATTTTACCCCTGCCACCTTCAGAATTTGAAAGAGAGGATTCCAGTCAACATTGTCAAAAGCTTCCTCTAAGTCTACAAATGCTAGAAACGGAGGTTTGCCTTTCCTTAATCTAGCTTGTAAGGTAAGCCGTAGGGTCAGTATTGCCTCACGTGTTCCAATATTTCTACGGAATTCAGACTGATCTTCTCCAACGTCGGCTTCTACTAGTTTTTCCATTCGTCTGTTAGGAATTCGCGTTAGTATTTTGCAGCCGTGACTTATTAAACTGATAGTTCGGTAATTTTCACATCTGTCGACACCTGCTTTCTTTGGGATTATTATATTCTTCTTGAAGCCCGAGGATATTTCGCCTGTCTCATACATCTTGCTGACCAGGTGGTAGAGTTTTGTCAGGACTGGCCCTCACAAGGCCGACAGTATTTCTAATGGAATGTTGTCTACTCCGGGGGCCTTGTTTCGACTCAGGTCTTTCAGTGCTCTGTCGAACTCTTCACGCAGTATCATATCTCCCATTTCATCTTCATCTATATACTCTTCCATTTCCATAATATTGTCCTGAAGTACATCGCCCTTGTATAGACCCTCTATATACTCCTTCCACCTTTCTGCTTTCCCGTCTTTGCTTAGAACTGGGTTTCCTTCTGAGCTCTTGATATTCATGAAAGTGGTTCTCTTTTTCTCCAAAGGCGTCTTTAATTTTCCTGTAGGCAGTATCTATCTTACCCCTAGTGAGATAAGCCTCTACGTCCTTACATTTATCCTCTAGCCATCCCTGCTTAGCCATTTTGCACTTCCTGTCGATCTCATTTTTGAGACGTTTGTATTCCTTTTTGCCTGCTTCATTTACTGCGTTTTTATATTTTCTCCTTTCATCAATTAAATTCAATATTTCTTCTGTTACCCAAGGATTTCTACTAGCCCTCGTCTTTTTACCTACTTGATTCACTGCTGCCTTCACTACTTCATCCCTCAAAGCTACCCATTCTTCTTCTACTGTATCTCTTTCCCCCATTCCTGCCATTTGTTCTATTACGCTCTCCCTGAAACTCTGTACAACCTCTGTTTATTCAGTTTATCCAGGTCCCATCTCCTTAAATTCCCACCTTTTTGCATTTCTTCAGTTTTAATCTACAGTTCATAACCAATAGATTGTGGTCAGAGTCCACATCTGCCCCTGGAAATGTGTTACAATTTAAAACCTGGTTCCTAAATCTCTGTCTTACCGTTATATAATGATACCTTTTAGTATCTCCAGGTTTCTTCCATGTATTCAACCTTCTTTCATGATTCTTGAACCAAGTGTAAGCTATGATTAAGTTATGCTATGCACAAAATTCTACCAGGCGGCTTCCTCTTTCATTTCTTACCCCCAATCCATATTCACCTACTACGTTTCCTTCTCTCCCTTTCCCTACTACCGAATTCCAGTCACCCATGACTATTAAATTTTCGTCTCCCTTCACTATCTGAATAATTTCTTTTATTTCATCATACATTTCTTCAATTTCTTCGTCATCTGCAGAGATAGTTGGCATATAAGCTTGTACTACTGTAGTAGGCGTGGGCTTTGTCTTGGCCACGATAATGCGTTCACTATGGTGTTTGTAGTAGCTTACCCGCACTCCTATTTTTTTATTCATTATTAAACCTACTCCTGCATTACCCCTACTTGACTTTGTATTTATAATTCTGTGTTCGCTTTACCAAAAGTCTTGTTCCTCCTGCCAGCGAACTTCACTGATTCCCACTATATCAAACATTAACCTATCCATTTCCCTTTTTAAATTTTTTAACCTACCTGCCCGATTAAGGGATCTGACATTCGACACTCCGATTCATAGAACGCCAGTTTTCTTTCTTCTGATAACGGCATCCTCTTGAGTAGTCCCCGCCCGGAGATCCGAATTGGGAACTATTTTACCTGCGGTATATTTTACCCAAGAGGACGCCATCATCATTTAACCATACAGTAAATCTGCATGCCCTCGGGAAAAATTACGGCTTGGCGATACAAGGAGGTTACAAAAGTATTAAAAAAAAACCAAAACAGAAAAGAAGAGGAACTGAAATGGTGGGCACGAGTACAAAATGAAGCTGCGTAACTTAGGTCGGTGAGACTCCGCTATCTTGGACCTGCGGTCTGATGACGTCATGAACTGACGGTTGCCTGGATACCTATGAACAGTTGGGCTTGCTGCATTTGTCTAGATTGTAACTGCTTTCTGAGATGTTATAGCCTCTGGTGCTGTCTCCGGCACTGTAAGACGAAGCGTTATTCTGAGAAATATGCGTAGGAACAAGGCCTAGTGCCCACAAACGAAATACCATCAAATCTAGTAGTCATTTAGGTTCTTTTGGTCATTTTACACGTTAGTTGTTACGTTCGTTGATAAATATTTTAGTATGTATGTATCTTTAACTATTCAGTGAAGTTTGTCTGGAAACCGAAAGTTCCTGGAATCGAATCTCCATTACATCACGGATTGATCAGTCTGCCTTTCACCTACCCATTACCTCTCGTGGATATGAAGACACGTCGGATACTACATGAGGTTAGAATTTCGCTCTTAACTGTTGATTCTTTCTTCCCAGTAGTATAACTGGGTAGGTCAGAGTCATGTAGGTCTTTGAAGTTAGGCGCAATTGAAAGACTTCCATCAGGCCGTCCAACCACACAAAATTACTGTTATTAACGATTGCTGCTCTAGTCTAAATGTTAATGAATTCCTATTGGAAATATCCAAATATCCATCCATAAGCCTTAATTTTATTAGCGCTGAATTCTCTTCCACCTTTCCCCTCCCGTAATTAATTGTGATCTCATGCGAGTGAGAACGACGCTGATTGCCTTCACAATCAACTCTGAGCTACGTCCCACTTAAATTCGTTGCATTTTGCAAATTTCTGCTTCAAAAATGCAAAACCTGTCACTGGGGCATCAAAATTTGTGGCGAGCAGTTTACTAGTGGATGAATCGTGTTCAGCACACAGCTCGAGGGTTAAAATATCATACTGGGTGTCTTCTGAGATATGTAACCGGTTCAGATACCTTGTGACTTAGAATCCAGCAAGCTATATAGGAGGAAGTACTTTACACAGACATAACTGTAATACCGGATGTTGTCGGAGGAAGCCTAAAAGCAACGTCCTCAAGCACACAAAAATATTTGCGTAGAGTAAACAGCACTGCCTAGTTGTACATTAATGGTGCTTTCTTGAATAGAAAAGTATTTACGAACTATTGCGGTATTTGTTATTGGTGTACGAAATAGCTCCTTTCTTGTAATGTATAAAAATTCGAGATAAAATTATTAGGAAGCGACATGAAAAGGAACTAACGCGCCTAATTAGCAGTAACTAAGGCGGATGGAAGACATAGATTCCACACAGAATGTACACAATAGCCTAGTGCAACTTGTTAGGGATTGCTGTTCCGCTTTTTTCAGTCCTTGTCACGTGGACCTGATAACAGACGTCAAAGTAATTCTAACAGGTTGGTACAGTAACAGAAACAATCGGGAACCTAACCAAAAACCCTTAGAAGAGAGGTGGAGTTCAATTGAAAAACTGGTGATCAATCTGAATAGGAATGTGCTATATATTCTTGACAATTATTGTTAGACGTAATGTAAAAAGTTCATCAAAAATCAAAGATAGGTTCCCTAGGAAGGACATTGTGCATTACTCACGTGCGTGATCATAAAATTCGTATAGTGAACGCACCAAGATGAAACATTGCTTCCCCTCCGATATATAACATTGCTTCCCGTGCCCCATTTCCATATACCGACGGCAATGATAAAATTTAAGATCGTTGGAACTATACAGAGGAATAGCTGAATTTTTTTCGCCGCGATTTTAAGTAAGGGAACAATGAATGGTAATGTTTAACTCACCATACCCAATGGAATTTGGGGCAGAGAAGTAAGTTAGATCGGCGTAGATGATATCGAATTTTCTGCAGAAAGTAGTACAGTTGTACTTATAATAACTTCTAGTTCTCCACTGATCTTAAGTATATTCTGATGTGGTGATCCTAGTAAAGAAGGTGAAGGAAATGGAAGTGATTATTTCTGTATAGGTGTAGGGAGCCACCAATTAACTTGGTCGTAACAATTAGGTGTTGTGTAAAACCATACATCAGGTTCTTACCTTTTTTCTCCCATGTCTGTATCCAGCCACCGCAACACGTGGCTTTGTCCACGACTGGCGGGAAATGGAGTAATTTCCTGTATGTGCCCTGTGTGAGTGTGCATGTGTGTGTGTGTGTGTGTGTGTGTGTGTGTGTGTGTGTACTACGGATCCTTAGTGGAGCACCGTACAGGTTTCCGCCACACGTTTCCGCATTAATTATCCGTCAGCGGCGTCTGTCAGAAAGAGACAGGAACAGGCATGGCTCACGGCTTAATTAAGACCAGATCAGCTGCTTCCTGCATGATAGGCCTGCTATAACACTCGAAAAATTCGCATGGAGCCTGCTGTATAAGTAGCGGACACATTCCGAGATATCTGCAGACGCACAACACTGTTCTGAGCTGTTCTGTTCACCCACTATACGAGGAGTATTAATGAAGTTAACCATCTCCACATATTCTCCAATCAATAAAGAAAATTCGTCTTAATTATGGATAGCATGGCGGAGACATTTGAAGTAGAATGCATCTTCGCTATTCACGAAACGATCCAGTCTGAAAACTCCTGGCACATAATGATTTCTTTGTCAGAGGAAAGAAGTGGAATTTATTGGGTGCCACATAAGAACATTGGAGGTGAAGGAATGTCTGATAGCTGAAAGAAGCAGCATGTTCGGCTGTGCCTCGCGCAAATTGATCTGGGCCATTATTCTGGGACAATGCCAACCCTTTGGACAGATTACCGCGACGAGTCGTCTTCACAGCTTCCCGTAACCTCATCATGAGGGTAATGCGTTACCAACACATCGTTTCGGTTACAACAAGTACACATAATCTCTTTGTCCAGCTATGGTTGGATCTTCATATGAAACACGGAAGAATCGCCATGTCAGCTCTGTTGTGGGTAGTACAGAAACAGAGGAAGATTTCCTAAGACCCGGAAGCGAACTTTCGCAATGGATTTCCAGTACATGGATAGGAACTGACAGGAAGATTTAAACATAGCACCTGATACAGTTCGCTGGAGGGAACTTGCGCCCAACGTGCTACTAAGTACTAGGCATTGGAGCAAATGACTCTATGCCCTAATATTTTTTTTTTTGTTTTGTTTTGGCAGTGATGAATCCACATGTTTTCCCTGGTGGTTTTTGCCAGCTTACAGTCGTTTGATTCGAAGGTGGAGGTGGGGAAACTGAGGCTTGTATTTGAATATTTTAATTAAACACCAAAACAATGAATTAGGAATTAAATGACTATTAAATGGAACAAGAATCACAATTACTTCGGTGTACTCTGTGATAGAAATCGTTGGACAAGCAATGGCAATATTGTTAAAATGAAAACTTTGCACAACTGATAAAAGGGTCTGGGATAAGATTCTGATAATGGCGTAAGTAAAACAACTGCATTCGCGATGTTGTACAATGATTGTCGTGATATTAGTAGATAGCACAGATATTAATAAAGAAGGGAATAAGTTGAAACTGTGTGCGGGGATGAAAGCAAGCTGGTCATTAAGTCGAAGTAAAGCTTGAAGTTTATGAAGCTCCACAAATTGGCTGTATTGTCCTTACACTTCATCTAGCGGTGTCGCTCAATCTCACCGTGGGAAACTGTGGCTGGTGGCCGAAGTGTTTGCGGAACCTGCCATTGGCGGAAATCAAAGACCATGACTAACGGCTGGACAGTGAAGGGGAAGGCGTGTTTATAGCGATAAAAAGAGCAATAGTATCGAAGGAAATTGACGGAGATCGGAAATGTGGAACAATTTGGGTGAAGGTTACTATTGAAGCAGGCTCAAACAGGGTAATTGGATGTCTTTATAGGCCCCCTGGATCAGCAGCTGTTGTGGCAGAACATCTGAAGGAAAATTTGGAAAATATTTCGAGTAGATTTCCCGACCATGTTATAGTTTTGGGTGGAGATTGTAATTTACCGGATATAGACTTGGAGACTTAAACGTTTATAACGTTTGAGTCTGAGACTGATTTGATGAAAGCTCTCCATGCTTCTGTATCCCGTGCAAGCTGCTTCATCTCCTAGTACTTACTGCAACCTACATCCTTCTGAATCTGCTTAGTGTATTCATCTCTTGGTCTCCCTCTACGATTTTCACCCTCCACGCTGCCCTCCAGTACTAAATTGGTGATCCCTTGATGACTCAGAACATATCCTACCTACCGATCCCTTCTTCTAGTCGAGTTGTGCCACAAATTTCTCTTTCTCCCAATTCTATTCAGTACCTCCTATTTAGTTACGTGATCTACCCATCTAATCTTCAGTATTCTCCTGTAGCACCACATTTGGAAAACATCTGTTCTGTTCTTGTCTACACTATTTATCGTCCATGTTTCACTTCCATACATCGCTGCACTCCATACAAACATTTTCAGTAAAGAGTTCTCACAGTTAAATCTACACTCGATGCTAACAAATTTATCTTCTTTAGAAACGTTTTCCTTGCCATTGCTAGTCTACATTTTATATCCTCTCTACTTAGATCATGATCAGTTATTTTGCTCCCCAAAAGATCAGAACTCATCTACTACTTTAAGTGTCTCATTTTCTAATCTAATTCCCACAGCATCACCTCATTTAATTCTACTACATTCCATTATCGTCGTTTTGCTTTTGTTGAAGTTTCTCTTACATCCTCCTTTCAAGGCACTTCAATCAAATTTTTCTTTGGTTTGCTTTACTGCATTCTCAAGATACAGATGGAATAGTATGGGGGATAGGCTATAACCCTGCCTCACCTCCCTCTGAACCACTACTTCCCTTTCATGCCCCACGAGTCATGTAAGTGCCATCTGGTTTCTGTACAAATTATACATAGCCTCTCGCTCCCTCTATTTCACGCCTGCTATCTTCAGAATTTGAAGGAGTTTATTCCAGTCAACATTGTAAAAAGCTTTTCTAAGTCTACAAATGCTAGAAACTTACGTTTATCCTTTCGTTAATCTATCTTCCAAGCTAAGTTGTAGGGTCAGTATTTCCTCACGTGTTCCAATGTTTCTACGGAATCCTAACTGACCTTCCCCGGGGTAGGCTTCTATCAGTTTTTCCATTCGTCTGTGAAGAATTCGTGTTAGCGTTTTGCAGCCATGACTTATTAAACTGATAATTCGGTAATTTCCACACCTGTCAATACCTGCTTTCTTTGCTATTGGAATTATTATACTCTTCTTTAAGTCTTAAGGTATTTCGCCTGTCTAATACATCTTCCTCACCAGATGGAAGAGTTTTGTCATAGCTGGCTCTCCCAATGCTATCAGTAGGTCTAACGGAATGTTGTCTACTCCCGGGGCCTTGTTTCGACTTAAGTCTTTCGGTGCTCTGTCAGACTCTTAACGCAATATCATATCTCCCATTTAACTTCATCTACGTCCTCTTCCATTTCCATGAAATTCCTTCAAGTACATTGCCTTTGTATAAATCCTCTATATATTGCTTCCACCTTTCCAGTCTACTTTCATTGCTTAGAACTGGTTCTCCATCTGAGCTAATGATATTCATACAGGTTTCCTGTAGCAGTATCTACCTTACCCCTAGTGATACACGCCTCTACATTCTTACATTTGTCCTCTGGACATTCCCACTTAACCATTTTGCGCTTCCTGTCGTTCTCATTTTTGAGACGATTATTTTCCTTTTTGCCTGTTTCATTTACTGCATTTTTATATCTTCTCCTTTCATCATTCAAATTCAATATCCCTTCTGTTACCCAAGGACTTCTATTAGCCCTTGTCTTTTTACGTACTTGATCCTCTGCTGCCTTCACTATTTCGTATCTCATAGCTACCCTTTCTTCTTCTACTGTATTTCTTTAGCACATATTTGTCAATTGTTCCCTAATGCTGTCTCTGGAACACTCTACAACCTCTGGTTCTTCCAGTTTATCCAGGTCCCATCTCCTTAAATTCCCACCTTTTTGCAGTATCTTCAGTTTTAATCTACAGCTCTTAACCAACAGATTGTGGTCAGAGTCCATATCTGCTCGTGGAAATGTCTTACAATTTAAAACCTGGTTCCTAAATCTCTGTCTTACCATTATGTAATATATCTGTAACCTTCCAGTGTCTCCAGGTGTCTTTCACGTATACAACCTTCTTTCATGATTCTTGAACCAAGTGTTAGCTATGATTAAGTTATGCTCTGAGCAAAACACATTATTGAGCAATTAACTAATTTGGTCCTCTTGTACATTAATAGACTACATCACAATAAAAATTGTTATGGTTGTGGCATATAATAAGGCACACATGAGTTTGAAAGAAAGTATAACGTCTGGGGGCTCGTAAGAGGCGTTTCAAACAGCACTATAATCTACGGACACAACAATCTGAGTCATGGATTTCACTTCTAAAATGGAAAAAGACCAACACTTTTACAAATTAATTAATAAGGTTTTCAAGCTGGTAAATAAAATTTTGCGTCTATCCGTGTGCGCAGTGTACAAGATGTATGGCTCCAATCTTCAGGGAACTGTAACGTAATGACATTGAAAGGTCGGTGAAAGAGGAAAATTCCTTCACCTGTCGCCTTCGGAAGAGAGCTGTATCGCATTGTCCATGTTATCAAGAAGTTCAGTAATGGGCACTGTCAGTTACCATGAGAAAGAAACAGATAATTGGGCCAGCCGCGGTGGTCTAGCGGTTCTACGCGCTCAGTCCGGAACCGCGCGACTGCTACGGTCGCCGGTTCGAATCATGCCTCGGGCATGGATGTGTGTGGTGTCCTTAGATTTAAGTAGTTCAAAGTTCTCGGGGACTGATGACCACAGCTGTTAAGTCCCATAGTGCTCAGAGCCATTTGAACCATTTGAACCGATAATTGGGGATTAACGCCTCTTGTACGGCATGATTATTAGGGAAGAAATGCGGCAAGGACAGCGAAACAAAAAGCAGAGAGGAACTTACAGTATTAAATTTGTAATCTCTCTGTTATGTTCCTGCTGATTCTTAATTGAAAGAGGTTTCTTGGCGGCGATCGGAAAGGCGTAAGGGATGCTTAGAAAACACGCTTCGTACGAAACATGATGGTATCGTTTAGACAATTTTTTTACCAGTGTTGAAGTCATCAGTTCTTCAACTTAAATGAAAGCTTACTTTACAGATATAACAGTTCATTCATTGCGTTCTTTTAGTAAGTTGTAAGTAGCACACTTGGTAATAGTGGGTAGTTTCAACCGCACTCACAACTGTTAAGTTTCCTTTTGCTGTGTTGGTTTTTCAAATTGAACTATCACTTTATAAAAGTTATCGATTGCCTTAATAACCAAATATGAATACAGTTCCCCAACTTATGCCACCAGTGGGAAACGACGATACTGCACATGCCCTGATTTCATGTGTGATTGCGTGCACCCTCCGCGAATAATCCAACTGATCACTCAGTTTGCGTGACCCTATGACGGAAAACGTTCATATGTTTACCAACATTTTCATACAATTTGTATTTTGCTCTGCTACATATTACCTAGTCATGTGAAACCTCAACAGCAGGTGACTTTTCGTGTCACATAAAGGCGAGGGAACGACAGCGCTTTTGGATTGTTGGCCGCTGGAGAAGCAAGACCATGCCTTCTGCTGGAATCGGCATGCTCCTCAGCTCCGATTGATCCAGAGAATCAGCGGTGCGTAATGGCTACCGTTGGCTACGTCATACTGCAACGACACCGCTCGTTGTTACTGCTCGAAACATGATGATGAGAGTGTGACATCGAGTCATTTCAAGCGTGCTTTGCAGGTGGAAATGGACGCTACCGGCAGAGGTCGCAAATGATCGTTCCGCTCACCTTGGGCTTTTTATAGCCGTGATCCTTACGCAGAACGTACACCAATGCTGTACGTTCATCGATAGCACTAATTTTGACCACAATGTCCGTTTTTAATCGTTATGAAAAGTATCCGTGTGGAGTGTGCAGCACTCGTAATCACAAACACTTTGAAAAATAGTGACACACAGTTGAAACAGAATGAGGCACACTATCGAACTACTTGCGTCTTTAACTACATCGAGACACTGACGCCACCCGTTCCGTCAGTCCGTCAGGAGACTCCGCTCAGAAACGCCGAGGTTTCCTTATAAGGGTGTGATCTGGGCAGCCAATGGGAATCGAGAAAACGTATTTCTAAATCGTTTGTCTTGGTGAACCACGTATTCGGCGCGTGTTCGCAACGCCGTATGTTTCGCCAAGATGAGTTTATGAAATAATGATCTACACCTAACACTGGTGTGCCAAATGGAAGCAATTCCCGCATAATTCGACGAAACTTTCAAGTTACATAGAAAGAACTGCTACAGAGCAGTACAGACGGTAACTTGTAGAAACATGCAGACGAACAGAAATGACTCTTTCATTCCTTTAAGACAATAACTGAAGCGTATTCTGGAACAACGACTTCACTGAAACCCTAATCAGTCAGTACTTCTATATTGCACCACCACGTCATATGTTCTGAAACCACAATACTCATTTTTTATTTCACTGAAATGTAGGTCATGTAAGAGAGTTTCAAATGAATAAAATATTATTTGAAACATTCGATGCCCTGTATCTCTGTTTCAATACATTTCTGTTAAGTCATTGCTCCACAGAGCACCTCAAGTACGCTGAATTCATCACGATTTATGATGGTCCGCTGGACCTTACAAAAGGCAGGCGATGGTTCTTTACTACAGTGTGACTGTGGATGTCAGTGCATGCTCGGCAGCAGCGGACTCCCATGCTGGCCTCAAGGTTGGGTCCACCTGCGCGGTTAACAAGTTTAGGATGGCCGTTGATGCAGGACAGTCCTCTCGTACTGTGACGCTACAACGCAGTCCTTGCTATGAATTTTTTCGCTTACTTAACAGATGAAACTGTTTGTATACGATGTATTGTCTAGTGTAAATATGTATTGTAAATACTATGTTTAAATTCTGTAAATCAGACTAAGAACAGCCGACCAGTTGCAAACTGGTCGGCTGTTCTTAGTCTGATTTACGTGGAACCGTTGCTGTAGCGCAGCTATGTTTAAAGTACTATTTAAATTCTGTAATATTTAACACTGGCGAGTCAGGGCATATTTAGTTAACGTTGATGTCAGAGACATTGTTTTGTCGCGCCTCTGGGCGCGGGAGCGCGCCAGCGGGCAGTAGTAGCAGTGACGCCATGGTCGGAGTAAGACGTACAGTCGAGTGCTGCTAGTCCTAGCTGTGTTAAATCTAACGGCTAGTGTGTGGATCTAAGTACTACGGGAAAGTAATGGTCGGCATATCTGGAAGCATGGCCGGGCAAGTTATTATGGATTAATGGGAATATTGCTGACGAAACGAGGGCTTAAATATGAAGCGCGCTGTGGGCCCAAGTCGCAAAAGCAAAGGCCCGCTGCCACATTGTGTCGCCGCCGTGGACTTCCGTCGATCCACCGACAACAAGGGAAGTAAGATCTACGTAATTTTCGTGGGATAAATTGAAGAAGGCTTGCCAGTGACTGTACTTTTCTCTGAAGTGGGACAGTTAATAACAAGCGCTTTATAATCGAAGTGTTGCAGTTACATTCCACCCGACAACAACACCAAGTAGGTTCCTTCCGATCTTTGCCTTATTGAACCGTCTGCGTCACGCCATTATCAAGAGAAAATATGTCGATTACTTGTATAGACGGTGAAGAGTAAATTTCAAACTGTTTTGAACGATGAGTTATCGTAGTTAATTGTCGCACTTAATAAGCTTACGCCAACCATAGTAACTTAATAATAGACTGAAATAATAAATTTGATTATTAAGATTAATTTCAATGCATTTTCACCTGAAGTTAGTTCAAGGATATTTCATGAAACTACAAAGCTTATTCCACCTGACAATCGCCCAAATAATGAATTATCATCATTCAAAACATAGTTAATTATTGGCAATATATTTCATTACCAGTAGATTAAACTGTGCAAAGTACGTAATTTTAAAGACAGAATGACAGACCATTATTCAAAATCTCGATAGATAATTATCTGTGTTGCCAGCATTGCACTAAGCTGACAAACTATGAACAAAATAATTATACCAACATACTTATTGAAAGTTAAGCATTAATGTTTAAGTGTAGTTAGATTGTTATAACATTAATCTATATGACTACTGAGCCTGACACAGCACTTACGTAAAAGTTTCTGTTCCACCTGCTGCGTTACAAACAGGTAAACTTTATTTTTGACACAATTATTCACGTACTTAACAGTACTGTCACTCATCAGTGGAGCTGGCGACCGATTTTTTAATTGCTTTTACAACTTAATCATTTCTTTCGTCAAAATTTCCGCTGGCAAAATTTATTTCCAAATTATTGCCCTTATTTCATTTGTAAGTAGGCTGTTTAGGTTTTTTTATTGGTAACGCCACCTCTGTATGAAAATCACTGGCTGTGCTGTGTGCAGTCTGTGGCTAGTTTGCATTGTTGTCCGCCATTGTAGTGTTAGGCAGCTGGTTGTGAACAGCGCGTAACGTTGCGCAGTTGGAGGTGAGCCGCCAGCAGTGGTGGATGTGGGGAGAGAGATGGCGGAGTTTTGAAATTTGTCATGAACTGCTATATTTATATATGATGATATCAAGGTAAATACATTGTTTGTTCTCTATTAATATCTTTCATTTGCTAACTATCCCTATCAGTAGTTAGTGCCTTCCATAGTTTGAATCTTTTATTTAGGTGGCAGTAGTGGCGCTCGCTGTATTGCAGTAGCTTGAGCAGCGAAGATTTTTGTGAGGTAAGTGATTTGTGAAAGGTATAGTTTAATGTTAGTCAGGGCCATTCTTTTGTAGGGAATTTTGAAAGCCAGATTGCGTTGCGCTAACCAAATATTGTGTGTCAGTTTAAGCACAGTCATGTAGAATTGTTAAAAAGGGGACGTTTCATATGTCGACCCTTAGCCTAGGATACCTCACTGGAATCTTCTGATTTTTTCTTGTAGTTTGTGTATTTAGTGTAGCTTTTGTTTATTGCTAGCGCGTAATTGTAGAGAGAATCCCCTTTGTAGTTGTAGTTTTTCATTGTTGTACAGTAAAACAGTTGTGGCATGTATGTAGATTTGCACCAAGTATTTCGCGGCTACGCTTGCCATTAACTAGATATTATTTTCAGTGTTATGTTAATTTGTTCTCCTATTTTTGCGCTTCAGATTGTGCTTTTCTGTGTTATCGTGTGAAATATTGTGACAATTATGGCGTGTGAAAAACGTAACACTAGGCTCCAAAGTAAACTGAGAAATGACAGTGAAAATGAAAGCAGTGTGTTAGCGCCACCGAGTAATGAATTAACTGATGTTCAAAGTAGTAATTTGGTAATTGTGCATAGGGAAATGGAGCGGGCGGCAAACAATGGCGTGGACAGTGAAACAATTAGTGAACTGGGAAGCGTTATCGATCGATTGGTCGGCAACAGCTCGCCTCAGGAATCGGGAATGACAGAACACAATATTGCAAATACTGCAGACTCAGGTTTTGGGTTCTCACCGTTTTCTCAAATGAGACAAGACACATTATCCGCTTGTCAAAATGTGAATGTTGCCGGTGCAACTTCACTGCCGAAGAGCACTGAGGAACATGTTTCAGACACCAGTGCATTGTTATTACAATTAATGCAACAAATGGAACAAAAGCTTGAAAAGTTAACCACAATGGAACAACACCAGAGACAAACACAGCAACAGTTAGACACAGTGGAACAAAATCTCAAAAAGTTAGACACAGTGGAACAAAATCTTAAAAAGTTAGACACAGTGGAACAAAATCTTAAAAAGTTAGACACAATGGAACAACACCAGAGACAAACACAGCAACAGTTAGACGCAATGGAACAAAATCTTCAAAAGTTAGACACCACACTTGAACAAACACGCGAAGATTTAACTACTGAGTTACATAACATTGAATCGAAATGTCAAAAAGTCTGTAATGACGTAAAAACACAAATTTGTGAGCATTTTCAACCTATTTTTTCGCGGCATGAAAATGCATTACAGAATCACGAAGCAGCCATAAAAGAACTGCAAACCATTGTTCATGAAAATCATGAGACCTTGTGGGCTAAAATTGACTCAGTTGCATCTACCGATTCGATTACGCAACTTGCAAGAACTCAGGAAAACTTAAAGGACACAGTAGATACCCTGAAAATTGGTTCAGAAAGACACATGGAGGAAATAATTTCACTATCGGATAAAGTAGCAGAACTTTCAGATGAGTTCACTAACTTATCTACAAAGGTAGATCATGATCCGAATAACACAACACCTGTAGCCGTCACTGACACAGAAGAGTATGAACAAATAAGAAAATTCAAACAAAATCAAAATCAAATCAATACACAGTACAAAAGAGAAATCCAGGAAGTACAAGATCAGTTGGCACAAGTAGTACAAGAATTACCTATTTCAGAGGACACTCGCGCCCCAATACGGGAAGAGGGACATAGAAATACGGAACAGCCACAAAATAAAAACACAGGGCATTTCGGAAGTTATGAAAGAAATTGGCAATGTGCACCGAATTTTGGGATGGAACGGCCGACACGACCTAACAATGACCAATATGCGACTCGCCGACATGATGATTTTGACTATAAGCTGTTCATGACTACACGTAAATTCAAAACATTTAAAAATTCTGGCAACGACATTCATCCACAAGCATGGCTCCATCAATTCTCGCATTGTTTTCCTCCCAACTGGTCGTTAGAACACAGATTAGAATTTATGTGTGGCTACTTAGAGAATGAACCAGCTGTAAGAATGCGGTCGGTCATTGACGATTGCCACAGTGAAGGAGAGTTTTACCATGCCTTCCTCTCAGCATATTGGTCTCAAGGCCACACAAGACCGAGTAAAACATAGCATCATAATGATGAAACGTTTCGAACAATCTGAATTTTCCAGTCTTGTGAAATATTTTGAAGACATGTTGCATAAGAATCAGTATCTTTCAAACCCATAGAGCCCCTCAGAACTCATCCACATTTGCTTAATCAAACTGCCTGAACATTTATGACATATTATTTTGGCAGGACGTTGTAAAGACGACATTGAAGCACTTCAGGGACTGTTACAAGAACTGGAAATTGACACTGACAATCGCGGAACGCAGGAGCACAACAATTACAGATCGCATCCGTCGCAATCCCGCGATGAAAGAAATAATAACTGGACAGACAAAGCTATTCTCACATCACATATCATGACCAAAATAGACACCACCCGTACGACCACCGTTGGCAGAGTAGTAATAATTACAGGGAAAGATCACCTCTCCGCGGTAATGACTATTACAGAGACAATCAGAGAAACAGACAATATGGGAACCAAAATAATTATTATCAAGGGAGACAGAATAACTTCAGATGCAACGGTCCAGTGTGCAGTTACGATTCAGGGAGAAATTCTCCACCACTTAACCGACAAGAAAGAAACTACAGGAACTACCGACATGACGACAGACGATATATTCGTAACGACAGACCTGAATTGCATCAGAATTGGCGGGATTCAAACAGGGCAGGGCCTTCTCGTCGGAGTGAATTTGTAGAAGTTAGGTCTCCAAACCCCAATAACGATGCGCGCCAACAAAGAGACAGACAATGACTCGCACAGCAGGCAGCCGCGTGCGCCCGCTGGCTCCGAGAAAAATAACATAAGACGCTAGCCTGGAGAAAAAATTTTAGCCTTCTTTACCGATGTATACAACATGATAATTGCTTTGAAGTTGAAACTCTGTGCACTAGGAAGAGTAAAGGTTTACACCACATTTCACATGTAAAACCGTTTATTGAAAGATAATCTGCTTTTTAACTTTCTCATTGCCATAAAACTTTTCACTTTACATTACTAGTATGCTTGTCAGACTTAGAATCTGTTAACATACAACAATGTTGAAGTTAAATATCCAATCAAGAACCAAGAGAACTTATTGAAACAGAAATGACGAATGCATTGTTATAGTGAACAGACGTCACAGTGTTATTGTGTGTGTACATTCTTGCTTGTTAGTTGCACGATTATGGAACGACTATAAGGCTTACATACTTAGAACATTTACCAGTACTGCTAATGAGATTTTAATGCAACATTTTGGTTACCTGAAAATACATTATGTATTTAAAGTACTTTCTGTGAGATACCAGATGACACAGTGGTTAGTTTATGGGACAGCTACACGATTTATATCACGACGTTACTAATGTGTGACAATTTACATTGTTGCTTTTGCGGAGTATCTGTTTTATATCTGCACAGTTTTTCTGTATTATTCTGGAAAGTAAAACATGTTTTAATAGTAACTTTTGTGATATAGCTACAATGAGATTGTCTTTTCCGTAGCACAACAATACGTTACAGCACAGTACTTTCTTCATCACGGCAATAAGTGTAATAACTAAAATTTCACTTTTGTTTATCATGAGGTAAGTACATTGACTTCTGCAGAACTTGGCTTTCGGAGGACGATAAGTACGACACTTCCACAGAGATTATCTTACAGCAAGACGCACATTAGCACTACAGGACACGTATTTTAGTGATTAATTTTGCACTTAAATCATCTATTTTTAAAGATATTTGAAGTACAATGATACAAAGGTTTTCAGTGATACATTTCATTTCATTGCTGTAATCTGTAACACCTGAGGGTATAATTACATTAATCCTCAGGGGGGTACACGCTTACTTTGTGTACCATGTGTGTGGCAACCACAAGGAGCCCTAGCTAATATGGTATTTGCTTACACAACTTTACACATCAGTACCATATTTCTCTAACACATAATTACACAGCTATCTGATCATTTAACTGAGAGAGACAAACTTTTTTTTACTACGTCAGTGACAGATGTTTACGTAATTATAGCATTGCATAACTTCACACTTACGAAATTGTATTTTGTCTGTACTTAGTGAACTGTTCATATTTTTTCGGAACCATTGTGATACTATGAGAGCTTTGAATGATGTATTTGATATGGGATCATGATTTTTATAGTACGTTTGAGGTAGGTGACACTATTTAAATGAGCAGAGAATTTTCTTTAGGTTTTGAAATTAATGCAGAAAGCTACGACGTTTTTGAGATTTGACTGAGGTGTTATGATGTTATTATTATGACGACGATGTGTATTATGTTGTTGAGGAATGTTTATTATGCTACATATTTCTCATGATGAAATATTGAAGAAGTGTCGACGAATATGTATATGTAATAAGGTAAGGAATAATGAGTAGTGGTGACTCTGATTTGTGGAAAAGGTTGTTGGAAACCAAGAATCGTACTTTAAGAGTTATGAAATGTGTGAATATGCGTGAATGTATCACAATGCTGGCGAAAATTTTTTGAACGCTGTTATATTTACAGGATTTTGTTTCTACACATTTGTAACGCAAATTTTCGACCTGCGAAATTTTTATATGAGACTGTCACTGTAGCGAAAACTGCTGTCGTTGTAAATATTTCCGTAAGAAAGTTAAGTGACCACCTGCACGTAATGCGTCGTTGGCACGCAGCTGTGTCAGACGCCGGGAGAACAAGTCATTAGTGAGTGCCTCATCAGAAGCACAGGTAGAAAAAAAAAGAAAGGGAAGGCCATTGTCTGTGCTACTGACATTTCCTTGTTGAAAGCATACTGTGGAGCTCGTAATTTATGATATTTACTGAAATGCCTAATAAAATGACAAGAAATATTTTTACATCTGCACACCTGATTATGACAAGCGTCTTTCTATGAGAGTTGAGAGAATTTCTACTAACTTATGAAATGCCACATGACTATTGAATGATATTTTTATGCTTTGCTTTTCGTAGTTGCTTATTTCACTTGATATCTGGTTTCCAGCTGTGTTGCAGCATTGCTTTTATAAAATAAAATGCATTTGCTAATGTGAACACTTTCTGTCAACAGATCTATTAAATAATAATTTTGTAATCCACATTCTTTCAAAAAGGAGCACTTGGAAAGGAAAGAACAATAAGAAGGGACTAGTAACAGTAACTGCATACATAATATTCTCTTCAAGTACATGGTAATATTTCTTTTTACAATCAGTTGTTGTGGTGCACCACTTTAATTACTTAGACATTAAGATGTGATTATACATTTCCCTTATCTGCATTGTTATCTTTACTGTAATATTTTTTCTTCTTGAGCTATGTCATGTTTAGATATAAGCTGCTGTTTGCCAGGCATAGTGCTACTGAACTTTAATTTGTGTTACTCTGCTAAGCCAGATTTATTTTTTTGTATGCTGCGCATTGCCTCATATTAGTTGTAATGTTGAATTGCTTGGTAATTTAGGTTTACTGTAGCTTGCTTTGCGATTTTCCATTTTTTTTCATTGCTGTTTATATTAATTGTTTTATGTGCTGCTGCATTGCCTCGTCCCTTAGATTAGCATCTGAGCTCAGTAGATATAAGTTAGCTTAAGAGGGGTAGACTATATAAGAAACTGACTATGCAGAGTAGGTAAAGAATGCGTTGCGAAGTTATATGAAACAGACTTGGGCCAAAATGAGTATTGTGCACTGAGAAATAATTATATTGAAAAAAATATGAATAGAATACAGAAAGCAGGTATAGATAGGACTTTTTGGGAATAATGTTGAATGAAGGGAGATCTCCAAGAAGTAAAGAAAGTTTTGTTTGCAAAATACTGCAGTACAACAAACCCTGTCCTTTCCTTTTGTATTATCCCACTATATGTTTGTGTACCCTTGTGTATTTGTTTTCTTCCTGTCTCTGTGTACTGTTTCATAGAACTTTTTTCTCTTCTAATACTAAGTTACATTCACTATGATAAGGAATACTGTTATCCTCAAATACAATTGGCATTAATAATGTGTTATTTACTTTGTAAAGATGTTAGACATTATTAATTCTGTTCTGTTTAATGCTCATGTGTGAAGTTGATGTTTCAAAAGTTATTGTGATCTTTTATGTATGTACTCATGTCATAATTCCACTGATGTATATGTTAGTTCGATTCTTTTGTAAAGCCTGTACTACAAATGTTATCTGTATTATTATGTTTTTTAATGATGTATTTTGTACCTTTGTTATTGTATTCTTATGTTATAAAATTGTAATTGTCACCAGTTCATGATATTATTAACTTGTAAGTTACATTTCACTGCACATGTTTCTGTTGGTCATAGTATATGGACAATATGTGAGAAGTAGGGACTGTTAGTGTTTGCACGTGTGTTGATAATTCAGCAAGGGACTGGATAACAGCATTGCTCGTTCTAAGGACAATTCCAAAAAACTTTGTGAGTGCACAAGTGGTAGTTTATGGACTTGCTATATTCTCCGCAAGACTCTTCGATGGTGAATGTGCACCTGCACAATCGCAACAGATGGCTGCTGGCCATCTCTACAAGGACTACAGTGGGTCTGCACCTCTGGTGGCCCACCAATACCACTATCTCTACAAGGACTACAGTGGGTCTGCATCTATGATGACCCACCAACGCCATTATTTCTACAAGGACTACAGTGGGTCAGCATCTTTGATGACCCACCAATACCATTATTTCTACAAGGACTGCAGTGGGTCTGCACCTCTGGTGGCCCACCAATACCGTAATCTCTACCAGGACTACAGTGGGTCTGCTTTGTGATGACCTACCTACCAATACTCTTCAAAATTTCGACTGACTCTGCTGTGGGTTTGCTCTGTTGTGGCCCATTACCTGTCTGCATGTCGAGAGTCAACACTGTCTTTCCATTGGAAGGACAACACTACTTCTTCAAGACTGCATGGAAATCCACTACTTCCGTGTGCATTTTCTTTTACTGCTCAGACTTTGAGAAAAACACTGCTATTCTCCTGTTATGTACGATTAGGACTGTCTTTATGGACTGTGAGACAATTTTAGCTTTTGACCAACATTGTATCAATAAGTGTGTGCATTTGATTTCTTTGTTATTGTAATTATAAAAAAAATTTTTCAAATCTGTATTGGCCACTGCCCAATCCAATTTGTAAAATTTTTTGTGGGGAGCATGGGGGCTATGTAAGTAGGCTGTTTAGGTTTTTTTATTGGTAACGCCACCTCTGTATGAAATTCACTGGCTGTGCTGTGTGCAGTCTGTGGCTAGTTTGCATTGTTGTCCGCCATTGTAGTGTTAGGCAGCTGGCTGTGAACAGCGCGTAGCGTTGCGCTGTTGGAGGTGAGCCGCCAGCAGTGGTGGATGTGGCGAGAGAGATGGCGGAGTTTTGAAATTTGTCATGAACTGCTATATTTATATATGATGATATCAAGGTAAATACATTGTTTGTTCTCTATTAATATGTTTCATTTGCTAACTATCCCTATCAGTAGTTAGTGCCTTCCATAGTTTGAATCTTTTATTTAGCTGGCAGTAGTGGCGCTCGCTGTATTGCAGTAGCTTGAGCAGCGAAGACTTTTGTGATGTAAGTGATTTGTGAAAGGTATAGTTTAATGTTAGTCAGGGTCATTCTTTTGTAGGGAATTTTGAAAGTCAGATTGCGTTGCGCTAACCAAATATTGTGTGTCAGTTTAAGCACAGTCATGTAGAATTGTTAAAAAGGGGACGTTTCACATTTACCAATCGTTATGGAATGAAATTACTCATTCAATAACGATTAAGCTATAATGTCTCCTGTTTCCCGCGGAATAATCATTATTTACGGGTCAAAATTCATAATTCACGGTCATTGTTAACTTGTAATTTCGCAAATCCCGGGACGCAGGTGGGTGTTATGGTACCATAAGTTTTTCCAGCTCTGTTGCTCGATGGTGTCTCTCATTGTCATCCATAAACATAAAGTAAAGGTCGTACGCATCCCTGAAACGCCTCACTGAGGGAAGGAGTTCAGCTCACCTGTACCGTTGACTGCTGAGTGTTACGTTTTTAGTGATTTGAAGGTCAGTATGGGCAAGGTGCGTTATGTGTCCCCACGCCCTATCATCTGGCCCACAAAAACGATCATGTTCGACAGCACTGGAGGTACCCTCACATCGCTAGAGGTGTGAACACGTTTTGCACACAGGAACGTTCTTGAGCAGCGTCGTTTTGGTGGTCCATGCATTATGGTCTTGGGAGGGATAACACTGCAAGGGCGAACTGACCTCCAAATCCTTGGACGCCTTATACTGTACATCTTCCCCAATGGGTCTATTCAGGAGAGCATTCGCCCCTCACTTCAGTATTATGGAGGACAATTGCCAACCGCATCAAACTGCACTGTTGGAGTCGTTCCTGGAACGAGAAAATGTTCGCCGAGTGAACTGGCCTGTCCGTTCTCCCGACTTAAATTCCATCAAACACGTGCGAAATGCGTTGATCATACATACGTGGGCTGTTAAAAAAAAATTCGGAACGAACCTGGTATCGTGCCAATGATTTCTTGGAGCGAAATGCGGTTGGCATTCCTTCATACATTTGTGTTTAATGTGCAAGTGCCGGAAGTTTTATCGTTTATGTCTGTTAGTTACTGTTCAGTGCTTTATAGATTAGACGTTGTTTAGCACAGTTTGAAAATTTCGATATGGCAGATTTAGAGGAGCAAAGCGTCTGCATTAAATTTTGGGTGGAACTAAAGAAAACCTTTACAGAGACACGACAAATGATGCAGGAAGTCTACGGTCATGAGTGACTTAGCTGTACTCGGAGTTACGAATGGTTCACATGGTTTAGAAATGACCAGAGGTTAAGGTGGCCCTCCTTCAGGGCGCTCTACGACTCCATCGACGACGCTCACGTCAGCAACGTCAACGAAATCGTGCGTGCCAACCGTAGACGACTGTCCGAGAGACTGCAGAAGAATGTAACAATTTGATTGGATCATATCATGAAATTCTGACGCAGCACCTTGGAATGCATTGTGTTGCCACCAAGTACGTCCCACGGCTCATGAGTCAAGACACGGAAGAGCCTCGCAATCTGTGAAGAGCTTTTAGACCGCGCAGATGAGAACGGGATGTTCCTTAAGGGAATCATGACTGGTGATGAGACGTGGAGCTACGGTCATGATGCTGAGATCACGGTTCAGTCTTCACAATGGGTCGGGAAAGGTTCTCCAAGACCAAAGGAAGCTCGTCAGGTCATGTCAAAAGACAAAGCCTTGCTGGTAGACATCTTTGACTTTGAAGGAACAGTTCTTCACAAATTTGTGCCATAGGAACAGACAATCATTCGATGGTAAAATCACTACGTTTTGCGATGCCTGCGTGAAAATGTGAAAAGGAAACGGCCTGAAACGCGGCGAGACAGTTTATGGCTCTGGCATCACGATAGCGCACCTGCACATTCATCCCTGTCGGTGCGTGGCTATTGCACAAAACACGAAGTCACTCTACTGCCTCATCCTGCGTACTCTCCAGATCTGTCCCCTGAAGACTTTTTTTTTTCCAGAGTTGAAAATCCCGTTGAAAGGACAAAGATTCGCAACGGCAGAGGTGATAAACGAAAATTCGCAGACGGTGCTTCGCGTGATCCAACGAGAGCCGTACCAAGACTCCTTCCAGAAATGAAAACGGCCGTGGGAGTGGTTTATAAATTGTGGGGGAGAGTGTTTCAAAGGAGAGCAAGCACAAGAAGCAAAAGGAAAGGGCACAAAAATTTCGTGGACGAAGTTTCAGCTAGTCCATGTATACTAACAACTGTCCAGCAGCTATCAACCGCGCTGATATAGGAATGGAAGGGCCTACCACAAGAGAACAAGTTCCAGAGGGTGCGTCGCCGTCCGTGGTCACCACGCACAGTAGTAAGAACCTAGACCCCTTTTTGCAGTGTCTAGGGGATCATGATGAATAGCGGTGATTTCAGTGCAATTATTGACTCTGGACAAACATGTCACTTCTCTTCGAACCATTTCGTATTTCAGCTGGCTTCTATACTGCACTGCACTGTACTGTACTTACCTTGCAAGCTTGTTCGAGTTAAGTTACTTGACAGTGACAGATAATGCGGAAGTTACGTAATAAAGTTCAAAACACCAGCGTAGAAGTTCCCATATACCGCTTTATTTGGTTGTAATAGCTGTCTGTCAATAAACCAACATCAAGTTTGAGATTTTGAGATTTCAGTACAGGATCAGTTAGGAGAGAAAGTCACAATATCGCTATAGATAGTAGTACCCCTTAAAAGTTCAATGGAGCCCTTTCAGGATCAGGTTTAATACATTTCGGAAAGTTAGGTCTAACCTAATTCTTTATGACCCTACCTCTTTGACGTGATTTTGGATGTGCTGGTGAAAGATGTGAAGAAGGAAGCGCCGTGGAGTATGATGTTTGCGGATGATGTGGTTCTTTGTGAGCAGAACTTGAGGAAACGCTGGAGGATTGGAGGAATGCACTAGAAGACAGAGGGATGAAAATTAGCAGGACAAAGTCAGAATAGTTAGCATTGAAGGATGTGCAGATGAGGTCTGCAAGATCCAGGAGGATGATCTGAAATCGGGCTGCAAATTTAAATACCTGGGGTCGTACATACAGAGGGACGGAGGACTGGAAAGCGAGACACAACACCGAATATTTTGCGGTTGGAACAACTGGAGGAAAATGAGTGGAGTGTTGTATGACAAGAAGGTGAGCATTGGGTTGAAAGGAAAAGTTTACTAGTCGGTGGTGAGGCCTGCTATGATACACGGGGCAGAGACATGACCAATCACGGTAGCCCAGGAAAGGAAGATGGAAGTGGCGGAAATGATGATGCTGAGGTGGATGTGTGGGGTAACAAGGAAGGACAGGATTAGAAATGAATTTGTTAGAGGAGCTGTGAAAGTGAGACCCATGGGGAAAAAGATACGAGAGAGCAGACTAAGATGGTATTGACACTTACAGAGGAAAGGGGAAGAGTATATCGGAAACAGAGTTGAAGATATATAGATTGAAGGAGCGAGAAGGAGAGGAAGACCGAAGATGAGGTGGAAGGATAAGATAACAGTGGACCTAAGAGAGAAAGGATGGAAGAAGGAAGAGGCAATGGATAGAGTACTATGGAGGAGAAGGATCCAGAAGAGCAAAGCCAACAGTACATGACGTGGGACAAGGTGACGATAAAGAAGAAGAAGAAGAAGAGATTTGAACCAAGTGTCCATAATGCGAGGTCAGTGCATTCGCCATTGCACCACCTGTCTCGTCTCCACATGGAAAGATTGCCTGAAATGCGTCACCTAGTGGAATTTTTCCCAGAGCGCCGGCTGACCCGCAGGCCTAATTGAGACGCAGGTTCCGCCAGGTGGGCGCCGGGCGGCCGCTTCCGTGAGGCAGCTGTCGGGCAGATAGCGGCTGCCAGTTGATTCCGTGTAAAGCCGGAGAGCAGCGCGCGCGCACGCGACCGAGCAGTGGCCGCGGGCCGCAGCTGACTGTAAATCCTCGTCGGGAGGCGAAGAAATAAGCTGACTGCCGGCCTTTGAGTCTGAACACAAGTTCTCTCTAAAAGGTAACTTGTCTCCTTTCGCGGTTCTCAGTATCGTGTTAAGGAATATATACTCTACTGGCCATTAAAATTGCAGATGATGAGCGGGTACTCACTGGACAGGCACAGCTGTCCATGCAGCTACAACACGATACCACGGTTCATGAAGAGTAGTGACTGGCGTATTGTGACGAGCCAGTTGCTCGGCCACCATTGACCAGACGTTTTCAATTGGTGAGAGATTTGTAGAATGTGCTGGCCAGGGAAGCAGTCGAACATTTTCTGTATCCAGAAAGGCCCGTACATGACCTTCAACATGCGGTCGTTCATTATCCTGCCGAAATGTAGGGTTACGCAGGGATCGAATGAAGGGTAGAGCCACGGGTCGTAACACATCTGAAATGTAACGTCCACTGTTCAAAGTGCCGTCAATGTGAACAAGAGGTGACCGAGACGTGTAACCAATGGCACCCCATACCATCACGCCAGGTAAGGTGATGACGAATACACGCTTCCAAAGTGCGTTCACCGCCATGTCGCCAAAAACGGATGCGACCATCATGATGCTGTAAATAGAACCTGGATTCATCCGAAAAAGTGACGCTGTGCCATTCGTGCACCCAGGTTCGTCGTTGAGTACACCATCGCAGGCGCTCCTGTCTGTGATGCAGCGTTAAGGGTAACCGCAGTCATGGTCTCCGAGCTGACAGTCCATGCTGCTGCAAACGTCGTCGAACTGTTCGTGTGGATGGTTGTTGTCTTCCAAACGTCCCCATCTGTTGACTCAGGGATCGAGACGTGGCTGCACGATCCGTTACAGCCATGCGGATAAGATGCCTGTCATCTCGACTGCTAGTGATACGAGGCCGTTGGAATCCAGCACGGCGTTCCGTATTACCCTCCTGAAGCCACCAGTTCCATATTCTGCTAACAGTAGTGTATTACACTCGGGTAATACGGAACGCCGTGCTCGATCCCAGCGGCCTCGTATCATTAGCAGTCAAGATGACAGGCATCAAGATAATAGTCACCAGCGAATACTTCCATTGATATCCTTTGACCCTGAATTTTAACCCCTGTTTTTCATATCTGTCATTGTTCCATCGACATTTAGATTGAACACTACGGAAGAAAGACTGCATCTCTGCCTTAAACCCTTTTTAATGAGGGCTCTTCTTTTTTGGGCTCCAACCACGTTCTTTCCTTTTGCTTCTGGAACATATTGTATATTACCCGTCCTTTCCTGTTGCTTAAGACTGTTTTCCTCAGTCTTTATAACACTTGCACCATTTCATACTGTCCAACGGTTTTTCACCATCGACAATTCCTATGAGAGTGTCATGAGTTTTACTCAACTTTGCTTCTGTTATCAAGCGCAACGTCAGAACTGCCTCACAAGTGGCTTACTTAACCTTTCCTACAGCCAAACTGAACGTTATCTAACAAATTGTTAATCTTTTTTTCCTTTATTCTCCCCATTACTCTTAGAATGAAAATGTTTTATTTCTACCAATGATCACAAATCTGTTTGTACTGAGGCTTCTGTTTTCAGATAGCAACGACCATCTACAGATCTGCAGAGAAACATTGGAAGTAGAACAAAACAAGCGAAGAGATTGTGTCTTAGAACAATAAAATCTCCTACGACGAAAAATTATTACTTTCATGGATATGAAATCATGCTCATAATGAGTAGTGCCCTTGTGAAATGCATAAGTCATTACAATGATAAAGTGCAATAATTAAAAACACGGATATAGTTAATTTTAAAATTGTGGAAAACAAATTGTCAAATGACAATATATGGTTTTGAGACGCTCCTGTTGGCATTAAAATAATAACATACCAAAGAAAAAGCTTGTGAAGATAATTAAATAATAGAAAGTTATAACTAAAGAAAGAATAGAAAAAGGGTGACAACAAAAGACTACAGTAAGTAATCAGCGACATATGTGGTCGTAGCCTACAGAATGTAACATAGGTGAGTAATCGGGGTAACTCAAACTACAAACTGTCTCGCTTATACTGTGAGAAGCAGTTCCAAGAAAAGTATAATTAAAGTAGAAAGCATACACTAGAAACTGGAGAAAATATGTGATGCACACCATATAACGACAAGACAACATCTACAGGGTGATTGTAATTAAAGTTAAACTTTCAAAACACTGTAGAAATAACATCAGCGGTCAGAATGAAGTCAAATTGCAACGGAATATTATCGGAGAAGGGGGAAAACGTATGGAAGAAGGAAAAAAAGTGTGAAATTTGATCAATAGATGGCGCTGAATGTGTTAGAACACGTAAAAGAAAACACCTGTCATGCGTAAGATCCATTGAACTTGGTATAAATACACCAGGTACGCGGCTTTTCCTCCTTTCGCGTCTGCGACGTTCGCCATGACTGTCTCAATGCAGGATCGCACTCTGCTTGTAAAGCTGTATTACAATATTGATGACTGTGCAAACGTGGCTTTGCAGAAGTTCGGGAGACTGAAGGGTTTGAAAAAAGGCGTAGGTCGTATGACTGCCATGGGTCTAGACAAAATGATTCGGAAATTCGAAAAGACGGGTTCTTATGGTGTGCAATCAAGTAGAGGGAGGAAACGAATTGATCCGACGTCAGTGGAAGCAGTGGCCGCATAAATGTAGGAGGAGACGAGTGGTGGTGTGCAAACGTGTAGTGCACGGAGAATTGCCCGAACATTGGACATACCCGTGAGCACGGTGCAAAAAATCCTACGAAACGTCCTTGTTTGCTGTCCATTCAAAATTACCCACGAGCACGAGTTGCTTCCAGGTGACCTGCCAGCAAGAGAGTCCTTTACTTTAGAATTTCTTGCTCGCATGGAAGTGGACAATGATTGGCCGTGGAAGATTTTGTGGGCAGACCAATCCCAGTTCCATCTGACAGGATATGTCAATTCGCAGAATTGTCGAATATGGGCAGCGGAAAATCCGCACGCAAATGAACGAGTACCACTTCACCATGAAGTGTGGAGCGGGTTTACATCATCATTTAGCATAGGGTCATATATTTTCGAAGAGACATGTAATTCCGGTCCTGTTACCTGTACCATCACTGGTAAGCGCTATGAGCGTCTTTTGCGCAACCATTCCAGCTCTCCAACTGCATGGGGAAAATTGTGGACAGCATATTGAACATGTTTTGTGCCAGTCACACGGAAAATAATAATCCGATTTGACTTTGATTGATGCATTTATGCGGTGTTTTGTCTAAGGAAAAATAAGAAATAGATGTTTGTGATGCTTTTTATACGGTTTTGGGCCTCAAGACCATTAACAACCGATTTTTCTCGTTCGATCTAATATAACTTTGCCTTGGTGGATGGGCTTACCTAACTAACAGTATCACACCTGTACACTCATGCACACTGAGTAGTACAGTTTGTTTAACGTCTACTGTACACCTCAGGCATTGTTATATGATTCATTTGTCATTTGTAGGGTGACCACTATTAAATTATGATGCTTTCAGCGCTATGTATTGCAACATTTTGTAACTGTTTTTCTTTACCGTACGTTATCCCCCTTCTCCGATAATATTCCGTTGCAGTTTGACGTCATTCTGACCAGTGGTTCATTTCTACAGCGGTTTTAAAGTTTATTTATAATCACTCTGTACATGCGAGAAGCGTTCATTCAGTAATGTATAACATTTGCAAATAAGGCAAAGTAGATATTGGATATATAAATTTAAGGTCTTCCAATAAATCGGCACCACGGCGGTTTTGCGCTCGGTGAAAAATGTGCATGGTTTTTGTTTTTCAATACTCATTACAGTATGGTCGATTTCTGCCACATGCAACACAAAGGCAGCTCTATTACTTGGCTGTAATTGCACCTTTTATGTTACATTAACAGAGCTTCTGGTTTAGTTAATATAACACTTATCACAATAATTACACTCGATCTTGTATACACAGCATCCGCTGAATTTGTCATGTGCTCTTCTCGACTTACGTTATACACGAAGTTGTAGGGTGTTGTAAACTTGAAAACTGATCTGACTTTTGATTTTCTAAAACAATTCTCTATCTGCTGGGACATATTGTTTTGTTTAGCCTACATTACAGGTACATAACATCATAAACCATTGGCTGTTGCAGGCTGCTTTAAAATACAGAGTTCCTTGCGGGTTTTGTTGTCGTTGAAAGTAAATGAAAGAACCGGTGAGGTACAGAAGGAATTTTTTCTTACATCATGGGGATGACATGAATCGGAATTGATGATAATATCTGTGCGTGTCGGCTTTCTGAAAATGGAAGATTTACATTTATTATCCACTTTCTTAATACTAAGGTCTAGGTAATTAATGTTCCGTTCTTCTACTTTCGAGTAGAAGTAATTAGTGGGTGCATGCTGCTTATGTTCTAAGACATAATCTGTTCACTAGTCCTAGTCTATTTCCCATGTTTTGCTGTATATCTGAAGATGGTCACTGCCGAGGGAAACCGGTAGTCGAAGGACCAAATGTTTTGTTGTTATTGGTGGAAATAAAAGAAATTCATTCTACATTCCCGGGATCACCGTTCTAAAGTGCCACCATCTTACACCTTGTGCAAATATGTTATTAATTGGCTTAGCTTGGATGCATGAGATGTTAAGCTGATTGTGGGAGAGTTTTTGCATCTATCTGTCCTCACTGTCTTCGGAAATGTGTGGATTTTGTTTTGCTGAAAGTCTGATGGTACGTTGCCAGTCTCGCACACTCTGCACAACAACTTGATTACAGTTTGGTTGTCATTCAAATTCAGATTTAGTGTATTCTTTCCCTTCTGCTTCATATCATCTCCAGTCTTCCAGAGCTCCTCTAGATAATCACTCTAATACTAGATCCATAATGCCGTCCCAATCGACTCCGGTTTCGTGTTGTGTCACGTTTCAGACAATCCTTCTCCCAGATACAAGAAATATGTTACAAAAGTAATTACACTGCAACACAAAAAAATGGTTCAAATGGCTCTGAGCACTATGGGACTTAAAATATTTGGTCATCAGTCCCCTAGAACTTAGAACTACTTAAACCTAACTAACCTAAGGACATCACACACATCCATGCCCGAGGCAGGATTCGAACCTGCGACCGTACCAGTCGCGCGGTTCCGGACTGAGCGCCTAGAACCTTGAGACCACCGCGGCCGGCAGACTGCAACACAGCGACCGATCTAGTAGCGCTGTATTTCTTTGCTTTGGTAGACCGGTGTCATCTCCTCTAGATGCTGATTCGGAGTTTCAGCTCCTTACTTTTTATAGAGCCTTCATTGAGGTTGTGTCATTGTCGTGTGTTACGAAAATGGAACAGTGGAAATTAGAGTGAAGTTATGCCGTCAAGTTTTGTGTTAAACATGGGAATCTTCAAGTGTGAGTTTTGAAAAGCTGAAACAGGCTTGTGTTGAACATTCCTTATTGAGAGCACAAGTTTTTAGCTGGCGCATATCATTTTTGGAAGGTCGAAAATCTTGTTCAGAAAGACATTCAACTTCAAAGATCGACAAATACTTGAACGGTTGAATGCTTGTGTGAGATCAAACAGACAGGACAAATCGTCAACCAAGAGTGTTACAAAGATATCTCTGAAAGGCTCAGAAAAGGTGTGAATGGAGTGAGACCGGGCATTGTAGAGAAGTGGATGCTGCATCACGACAACCTCCCATGTTACATAGACACCTCCATTACGGAATTTTTTACCTCAAAAAGCGTTTCTGTTGTTCCACAGCCTCCATATTCACCTGATCTGAGCCCTTGTTACCTATTTCTTTCCCCAACGTTGAAAAATGTGTTTAATAAAGTCATTTTGGGAGTCTGAAGAACATACAAAAGAATGTTACTGACCTGTTAAAGGCCCTGCCAGTTACAGACTTTGAGCGCTGCTACCGAGAATGGAAACAACGATTCCGGCTGTGTTTAGCTGCTTTATAAGAGACAGCATTGCTGTTCGAAAAAACGTGATAGATAAAAAAATCAGTCTCATTACTTTGCTCACACGTTTCATAAACGTTCAGTGTAATCTTTTCACCGAGACGCTTTACCCTCTGCACTTTTCGTGGCTTTCTCGTTGCATTCTTAGTGTAACAACCCTTGTTTTTAGTTTCACAGAAGTCTGTTTTGACATTTCTATATTCTAAGTTAGTCCCGTCTACGATCAGTTGTTTTGATTTCTTCATATTTTTGCTGCAGACATTTGACTTCCTATCTATTTCATTGCTAATCGACTTATACTGATGTTTTCCTGTTTAGGTCTGAACATTTTTGTGCACCCTTCTTTCACTGGTGAACTGAAGTATTTCTTCTGTTTCTCAGGTATTCATCAGACCTACTCTCTTTGTACCTATGTCTTAGTGTCCTGTATCTTTTAATGCCCCTTTTAGAGATGTCCCCTTCAACTTAACGGCAAACTCTGGTACTCCTTACCGCAGTATCCACATTGTTAGCGAACTTCGTACGCACCCCATAATTCCTCAGTATTTTAGCATACCACTGCACGTTTTTTTTAGGACTATTCTCTTCGACTTGAGCATTCATGCACTTTAACTTCAGCATTATTAAACTGTGATGTGCGTCTACATTTGCTCCTGAGCTGGTTTTACTATCCAACATCTGATTTCTGAATCTCTGCCGACTATGATGTAACCCAGCTGGAATCTTTCCGTGTGTCTGTATTTTCCAAGTGTACTTCCTCCTGCAGCGATTCTCAGTCAGCGTATTCGCTATTACCATCTGAAATGATTTTATTGCAGAGTTCAATTATTCTTTATCCTCTCTCAAACCTACTGCGAGGGAAAATGTAACTCTTCTTCTAATCTTTTCTCTACAGCCGCATTCGAATCCCCTATGACTATTAGATTATTACCTCCCTTCACATACTGAATTACCAGCTCAGCATTCTCGTATTCTTGCTCCGTCTCTTCATCCTCGACCTGCGAAGTCGGTATGTATACCTGAACTGTCGTTGTCGGTGTAGGTTTGCTGCCCATTCGGATGAGAAAAACCCTACCACTGAACTGGTCACAGTAGCTCTCTTTCTGTCCTACTTTCCAGTTTATAACGAATCCTGTTTCCGTTGTACCATTTTCTGCGACTGTTGGTATTACCCTTTATTCATCTAACCATATATCCTTATCATCTTTACATTTTACTTCACTGTGTCTCACTGTATCTAGATTGAACTTTTGCATTTTTCTTTTCCGATTATATAGCTTTCCTACTACAGTCAGACTTTCGACATTCCATGCTCAGACTCGTAAAATATTATATTTTGCTTTGGTCAAATCATCTTTACCTCATGGTCAGCTACCCCTTATCAGTGCTCTCAGGAGATCCGAATAGGGGACTAACAAATTGGTAAATTTGTATTAAGTTCCTCTGAGACCGATCTGCTGTGGTCTTTTGTCCCTAGGCTTACACACTACTTAATCTAACTTACACTAACGAAAACACACACACACACACACACACACACACACACACACACACACACCTATGCCCGAGAGAGGACTCGAACCTCCAACGGAGGGGGGAGCCGCGCGAACCGTGGTGAAGCGCCTCAGACCGAGGCTACCCCGCGCAGTTGGGCAATTAATCTGGAATCTGTTTCCGATGGGGAAATCGTCATGATAAATTTTCTGTTACAGACAACATGCCCTGTGGATACACGTTATGTGTTTTTCAAAATGGCTCTCAGCACTATGAGACTTAACATCTTAGGTGATCAGTCCCCTAGAACTTAGAACTACTTAAACCTAACTAACCTAAGGACATCATAGACATCCATGCTCGAGGCAGGATTCGAACCTGCGGCCGTAGCGATAGCGCGGTTCTAGACTGTAGCGCCTAGAAGCGCTAGGCCACTCCGGTCGGCTATGTGTTTTTAATACAGTGGTTTCCATTGCCTTCTGCGTCGTCATGTCGTTGATCTGATGCTTCCGTCCTTGTAGGGCAGTTTCCAGCCCCAACGTCAACAAAGTTTCCTGAACTTCACTCCTCCGCCCTCTTCCACAAGCCGATGACCGAGTGAGGTTGACCTCTTATGCCGGAAGCCTTTGGCCGCCATTGCTGATCAATATTACTTTTAAAAAGTTGTGCTATGATTGGTTTCGAACACTCGACCCCTGAAGTGTTGATTACTGATTTGAGACGCTTCGCCTAAAACATGAGTTCAAGTAGGTAACGAAGGAATTTCGTAAACTAAATATATCGGTATGGAAGGGTATGCCGGCCGGGGTGGCCGAGCGGTTCTAGGCGCTACAGTCTGGAACCGCGCAACCGCTACGGTCGCAGGTTCGAATCCTGCCTTCGGCATGGTTGTGTGTGACGTCCTTAGGTTAGTTAGGTTTAAGTAGTTCTAAGTTCTATGGGACTGATGACCTCAGCAGTTAAGTCCCATAGTGCTCAAAGCCATTTGAACCATTTTTGGAAGGGTATGGATAGTTCAAGCAATTTTATGTAATCAAAAATGGCTCTGAGCACTATGGGACTCAACTGCTGAGGTCATTAGTCCCCTACAACTTAGAACTAGTTAAACCTAACTAACCTAAGGACATCACAAACATCCATGCCCGAGGCAGGATTCGAACCTGCGACCGTAGCGGTCTTGCGGTTCCAGACTGCAGCGCCTTTAACCGCACGGCCACTTCGGCCGGCTTTTATGTAATCTCTAAAAGAAATTTCTATATTACATCAGAAGTAGCTTTTATTACGTAGCATTTCAGCTTTTTTTTTAATGTAAATGTATCGTTTTTGAGTAGATCAATTGGTCGATATCGACCTCGGATTACGAAGAAATAGCGACCGGAATAGCATTAGAACACACCCCTAACACCTTCACCCACTTGCAAATTGTAGATAACGCTGAAACTTCCTGGCAGATTAAAATTGTGTTTTGGACCGAGACTCGAACTCCGGACCATTGCCTTTCGCGGGGGCAAGAGCTGTACCGACTTAGCTACCCCAGCACGACTCACACCCCGTCCTCACAGCTTTACTTCTGGCAGTTCCTCGTCTCCTTCCTTCCAAACATTCCAGAAGCTCTCCTGCGAAACCTGCCGAACTAGCGCTCCTGAAAGAAAGGCAGTAGCTAAGCCATGTCTCTGCAGTATCCGTTCTTTCAGGGGTGCTAGTTCTGCAAGATTCGCAGGAGTGCTTCTGTAATGCTTGGAAGGTAGGAGACGAGGTACTGGCAGAAGTAAAGCTGTGAGGACGGGGCGTGAGTCGTGCTAGGGTAGCTCAGTTGGTAGAGCACTTGCCCGCGAAAGGCAAAGGTCCCGAGTTCGAGTCTCGGTCCGGCACACAGTTTTAACCTGCCAGGAAGTTTCGTATCAGCGCACACACCGCTGCATAGTGAAAATCTAATTCTGTAGATGACGCTGTTGACGTATTTCTGACGTACTCATGGTTTCCCCTCAAGAAAATGGCCCTGGGACAGGGTACAGCTGTGCTGACGCGGCTGACAGCACTGTTACAACGTGGCGTCAGAAACTCCGCTGCATCGCCAATCTGCGTGAGCGACGAGAGCGGCGAGCTAACTGACGCCCACGGCACGCGTGGCGCCTGGCGCACTCCCAAAAACACGGCTCTGTTGCACGTAGAGAGGATAGACTCCGGGGCCGAAAGCGGCCCAGCGGCGCTCGAGCATCGCAATTACGGGAATTACTCTTTAATCCGACCGGGGACTGCGCGCCTGTATACGTCAGAAAAAGGAACGAGCGTAACAGGAGAGCACGGCGCGGAACCTGTCCGAACCAGGGCAATCGCGGGGGCTGCACCTGGCTGTACAACTAAGTCGTCACCGCATGCAAATTTGCTGGATTAGAAGACGGCGTAAGCTGCGGAGAAAGGGAGGAATTTAAAGAGGGCCATTACTGGACGCCTCCAGATCCGCGTTGGCGTTGCAAAAAGCTACTACCACTGAGGTTTTCTTTCTAAATCTTTTCTTGAGCGCTGTGTCTTCTGAATACTTTTAGCAGAAGAGTAAACTCAGATTCGTTGAAGAATGGTACTCTCATCCTTAAAAGAGCTTTAAGCGTCTGATTACACTATAAATGAATTAGTGTGTTAAATGTCTGCCGTTGAAAATGTCAGCGAGAAAAAGTTAGAACAACATGCGAAATTTGGCTTAAAATCTGTGGGAAATCGCTAACATTATGAAACATTGGGCGAATATAGTCTGGGCAAACTGCGCGCCATTTTAAGCGGCAGACAGTTTCTTAAGCATCTAAATGTCTGTGATGTCAAATTACCTGAACTATGTAGCACAGAATGATACAGTGTTGCGGGTACATTCACTGGTATATGTAGGTACGATATGCAAAATATCTTTCGAATGTTGTCGGTAGTGAGGGAGTAACAAATTAAAACATGAAGTCTGATGCTGGAGTTTTACTGCATGAACAGCAGAACAGTAACATGCGATAATTTTTTTCCGTTCATCGTTTTGTAAGGAGTGTGAACGAGAGAAATTTTCGGAGAGGTTTGGAACTATGCGTAAAGTTTGTTCAAAATCGCAAAAAGGTGTTATTTTTAAACGGTACATAATTAAATTCAGAACATTCCGTGCCGTAATATATGCTGCCCCTAGACAACACAGCTTCTCTTATACTTCTCTTTCACTGATTTACACTACTGGCCATTAAAATTGCTTCACCACGAAGATGACGTGCTACAGACGTGAAATTTAACCGACAGGAGTGAAATGCAAATGATTAGCTTTTCAGAGCATTCACACAAGGTTGGCGCCGGTGGAGACACCTACAACGTGCTGACATGAGGAAAGTTTCCAACCGATTTCTCATACACAAATAGCAGTTGACCGGCGTTACCTAGTGAAACGTTGTTGTGATGCCTCGTGTAAGGAAGAGAAATGCGTACAATTACGTTTCCGACTTTGATGAAGGTCGGATTGTAGCCTATCGCTATTGCGGTTTATCCAATCGCGACATTGCTGCTCGCGTTGGTCGAGATCCAATGACTGTTAGCAGAATATGGAATCTGTGGGATCAGGAGGGTAATACGGAGCGCCGTGCTGGATCCCAACGGCCTCGTATGACTAGCAGTCGAGATAAAAGGCATCTTATCCGCATGGCTGTAACGAATCGTGCAGCCACGTCTCGATCCCTGAGTCAACAGACGGGAACGTTTGCAAGACAACAACCATCTGCACGAACAGTTCGACGTCGTTCGCAGTAGCAGGGACTATCAGCTCGGAGACCATGGCTGCGGTTACCCTTGACGCTGCATCACAGACAGGAGTGCGTCTGATGGTGTACTCCACGACGAACCTGGGTGCACGAATGGCAAAACGACATTTTTTCGGATGAATCCAAGTTCTGTTAACAGTATCGTGATGGTCGCATTCGTGTTTGGCGACATCGCAGTGAACGTACATTGGAAGCGTGTATTCGTCATCGCCATACTGGCGTATTACCCGGCGTGATGGTATGGGTTGCCATTGGTTACACGTCTCGGTCACCTCTTGTTTGCATTGACGGCACTTTGAACAGTGGACGTAACATTTCAGATGTGTTACGACCCTTGGCTCTACCCTTCATTCGATCCATGCTAAACCTTACATTTCAGCAGAATAAAGCAGGACCGCATGTTGCAAGTCCTGTACGGGCCTTTCTGGATACAGAAAATGTTCGACTGCTGCCATGGCCGATGGTGGCCGAGCAACTGGCTCGTCACAATACGCCAGTCACTACTCTTGATGAACTGTGGTATCGTGTTGAAGCTGCATGGGCAGCTGTACTTGTATACGCCATCCCAGCTCTATTTGACTCAATGCCCAGGCGTATCAAGGCCGTTATTACGGCCAGAGGTGGTTGATATTAGTACTGATTTCTCAGGATCTACGCACCCAAATTGGGTGAAAATGTAATCACATGTCAGTTCTAGTATAATATATTTGTCCTTCAATACCCATTCATCATCTACATTTCTTCTTGGTGTAGCAATTTTAATGGCCAGTAGCGTAAAATATTAATCTACGATTATACCTCCTAATCAGTATGTTGTGAGAGAATTTGAGATTTTTAAACTGGGTCAGTTAAACCCAAATCATTTAAATTCAATGTTTTTTTGCCGCTGGAAGCCATTACACAGGCAATCTGCAATTTGTTAATGAGTTCCAGTTATCTGGATAGTCACTTGTGATATTGTGCAGGTGGTGCCCCATGCCTCGGAATGAATAAAGTCGTATTTAAGAACCTCAGAGATCAGCAGATTAAATAAAGCTTTATTCAATATGTTTTGATCGAATGGTCAACACGTTGATATGCTAATCATACATAAATAAGCTATGAGTTTTCTGTTGACGGCAGTTTCACTAACATATTTTGGACTTCTTTTTAATTTTTGACTCCACAGCAAGAACCCTACAGTACAGACTGATGCAAGTATTCGGAAAGTTTCAGCCTGCTGTTGTCCGTTCGGCCAGGGAAGTTCCAGAGAGTTGAAGCAGTCTAAGTACGGCTGCTATGTCAGTCTACCACTTTTAATCAAATAACGCGATTTGTTTTACGTTTACATGTTTCCTGAGTTCTATATTACTAGAGATTTCAGTTAGTGTGGCGTTGTGTTTTCTTCGAAAGGTTCCTACTCCGTTGCTAAATATATTATTCTTGTGTGTACAAGCCTCCAAATGAAAGGGAAGTCAATATTACCCCGAAAGAAACGTGAAGACTACTCACATTATGTTTGAAATCATCGTTTACCCAGAAGCTGTATTCATTTGCAGGCATAGCGCTACCCGATACAAGAAGTGAAGTGCCTGCAAATACAGAGAAGCAAAAGGCTTGTACCACCACAGCCCATACCCTTCGTGAACATCAGCCAATGAGCCACAACCAGCTCGTCTGAAGCCCGGGGAAGAGTCGTTTACAGACATCTGTTCCATTTCAATGGCAAACAAGAAAATTCATGATTGATCTAAGGAAATAGAGGAATGCTGATCATCCGAAACGTATCAAAATTGAGATTGTAACTTGGTCACGAAAGTGGACTGTTTCAACCTCCTCCTTCCTGATAGGCCTATTGGACTGCCATATAATTGACCGCGATCACGTACGCCTAATCAAACCTGACAGTGAGCAAGGCAATCGTTACCGAAGGAAAATAATGTCAGTTATTAGGAGGAAAGTCTGCAACAGACCCTTCTAAAGGAAAAATATATTCTAAACCTAACCTAATTACTAAAGATAATTTTGAAATGGGTAGATACTAAGAGCAGTCACTCATGAATTACACAGGGGGTAAAGGATACATGTAATATTTAATACACTACTGGCCATTGAAATTCCTACACCACAAAGATTATGTGCCACAGACGCAAAATTTAACCGACAAGAAGAAGATGCTGTGATACGCAAATGATTAGCTTTTCAGAGCATTCACACGAGGTTAGCGCCGGTGGCGACACCTACAACGTGCTGACATGAGGAAGGTTTCCAACCGATTTCTCATAAACAAACAGCAGTTGACCGGCGTTGCCTGGTGAAACGTTATTGTGATGCCTCGTGTAAGGAGGAGAAATGCGTACCATCACGTTTCCGACTTTGATAAAGGTCGGATTGTAGCCTACCGCGATTGTGGTTTATCATATAAGGACACTGCTGCTCGCGTTGGTCAAGATCCAATGACTGTAAGCAGAATATAGAATCGGTGGGTTCAGGAGGGTAATACAGAACGCCGTGGTGGATCCCAACGGCCTCGTATCACTAGCAGTCGAGATGAGAGGCATCTTATCCGCATGGCTCTAATGGATCGTGCAGCCATTTCTCGATCCCTGAGTCAACAGATGGGGACGTTTGCATGAAACAACCACCTGCACGAACAGTTCGACGACATTTGCAGCAGCATGGACTATCAGCTCGGAGACCATGGCTGCGATTACCCTTGACGCTGCATCACAGCCAGGAGCGCCTGCGTAGGCGTACTCAACGAAGAACCTGGGTCCACGAATGGGAAAACCATTTTTTCAGATGAATCCAGGTTCTGTTTACAGCATCATGATGGTCGCATCCGTGTTTGCTAACAATGCGGTGAACGCACATTGGAAGCGTGTATTCGTCATCGACATATTGGCGTATCACCCGGCGTGACGGTATGGGTTACCATTGGTCACATGTCTCGGACACCTCGTGTTCGCGTTGACGGCACTTTGAACAGTGGACGTTACATTTCAGATGTCTTACGACCCGTGGCTCTACCCCTCATTCAATCCATGCGAAACTCTACATTTAAGCAAGATAATGTACGACCGCATGTTGAAGGTCCTGTACGGGCTTTTCTGGATACAGAAAATGTTCGACTGCTGCCCTCGCCAGCACATTCTCCAGATCTCTCACCAACTGAAAACGTCTGGTCAATGGTGGCCGAGCAACTGGCTCGTCACAATACGCCAGTCACTACTCTTCATGAACTGTGGTATGGTGTTGAAGTTGCATTGGCAGCTGTACCGGTACACGCCATCCAAGCTCTGTTTCATTCAATGCCTAGGCGTATCAAGGCCGTTATTACGGCCAGAGGTGGTTCTTGTCGGTACTGATTTCTCAGGATCTACCCAAATTGCGTGAAAATACTCGTATAATCACTTGTCAGTTCTAGTATAATATATTTGTCCAATGAATACCCATTTATCATCTGCATTTCCTCTTGGTGTAGCAAATTTAATGGCCGGTAGTGTACAAAGTAAATAATGATTCAAAAGAAAAGGAATTAAAAGGTCGCCAGCCTACTAGGGAAATAAATATTTAAAGTCCTGAGGAAAGTACTGGTAAAGAAAGTTAAGCAAATAATCACTGGTATGGCAACAAATGGCTTTCACGCTTCTTTGCAACACAACAATTCACGAGAATAAACATGAATCTGAAATCACTGAATTTGCAGTTACTTATTCTGCAATGCTAAATTTTGAAAGTAAAGTTAAATGAAGTTGCTGGTTAAATAAATGACTGATTGTGACTGATTGTAACTGATACGATGTTACGGAAAAAATAACTTTCAGTGACATCAGCGTAATGTAATGCAAAATTTATAAAAAGGAACGAATTTACTTTTGATTAGTGAAAGATTGCATTGAATTTACTTTAAGCATATGAGTAACTGATTTTACTTTTAATATAACAGTAATAAAATACATACTAAGCCAGCAGAGGTGACTCCCTAATCTAAATACAGAACAAATGAATTTGTGCACTCATAATTTGTGCTGTATATTTAGTTATTATTTTTGGCAGCGAAATTTTATGTACTTGAAGTGACTGAGGTTAATTGTAAATTAGTTAAGCCTCTGTTATGGAATCCAGGAATGAACAGGTATTGAGGCAGCAAAATTCTGACAAACTGGTCATTAGCAAAGAAACAAAACTGGTAATAAACAGTTAATCAATTTTCGTATTATTAAGTCACTCGATGATTGCATGGAAAGGAAAGGAATCCTGCTTGGTAATAATGTCTGAAAATACAGATGCCCTAACAGTTTTAACTATTCAAGGAAGTTAAACGTTGTGAAATAAATCCCACTGGGTAACACCTGTACAACGCTAGTTACACTTGGTCAGTTAACTGTCTCACGACGTTGTAGCTGTGCAGTCGACGACGAATGCAGCGGACGACAACCTAGGGCGGCTGCTATATCCGCTGCTGGTTGAGAAAGCCGAGTCGCCACCAGAGCCACGAATAATTATGGGACAGGCAGTAGTTAGAAATGCACCTTCCTCCGCTTGCCCACTCCCATAGTGCTCTCAATGCTCGCGCATTAACGAGGTAGGTGCGCCTACACTGGCGCGATCGTAACTGTACACGGTACCTGCGGGAGCGCCGAGCAAATACTTCAGCACTCTTACACGACTCAAGCTGCTCTGCTCCCTCTCTGATCGCAGCGCGACTGGGACTCTCTATACGCAAAGATAAACAACGGCACAGTTACTGCCATTTCGTAGTTGCTATTGATACATTTAAATTAAATGTTGGGTTATTATAACCCAACAATTTAGAATATTTTCGTTATAATTACAATCAATTATATACAGCAAGAAATAAATGTACTACTACATCCAGTACGTATTAAACATAGTTTCTGTAATAAAGTTAACAAATTCAGAATTATCAACGGATATTAAACGGCGAAAAATTTTATATGGTGCAGAAGGTATTTAATCTGCTTTTTCGGTGATACATAGTGATTGTGGAAGAGTTATACGGAATGTGCATAGGCATTGCTAGGTCCAAGGAAAACCTCAAGAAATGGTTCACATTATGCTATGCAAACTTACTACACGAATGTTGGGAGGAATAAGCTTTTAGTGGTCTTACAAATTGGTTTCTTTGCTTGATTCGTGCAAAAAGGTTGGAAATGGCACTGGAATCAATGTAATCAAATACTGGTGACACTATGCATAAATATTGTATGCATTGTAAATATTTCATTATGTCAGTTTATGTCGTGTGTAGTACATTATACTTGGACTAATTTATTCATGTACGTTTCATATTCTTTCAGTATCTGTTTTCTTTGGTACTTCCGACAAGAATACAGAAAAATATTTAAGAGATTCTGCAGAAAATTGTCTGACTGTTTATTAGGATTTCAGAACATCTCATGCTGAAAGGTCACGCTCCAAAATTCATACACGCATTAAATTATTTATTAGCGATAAGGGTAATGGGAGGCCCTTGGGTTGTGTTGATTTGGGGGGAAGAGGCCAAACAGCGAGATCATCGGTCTCATCGGACTAGAGAAGGATTGGAAGGGAAGTCGGCCGTGCCCTGTCGAAGGAACCATCCCGGCATTTGCCTGAAGCGATTTAGGTAAATCGCGGGAAACATAAGCCAGGATGATCGGACGCGGGATTGAACCGTCGGCCTCCCGAATGCGAGTTCAGTGTGCTAACCACAGCGCCACCTCGTTCAGTGGCAGCGCCTTGATAACAGTTAGTGTAGTAATCTAAAGAGACCGAAACATTAAATATCCCTAAAATAACAGTAGGAAGGATGACAATTTAGAAGGAAATAACAAAATCAGCGGTTATTACAGCTCCTATGTCATCTTGTGAGATGAAGAGTAAATAATGCTGTGTGTGATATATTGAAAGCTTTGATGAATGCCGTGAGATAATAGACGCGCACGACCCAAAACGTAACTCCTGTTAGCGGTGCGGGCACATTATGCGGTAGTGAAACTACATAGGCGGAGCAGACAGATATGAGAAACCATTCTAACGGCGATTAAGGCTAGAAAACATGAATCCACTGACATAGCGACTTTGACAAGCGGCAGGTTGTTGCTGCCCAGCGCCTGCTAACGATCACCTCTGAGGCTGCAAAGCAGCCATCAGTTCTTGTGCTGCTACAATGAGTATAAATGGCAAGTGGCTGAAAGACGGCGTAGCCAAGAGCGAGAGACAAGGTGTTGAACGTCTAAGCCTCGTAACGGAGTGTGGAGGTTAGAGGAGGCTTCGTAAAGCAGGAAAGACTGTTAGCTAACGACAGAATATATTGCTTGTGCAAGCGCATTTTACGATAATCACAAGTCACCAAGTTGTTGTAAAGTGTAATGCTACATCTTCTTCAGCTTGTTATGAACTCTAACGAGTATTGATCTGCACTATAATCACGGACGAAACTATTTCAAGGTAGGATCCAGTTGCCAGACAGGTGTTTCTTAAGGAAAATATGAAAAGTAAATAATGCTGTTTGTCATATATTGAAAGCTTTGATGAATGCCGTGAGATAATAGACGCACACGACCCAAAACGTAACTCCTGGTTGCGGTGCGGGCACATTACGCGGTAGTGAAACTACATAGGCGGAGCAGACGGATATGAGAAACCATTCTAACGGCGATTAAGGCTAGAAAACATGAATCCACTGACATAGCGACTTTGACAAGCGGAAGCTTAAGGAAGATGTATCTCACATTATTTGATTAAGAATATCGTGTCTTCCGGGCCGATGATTTCTTCCAATAATACTTGGTTTAGCGTCCTTTACCCTCTGTGTCTAATGGAGAAGAGGTAAAAACTTTGAGGTTCGCGGATGACATTGTAATTCTGTCAGAGACAGCAAAGGACTTGGAAGAGCAGTTGAACGGAATGGACAGTGTCTTGAAAGGAGGATATAAGATGAACATCAACAAAAAGCAAAACGAGGATAATGGAATGTAGTCAAATTAAATCGTGTGATGCTGAGGGGATTAGATTAGGAAATGAGACACTTAAAGTAGTAAAGGAGTTCTGCTATTTAGGGAGTAAAATAACTGATGGTGGTCGAAGTAGAGAGGATATAAAATGTAGGCTGGCAATGGCAAGGAAAGCGTTTCTCAAGAAGAGAAATTTGTTAACATCGAGTATAGATTTAAGTGTCAGGAAGTCGTTTCTGAAACTAATTGTATGGAGTGTAGCCATGTATGGAAGTGAAACATGGACGGTAACCAGTTTGGACAAGAAGAGAATACAAGCTTTCGAAATGTGGTGCTACAGAAGAGTGCTGAAGATAAAGTGGGTAGATCACGTAACTAATGAGGAGGTATTGAATCGGATTGGGGAGAAGAGAAGTTTGTGGCACAACTTGACTAGAAGAAGGGATCGGTTGGTAGGACACGTTTGGAGGCATCAAGGGATCACAAATTTAGCATTGGAGGGCAGCGTGGAGGGTAAATATCGTAGAGGGAGACCAAGAGATGAATACACTAAGCAGATTCAGAAGGATGTAGGTTGCAGTAGGTACTGGGAGATGAAGAAGCTTCCACAGGATGGAGTAGCATGGAGAGCTGCATCAAACCAGTCTCAGGACTGAAGACCACAACAACAACCCTGTGTGTAATTATTTTGTCCATTGATCTGTGCTACATACGTAGAAGTTTAAGTTTTCCTCTAAGAATCTAGTAATATGCTAACAAAAGATGTACTTTTGACTGTGAGATCATCTACGAAAATTTTTTCCTACAGTGTTATCATACACAGAGAAAATCTAAAATACCTGCCTATTCTCAGTTGCTATCTTTGTAGTTATAAACATATAGGGTGCTTGTAATTGAACTGTTGCTACTTGAGAGGGTGGCTGTAAAAAACGATTGATGTTAGGACAACAAGACTGTGTGGGAGAATTTGTAAGAGCGTTCAGAAGAGAAGTAAGGAAGAAAAAAATCTAGCGAAATATATGTCAATATTCACATAGAAGGATAACATATGTTTACGTTCCAGATTACAAACGTTGCTCAGTGTAACAACCTTCTGCATCCACGACAGCCTGGAACTTGGATAGAGATTCATTTTCACTGCCGTTTGCAGCAGTTTTTGGACGATGGACCATGGAATATTCAGCTGCAGTGACACAGCTAGTGCGCTGCTTGAAGATCGCATGTTACGTCCAGCATTCTCAGTCATAGCAGCAGTAGCTACTTCAGCAGCTTGTGACGCAATTGATCGTCGGCCTTACCCAGGAGCAATTCGCCAATCGTCAGTTAATTCTGAAGCACGTTCTTCAACGTCGGTGCGGAAACAGGACCCCTTTGTATTCCTTTGTATTCCTTTAACGTGCCGATGATTGTCAGGTGCATCAGCACTATCGCTATTGTTTTAATGAAGCAGATTTACGAGTAAAGCCCTGCTCACATTGTTCAGACTCAAAGTAACTGTCTCCAGCTTTAATGGACACTGATACTTTTGTTTCAGTCCTGCGTCACTGTACCACTACCGGCGCGTGGCAGCAAAACGCAACACCAGGACAACTAACAACGCAAATCCTGCAGCACACAGTATGAACACCATTCCTATAATGTTCAGTACCCATTCGGTGAACAGGTTTCCGTCCACGTTGGCTCAAACAGCGAAAGTTTAGTTATAACCGCTCAGCATTTGTTGCATGTCCGAATGGGAAGCATTCAGTAACGGAAATGACGACAGTCAAGCATGAAGACATAAATGAATGACATTGGGATGTACGAGACTACAGTGATGAAGAGAGGAACGAGATAAAAGTTTTTACTCTCAGCTAAAAGCTGATCATATGTCATTGATCCACTACATGATTTCACAAGGCAATTTCACTAATAAAATTCCCAACTGACTCACCACCTAAAATTCTGAGTAACAGAGATATTCAGAGTATTAGAAAAAAAATGTTCTGCACTACCCTTCAATGAACCTATCTTTGGCACAGAAATCAGTAAAATAAGAAGCTGTAAACTTCTTAGATAATATACCAATTGAAATAAATTTGTGACAGGCAGCAGAATCGTTTTGAAATCTAGATTAAACATGTTTCTTCTTAACAACTCGTTCTATGCCACAGAAGAATTTTTGAAAAGAAATAACCGTTTACAAAAAAAAAAAAAAAAGAAAAAAACTGTTAATGGTTTGCATTTAGCGATTTGTGTGTATTTCTATGTTATGCATTTGTTCAGTTAACACGATCTACATCATAACGTTTACCTTGATTATGACCTTTGGAAAACGTAACTAACTTCATAGAGTCTTGAGGTACGTGCAACTGAATTTATTTTTTCCTAAATACGGGACATTACATTTCGGATTTCAGGATGTCAGTTTATCTTCAACCAAGAATTTCGGTAAAAATCCGACGTTGTTACAGTCCCCTTGTGCTACGAATCCGAACCAGAATATAAACAGAGCACATATTGATCCTGGTTCGTCGCCACCATAAGGCGAATGATTTGAAAAGAAAAGGTGTCGCAGAGCTACTAACTGACCTAATTTAAGATATGAGTAGCAATGTTTTGGAGACAGGGAAATTTAGGAATTAGGGAATTAAATGTCAGTATCGGCTGTTGTGAACTACTTTTGGTATGAGAAATTTCATAGTATGAGTATTTCGGCTCGTCATCTGAGAATCCTGTATCAGTTAATTCGACATCATGAAATGGAAACTGATCTGGCCGGTAGACTTTCTGAGTTCAAAGTGTGTAAATATGTCACATAGTGAGAATAGCATGCGCAGAAATACGGTAGAGTGGAGCGTATGTATGATGCTAAATTTGATGCTATTCGTATTAAACTTTGGTAAATTGTCTTATTTTTCACTCATTTTGTTGCCTTATATTTTTTCTGTTACAAATTAATGGAATTTCTTCTGCCAAAAACTTGTTTTAATGGAAGAAATGCAATTCCACGCGTAGTTTGTTCTCTTTGTCCTGACAGGAAAATATAATTGTTTGGAGAGGCAACTTAACGAATTTGCTCCTGGGATGTGATTTCGTTTTCCTTAGAAAAGGAACGCAGTGGCCCGATTCGCTCATTTCACATTTTACACCATCCATGGACTTACAGTCCCTTACCTTCGTCAGAGGCTGCTACTTTAACCTTTTACTTAACGTGTTAAACACGGCCACAATAAGAGTCATAATGACATCTACAACAAAAGATAAATCTGATTACATTCCCCTTCGGACGACAAATGAAATTTAACTTTCGGAACTTCTCTTCTGACTTAAAAAGGGCTTACCTATAGCGCTAAAACAGATTTACTTTAAGCTGTTGCCTGTTGTATATTTCATAAGTGTTCTAAAATGGGCTCTTGCTGCTATTGAGCTCGAGATCTACGCTTAGCAGATAATTGTTGTTTAGCGTAAACAGGAATGTAATGACTTCAAATTAACTTACGTTTTGAGGCAACTATTAAAATTCCTTCATAACAACGTTCTTTCTTTTTTCTCGGGATTAATAAATACAAGAGGATCATTTGCAACTTCAAAGCACGTCCTCACGAGTTATCTGAATGCTGTGCTTAATAGACATGACCTGAAGAAATGGAACAACACTTTAACCGCCCACTTCGTTCACAACTCTCTACTACTACAGGTCAGAAATAAGTTTCAAATGTATCAAACTTTCTAACACTGTGATAAATGGTAATTATATTTTGTTCTTTTGCTTTATAATTGTTTTCAAAATTCACTTCCTGGAAGAAATAACAAATCATGATGCCGAGATGTGCAGAATCGTAAAGACAAAATTGGTCCCACACATGACTAATCTACCAGGTTTTAGTCATTTTTTTTCAGATACGTATGACTATTTGACAAGTAAATAAAGTTTGAGCACTCGAACAGAGTACTCAGGAGGAAAAAATTGGTGCTTAAGAGTTATGCACACTATTTTACAATTTGCGCCTGCATCAGACTGTATTCACGTCGTGTACGGACGCTTGTCAAACATAGTGGCCGTGACCTCAGAGGACCCAACATACTGTTCAGAGCAGTGGCGGATTTAAAAATTTTGCACCCCTAGGCACACCACATTACATTCACCCCCCCCCCCCCCAAAAAAAAACCATGTTGTAAATAATAACTATAACCCGATCACTTCACAATTGCCGTTTTTGGTGGGAGCGCTGTGAGCTGTTTCCGTGCTCTGCTCTTCGTTGTTTTGAAGGACGCGTCAGCGGTCTACTCGCGCTCAATCTTAATGTAATATGGCTCCTGAACTGTACTTGGTGTACGCCAGCGGATGAAACAAATGTAAACATTCGTTGTATTAACACATTCTTCTGTCGAAGGACAAGAGAAACCAACACAAAGAAAATAACTATTCTTTTATGGCCTAAAAATTCAGCAGAGCGTGTAGGAGACAACAGATTTTTGTTGTAGATTCGCTTTTAGTATGTCATTTTACACAAAACCTTTGAAAATGAAAATAAAGTTGTTTTACGATGTAAAAATGGAAGCGAACGTGTCATACATTAGAAATTAATACGTACTTGTACAGAGATGCGTTCAGAATTAAAATTAAACTGTCGTTTTACGATCTAATAACTTGAATGTGTAGCAGATAAAAATGCACATTCGGTATTAATACGCGAATCTATAGGAAAGCGTAAGAAATGAAACCGAAATAGAGAGTTCGTTGCACCAACTAATAACAAAATACAGACGAACAAAACACAGACGAACAAACACAGAACTGGATTTGCTACTTTACAGACTGGTGCGGAAAAATCAAATTTGTTTTATAATCTAATAGTTAACAAGGGTGAAGCATTAGGGTCTGTGTTGCTAGATGCCGCATAACAAGTGTACACAATACCTTTAATCCACGTAAGGGCTGAACAGTTTTGTACTGCAGCTACTGCTCTCACCATAGCTCTTTGTAACGGTATTAGGATAGCTTTTATGTATTTATCGACAGAACAGAACTACTTTATTTATTAGCACATTTTTATCTGAGCGTACTCTCCGATAACGTCTATTTCCGCGATAACTATACATTTCAGCAGACACCAAGAATACGCATCACTTGTAATACACTACAATATCAAAAAACAAAGATGATGTTACTTACCAAACGAAAGCGCTGGCAGGTCGAAAGACACACAAACAAACACAAACATACACACAAAATTCAAGCTTTCGCAACAAACTGTTGCCTCATCAGGAAAGAGGGAAGGAGAGGGAAAGACGAAAGGATGTGGGTCTTAAGGGAGAGGGTAAGGAGTCATTCCAATCCCGGGAGTGGAAAGACTTACCTTAGGGGGAAAAAAGGACGGGTATACACTCGAGCGCGCGCTCACACACACACACACACACACACCCATCCACACATATACAGACAAGCAGACATATTTAAAGACAAAGAGTTTGGGCAGAGATGTCAGTCGAGGCGGAAGTGCAGAGGCAAAGATGTTGTTGAATGACAGGTGAGGTATGAGTGGCGGCAACTTGAAATTAGCGGAGATTGAGGCCTGGTGGGTAACGGGAAGAGAGGATATATTGAAGTTCCCATCTCCGGAGTTCAGATAGGTTGGTGTTGGTGGGAAGTATCCAGATAACCCGGACACTGTAACACTGTGCCAAGATGTGCTGGCAGTGCACCAAGGCATGTTTAGCCACAGGGTGATCCTCATTACCAACAAACAATGTCTGCCTGTGTCCATTCATGCGAATGGACAGTTTGTTGCTGGTCATTCCCACATAGAATGCATCACAGTGTAGGCAGGCCAGTTGGTAAATCACGTGGGTGCTTTCACACGTGGCTCTGCTTTTGATCGTGTACACCTTCTGGGTTACAGGACTGGAGTAGGTGGTGGTGGGAGGGTGCATGGGACAGGTTTTACACCGGGGGCGGTTACAAGGATAGGAACCAGAGGGTAGGGAAGGTGGTTTGGGAATTTCATAGGGATGAACTAACAGGTTACGAAGGTTAGGTGGACGGCGGAAAGACACTCTTGGTGGAGTGGGGAGGATTTCATGAAGGATGGATCTCATTTCAGGGCAGGATTTGAGCAAGTCGTATCCCTGCTGGAGAGCCACATTCAGAGTCTGGTCCAGTCCCGGAAAGTATCCTGTCACCAGTGGGGCACTTTTGTGGTTCTTCTGTGGGAGGTTCTGGGTTTGAGGGGATGAGGAAGTGGCTCTGGTTATTTGCTTCTGTACCAGGTCGGGAGGGTAGTTACGGGATGCGAAAGCTGTTGTCAGGTTGTTGGTGTAATGGTTCAGGGATTCCAGACTGGAGCAGATTCGTTTGCCACGAAGACCTAGGCTGTAGGGAAGGGACTGTTTGATGTGGAATGGGTGGCAGCTGTCATAATGCAGCTACTGTTGCTTGTTGGTGGGTGGGATGTGGACGGACGTGTGAAGCTGGCCATTGGACAGATGGAGGTCAACGTCAAGGAAAGTGGCGTAGGATTTGGAGTAGGACCAGGTGAATCTGATGGAACCAAAGGAGTTGAGGTTGGAGAGGAAATTCTGGAGTTCTTCTTAACTGTGAGTCCAGATCATGAAGATGTCATCAATAAATCTGTACCAAACTTTGGGTTGGCAGGCCTGGGTAACCGAGAAGGCTTCCTCTAGGCGACCCATGAATAGCTTGGCGTACGTGGGGGTCATCCTGGTACCCATAGCTGTTCCCTTTAATTGTTGGTATGTCTGGCCTTCAAAAGTGAAGAAGTTGTGGGTCAGGATGAAGCTGGCTAAGGTAATGAGGAAAGAGGTTTTGGGTAGGGTGGCAGGTGATCGGCGTGAAAGGAAATGCTCCATCGTAGCGAGGCCCTGGACGTGCAGAATATTTGTGTATAAGGAAGTGGCATCGATGCCGCCACTCATACCTCACCTGTCATTCAACAACATCTTTGGCTCTGCACTTCCGCCTCGACTGACATCTCTGCCCAAACTCTTTGTCTTTAAATATGTCTGCTTGTGTCTGTATATGTGTGGATGGATGTGTGTGTGTGTGTGTGTGTGTGTGTGTGTGTGTGTGTGTGTGTGTGTGTGTGTGTGTGTGCGTGCGCGCGCGAGTGTATACCCGTCCTTTTTTCCTCCTAGGGTAAGTCTTTCCGCTCCCGGGATTGGAATGACTCCTTACCTTCTCCCTTAAAACCCACATCCTTTCGTCTTTCCCTATCCTTCCCTCTTTCCTGATGAGGCAACAGTTTGTTGCGAAAGCTTGAATTTTGTGTGTATGTTTGTGTTTGTTTGTGTGTCTTTCGACCTGCCAGCGCTTTCGTTTGGTAAGTCACATCATCTTTGTTTTTTGATAAATTTTTCCCACGTGGAATGTTTCCCTCTATTATACTACAATATCAGTATGACTTGACTGTACTGGCCTGGGTCATTCGGGCATTGTTTAGTATTGTCGGGTGCCTTCGGTCACGTATGTACGTAAACGAGGTTTCGTTCCTCGGTCTGCCGTAGGCAGTTGTAAAATAAACAGGTAATATGTAATTTGTAAATCCAATGAATGTTCTCAAAGTTACAATAAAAGTCATATTATAATCTCAAATTTTTAAAAGTAATATGAAAAAAAAGAACACACCAGTCAGCAAAGTTTGCATCTGGCTTTGATGGCAGAAAACTCGTTGATCATATCTTCATAGTTCAGACTGTTATCAGTTAGGAGGTCGGCTTCCATGTAAAGATGGACAAGGCGTTCAATCTCTCATGAGACAGCGTAGAACGTATATACGATTTCAGCCTTTCAAGAGCCAAAAACGAGCGTTCTGCTGAAAAATTTGCAAGTGCCATACATAGAAATATTCTAAGAGCAATGTGAATATTCGGAAACACGGACTGTAACTTCTCATTTCGTGAAACTTTTACTCATTTCAGCTGGTATATCAATAATCTGAGAAGATTTCAAAAGTTCTGCGAAGGATGGCTCTAAATCTGTGTCAAATGACGCTTGGAGTTTTGCTGCACGTTCAGCAATATCGTCAGGTTAACTATTCTTAAAGTTACTGAAAACTCTGAAGGAGTCCAACAGTGTTCGATAGGTTTCCTTCCTCCTCCCTAATGCGGCGTACAATTTGTCGAGTACTGAGTGAAATGTTTCGACTCTAAATGTTCCCTTCCAGTCAGAAAAACTTCTTCAGAGTCCGCTTCTTCGTCATCATTAAGTATGCCTTTTCCCGATCTTTTATAGGTGCATTCATAGTCTATATTAGTCACAATCTCCATGGATTTATATTCGTAATCGTCGAAAATGCCTCGAACAAATGCCATAAATGCTACAAGTGATTCATATAATTCATGCCTTATTTTAGTATCAGTATTTACACTTTGCAATTTCAGATTTACACTATTAAAACCCTGGATTATGTCCTTCCAAACTGTCAACATGAATACTTCTAGTCTGCCGAGTTGATTCAATAAAGCTGAAGCCTCATTTCGCACAGGTGATTTTTGAAACGTATTATTGGCAGTATGTGTGAGGGCATTGATAACGCCATCCTGGTTTTCATATAGACTTACACACGCATCCTCTCTTGCTGACCAACGTCTTTTTGATAAACTTTTTACAATTCGGTTCCTGGTTTCATGAAAGAATTAAGTTTATCCCAGCGTGGCTGCAAACCAGTGTGGGTTCCTGACATATTGCTTGCATTGACAAATGACTGGCCTCTACAGTCAGTAATATCAATGGAATTTGTGGACAGGGCTTTTAGTACGGCCTCAGCAAAGTTTTCAGCCTTGGGTCCTGGGTTTGGTAAAAACGGAAGGAAAGGTTCTACCGGTTCACCAGTCTCATTCACATACCTTAATGTGAAAAATAATTGATCAGTATGTGAAATCTCCACATTAGAATCTACTATTATAGAGAAATATTTGGCCTTTTATTTCACCTATAAGACACGGAGCGATGAACTAACCAGCTCGGATTACTCGACGTAACTGTGCTATGAAAGCGCGACAATGCAGAACAATTTAATTTCATTGTGGCCGGTTTCTCTTTTGTCAATGAACAATAGAAGAACTCCTGCCGGCTGGAATTCGACTCGTAAAGAAAACGGGACAGTCCCATTTTTGACTTCTGTTTCCCGCGTCGCCGGTATTTTAGCTGGAACATAAAAATGTTGAGAATATTCTTGACACTGTCTTTCTAATTTAAAAACCAAATAATTTTATCAGTTTCTTGCAGTGAGGTGTGCTGGATCGACTCTTATCCCACTTATTCTTACAACATTTTAGCAGTTTGTGTGGGCAGAGAAGTAGTCTTGTTTGCAGTTGATGTGGTGTGTTGTCATTCGTGTGAACACTGCTGTTATGTCTACACGAAAATGCACCTTTTCTTCAAATATAAAATAAAAATATCCTTTCCTCGAAGAAAAAAAACTTAGTTAAGTAGTTTAATATAAAATTTGCAATGCCACATACTATTTACACTGCACAGAGTGAGTTCTTTGATATCGTGCAGGCTGCAGCACAATAAATGAGACAAACGAAAGTTGGTTTCTACTACTTTTTTCGCCAAAAAAAGTGACAAGTAAATAAATTAATAAAACGTTTAAACTGTTGTGAAGTGTATTTCACACATAATTAGATATTCCGCTCATGTTCTTTTCGTATAAATATGTGTTTAAAAATGTAAAATATTCCCAGCATCAACATGTTTTTTTAAACGGGTGTCATTAAGTCAAAGCTCAGATATTGAAGACCACAGAGCTTGCAAATTAATTACAGTAATGGAGGGTTGACTTTACATTTCCACGTAATTGCTACAAGAAATGTAAGTAGAATCAGGATTTACATACTGAGGCCCACACGTGTTACATTATTTAAGAAACTGCTGATTAGTTTATCGCAGCTTTTCAGGTGTCCCGGTTTTTTCACGGGGAAAATATGGTGGGTTTAAATAGAAACCGACATCACTCTCGGAATAATAGCGTTTCAAACATTGTATTGTAGATTTCCGTTCCGACAGGTTATTTCAAAATATTTTGAACACTCATGAAGATGGTACCAGAAAGAAACTCAATGTTAAATTTCCATTCAGGTACCAAGTAAACCGAGCGAGGTGGCGCAGTGGCTAGCACACTGGACTCGCATTAGAGAGGATGACGGTTCAATCCCGCGTCTGGCCATCCTAATTTAGGTCTTCCGTCATTTCCCTAAATCGCTCCAGACCAATGCCGGGATGGTTCATTTGAAAGGGCACGGCCGACTTCCTTCCCCGTCCTTTCCTAATCCGATGAGACCGATGATCTCGTTGTCTGGTCTCCTGCCACAAAGAACCCAACCCCCACCAAGTAAACTATGTATGTTTCCAAGCTTCTATTGTTGAACTAGCAAGTTGTTTAACAATATTAAATTGTTTTGTATTTGTAAGCGCAGTTATTTTAAAGTGTAAAAGGTTAAAATGAGTACGAAGCAAAAAATGCCGCCCCATTTAGGTGTCGCCTATAGTCCCGTACCTAGTGGGTCTATATGTAAATCCGGCGCTGGTTCAGAGTGTTGTGTTACACACACACACACACACACACACACACACACACACACACACACACACGCACGCACGCACGCACGCACGTGCGCGCGCGCGCGGTGATCCTGACATCTCCGTCTATCTCTGACTTGTTCCGGTTTCCAGCCTCGTGGTAGAGGGTGGTGAATGACATTCGTTCGTAGGACGCTGTGCTGTTGACTTGGGAGACGGCGAAGCTAGATTACCATAAAAGTCGTAGTCTTAGCATAAGTTAGTTTAAGTGGTGTGTAAGTCTATGGACCGATTACTACAGCAGTTTATCCCTTAGGAATTCACACACATTTGAACGTTTCATTGTTCTAAAATACTTCACAGACACACTGTGAAAATATATTCCTGTAAACAGTAGGATCGCCTGTAGCTTCCATAACATTATGTAACAAATAGTTCATGCAAATTGTTGACATTATGAGTCCCTCTTCACTTTGTTACGGAATAACCGATATTGCATTCGTCTCCATTGAAGATTCTCCACCCAGTACCACATGTTTGTTTTTGTACGAAGCCGGACCCTTTTTTTGTTTTTAGCACTGCACGGAGAACAGACTCGTTGGGAAATAATGGAAGCATCGTGCCACTGATGTTCAGAATTTTTCACATACAAGTTATTGAGGAGTTATCAAGGATTACGATAAGGTTAGGAGCAGCTTACAGTTCAATAGTGTTTGTTCCATCAATAATCTCAGCATAGTCGCTGATTCACCCATGGTGTAGCTTTCCACTTTACGGTGAATGCTGTTGGAGAACATGGAGATAAGAACTTCGCTAACTTCGTCCGCCCATCACGTCGGAAGATTTGCAGACGCTGTCCGCGCTGACGTTAACTCGCTAAGTTCTCTCTGTGAGTCTGAGTTTCTTCACAATGCCTTCTTATGCGCAGGAAACATTGTTTCTTGTAAACATAAACCAGCGAAGTGCATAAAATCCTTTGTTTAGTTTCTCGCCTGAGTACTCTGTAGAACAGAACGCAATAAAACACTGAGCACACTCTAAGCGATGCACTGCAATTAAATTATAAGCTATCCTATTGGCGTGAACTAAATGTATGGCAAACGTATCTATTCTTACCGAAAAGCGAAACGTATTTTTATAGTAAGCAGTGTCAGAAATAAATACTAAATTCTTAAGAGTAGCTGACATTAAATATCTGTACTAGTGAACGGAATATTTTCCATGTTGCAGGTAAGTGCGGAATTAATCCCGACCATTCCGAAGCGCTCAGTGGCGTCAAACGCTTTGTTCTCCCGTGAGTGCTACCCACACAGAATGACTGCAGGAGCTCTACATAGTTTTGAAGGTATGGAGATAAGGCACATCGCAGAATGTAGATTTAAGTCATTCGTGAATCATCAACGAAATTTCTTCGTCACAAACAATGAAAAGGGTCTTAATTTGTCTAAGAAAGAAAAAATCTGTATCGCTCCCTTTTCTTGCTTAAATTTGCCTCTGCTCACAGTCAGGCACTTTCATTGGACGGCATTTCAGTCTTTTGTTCATAGCGTTTAACGAAAATGAGAAACTCAGTGCATATATTACTTTACCAAATGTAATGCTTGCATATGAACTGGTAGCGTCTGATGCCTTTTATGAACTTCATCCAATCTGACGTTCAAGTACTCAAGTCGTGTCGATTTAGTAATGTTGCATGTTACGTTAGGCTTCTTTTGAATGATGATGTTATCTACAGGAAGGTCGTAACAACAGAAAATCGTAGGAAGACGTGAGGAGAAGTTATACTGGGCGCAGGGACTCGCAATTGCCTTTCATAGTAAATAATTGTCTCCCACCTCTTCCTGCCCCCTTTCCCTTCCACAGGGTCCATCTGTCGTCGTCCAGTGTTATTACATGCGAAAGTGTGAAAACGTTTTAGAAATGATTGCGAAATGTGCGGCTGTGGCAGGACTTCATTACCAATCAGGTATTCGCCTACTCGGATGTGAGAAACCGCCTAAAATCACATTCAGTCTGGCCCTCATAACGACTCTCGTCGTTAATCCATCGGGAGGATTCGATCCGGGGGCGAATCACCGAATGCCGGAAGCGGCTTGCTAACACGTGCGGCTATCAGAACGGATTGTATTGTTCTAACTTGTACTATTTGTGATGTACCAAACTGTGGAACTGGAAGCAATTTTTCTTGACCCTGAAGATACTAAACTTTAAAAGCATCAATAAATTAGTTGCATACACCAAAATGTCAGTGGTCATTGCCTGATCAAAGACAGTTTTGTTAGTGAAATGCGATAATTTATCGGTTTAACATACACTGTGAGGTGCGACAGTAAATTATTCTGTCACGACAGAGATCAGCGCCAGGTGCCGCAAAGTCTCTTTGAATTATTCATTGCAAATTTCCCGACTTTGCATGTAGAGCCGCCGGTAACGTTTTCCGTGATGACTACGGCGCCTGTTTTAAATTCATCAAATGCTATCTTGTTGTTACTGCCCCAAACGACATCCTCCTAGATTGTAACACAACTGAAATGAGTACAATTTATCAGAAAAAGCAGTTTTATGGTAGTTTAAAGACATTTCATACACGAATGCCGTTAAATTTGAATCGAAATGGACAGGCTCGCTGTAAAATTGTTCTGTAACGTGTTGCCGTTCCCGGAAACGACCTTTTCGCTGTTGTGGTCTCTGCGCGCCTTATAACGCGTTGAAACTCTCTGGCGAGCGCAACGTTTTGTAAGTAAGCTATAGCGTTTTTACCACAAATATGCCATCAAAAATGCCTACAAAACACGACATAGTACTTACAACAGTTTTAAACACTTCATTCTTTGTTCTGATTGTGATTCTTACTAGTGGCATTGACTTCAATACCTGTTGAGATCAGTAGGAACAAAATACTGTGTGTGTGGCACGTTGAAAGATTCTGTTCCTCCCATTATTTCTGCATCAGCAATTTGGTATCTACTGTTTTAATGCTGTGCTGACGTCAGAACAAGATTAATAGCCTCGGGAAGCATCAGCAACAATACCAGTGGAATTGAAAGGCGTCAGTCAATTCACCTTTCGTATTATTTTTTGGTCTTATAATTTCATAATTTTATCAAGCAGACTGTGCATCTTTTCTCTGACTTCGTTTCCTCATCCTTAACACTCCAGAGAAGAAGATCTCTCTGCCAACCGTAATTAAGTACATTTTAGTATCATTTTTAGGACATTTGACATCCACAGCACTTTATACCTGTAGCAGCCTGTTCTAAATATGGATGACCGCTGGACTGAATGAATGATGTTTTTGTCTTCAGTCCAAAGATGGTTTGATGCAGCTTTCCATGCTACTCTATCCTGTGCTAGCCTCTTCATCTCCGACTAACTACTACAACCTACATCCTTCTGAATCTTCTTATTGTATTCATCTCTTGGTCTCCCTGTAGGATTTTTACCCTCCACACTTCTCCACAGTACCAAATTAGTGATCCCTTGATGCCTCAGAACGTGTCCTACCGACCGATACCTTCTTCTAGTCAAGTTTTGCTACAGACTCCTCTTCTCCCAAGTTCTATTCTGTGCGTCCTCACATCATCTGCCCATCTAATCTTCAGCATTCTTTTGTAGCACCACATTTCTTCTTGTCTACACTGTCTATCGTCCATGTTTCACATCCATACATAGCTACACTCTATACAAATAATCAAAAACGCATGCGACTGCGACAATAAAAATGTAAATTGTTAGTTTAACTTTGCAATACAAAAACCTGAGGAAGGCTGTTGTATATATTATGCGAAACCGACCCATGGCGACGAACAGTTGAAACAGCCATGTTCAGTTTTGGGCGTTAAACCGAGTGGAAAAATTTTGGGGTGAAAGATTCAGACCGCGTCCCTCCGCCTTGTTACAGGAAGTGTGGTAAATTGATGCCTTGTAAGAACTTGAGCTCCTTAGACGTAAGTCGGTATGGCTTTATCTTGAACGAAAAACTACGTACAGTTACGAAGCAAAAGCTTTTTTAAAGCCTTTAAGCCATTGCTCGCAACTATATGATGCTTTGGTTCAAGTTTCTGTTCACTTCCATTTCCGAAACGTTGTTTCTCCCTCTCCTGTACATTCTTCCCTACTGATAGTATGTCACACAGTAATGTATACCACATTATGTTTTGTAGATTTAATGTGAAGTTTATTTTCACCTCCCCTTTCTTCGCATGCTGTAACAGGCTGACAAAATTCTACTACAGTATGTTTGTTACTCCCAGCATGTATTTTTGGTAAACCATTTTACTCATTTTATGCTACACTCTTAGTCATTTTCATAAAAATAATTCTACTCCTTTACGTATCTTTTACACGCCCTTTATTTTGCACTACGCACAGCTTACTCCGTTTCAAACGTCTAAATATGTATCATACTGATGTATTACTGTTAACAGTTGATCATTTATCACGCTATTACCTCTCTGTAAGCTGCTTGCTCTGCTCCATGTTTGCCTGGCATCGCAACTAGTTGCCACGCGTTCAGTCCAATGTCTTTTCTTTCAACAAGCAATAACTGTTTAAAAATTTTTACTATTTCTATGTTGGACTTTATTCCATTTTTTCTGCTGTTTTACCAGATCTTTTCCGCTCATTTTATATATTAACAATTTCAACGTCATGCAGTTTGTACAAGTACCAGTTTTATTGCATGTATTCCATTTCAGTGTTCTAAAGTATTAAGTATCTCAGACATTCGTGACATTATAGGTGACTTCCTTTCTGAAGAAGATAACATTAGAGGTTCTGAAACCTGGTCAAGGTTTTTACAACAAACTTACGGGACGGGCAGGCTATATATTTCATTTATTGACAAAAAAAAAAAAAAAGACTTCTCTGAGAGTCTGAATCTTTCTGTGTGAGCAGTTGCACATCCATGTTACGTCCTTAAGTCAAGCCAATGCGTGTTGAATACTGATGATTAGCTTATTGAAATTTGCTTGTAAGGAACCGGTGTTAGGATATTATAGAAATTATGTGTGTTCCATGTTGAGGTAGTTCTGGAGAACATGCCTTCCTTGTGAATAAATGTTTCTAATGCAGCTATTTACTTCGTTACACATCGCCACAGTGAGCATACCAGAAAGACTACCTTCCTCCTGTGATTTCAAAAAAATGGTTCAAATGGCTCTAAGCACTATGGGACTTAACGTCAGACGTCATCAGTCCCCTAGAACTTAGAACTACTTAAAACTAACTAACCTAAGGACATCACACACATCCATTCCCGAGGCAGGATTCGAACCTGCGACGGTAGCAGTCTCGCGTTTCCAGACTGAAGCGCCTAGAACCGCTCGGCCACACGAGCGGGCCCTGTGATTTCAGACCTCACGTAACCCGTATGCGAGAATTATTAGACAATATTCGCTGAAGTGTAAACCCTGACCGGTCGATTTGAAGTTCAGTAGTTAGAGTTTCCGTTGTGGTATTTTCTTTGGAGTATGAATTGGGGATACATTTCAATTTACATTCGTCGAACTTCAAGCGACATCGCACTTAGGTTATAAGTACTCAATGGAAATCTTGCAGGTACGAAACGCACATGATATAAGGCGAAAGTGCAAGAAACCACAGAATTGTAAAATTTGGTGACGCCGTTTAAAATGTAATCATATAGCTCCACACGAAACATGTGGGACGTAGTAATTTTCAAAGGTTTGGTGACTTGTACACCGAACAACACTCCCAATGCCGCATCCTATCCTTTTTTCCTTTTCTTTAAAATTCCAGTCGCAGACGATGATCCTGAATCAAATGTGCCAAGGAACGCAACTCCTAAAGGCCCGTCCCGTGTTCCTGGTTGGTCAATGGTTCATTTTCCACGACAAATTATTTTAGCAATGCCTCGTACTGTGTGTTCAATTTCTCAGTGCACAAGACAAGCACGGAAGATTTTATAGTTCTGGTCAATAAAATTCTACTGGGTTTGAGGCCGCATTGTCGACTATAGCATTCCGACGTTTCGGCGACTGTTGCAGGACGCCTTCCTTAGGGTGTATTGCTAACTGCTAGCAGCTAACTGCTAGCATTAACTGCTAGCGGTCAGCAGTACACCCTGAGGAAGGGATCTTGCAATAGTCGCTGAAACGTCGGAATCTTATAATTGAAATTGGGTTAAACAGTTACCACAGGAATCACGATTGGGCGGACACATACCTTAGAGTGATCATGCAAATACTACATCAGGTCAGTTTTTGAAGGAAGGAAGGAAGGATGATCAGCAACTTCCTGGCAGATTAAAACTGATGGCTAGTCCGAGACTCAAACTGGGGACATTTGCTTTTCGCGGGCAAGTGGTCTACCGACAGAGACCCCCAAGACCGATCTTCACAGCTTCGCTTTCCCCAGTACCTCATCTCAAACCATCGGAACTGGAAGTGAAGCTGTGAGGTTAGATCGTGAGCCGTGCTTGGGGAGCTCCGTAGGTAGATCACTTGCTCTAAGAGGCCAACGGCACCCAGTTCGAGTCTTAGTCCAGAACAAAATCGTAATTTGACAGGAAGCTTTGTATCAGCGCACAGTACTCTGCTGAGTAAAAATTTTATTCAGGATGATCAGAGCTTAACGTCCCGTTGACAGCGTGGCCGCCGGCCGGTGTGGCCGAGTGGTTCTAGGCACTTCCGTCTAGAACCGCGCTACCGCTACGGTCGCAGTTTCGAATCCTGCCTCGGGCATGGATGTGTGTGATGTTCTTAGGTTAGTTAGGTTTAAGTAGTTCTAAGTTCTAGGGGGCTAATGACCTCAGATGTTAAGTCCCGTAGAGCTCAGAGCCATTTTGAACAGCGCATACATTAGACACGGACAAGCTCGGATTAGGAAAGGATGTGGAAGGAAACCGGCCACACCCTTTCTATAGGAGCCATCCTGGCAGTAGCCTGGAGAGATTTAGGGAAATCAAGGAAAACCAAAATCAGGATGGCAGGGCGGATATTTGAACCGTCGTACTATTGAACGCGACTTCACTTGAAATGTTCCTACTCGCTCGTCCTCTCGGTGCTTCTGTAGACTCAGTCCACGAACTCTTAGCGCAGCCAGATACACGTGGCATATCATGTGAAGTATGGCTCCGTCGACTCTCCCGAAAAGTTTGTTGACGGTCTTCCTTTGCACTGCTCCACACAGATGGGTTGGATAAAAAGTAGTGGAAACACAGCTACAATTCATACCAGACTTTATTGAGAGCCGTTCACCGTATTACATGCTGCCAACATAATCGCTCCGCTTCTCGATCACCTCCCACCACAGGGATGGTGAGCGTTGTACACCTTCAGAGCATCTATCTCTGTCAGAGTCTCGCGAGGACCACACTATGGCACGGGTGATGTCTTGTCTTCCGTCGTAACACATGCCACGAAGAAGTTTCTTCATTTTCACGAACAGGTCGTAATCGCACGGACACATGTAGGATGAATGAGGCCCATGTTCCAGTACGCGTACGCAGGAGCTCCTGTACGAGGTTCTCCATGAGGCATCGTGGATTGTCATGAGGGATGGTGGAACGCACTAACAGTAGGAAACAATGCTGTTGCGATTTGACCGAGTGCCACTTCCATCTTGATCCTTGCACGGTGTTTGTGTTTATTAAAAATGTGTTTATTACAAAAAATGGTTCGAATGGCTCGGAGCACTATGGGACTTAACTTCTGAGGTCATCAGTCCCCTAGAACTTAGAACTACTTAAACCTAACTAACCTAAGGACATCACACACATCCATGCCTGAGTCAGGATTCGAACCTGCGGCCGTAGCGGTCGCGCGGTTCCAGACTGTAGCGCCTAGAACCGCTCGGCCAACCTGGCCGGCTGTTTATTAAAGATTCTCTCTTTTTTTATGATCAGTCTTGTGACTGGTTCTATGCCACCCGCCAAGAATTCGCTCCTGTGCCAATCTCTTCATCTCAGGGTAGCACTTGCAACCTACGTTCTCAATTATTTGCTTGATGTATTTCAAATTCTGTCTTGCTCTACAGTTTTTGCCCTCTACAGCTCCCTCTAGTGGAAGTCATTCCATGATGTCTTAACAGATGTACTATCATCCCGTCCCTTCTCCTTGCCAATATTTCGCGCATACTCCTTTCCTCTCCGATTCTGCAAAATACCTCCTCATTCCTTACCATATCAGTCAACTTAATTCTCAAAGTCGTCTGTAGCATCACGATTGAAAAGCTTCGATTCCCTTCTGTTACGGTTTTTCCACAGTCCACATTGCTGTGCTTCAAACGTACATTCTCAGTAATTTCTTACTCAATTTGAGGCCTATGTTTAATACTTAGACTTATTTTGGCCAGGAATGCCTTTTTTCCAGTGCTAGTCTGCGTCTGATGTCCTCCTTACCCCGTCCGTCATTAGTTATTTTGCTGGCCAGGTAGCAGAATTCATGAACTTCATCTCCTTCGTGATCATAAATGCCAATGTTAAATTCTTCCCTGTTCTCATTTCTGCTACCTCTCATTACTTTCGTCTTTCTTCGATTTACTCTCAGTCCATATTCTGTCTGTCAGTCTATCAGACAGTTCATTTCATTCAGCAGATCATGTAACTCTTCTTCACTTTCACTCTGGATAGCAATGTCACCAGCGAATCTTATCATTGATATCCTTTCACCATGAATTTTAATTTCACTCCTGAACCTTTCTTTTATTTCTGTCATTGCTTGTCCGATGTACAGATTGAACAGTAGGGGCAGAAGACTACAACCCTGTCTTACATCCTTTTTAATCCACGTACTTTGTTCTTGATTGTCCATTCTTATTATTCCCTCTCAGCCCTCGTACATATTGTATATCACTCGTCTCTCTCCCTATCTCTTACCCCTATTTTTCTCAGAATTTGGAACATCTTGCACAATTTTACATTTTCGAACGCTTTTTCCAGGTCGACGAATCCTATGAACGTGTCATGATTCTTTATTAGGCTTCCTTTATCAATCGGAATGTCGGAATTACCTTTCCTAAAGGCAAATTGATCGTCATCTAACACATCCACAATTTTCTTTTCCATTCTTAGGGCGCTTAAACTGGCCTCCTCCACTTTCAGATGTATGTTCAGCAACAGACTCAAACACATCCGTAGCCGTTCACTGCACTACTTCGATTGACTTTCTGCTGTTGTCTACAGGCAGCAAGCACCAATCTGACTTACGCTTTTCACGTTATGACAGTGTTACCTCTACTTTTTATACAATGTACGTATGTTATCAAACTACATCAGGATCGCCAGCCTAGCTTTGACCCGCGAGGTATTGTTAATTTAGTCACTGCCGCTGTAACACTAATCAATACTCTGTAGCAGTCCCACTACTCTCGAAAAAATACCACAGTACTGGGTAAAGAACATTTGAATCGGCTCTATACTGCCACCAACCAGTTTCTACCACTTTCCATGTAAGCAACACAGTATCAGAGCTTAAATAGGATAAGGACGTACAGGACAACTCCATAGTTTAAATTACCATTGAAGTAAAACGCAGTTTATTATCCTCTAAACCCTCTCGCCAAGGCTGCTTCGTCCGTTAGATAGCGCAACCAGTTCCTCAATTGCTCAACGTACTGTTAGGAGGCCTCTTCCTAAAGAGTAAGTATATGCCCGTTAAATAGTAACATCTACCTCGAAAAAAAGCAATAGACATATCCCAACACCCGCGAAAAGGATAGAACTTCCGAAAACTTCCTAGACTTTATGCACTCTACGGATCCCTCAGTACACACTTCCGGGAAACGCCTCCACACCATCACCACCTTTGAAGGCTGGGAACTCCTACTGAAACGCACATGGCCTGCCGACCGATTCCTTGAAATCGGGAGCTGCTCACCGTCCCATGATATTCTTTTCCCGTGCAGATATTTCGGCCAGTGAACCTCCAGATAAGAAAATATGCACTACGCTTGGCCATTTCTTGTTAACCCTCGCGGGACTGCTGTAAAGAGCTGCTGTCTACCTATATTTTTTAGTAGTTTGTTTGCCAAGGGGTACTACGTAACTCTGTGGGAGACGCTTGCCTTTGGAAAGGGCCAGATCAAGCCAGGCCACCACCCTTTAGTCGGATTAAGCAAAGACCGATCTTAACGCTAGGTGCGAGAACAGTTCTTGTCCTCCCGGATGCCGGGAAATCAACGTTATCACTCACTACAGGGAACCCCAATGGCCAACCGTCGCGAACCGACCCGTAAATGGTTCGTTACACTGTTTTTTAACCACCGCGGAATCTCGCCCGGATGCCGCGCGGTGAAGCCGTGCGATATAGGCCGCCATGTCACGGTTCGCGCAGCTCGCCCCATCGGAGGTTCGAGTCGTGCCTTGGCCATTAAATTTGCTACACCACGAAGATGACGTGCTACAGATGCGAAATTTAACCGACAGGAAGAAGATGCTGTGAATTGCAAGTGGTTAGCTTTTCAGAGTATTCACACAAGGTTGGCACCGATGGCGACACCGACAACGTGGTGACATGAGGAAAGTTTCCAACCGATTTCCCATACACAAACAGCAGTTGACCGTTGTTGCCTGGTGAAACGCTGTCGTGATGCCTCTTGCAAAGAGGACAAATGCGCACCATCTCGTTTCCGACTTTTATAACGGTCGGATTGTAGCCTATCGCCATTGCGGTTTATCGTATCGCGACACTGCTGCTCGCGTTGGTCGAGATCCAATGACTGTTAGCAGAATATGGAATCGGTGGGTTCAGGAGGGTAATACGGAACGCCGTGCTGGATCCCAACGGCCTCGTATAACTAGCAGTCTAGATGATAGGCATCTTACCCGCATCACTGTAATGGATCGTGCAGCCACGTCTCGATCCACGAGTCAACAGATGGGGACGTTTGCAAGACAACAACCATCAGCACGAACAGTTCGACGACGTTTGCAGCAGCATGGACTATCAGCTCTGAGTCCATGGCTGCGGTTACCCTTGACGTTGCATCACAGACAGGAGCGCCTGCGATGGTGTACTCAACGACGAACCTGGGTGCACGAATGGCAAAACGTCATTTTTTTCGGATGAATCCAGGTTCTGTTTACAGCATCATGATGGTCGCATCCGTGTTTCTCGACATCTCAGTGAACGCACATTGGAAGCGTGTATTCGTCATCGCCATACTGGCGTATCACCCGGCGTGATGACATGGGGTGCCATTGGTTACACGTATCGGTCTTCTCTTGTTCACATTGACGGCACTTTGAACACTGGACGTAACATTTCAGATGTGTTACGACCCGTGGTTCTACCCTTCATTTGATCCCTGGGAAACCTTACGTTTCAGCAGGACAATGTACAACCGCTTGTTGCATGTCCTGTACGGGCGTTTCTGGATACAGAAAATGTTCGACGGCTGCTCTGGCCAACACGTTCTCCAGTTCCCTCACCAACTGAAAACCTCTGACTTATGGTGGCCGAGCAACTGGCCCGTCACAATACGCCAGTCACTACTCTTGTTGAATTGTGGGATCGTGTTGAAGCTGCATGGGCAGCTGTACCTGTACACGCCATCCAAGCTCTGACTCAATGCCCAGGCGTATCAAGGCCGTTATTACGGCGAGACGTGGTTGTTCTGGGTACTGATTTCTTAGTATCTATGCACCCGTGGCCACTACGGTCGCAGGTTCGAATCCTGCCTCGGGCATGGATGTGTGTGATGTCCTTAGGTTAGTTAGGTTTAAGTAGTTCTAAGTTCTAGGGGACTGATGACCACAGATGTTAAGTCCCATAGTGCTCAGAGCCATTTGAACCCATCTATGCACCCAAATTGCGTGAAAATGTAATCACATGTCAGTTATGGTATAATATATTTGTCCAATGAATACCCGTTTATCAGCTGCATTTCTTCTTGGTGTAGCAATTTTAATCGCCAGTAGTGTAGTTTAAGTTAGAGTAAGTAGTGTATAAGCCCAGGGACCGATGACTGCAGCAGTTTGGTCCCAGAGGAACTTAGCATAAATTAAAAAAAAAATCTCGCTCGGTGTGGGAGAGCGATTATGAATGATTTGATGGTATGGCAATAAACTCTACCGTAAAACTGAACAGGTGCTATTTAGCACCAATTCCGGCGCGATGAATTATCCATGTTGATGGGTCTCTTAGACAATAGGTGATATATACCGCGCGTGACGTCCTTATATTCAAAGAAACATCTTGATCGTATGATGGGGCATGTCAGTTCGTGATCAGCTTAAGAGATGATTTCCATTATCCTAATTTTATAGTATTATGTCTGTAGCTTGGCTTCCGCCGTTTTGAAAAAGCTGGTGGTAGAGAGATAAGGCTCATAAAATGCTGGATAAGACCTATGACGAGGCAACTGTTAATGAAAGAACGTGCAGAGAATGGTCTCAACGCTTCATGGATGTGGACTTTGACGTCGTAGGTCAGCGTGTTGCTGGCAGAGTGAAAGTTTCCGACGGAAACAAATACAGAGATTGTTATCGAAAGGAATAGACGCCTTTGACCGAGCGCTGAAAGACAGACGGCCACAATACAGCGATTGATATGAAAAAGTGATTTTGCAACATGACAATGCTCAACTCCATGTCACAAAACTCATCAAACATTCTTGGAAACGTTTAAATTGGAAGTCCTAACCCACCTGAAGTGTTCTCAAACATTGCTCTCTCTGACTACCACCTTCTCCCATCAATGGTTCACGCCCTGGCACTTCTGCACTTCTGCTCATACGAACAATTGGAAAATTGTTCAGATGTATGTGAAATTTTATGGGACTTAACTGCTAAGGTCATCAGTCCCTAAGCTTACACACTACTTAACCTAAATTATCCTAAGGACAAACACACACACCCATGCCCGAGGGAGAACTCGAACCTCCGCCGGGACCAGCCGCACAGTTGAAAAATTGTTTCGATTCCAGTATCTCCTCAAGCGACGCCCATTTCTTCCATCGCGACGTTTGTATGGGAGAATGTAGTGGGCAGCGATGGCCATGGCTTTGAATCGTGCAGTTTTTGTACGTTTTTTCACACTGAAGCCTCGACTTCGAGAAGAAACGGCGGATGCAATCTTGTAAACGTAATATTTTCATTAATAGTTTTCGTCTCACAGTGATGAAGACTTGTCTATAACTTAATTGCACAAAAAGACGTGTGAAACAATGTAATACTTCGTTCCATACGTAATCTCAATATTGGCTACAGTTTTCTTTGCACGTGAATTGTCATCCAGTAAGTGAATTGAAATTTACGATTCATGTTGGTCTTCAGATATAAATTTTGATGGAAGATCAATATTTTTAGGCGAGTTAATGATAATGTTATCTGATTTACTAAAACGGTTTCCTAAAAATTCCATTTTTTAATATCGTTTCCTTTATTCGCGTGGTTTCAATATCTGTACTGGACTGAAAACAATCATCAATAGCCCGCATCTCGTGGTCGTGTGGTAGCGTTCTCGCTTCCCACGCCCGGGTTCCCGGTTTCGATTCCCGGCGGGGTCAGGGATTTTCTCTGCCTCGTGATGGCTGGGTGTTGTGTGATGTCCTTAGGTTAGTTGGGTTTAAGTAGTTCTAAGTTCTAGGGGACTGATGACCATAGCTGTTAAGTCCCATAGTGCTCAGAGCCAATCATCAATACCAAATACTTATTTTTTGAAGAAATTGGAAATTATGGATAAATTCTCTTGTAATTTTTTACAAAATCGCAAAATACGACATTTCACATGAATTTATGAAAAATCACCAGAAAAGTAAGTGCTTTTTGCCAAACTGATATTTTGTTTCCAGTTTAACAGGAGCGCCAAATGAATGAGGCAGAATGCACCAAAAAAGGAATATTAACTGATTATTTGCAATTTAAGCATTTGTAAAAAGAAAGCACTGTATGTAAAACGTTTAAAACTTCGTTTGTTATGTTTTCATCTTGCCAACTGTTAAAGACCCATCATATTAGGATTGGAAATATCTGAGAAATTACGTTAACTATAGTACCAGTTTTAAGGCTAACACAAAAAGTAACCGAAGTGTTAAGATCTTTGTTTGATTTCACCTATAAACAAGAAAAGCTGTAACTGTCAGCTCCATTTCGCCTGTTGCGTAATGACAGAAACTAGACTTGATGCCTCAGAGTGGAGAATATGGAAGAGTGTTCCGGGATGTTCCAGAACATTCTGAAATCTTCCCTAACGTTCCAGATTTCACCCGAACATTCCAGAACATTTTGGATGATTGTGGAACATTCCGAAACTTTCTGGAATGTTGTGGAACGCTCTCAAGTACTCTCGAATGTTCTGTAATACTCTCGCATGTTCAGAAATGTTTTAGAAATTTACAGAGGGCGAAACTTTCCTGAGTTTATACCTTGGAAAAGACACCCTCCAGGTAAAAACGGGAACCATACCGTAGAGGACTACCACACCACATAACTCAATTATCGTACCGGAAGTCGTTTCTGTGTTTTAGCTGCACCCTCATTTTATACTTGCTTTTACAATACATATTGATTAGAAACACAGGAACAATGTATGGTGTAAATGGATGTATGGCGTGGAAGGTTGGACGTATGAATACATAACAATTCGCAACGTGTTTCATCCCAACTAGAAAAAAAAAATTATTGACTCGAATAGAGAGTTATGATCAGTTGAATTGTTAAGGTTACATCGAAATGGTAATGGTTCTCGACAAAGTAGAATCTGAGATTGATGTATGAAGAGGATGATCTCTAGTTGAAGGAAGGGGAAGATAAATCAGTTATTCGCCAACGTTTCGGTCAAATGCACGCTTCAGAGCGTAGAACAGCGAACCGTTACACGGTAAAAAAAGAAAATATCTATGCATGCAGAGGTGTCAGTTCCTTATGCATAGGGAGTTAGTTCCATCAATGCATTCTATAGCGAAGGATATGGGTGAAACACAGTGTAGTAGACTTATGAAACGTCTGTATTATAGTTGTACCTGTTGAGTTGCGATGGTAAAGACCCAGAGTTCCAACTGCTCATAGATGGCGCTGAAGGAGATCTCCTTATGAATACTATATATTGGCTGAAGTTGAAAAAGTCCAGCCGAAATTTATACCTGAGCTCTAGCGATATGCTGGAAGGATAGACTAATTTGTGTTAGTGATGACGTGTTTATTACCGCTAGAAGTGGTTTGTCTTGTAGTTGTCTTATGGTTGTGAGTTGCTATGGATAAATGTTATTATCGACAACCGAAACACACTAATAATTAGTTACCTTTACAGACACCTCCCTTCCTTGCAACTCAGATGATGTAGTTATTGAATGGCACAAGGAAAATTCGAGCTTTATTTCGGATATATACCTGTCTCATAGATTATAGTTGGTTATGAGTTCAATCCGCCTTCAGCATGTTGGCGAAACTACCGTTTTGTAATCGGTGGTAGTCATATCATCTGAAATTCAGCTAAATGATTCCTCCGAAAATAATTTTGAGCGATTAATGGAAGAGCCCGTACGAAGTGTAAAATGCTGTGGCGTCTTACTAGAACACGTGGATTTGCAAGCAGAGAGTTGACGACGAATACGTAGTCACTGCACTGAAACTGAATGCCGTAATATCCAAATTCACCGAAACAAAGTAGCTGCAGCATTCATAGACCTAACAGCAGCCTATGTTACAGTTTGGAAACAGGGACTCATGTACAAATTAATCTGTGACGTCCCCTGCAAGAAGATAACCAATCTCATTGACGTTATGTTGTCAAATAGGACGTTCCAAGTGATAATGGGGAATGAGGAAAGTAAACAGATGATACTCAGTAATGGACTCCCACAAGGCTCTGTCCTAGCGCCCCTTCTTTTCAGCCTTTACATCACTGACATGCCTGCAACCAGATCGCGCAAATTTGGTTTTGCTGACGACTGGGCTCTGGCAACAGCCCACAGAAATATAGAAACTGCCGAAGATATCCTCTAGAGTGACTTAGAGATTCTCAACGAGTACTTTGGAAAATGGATGCTATAAACTAGTGCTACAAAGACGGAAGTATCTGCCTTCCATTTGAACAACAAAATGGCCAACAGAGAACTACATGTATATCTAGACGGGAAAATACTAAATCACAACAAACACCCAAAGTACCATTGGGTTACCCTAGATAGGACACTAACATTCAAAGAACAACTGACGAAAACTGCAGCGAAACTTAAAACACGCAACAACATATTGCAGAAGCCCTGTGGCACCACTTGGGGCTCCACAGCATCTACCTTGAGAGCATCCGCACTTGGCTTGGTGTATCCAGTGGCAGAAGAATACTGCGCCCCAGTGTGGCTCAGCAGCAAACACACACACACACACACACACACACACACACACACACGGTAGATAGCCAACTTAATGCAACAATGCGTATTATATCAGGCACAATCAGGCCAACTCCTACAGTGTGGCTGCCCGTTCTGAGTATCATAGCCCCTCCTAACCTGCGCCGAGAACATGATCTGGTTAGAGAATTTAAAAAAAATCATGACCAACCCTCAATTACAAATCCATGAAGATACTCACGACATCCAAGGAAACCGACTCCGGTCTAGGCATCCTCCACTAAAGGCCGCACAGGCACTGCACCAAACCAACTTTAAAATAAATGACCGATGAAAGAGGAATGGGAGAGCAGAACAGCAGTAAAATGCCACAGTATGCCATGCATTTTCAGTAAACCAAAAGGATTTGATTGCCCTCGCACAGTTTGGTCAACTCTTAATCGCATCAGAACCAACTGTGGGCCATGCGCCGACTCCTTACACAGATGGGGTAAACTTCCTTCGGCCGCTTGCGACTGTGGCGCTGAGAGACAGACGGTCAAACATATCGTGCAGGAATGCCCACTAAGGGCATATGAGCGTGACCCACTACATTTCCTAATGGCGACCCAAGAGGCAATCGACTATATATTATCTAAGCTGGACGTTCGTTTGTGATTGCTCTTCTGGAGTGTAAATTTACAATCGGTGGTGTCCTTATATACAAACTGTTATTTATTGTTCTGTTTATAGATATGTGAGTTTTTTAAAAAAATTGTGTTGTTTCTGTAATTTTTACGGTGATGTTATGAGCCATACGCTAAATAAATAAAGCGAAACTAAATTAAAAAATATTTAAAAAAGCAGAGTAAAACTCGCTTTGTGCCTTTCTAGGAGATGTGAGTGTCGACTAAGTATGGTACAACTTCAGACAATTACTGTTGATTCGAGTTGAGAATTTTGTACCGAGAAAATTAACAGATCTGAACTCTGTTGCAGAAGAAAAAAGCATGGCTGATTTAAAAGGACGAAGAATCTCCAGAACTAGTGACTTTTTAGAAATGCAATAAACTTAGCTATGACTACGCTATGAGATGCTCTTAATGATCTCGACAATAAAACTCTGTCTCGAAATCTGATATTAAAGCGATCCTTGCCGTGTGTAATGTTACCAGCGGAAAGATTCGATCAGTATCTCCATTACGTGATAAGAATGATAGCGTAGTAATACAGTGAGGTTTTCTCAAATTATTTCACCAAATAAGACGCAGCAAATATCTCAGAATTCTCAACAAGAGCAACCGCCAACATGAATCATTAGGGAGTAGATACTCCTCATTTAGGGAAGAAAATTAAATCAACGTAGGCAAGTCTTCCGGTAGCTACTACAGTAAGCTGATGGAATATTTCCATTGTAGCAATCACCTACAACCATTGGCCTAGCGAAAGGTCCTTACCTAAAGAAAGGAGAGTTCAACAAGTTACACAACTACAGAAGAAAGGAAATATAAGTAATCTAGTGAAATATAGACCCACATTCCTTGCGATGACTTGTAGTTTTGATTTTCAAGTATATGCTGTGTTCCAGCATTATAAAATATGCCACATAAAACAAAACTTTCCATTGACACACAACCATTACAGATTAATAAAATATTGTTCTTGTGAAAAAAAACTCCCTCTTTATTTATATGAAATAATGAGGGCTATAGACAGGAGATCTCAAGTTGATTCGGTATTTCTGGATTCCAGAATCCAGCACAGTCCCCACCAGGAGTGTCTAGCTAAATTTTGTACCAGTGCATTACGGACTCAGCTGTGCGACTGGAATGGTGATTTCCTCTTAGGGAGGTACAGTTCTTAGTAACAGACGGTAAGTCGCCTACAGAAAATGAAGCGACATCTAGTTTTCTATAATATAGTGTTACAGGCCGTCTGTTGTTCTTAATCACTATAAACGATTTAGGAGACAATCTGCCGAGCCCTCACGGGATCCAGAAAGTTCAAAGAAGGACCACTCTTTTCAGTTATCGCGGAATAGGGAAGAGAGTGTTTCGTACATGAGAAGATATTTGCAGTGTAGTAGGAAAATAAAGGCCTTTTACATCGCGGCGAGATCTTTTGAGTAAATCACAATTACGAACAAAGCATAAAATACAAAATATGTGAAATCAGAGCTTGTACAGAAAGATTTAGCTGTTCATTATTCCCATGTGCTATTCGAGAGTGTAATTGTAGAGGAGTAGTGAAAATGGTTTGATATCAGTGCTAAACACAGAGTAGTCACGTGGATGTAGGCGTGTGTGTTGCGCTGAACTTCCCAGGTTTTTGTTGTGCATAGTATCAGCAAATTCGTTTCTTGATATTATCTTAAATGACACGATGTTGTAGCACACTTCCATTATGTACTATCTGCAGGGTCAGTATTGGATGAGCCACCAACAAATTTCCGCCATAGGTATGTCTCGAGAGATGAAAATAGTTATGCCATAGTAGTGAATCATTCTAGTGAATCATTTAAGATTCAGGATCCAAATACTGGGTCACGGTGTATCCAATGCCCCACCCACGCCCGTTGGACAACTGCATGTTTTATATTCAAGGTCACGATGTAACCCGAAACGTGCCAAGATAAACACTTCCCCTCGGTCATCTACGGCTGGTACGAAGACCAAAATCAGGGTTACCCCCCCCCCCCCCCGTATCTGATCTAGACCAATAAGTTGTCTTAAAAATGTGGGAAGTCAAGTTCCTTCTCTCCTCCATCTCCATCTTTTCTCTCTACTCGAACTGTGTTTCGTCATTCAAGGTGTGTGCGCCTTAGTAAAAGGGTCATGAGAGAGATTAGCCACCGCCCACAGACATAATAAAAGGAGACTGTATAGTGCAATGCAAGTATTATCAACCACTTCCTCTAGGTAAGAAATGAGGGTTAGTGTACTTTCAATTACATAAATTAGACTACTTTTCAAGATGAACCAATACCCACCTCAAAAGGCGAACATGTAGACAAATGTAAATAGAGTTTTGGATGTGGGAAGTGGGTGCTTGGATCACCGTGAGAAGTAGTAGTAACTAAGTAGTGGAAAGTATAATAACCCTCGTTTCTTACGTATACGAGATGTGAGAGCGACCTTGTTAAGACACAAAATGCATGATTTATTAACTACTCTCATATTTTTTGTTACATGTGTTTGATTTCAGAGGATATTTCCGCTAATGAGCTGTTACTGGAATCACTGCATCAGAAGTGGGTAAACATCCACATCTTTGTTTTTTTCTATAGTGTTACCGTGATTCGACAACTACGAATTTGGGGCGTTCCTATGATTTGCGCGCGACAGCGAAGAACCACCAACGAAAGTGATTGAAATATTAAATTTGCGCTTTTTTACGTATTCTGTACGTAATGAGCTGTCGAATAACAATGCCACTGATCGTGTATCACACGCCATTGTGCAAGACGTATGGTGGTGGTGCTTCCTACAAGGAATCGCTAAATCATGTTATCTTCCACACAAAATTGGCGATTCGATGTTAGGTAGCCGCACATATCCATTTTGTTAAAAACCCTTTCCAAAATCTGGCGTTATACTCATATCCATAACCTAGTTGTGATAACTCGAAGCTGTTGTGATAGACCGGACAGCATGTTTATTTTAATGTCAGCCAATTTCACTCCATACGGATTTCTTATATTTCCTCAAAATGGTTTCCAGTGCTTCGTTTCCAGTTTATCCCGGTATGTCTCTTGACACCAATATATTGCTCCCATAAATGATAATTTTATCTAGAATACCTGTTCGTCGTCCTGTCGAAGTACAGGTAACTGGCGTCATCTTCCTGTCGTATTTCTAGTACTTATATCAAGAACCTGCAACTTGTGCTGCTAATTCCCATTACTTCCCCAGTATAATAATTTTTCTAAGCATAACTATAAAATCCGTATGATAATATGAAAGATATGTGACATATGTGTGTAGGAAAAAGATTGTAACTGATGTGTTACGGATGGTTTGTGTGGTTACTCAATCAGATGTTTTTCCATGCAGTACACCCCACTACAGCATGCAGTTGCTACTAGCTTAGTGGAATACACAAGTCGCCTCTGGAGTACTAAATTACCTTTTCCAGCGGACTGTATCCAATATTGCTTTGTAGAAGATGGACGATTGCTTCATGGGTCTCGAGAAACAGAGGTGTAACGTATTCCGCATAAAGAAGTGAAGAGATGCACTACTGTTCTGTTACGTTGTTGGCGATAAATCACTGGATATTTGCTGCCGGTACGTTTCTTGCTGTCTATGTGCACAGAGCGCTTTCGTGCTCTCAGAGACCCACAATCCCCTATCAGTAGACTTAACCTGATTTTATCAATATTGGTTTCAAAATGCGATCAATTTGTGGTTTTCTTTATTCCCTTCTTTTCGATTCACGGTTCACGGTATCATTCCTCTTTAGATTGCTTTGGACGGTTATTTCCAAAGATTTTACGATTCCGGTACATATGACTCGCAGGTTGCGGGTATTGGGACACAATATTAGACCATTCAGAATCCAAATAAAACGTATGCGAGAAATCGCAGTTCACTTATCTACCATTAGTAATAATACTCCAGGGAAGAGGACTTATTGTATGTTAGCAACTTTTCTCCCTATATTCTTACGCATAGCACTAGAGTTTCTAGCACTTTAGCAAAAGAGTGGATGCTTACTAGTTCACACCACAATAGTACACATGAACTTTCGTGAATCTTTACTATCCCTCACCCTCTTCGGTAGACAAATTGGACAACAAAGTATTTAATAGGGAATGCCTTGAGTCTCCTTGACATAGTGGTTACCTTACGTATTATCCATCTCAATATAACATTTTGATAAATGATATAACCTGTGGTTATAATTAAACTTTCCCTAAGTAACACTTTATAACAGAAAAAGTTTTTACCATACTCGTACCAAACTCTATAGCATTAATGTCAAGGACATGGGGAAAAGAAATAATGCAGAATCAATTCAAGTGAAACACTTTTAATGCGCTGCTACAATACATACTGCAACAAAAGTGGCTCAATGTGGCGCTCATCAGTGTCCAGAAGAGTCTGGCAGTGCGCAATAGGATTCTGCACAGCAGAACAAAGCATGTCCGTCGGTATGCTGGCTACCTCTCTTGATACGCTCCGCTTCAGATCAGCACATGTATGTCTGTACCCCTGGAAAACACTGTCCTTCAGGTAGCCCCATAACCAGGAACCACAGGGAGTGAGATCAGGTGATCGTGGCGGCCAAGCATTTGTAATCGATCGGCTGATGATTCAAAATGTTTCAAAATGTGTTTCGGAGAAGCAGGTGAACTGCACGAGCGATGTGCGGTGGGTTCCCATGTTGCATGAAAGGTGTTGAGTTCAGTGCTTCTCTCTCCTGGAGAGCGGGTATGACATGCTGGTGAAGCATATCTCAGTAATGTTGGCGAGTCACGCTTTGGTCCTTGAATGCCAGCATGTTTAGAAAAGAATGGGTCAATGATGAAAATAGCTGTCAAGTCCATACGGTGACACGTGCATCATACAGACGAACTTCATGCACCCTGACTGGAGGGGAAGATCCTCAAACTCGGCAGCTGTGTGTTCACCTCACCCGTCAGAGAAAAATGAGCTTCGTCTGTCCACAGGATGGTCCAGGGCCAGCCCTCGTCAACTTCAACCCTTGCAAGAAAGTGGAGAGTGAAGTCAACACGTCATTGTGCGTCCTGTATTGCAAAATGTTATACAGTATAAATCTTGTACGGAATCCAGTTGAGAATGATTCGAAGCACCTCCCGCACAGTGGAGCACGGGATGTTCAACTGTCGTGACATAACACGCACACTGTCTGACGATAGAGAACTGCGCGCAGCGTTGTCTACCATAACAGCGAATTCATTAACCACCTGTAATGCAAACGGTCGTCGGCCTCTTGCGGGAGCGACGCCCAGTTCTGGAGTTCAGACTTTTTCATCATGCTCCGCACAGCGGGTGGAAAGAGAGGACACTTCTGTAATCCTTTCAGCCCGCCGGTGCAGCTGAAGCATTACTGCTGTTTGAATGAGGTTTGTGGGACTTTGAATCACGGTGCCTGATCACGGCACTTGGTGGTCATAGTTGGAACTGGACGGTTGCGCTGTGACGCATGAAAATCGTTCACCCCACACTACCAAGTTTGGTACTTGTACGGTAATTAGTTTCCTTGTTTTAAGCGTTAAATACAAAAAGTTTAATTCTAACCACCCAGTAGTGCTTTAACACGGTGCCGGATTAAGAAAAAAATTGTTTCTCCAGATCTAATGTAGACCTACACCTGTCTTATTTGCGTTAGAGTACGTGTTAACAAAGCTTCTTTACACTATACATGGCAGCCCCCTTCTTTTAGTAGAGTGTGAGTTGCATTATGTTCACCTGTCAGGTAGAGTCTTTAGTGGAGCATTGCTGTGTCACACTGTCTCCCGCTATTAGCAAATGATCCATTAAAACTACCCTCATCTAAGGCTTATGCAGTCCCACCTTCTGCCCTCCAGTTTTTGAAATGCCGTTATTCGAGCAGAGCAACTGAAATGCATCAGTAGCAAGATTTCCAGCAAGAAATGGTCTAAATTATGCCTGTTACTAGCCTTTGTTGGTAGAGTATCGCTGTGTAGTACTGCCTCCAGCCATTAACGAAATCTTCTATTAAAGCTATTGGTTTCTACAGCATATGCACCCCCTCCTGATTTTGATACGCACTTTGCTTATGAAGAATAGTCAGTACTCCAGCAGAGTAATGGAATTGCATCTGTAAATATAAGTTTTTCATATAGATAAATAATTAAAACTCTAGGCAGACGAGCGTAATACATAACCTTTTTTGGTCCTGATTTTCTGAAACTTGGCTTCCACGCACGTCTATCTTGCGTGCTCTTACACTGGAGAGCCAAAGAAATTGGTACATCTGCCTAATATCGTGTAGGGCCCCCGCGTGCACGCAGAAGTGTCGTAACATGACGTGGCATGGACTCGATGAATGTCTGAAGTAGTGCTGGACGGAACTGACAACAGGAATCCTGCAGGGATGTCCATAAATCCGTAAGAGTACGATGGGGCGGAGCTCTCTTCAGAACAGCAAGTTGGAAGGCATCCCAGATATGCGCTATAATCTTCATGCCTGGGAGTTTGGTGACCAGCGCAAGTGTTTAAACTCAGAAGAGTGTCCCTGGAGCCATTCTGTAGCCATTTTGGACGTGTGGAGTGTCGCATTTTCCTACTCGAATAGTCCAAGTCCGTCGGAATGCACAATGAACAAGAATGGATGCAGATGACCAGACTTGTCACATGTCAGAGTCGTATCTAGACATATCAGGGGTACCATATCACTCCAACCACACACACTCCACACCACTTAAAAGCCTCCACCAGCTTGAACAGTTCCCTGTTGGCATGCAGGGTCCATGGATTCACGAGGTTTGATGTTTTACCGGATTCCTGATATTCATGGTACACTCGTGAAACGATCGTTTGGAAAAGTCCCCACTTCATTGCTACCTCGGAGATGCTGTGTCCCGTAACTAGTACGCGGACTGTAACCGCACATTCAAACTCAGTTAAACCCTTATCACCTGCTACTGTAGCAGCAGTAACCGATGTAACAACAGCACCAGACACTGGTTGTCTTATACAGGCGTTGCCGACCTCAGAGCCGTGTTCTGCCTGTTTACATATCTCTGTATTTGAATGCCCATATAAGTTTCTTTGGTGCTTCAGTGTATTACCGAAGTAGACAAACTGAAAAATTACGGTGTTTCATTGAGTTTCACCCTCAAAGCGCTATACCTAATCATTTTATATAAAAAATTTTCATGACGTTGTGGAGAAGAACCTCCTGGATTGTGAGTAAAAAGAGAATGTTTGACCAGCTTTAATAACAGGGAACTTAAATGTAACACTTTTGTCATCGAAGGCAATAGGCGTCTACATGAAGTTGCTGCAATAGTCCAGGCATTCGGTCAGTTAGAACTCTGATGTCACTGTTTAGAGCGACGGCCCTGACTGTGGGACCAGACTTCCTCTAACAACATAATGGCGGCACTATCCTTTGTTCAGATACTCGTGTCCGTTAATATCCAAGATGCATGATGTATCACGCTGAGAAAACAATTCACTAAGTTGACAACCGTTTCATACAACTATGGTAGCACATCAGGATTGAAGACCTCATAACGTACGTAACTGAAAGAAGCTGGCAGGAACCGAAGTCCCCTTAATTGATCTTGTGCACCGACAGCTCCCAAGTTGGAGGAGAATAGTTCCCGGTGGTATAAAATGGGGGACACGAGCAGTGGATCATTATAGACTCAGTGCCGAAATTCAAAGTTACGATGTAATCTGATACCCCACGATTCCCAACTACAATAACAAACTGCGCATTGGAGGTAAATATTCTTTAACCTCTATCTTTTATTACTATAATCGCCTGTTAAAACCAATTGCATTTTCTACCAGCACTCTAAAGTATAATCATCTACCACTGCTATTTATAATTTTGGGGTAATTTTCCTCAGATTTTCTCGAAATACACACTCTAAAGATTCTTACAAATATCAGACATTTAAGTTTTAACTATTAAAAGGTGTATCTTTCTTAAAAGAAATACATTGTTGCTACATATCAAGCCTGTGAGGAACTTGTCTCTGCAGTATCACTGTCTAAGGATATAGTTTGTTGCTAATACGGGCATTTGCTGTAAGCACTCCAACATATAACCACCTCCAATTGCTGTTTACGATTTTGCTGCATATTTCGGTCCGATTATCTCCTACTTTTGAAGATCGTCAACCAATGAAGCAAGTAAAATTTTTTAATTGTTTAGCAATTACCGTTGTGTGGTACTTTTATCAAACACAGCGATATTCCATTTTAAACAATTAACAGTGAGATTTCTTTCGCATTCTCTGCCACGATTTTGTGCGTTTCTTACTACGTAATTGGCCTGTCGTTTGCCAGTCGTCGAAATGTCTTGTTTCGTTAGTGTATGTAACTTGGAGGCCAAACCAAAACCACAGAGGTCGGTTCCTTTAAATGTACACTTAGCAGGAAAGGGAAAAAAAAGGATTGGTGAACTTGATATTCCAGAGGTAGTTACGACTATTGTTCAAAAAATGGAAGCCACAAAAGCTGATGGAAGACATTACCTCAAATGGTATAACGAAGAGTTTCCTCATGGGTGACTCCTCGTATTCTGTCTAGGAGTTCCTTGAAAAATTATATTGTTGACTGAGTTTTCTAAAACTAATGGCCTGTCTTTTTTTGGGTGCATGAACATTTCATTTTATCTGTTATAACTTTTATTTTGTGATTTCATGTACTGACACGTTCTAGGAGACTTGCTCCTCAATTTGGTCCTAAGGAAATGGACGTGTAAAATAAATAAATCAAATAAGGTAAGACTGAAAAACTAGAAAGATAAACACGTAGAGGAAGTAACCTTATTGTGGCTACTCGCTGATTCACGTTTCCTTCTGTTCGCTAGTTGACCAAGACGACTGCTCGAATCTCCACTATATTATGGTCCTCGCTGGCTGATTTTTACTCACCATTTGACTTGCTTGCAATACCGTCTGACGCTAACGCTCTTTACATCCATAGACATGGATAGTAAAGTTGCTGAAATAAGAGCTTTGAGAAGTGACATAGCTATGGCCAGCTTTCAACTGCAAAGTGCAAACGGCTACTGGAAAGTTATAGTCGTCTGCAGAACACGGGCAACACTGATGGGTTGCCATAAAGATGTACAAAAAATCGCGTTACGTGATTAACAGAGACTCTAAGACCGCCGAAATGTCACGGCTCCATTAGCACAAACCCTATCTGAGAGAATGAATCTAGACAACGCCCCATGGCTCACTGAATTGGGGGTGGGGGGGGGGGGAGAGGGAGAGAGGGGTAGAGGGGGAGAGAGGGAGAGAGAGAGAGAGAGAGAGAGAGAGAGAGAGAGAGAGGAGTGGGGAGAAGGAATTATAAGGTTCCCTTTCGGCCGACAATAAGCAACCGGTGGTTGTACTCAAAGCCCGAAGAACATTTGTAAAGTATTTATCGCTACGGTAGCTGCAGTTGAGAGCCTATACACAGTAACTGACGAACAATAGATGTTACATCTAGATGATATGTTCAGAGGCCGAGCAATGTGTCTGTGATATACACAGAAGGCACCACATGGCAGCGCTAGTCTCTGTGTGTCGCCCGTTAATTACGGTTTACCGTCGTAGAGGGCTATCTCACTTACACTGTAAGCAATATTCATACCTCATAGCGAGGCTACGAAGCCACGGAGGGCAAAAGTAACTACATCTTGCTTGTGCCTGACCTCAGACAAGTATTTCGCAACTGAACATTCAACTATTTCAAATGATAAAAAATTTCGGCATCAAAATGATTTATTAATAGTTTCTTGATATTATAGTCACTGTTGACCTAAGGAAGGTACCATATTCGTAATTAAAACAGGAACTATTTAATTAATCCAATGTGGATTATCCAGAACTTTCAGTACATAATGGCAGTCTCCGTACGGGTAAATAATAGAAATCCCCTACCTTCCTGCAAAAACTTGGCGTCATAAAGTGTATAACTGTCATGAATAAAATAAGTGGATCTATAGAATCAATCCTAGAAACAAGAATTGTTGGATAAGAAACAGCATCATAAGACGGGGGAGAGAATCTCCAACCTAAAAGAGCTCACCGGACACATCAGGTACGTCTTCTCAGGAACAGTGATCTGCCCCACTAGTGCAAAATAGAACGAGTTGGCAGACGTCGTTCTAGGAAGATTGCTTAGCTTGGGGGTTCTGTTCCACATTTCGTGATGCTCTTTATTACTAAGTGTTTTTGTTTCTAGGGTTATGTTTTTCTCAACTCGCACTGGCTAATTTATTCAGTACTGTTGCATTCTTTATGACGCTTATTTTGCGCAGTAAGATAACGAGCTCCTACTACTTACTCTTTCAGAGATTTGAAGACTTTATGTATTGAAAAGTTCATGAAATTCACTGGGTAAACAACATTCCGTTAATTAGGTGGTTCCGGTTTATGGTAGTTCTAATGAGGATAATTGTATCTTCTTTAGATCAACAGTTCGTTACCTTAAGATTTGACTGTAATGCCATGAAACTATTCTTGACAAATAAATCATTCTGAGGCAGCTTTCCCGGGTTGCTTAGTTTAAAGTGTGTCATCGCACCAAATGATTTGGACCAGTCATCCGTCGACCACCAACGAAACAGAACTGCTTTACTAGGTCAGTTGTTGCAGTTGCGATGAATGCCGCAGGCATCAAATAGTGTCACAGAGTACGCCGTATGTCACGGCATGTGTTACGTGTGTTATTAACACAGTCAAGACTTTAATACTCTCGCAGAACAGTACAGTCACACTGAAACTATTGTTAGACTAGTCACTCATCGTTCACAGATTTAGGTTCGGACCAGTGTTCAGAATTTTAACCTCAGTGCCACGTTTTTTCATTAGTACGACACTAAAGCTGTGTATTTGAACATATCCATTTTATAAATGATTGTCTACTGGTAATCACTTTTGGGCCTCTATGAGAGGTCACGTGTCCTCGATGATTCAAATTTCCACAAAATTAGATGGTTACGTAAGTCTGCTGCAGTCCTCTCACCTCACGCGTGAAGGAGCTGTTGTCGGCGCAGCACCAGTGTCGTCCAGAACCAACGAGGAAGGCCCAGTGTAATTACAAGACAAATTGTTTTGGAGCAGCAGAGTGGAATGGACTTGAAGAGGCGCCTGGTTAGCCATTGGCGGAGGGCAGTGCAAATTTACGGGTTTGAACAGTGGGGCGTCCGGGGTCGTTTTGGAACCCAGCAGTCTATTGCTGAAGAGCACAGACAGAGTAAGCCTCTTGAGGTTGGTGTGTTTGTTTCCCATACATAGCTTCGCTGTACGCACAACAGGCTGTTTTTAAGTTTGTGGGCTGTACAGCCGGTACTGTATTTACCTCAGAGAGCAGGCGTTAGTACAGTAAGTCATATGTCAGCCGTTACTGTGGATTGACTATAAGCCTTTTACACTTTTTCAACTTTTTTGTACCTGTCACACCCGCTTACAAATACATTGCATAAAAATTTGCATGGCGTACCACATGGTATTCTAATGTCTATACTACTCGTGCATCCATAGATCGATCATAAACAATAGTGCAGGTGAAGTTTTATCAAAGTCAGTGATCAGGAACTGATTACGACGTACACAAATGGAAATAAATCCAGGGAAGCAGCCCAAGAAAACAACTGCTCGGGAATGTCGTATACGTATTGAAGGAACTCGCAGCCTGTTTTAATTTTGCAGACTCACATGGCTTTGATCAGGCAACAGTCTTGGTGACCTAAAGCTGCAGCTGGCAGCCCCCCCTGACTTCGCCGGTGGCAGCGACGCCTGGACTGAGGTGGATTTCACGTTTCGCCCCACAAACTAACAGATGTAAGTAGGAGGCATGGCAGAATAGCTTATGCAACTGAACTGTCACTGGTGTCTGGTGTCTGGTTTTCCACAGGTGCAGCGGGCAAATTCCAGGTGGAGTAATGCGTGTGCTCCTTCAAATTACCCACATTAGCATAGCACGGATGCATCAAGTTAATGGAGTAAGCTTCAACACCTGCTTTCCTCTCCTCTCCTTCCACCCCACCTCAGGAGGGTATGCTGTTTTTGCCGTCTCATACGACACCCAAATATCTACACAGAAGGCACCACATGGCAGGAGCAGTCCCTGGACTGGCGCCACTGTTTCACTGGCGTCTCTGTAGGTGGCGCTCTTAAGGTGCTCCGAGTGCGACTTAAGTGAGCAAGCAGTTCAGCTCACACTTGGAGGTCTGTCTGCTGGAGGTTGGCTGTTTCTGAAGGAGTGTGTCTGTATCGCGGCCTGAGATTGCAGGCCGTGGAGATCTGCTCAACACATAAGTATGGCAAATATTTATTTTGGGTTGTGTGCCTGTGACTAAGGGTGAGTTGAAGTTTCTCTCAGCCTCTGTGGCAGAGGTCTGAATTCTGTAATTCGAATATGTTTGTTTTCTACTGCTTGGCTGGTGGACGTGGACTCTTTTACCATCGTTAATCCTCCTAGGCTTAAAGCAAGAACAACGGAGATCACCATTTGTTGTCTGCAGTAATGTGTCCGTCATGGTTCGTGAAAGCCCCTTGTGCTTTTCCTATTATTTCGTTTTATATTCTGCTGCTTAGAAATCAATGTCATTACACCACGATGTGCACCCACTTTCAACATTATAAAACTTTCAAGATAGCTGAAGTGGCTTATTGTACTGGCTGTTATTTGGGACTCAGCCCTTAGCGTGTATCAGCATCCCGGTAATAAGCACCTGTTCGAGTTAAAAATCTTTCCGATTGTAAGACGATCCACTTTTTTACGTTTTTCTTTTTGTGCGTAAGTGGTCTAGAATGTCTGCTTTTTACCTGCACTACTGCGTTTTCGCCAGCCGGTGTGGCCGAGCGGTTCTGGGCGCTTCAGTCTAGAACCGCAGGACCGCTACGGTCGCAGGTTCGATTCCTGCCTCGGGCATGGATGTGTGTGATGTCCTGAGGTTAGTTAGGTTCAAGCAGTTCTAAGTTCTAGGGGACTGATGACCACAGAAGTTAAGTCCCATAGTGCTCAGAGCCATTTGAACCATTTTACTGTGTTTTCTAGGTTAAGGGATCTTTAAAATTTTTCATTGCTAATTAACTTTAATCCATAACGAGTTTCATATGACTGCCCCGCTGGTGCATGTATTCTCTGCGTTCAGATCTCTAATATTTTTCATATTCAAATAAGCTTGAATCGTCCATGTAATGCTACTGTAATTTATTCAGCTATGTAATGTTTGCTCTGTTAATTCCACGTACTTGCAGGTCACATCCTCAGTTGTCTGCTCTTCTTTTCTCTGTCATGCTTATTTCCCATTTGTGTGTTACCTAAATTTAAAGTATTCTCTGTGTGTATGCTTTAGAATCTGTGCTGAATTCTGCAACAGTTTTGGGCCTGAGCCGAGCTTACGCTGCATGCATTTTGTAGGCTGAGCTGTGTGTTTCAGCCTGTTTATTTGCTTTGGATTTTTCTTTGTCTTATGTGAATATCTAATGATTCTTATCTATTCGCTAACACTCACTTTCTTATTTAATAGCCTGTACAGACGTTACATATTCAGCTTTCTTCAAAGTTTTATAATGTTGAAAGTGGGTGCACATCGTGGTGTAATATTGATTTCTCAGTAGCCAAAATGGTTGTTAGGTCCAGTAAGTGACTCATGGGCGATTTTCTAATGTATTTAGGATTCATAAAGTTTGTTTGGTTTTGATTACAAAATATTGAAGTCTTTACGTTATTATAGAAAATGTAATTACCATTTTATTCCTTTGGAGTGTTGTCATGAAATTATAAGTTCGTAATGGTTTATTTTAAACTTTGCCTCTGCGGCGAGCAAGTATTGTTCATCTTTGCTAATATGAAGTTTGGCCACTGTGGTAAATAGATATGTTTAAAGGACTATTTTATTTATGCTCAGCACCTTAACGCTCCCATGTCCTAGTTCCCTACCGTCTCACTTTCATTACAGTGGAGGGTTTTCAACAACCTAGGCACCACACAGGAGTGAAACAGGTGTATACCATCTGTTTTACAACGTATTCACACAAAGTAGCGCAAGTAGGTACTGCTGGGTACAAATGCACAATTCCATTATACATGTGACCTTTCACCCCGAATGCGCAAAACTACTTCTTGTTAAATATGTAACGACACTGTAAAACGGTTCATCTCCATCTCTAAAATAATTTAACTACGCGAACAGCTACAAAAATTGTCAAAGCGTCTCCGCAGGCTGCGTCGTGTACAGACGGTTATTCATTTGAGCTGCTCAGTTCAGATATTTCTCAGAACATTAAGATATTGCGGATCGGTATCAATGTAAATGACTTAAGACCTTGGTGCAAGAACCTATTTCCGTGTGGCCACTTTTAACCTCCGCAGTTCTTTCATTGCTGTCCTTGCACAGTTTTATTGGCAAGTGCCCAAAAAGTTTTTCCTCATGAGCTCTTCCGGGAACAGGTGTCACTTGCGCCCCATGGTTCTACCCATCCGGCTGATATCTTGTGAGTCCTTTTTTAATGTGGAGGGCATTTTAGCACCACGTATAATAAGGAGTCAACATTCTAGTCCTTGAGTCTATTATGACGCAGCCTTGGATGAGAACATCTTTCATTATATGGTGTTCATCACCACTGTTTGTGCCCTATATTTATTTTGTAATTTGCTCTTGTTCCCCAGGTATTTTATTAGAGCCTGAGTGTCCATTGTGACAGTTTTTCCCATTTAGGTTATAATTTGCAATGATTTGCTCCCCTTATTTTATGTGATGTGGAACAAGGCAAAAACATAAACATATTTTCATTTAAAAAGAAATAACATTCTTGTTAAAGAAAACAGGCTCTCATAGCTACGTGCCTTGAAACAGTGTATAAGGTGATCAGATATTTAAGGCAAAACTACTTCACTGAAGATGTGCAGAAGTCTGATTTTACGTAGAACTTACAGTATTAGATATTATTTATGACACATACATCAATCGATTCCACTAAGGAGGTCGTCAGTGAGAGTTTAGGCCACTCTTAAATTGATTTTTGTGATTGAGTTACATGGCTACTGGCAAGTTAGTAAAAATATGTGTTCCTGAATAATGAATATCTTTTTGGATCCAAGTTAGAGACCTCCTGTCTTCAACAAGACAGTCCTATTTTTGATATTTTTGCATGAACTTAACTTTTGGATTGAAAAGAGTTATCTTATGACAAACTTGTTTAAGGAATAAATGCACTGATCAGCCAGAACATTATGACCACATACCTAAAAGGAGCTACGTCCACCTTTGAAACGGATTGCAGCGGGGACGCGCCGTGGTATGGAAGCAATGAAACTTTCGTAGGTTGTTGGAGCGGTCAGGCACCACGTCTGCACACACAAATCACCTAATTTCCGTAAATTCCCGGGAGGGAGTTGAGGAGCTCAGACGCCACGTTCATTCACATCCCAGATGTGTTTGATTGGGTTCAGATCTGACGAGTTGAGGGGGGAGGGGGGGCAGTAGATAGGTTGGAACTCAGTATTGTGTTCCTCGAACAACTCCATAACACGCTTGAGTTTCTGACGTGGAGCATTATCTTGCTGAAAAATGCCACTACCGTCATAAAAGATTATTGTCATGAAAGGGTCCACGAGGTCTGAAACCAACTGCTTGGCCCTCATGGTGCCTTGCACGAGCTCCGCGGACCCATGGATGCCAACATAGAGTGTAATGGAGCCGCCGCCAGTTTGGCTCTGCAAATAGAGATGTCAAGGAGCTGTTCTCCCGGAAGACAATGGTTTTGTGGCCTCCATTGGCATTATCAAGAAGGTATCACGATTCATCAGACCAAGCGATGCTCTGTCACTGCGCCTACGTCCAGTGTCGATGATCACGTGCCGTTTTTGGCCGTAGCTGCCGATGTCGTGATGTTAACATTCGCACACGCTTGGGTCGTCGGCTGCGGAGGCCCATCGCTAGCAGTGTTCGGTGTACTGTTTGTTCAGACACATTTGTACTCTGTCCATCATTGAAGTTTAATGTTAGATCCACCTGTTTTATTTTACCAGTCTGTCCATCCTACGTCGTCCGACAGGTGTGATGAGAGGTGGACGTCCAACCCCACGACGTCTGGTCGTCCTATCCCCTTGGCTTCGCCACGTGTTCAAGACACTCATCGCAGCACTCGTCGAACAGCTCACAAGTTGTGCAGTTTCCGAAATACTCGTGCGGAGTCACCTTGCTTTCATAATCCGCTCTCGATCAAACTCAGACAGATCGCGCGTCCCCCTCCCCCCCCCCCCCTCTTTCTACACACAGGCGACACGCTCACTGATACTGAAAGCACAGTGCGTCAGTCTGACTGGTAGGCATTCCTCAACAGGTGCCGCGGTTATCGCCTGGACGGATTCATACCTGCCGTAGGTCGGTGGTTACAATATTTTGGCTGATCGGTTTATATTCAGATGCAGTGGTTAATATCACCATTTTCTTGAAAAGACCTCTCCGGGACTTTTTTCAGTTTACACCACAAATGATTCGTACTACACACTTTGAACTCGAAAAACTTTAGCCTGGCTTCATGGAATGCAAGTAAGCGAACTAGGCTAGACGTTCTCTATATGTTAAGATCTGCATTCAGATTAAAGATTCGATTAGGCGCTACAGCTGTTCTGTGCTTTACTCCTCCAAAATGATTTTACTACCAAGCTGTAATCCCATGAATTTAACATTGTCAACTGCTTCTGTCTGCTTCACAACGGTATTTAGAAATTTACTGGAACGAAACCTCTCACGAGTTATGCATTTCTTACAATCAGTCTGTTCAAAATTTGGTGACAATTCTGTAGGGCCATTTATCAGTCACTATGAAAATTTCATTAACCACCTATTCCCAAACTATTCCTGATTTGCTATTTATTCATATGTTTGTATCATCTGAAAACAAAACCATCTTGGCACCCTGTGTTCTTACTGGTGAAAGGCCTTTGACACACAAAAGAAGAAATTATTGTCCTCAGATGTAACCTTGTGGGACACGATATGTAATTAGTTCTCAACTGGATGCAAACCGATAGCATAACAGGATTTTGTCCGACAGCCTCACGTTGTTTCCTCAAAGCAGATACAATTAGAACCATTACCTAGCATTTAGTGTCACGCCTTAATATTTTAAATTACTTTAGAAAGGTATTGTGATCACACGAGTATCTTTGAAGCCATATATTCTCGCTGTATATGCACATAGTGCTATCAATATCGCAACCCTTTATATGTGCAATCTGTAACTTCGACAATGTACTATTTGTGATGAGATGGGTAGTAAGACTTTTGTAAATAACGTGAAATTTCGGAGGACGCTGATAAACGTGAAAGTGGTCGGAAGTTTGATGACATTTCTTTATCTATTTCCTTTCGACAGCCACTTCACTCCAGTATATTTTAGCCGATCGGGGAGTATTCCAGCGCCAAACCATTCGGTACACAAATGACTTGGTAAGTTACTAAGCTCAGAAGAATACACTTTAATATTAAAACTGTAGTTTCTTATTGTACCCTGCTAGAATATTATGACTGTAAAGGTTGTATGAAGGAGATTACTTCTCCTGATGTAGTTATTGACATAAAACGCCTAAAAATCATTCGGATGACTTATTTTTGCACAAAGTATTGGCAAAGTATTGTGCATTATGATAAAATTCTATTGAACTTGCCGCTCGTTTAATAAATTCGAGATCGATGTGGGCACTATTATCTGTTGAACTGCTTCAGCACCAAACTTCTAGATGTGAGCACTGTATCTGTGGAATTACTTCAGCACCAAACTTGCTTATGTCTGTAAAATGAGATCTTCAATGCTTTTCACATACAAAACACGTTTATTGGCAGTGAATGTTACATTAATGGAAAGGCTGGATTTCCAGATATTTTTCGACATAATCACCGTCTGCTCATTTGCATGCGCTGTGGTACTGTTTGTATGCCCTTAGGACCCTCCTGCCACGTTGCGCAGGTAGCACTCGACCATGATTTTCAACACATCGTCCGTCTAGAAATGCGATCCACCCAGGTCTGACTTCACCTCTGGAAGCAGATGAAGATCACTATGCAAAGTCTGGGCCGTGGAGGGGACGGATGAGGATGTCCTATCCGAATTGCCCAGAAGATCGGCTGTCATATGGGCGGTATGGGGACAAGCGTTGCTGTGATAGCCGGCCGAAGTGGCCGTGCGGTTAAAGGCGCTGCAGTCTGGAACCGCAATACCGCTACGGTCGCAGGTTCGAATCCTGCCTCGGGCATGGATGTTTGTGATGTCCTTAGGTTAGTTAGGTTTAACTAGTTCTAAATTCTAGGGGACTAATGACCTCAGCAGATGAGTCCCATAGTCCTCAGAGCCATTTTTGTTGCTGTGATGTAAACACATTCTTTTCGCCACCATTCCCGTCCTTAAATTTTGAGTTGCAAGACGCAGTTGTCTCAAAGTCTCAAATACCGAGCTGTGTCGGTAGGCTCAAGCGCGAACAACAACACACTACTTTTCTTCCAGAACCCACAGACCACCACATTACCAGCAGACAAAGTTAGTTTGAATCTTCAAGGCTTCAGCGAATTCTAATGCAGACCCTAACGAGGATTTTCCTTAGTTTCGGGTGTCGTGTAGTGTCACCGCCGCTTCGTCACCAGTGACAACTGAATCTAAAAATTAATTGCCCTACTTAATGCTCGTGGAATCCCCAGGCCACTTCAACACGGTGCCGTTTATGGTCTTGGGTGAGCATTTTGGGATCCACATCGCACACATCTTGCGGTAGTGGCAATGCGTAGACAAAATCTTGTCGCTCTTATTCTTACTGACTTTCCGAACTGTCACACGCCGATCTTCAAATATTCATTTATCTAGTTTCGCAAATGTCTCAGACAGAACCGAAGGCAAACTCAGGACCATTTTCTGTATCATTCATACCGATCGATGCAATAGGTTGGCCTTGTCAGTGACGTCATTTTCCGTTCTTTATCCGAAGTGGATCGGTCCTCTCGCTGATTTTTCGACAACTGTACCGAGAGGCGTTTAGGTTTCAGTGTGGCCCACTCGCTCGGTTCGGTGTGATTTATTTACACCTAGAATTTGTAATTTTAGACACTGAGTGCTTTTATCTTCGGATTTAGTCACTGTGTTACTGAAGAATCACCGGGCCTCATCTCGGTGGGAAAAAGAGTTCACATTAGACTGTTTTCCTTTGTTAGAAATAGGGCTTGAATTGTTATTACTATTAATAATTGTACCTTAAAAAAGTTTCTGTCAATAACCTCACAAAATAATTGTTATTTATACGTAATTACGAGTTTAAAATCATTAAATTTCAGAAGGTCGGCTCTGCTTAAGTATATCACACGACTGTTAGCTGAAATTACTAGTGACTTCGAGTACTTTCGCCGCAAATAGTTTAGTTATTAGCTATCGAAAGACGTTTAATACTTTTAACTAACAATGAGAAGGAATTTTGTGAAGCTTGATAGACGAAACCTTCTAAAACTTCATGCATGTATGGCTTACGCCCGCGTCATGTGGCAACGGAGTCAACCTCTCTCGAATGGAATTATGTGGAAATAAGCGCTGAGGGTAAGCGAGTTGTAATAGCCAAGAGGGTAAGTCTGCAGTGCCAGAGGACGTAGGTTCACAAACTGCTAGGTCCGAAGATTTTATACTTTTTTTTTCTCTTATTGTTTGTAACACATTCTGAGACATTGTTAATCGTCAAAGTTAAGTATTTTTCTGAAATATTCGTTATTTTTTACACGAAAGAGTGCGCTTTCTCATTAATGTGTATCTTCGATTTCGTGTCTCCCGTATGTTTAAGAAATGAAAGATCAAAGTGCTGTGCGTAAAACAACCGACAGTGACATTTATTTTTTCTTGTCACAAAAAATCGTTTTTTTTAAGTACGTAGAGATTTCCGACAGTGTGGTCAGAGGTATCTAAGAGCACAACTTAAATTACTGCGACTGAAATTAGCAACAATCGTATTTAGCTTGTCACAAGTATTCGTCTGCGGTCGAGTCCTGAACAATAATAGACAACATAATACCACCATACATAAAACATTCTTACTCATCATCATACGCGTGTTATAAACTACGACGAACTTCAATAGCTGCTCTCACCACACGCTCTCGTAAAGCCGTTTTCTAAATTTTGAGAACCTAATCGGTGATGTATCATACAGGGAAATAGGCTAGTTCATCATCTGGATCTCTAGGAATGAGTTACAACCACATTCCATGCAGGTTATCACTGTTAGCATTCAACCGCGATTCTTATACACATATTTTAACAACGCGTTTCAAGAGACAATGCTCTCATCATCAGGTTGTAAAGTCTATGTCATGAACTTGAACGAACTAAAAAGACAAAATACCATCACAAACAGTTGGGAAGTCCATATAGTGAAACAGAATTAAAAGTACATTGGACTGTGGGTCCTCGTCTTACATTGAAGTTGTTGACACAAGTCAATGGCCGTCCCATAGCTACCAAGTATGCTGTCGCACTGTGCCGGCTCGGGAGCTGTTGTGGACTGACGTGCCTAGGTGTTGTGGCGTGGTTACGGCCGTGTGCTTGACGGTAACGCTATGCTATTGGGCGCCTTATTTCCTTATTGCATTGGTCAGCCATCGTTAGCCTCAAGCAACTCCGTCAGTGACATGCTACCAACTTAAAGTCGGATACCTACCCTAAAATAATTATAAAAAACCGCTAAATATCTCATATCTTTAAAATTATCTTGTGCATTTACAATATTGCTTTGTTTCTTTTCATGGATAGACATCTCGAATTCCTCTAGTAAATCAAGTTTCCTCCCTTTCTTTTCTACATGCAATATTTCCACGTTATCTTCTATGCTATTAAGGGGATGGTCTGTTTCATATATATGGTTCGCAACAGCTGATTTGCCATAATTACCTAACCTGAACGCATCTTTATATTCTTTATACCGGATCGCGAATGATCTTCTTGTCTGCCCTATATATTATGCATCACAAGTTCTGCACTGAATCTTCTAAGCTCCCGATCTTTCAAACTTACTTCTCTTCTCGCCAATATCGTGCTTAAGGCTATACCTCACTAAGGTATTAGTCTGAAAAGCTGTTTTAACATCGTATGGCTTAAAAAATTTTGCTATCTTCTGTGAGACTGTTCCGTAGTATGGCATCGTGATAATTTTCTCTTTCTCTCCATCAGGTTTTTTCTTTTTGCGCTTATTACTTTTCCGTAACAGTTTTTTAACCATATCTATTCTGTAACCGTTATTCATCGCTATTCTCTTAACGGTATTAATTTCAGTCTCCCTATCTTTTTCGCTCATAGGTATATTGACTGCCCTATGCACGAGACTACGGAAAGCAGCTTCTTTACAAGCCTGCGGATGGCATGAATCATTCAACACGGCATCAGTCGTAGTTTGTTTTCTATAAACGGAGAACGCATGTTTGTTGCCCTGCTTTTTTATATTCAGTTCCAGCAACTGTAAACAATTGTCAGTCTCATACTCCACGGTAAATTCTATTTTATTATGTGCGTCGTCAAACTTTTTTACTATTTCCTCAATGTAAAAAAACCACGCCACAACACCTAGGCACGTCAGTTCACAACAGCTCCCGAGCCGGCACAGTGTGACAGCATACTTGGTAGCTATGGGACGGCCATTGACTTGTGTCAACAACTTCAATGTAAGACGAGGACCCACAGTCCAATGTACTTTTAATTCTGTTTCACTATATGGACTTCCCAACTGTTTGTGATGGTATTTTGTCTTTTTAGTCCGTTTAATTTCGTGACATAGACTTTACAACCTGATGATGAGAGCATTGTCTCTTGAAACGCGTTGTTAAAATATGTGTATAAGAATCGCGGTTGAATGCCAACAGTGATGACCAGTATAACGACAACTGCTACCTGGACTCCATAATGGATTATATTAAAACATTCCATGCATCTTTTTATTCTTTGACACTCAAACAATTTTTCGGATTTACGGAGGCACATTCCGTCTCTGCAAGTAATTGAAGGCAATTTGTTTATTGCCTATACGCGTTTCGCTTCTTTTATTTGTGAATCATCTTCAGAAATAAAAGAAGCGTAACGCATATGACAATAAACAAACTACCTTCAGTTACCTGCATAGATGGAACGTAACTCCATGAATTTTGAAGCAACTAAGAGATGACGGAAAACAGAAAAATGAAGAATTTTTCAGGTGTTTTTATAGATGTGTTTATACAATGTGGTACCGCGCTATTCCTAAATCACATTCCGAAGCGTAAAATTCTAAACAAGACATCGATGTAGATGAGAATAAAATGACATAACGTGACATTTATAATAGTTTCCGGTCACAGTCAAATATCCTTTCATTATTATGAATGCATGGAAGCACGTGGTCAGCGAAATTTGAACTGTACTACGTACTCTAACCACATTTTTCGGTACTGTGAACAATAGCATGCCTGTGTCGGCTGCAAGCCCATTCGGGTTCGTGCTGCTGTGGTGCTGCAGCGCGCATGCGCGGATCTCAGGCGGATTGCTTTTCATTAGTTGGCGCGAGGAGAACTGACAACATCGCTTCCGAAATGCTTACAGAATAATATTGGGGCTCTCCTTTAAAAACAAAGCTGATCGATGCGCTCACCTACCGATCCGATCGGCAGAGCAGCTGAAAGATACAGAATAGGGCCCCAGAACACTGTTCGTCAGAGATGTCTGCACGTCCGTCCTTTAACTCTCTGACCCACTTTCACCCTTATACTGTGGCCAGAGACTTCAAGTAACTTCGGATGTATGTCAATGGGCGTAACACTCTTGGCACTCAAATAACGGATCACTGAACGCAAATCGCACCTGCTGGGAGGGGCGATGGAAGATGCATTGCGAACGGATGGCCAGTAAAGATAGCGTCGCAGCATGCTCGGTATGTTGGGGATCTTACGGGGAAAAGGTGAGCCAAGCTACACATCAGCGCTGCCAGATCTTGCGTAAAAGCATTCCCCTGGGCTCCACAGCCTTGGAGCATTATTTTATGAACACGCCTCATGTAACCTAAAACTCTGCAAAATAGAAGTAACGTAACCCATCCCTTTATACACCAACATTTTTAATTTCATTTGCTTTATCAGCTTTCATGATGGGCTTGAAGTTATGGTGTTTGATGTCTCTTTTGCAAATTACTTCTGGGATTATTGTTGTCTATTGGAAGTCAGAACGACCTGTTATTCGCAGTGACATAATAAGTTTTCTGGGGAATTTCATCCATAATCTGTCCCTGTGAAGCATTACATGACAGCACTGCTCATCTTAACTATATTGCTAATCTTTTGCAAAAGGCTTTTGAAGTGACTGACGTATTCGTATTGCAGTTCAAGATCGAGGTCAAAATATTTCAAATCTGATAACTAGTTCTCTTTGATAAAAATTATTATCAACTAAAAAAAAACACTGATAAGACTAAATCGATTACTCGTGAAATACTTCACCTCAACAAAGCCCAGTGTCTGTTCCTTATCCTCTGATCGAACGGAATCCTTCGACACACAACTCGATAACATTCATTGTAATTTTATCATTTTTCTGTTGATTTTTCTATGTTTTAGCTCTTCCACTACTTTTCGAGCAAGAGTGTTAGCACGTGATCGAAACAAGCAGTTTCTGAGGAGCTCCCATTTCATTTACACGCCCAGTCACATTAATGTGATGTTCAACATCAATGTGCAACAATCACCGATAGAAGGCAAATGGCAGCACTCGCAGTGGACGATGGATAAGGCCTGTTTTCGAGACACAGGGAACCGTGAAGGGGTTTTTGTGGAGCGATTTGTCTTACGTCCAAGCGGGCATCGTCATTGGCCTTCAGACAGAGTGGAAGTATTTCCGAAACGGGTAACTGTATACAGAGTTCGCGTGCCGCCGAGGTTAAGGTATACCGTGGACAGCAAACTGGAACTGTCAAAAACTGACGCCGATACAACTTCGATGCACCACAGACCATAGGTTACAGCAGTGAACGACGGCTGCGGAGATGTTTACGGGCGAATACATGTCCAGCTATTGAACAACATACCGGCCAGATGGCTAAACTGCTACCAGCACCGTCTCGTCAATGACTCTTCAGCGAAAGTAGCTGGGTAGGGGCCTCTGCAGGAAGTGCCTGGTTCAACCACCCATCGTTATTGCTGTTCAGTGGTGACGAAGGCTGGAATTTGCGTTTCAGTACTGCGTTCACTCAGTGGCGGTAGGTTGCCTTTTCAGATGAATTGCGTTTCATGCTCCATTGTACAGACGACCTTTGACGGCTACGGCGTGAAACGTCTCAAAGCAGACACCTTGCCGCTACGTTATGGTCAGGAGAATATTGTCGTGGCAATCCCTGGATGATCTCGTCATTCTGGTAAGCACAAGGGATCAAGACAAGTTGGAGCTAGACCCATGCCATATACCATTTCGGAATTCCTTAGAGAATTCACAACGTCAAGACAGGGCTGACAATACCAAATTCCAGGCATTACCCCTCACTACGGACAACGCAATGACCTTCGCTTAATGACCGAGAGCAGCTGAGACCTGGTGGTCGAGGAAGGCAGGACTCGGTTACTATTGTGGACGGGGCCGTCATCAGTTCCTATTGGTTCCCTTTTCCAATTACATTTATTTTAACACGGTAATTCCAGACTCAGCAATAAATCAAGATATCACACGTTATCAATGAAGGAATAAACAACTGTGTAATTAATAGTGCTTTTAGTGCGTTACAATTTACCAAATGAACATAAAATACAGGCCCAGCAAATAATATTTTAACAACAAGCCAATGTGATCGCAATTAAAATTTTAAGGCAAGTAACCACAGTTACGGGTGAAGGCGCTTAACGCCAAGAACGGCAATTTTTTTTTTAAAAAATTAACAAACATACTGTAAAACAGCAATGGAATAGCAAAGGTTAATTTAAAAAGACAGGCAACTGATCACCAAACGGGTGAGACAAAAATGATGGGTAACTTGGTAGCACAACCATTTAAAATGACTGTAACGCCAAGAATGGCAGATGTATAAAAAAATTTAAAAAACACACGGTAAAACAGCAAATACAACAGGAATGGTTAATTTAAAAGGGCAAGCAACTGATCACCAAACAGGTAAGACAAATGATGGTAAACTTAGTAGCACAATTATTTAAACCCGCTGTAACGCCAAGAATGGCAATTACATAAAAAGATTAGAAACATACAATGAAACAGTAAACACAATAATGAAACACAAGGGCCAGCCACAGACGATGCACCAGGAATCGACCTCTGAGTAGGTCCAGCAAAAAACACTTTCGCGAGCAATGAGATAGGCAGCCTAGAGTTGCATTCACATCACAAGATGGTAACTCAGACTAGTGGCAGTCGAACGAATGATTAATGATAATCTTGCTGAGGCTACCTGAACCCCAATAAACCAAATGCAACGTTGTAAAAATACGCCAAAGACGGAACCGGGGGGTCTAGACTCCGCCCGCAGAGTATTTTGCTTAGAGCGCCCAGAACGAGAAAGGAATCACTACCACCAAAGTAGAAGACTCCCCAACCCACCTACAATGAATAAAGCTGTCAGAACTACACGCCTCGTCAGACTGCAGCGGCAAGGCGGGGATATGTACACTGCCGTTACATTCACTAACCCCCAGGGCAGGTAACTGGGGCATCAGCGGCCAAAAGGTAGAAAAAATACAACTGAACACAATAAACAGTAATTAGAAGTCCAGGAAAGCTGATCAGATCCGCATTCTGCAAGCACTCCACTCGCCTCGGCAACTCCACCAGCAGCGACACAAACACAAGTCACTGTAGAATGGAAAGATCTCACTATGGTGGAGGTTTCTCTACTTTAATGCAAATGCACTCAACTTAAAGCTTGCAGGATCCGGTTTGCGACGATGTCGTGCTCCCTCGTGACCACAGGCCTTTGATGCAGCATTTCATGTGCGCCACCAGCGGTCCCTGTGTGTTTACGCACTGTGTGGACCTGGCTCCTCCTGAGTCCCTCTGCACACTGACACGACCCGGAAGAACAACAACGTCGTCCCAAAGATAGGGCCACAGTTAGTACATATCGATAACCACCGCTGCTGCGACTAGCGGACACCAAGTGGCGCCAGTCAAAACGAGAAGACGACAAACAACGGCAACCATGTCAGCTAAATGAAATGGCCTGACCTCTGACAGAGGACGGAAACCTACAAACACCACCAACGTGAGGCGCAGCACGGCTCAACAGCGATGTTCAAAAAATCACAGAAATATGTGTAGGATGTACGATGAAAGTATCCATCACGATAATGAGGCGAAATTTGGTATTAATGGGCTGTTTAACCAGACGACCGACGCGAGTGTCTTTGTTACCAGCACGACATTTCGTGGAGTGCCTCTCGTGAGGTCGTGACCGTATCGGTTGGACCCTGTACGACTGGAGAACGGTGGCCTGGTCAAGTGAGTCCAGATTTCAGTTGGTCGCAGCTGATGGTAGCGCTCGAGTACGGTGCAGACGCCACGAATCCCTGGCTCCCAAGTTCTCAACAAGACACTGTGCAGACTGGTGGAGGCAGCATAATAGTTTCGGCTGTGTTTACATGTAATAGACTGGGTCCTCAGGTAGTAATGACTACATTATTGACTGAAAATGGCTATATTCGTTTTCCTGAAGACCATCTTTAGCCATTCATCGACTTCGTGTTCCAAAAAACAATGATGAAGTTTCAGTGAATGACTATGCGCCAAGTAAAAATTGTTCGCGATAGGTTTGAAGAACATTCTGAACAATTAAAGCCTATGATCTGGCCACCCAGCTGCCCGAAATGTATCCCAGCGTACATTACTAGGACATAGTCGGAAGTTCAGTTCGTGCACAAAATCCTGTGGCAGAAAGCCATTCGCAGCTACACACGGCTACGGAGGTAGCATGGCTCAATGTTTATGCCGGGGACTTCCAACGATTTCTTGAGCCCATACCACATCGAGTTGGTGTGCTACACCGGGCTCTAAGGCGCTGCAGTCATGGAATGTGCGGCTGGTCCCGGCAAAGGTTCGAGTCGTCTCTCGGGCATGGGCGTGTGTGTTTGTCCTTAGGATAACTTAGGTTAAGTAGTGTGTAAGCTTAGGGACTGATGACCTTAGCAGTTAAGTCCCATAATATTTCACATACATTTGAACATTTGAACTACACCGGTCAACAGAAGGTCCGACCCGATATTACGAGGTATTCCATGACTTCGTCATCTCAGAGTAGCACGAAAGTAAGATGTTCCACATATGAAAGATCTGACGAAAAATTTTCGTAACACTTCAGCTTGAAGCTCAATCCACCGGCTTCCGCCACTCACGAGGCAGACACTACGAGCATCTCCTATGATCTTCTACTGAACACTGTGTTCCTGTGTTGGACACGGGATTCGCGTTCAGCAGAGTAGCTGCTCAACGAGACGCTGGTTCATCCACATTTCCGTGTTGAATAGTTTCGCTAGATCGTTTATGCCTGCACTTGGATGGGAGACCATCAAGGTCGCCATGCGCTGTTGCCATTTTTCGGGCTGCACTCAGCCTCTTGATGCCAATTGAGGAGCTACTCGACCGAATAGTAGCGGCTTCGGTCAAGAATACCATCATAACGACCGGGAGAGCGGTGTGCTGACCCCACGCCCCTCCCATCCGCATCCTCCACCGAGGATGACACGGCGGTCGGATGCTCCCGGTAGGCCACTCGTGGACTGAAGATGGAGTGCTTTTTTTTTTTTAAATCGTTTATGTCGCATATCCTGTACGATTTCTCTCGTAAGGGTTGCGTCGGTTTTCAGTCGTGTGACGAAATTTTATGAAGGAAGGGGAAGATTTTCAGGGTGTTTGTACCGGTGTCATGATAGTTATGTACTCGGGTTACAGACTAACAGGTAATGGAGACGCTTTCCGCTTGTTTGGGAGCACTCCGTGTAACTCTTACACGTCCTAGTGAGCTTGGTGGGAGCAGAATTTCTTCATACAAACCTCTACACAGAAGAAAAAATGCGGGAGTTCCTCGGACACGCCTGTTCTGAATAAAAATCTGTTACTCTGAGGCAAATATTTCGCCCACACATTGTATGATGAAAATCTGTTGGTCAGCGGAGAGATAATGGCCATCAATGTCCATTTAGGCGCGCATCCTATGCGCACCACAATCAACGGTCCTCGCAGCCCGTGGCGTTTAGCTGGCAATTGCGAACGAAGCCCCAGCGGCAGACCGCAAGCGACACAAGCAGGCGACCACCCGGCTGACCGCCAAAGCTGCGGCCGCTGGCCGTCTACCTCACGGTGCCCAGCCACTGCCGGACAGCGCGCCACACGCAGTTACGCGACAGGCGAATCCATCACGTTCAGCTCTAACTACAAGTTTATCTCAAATGTCATTAAACGCAGCTACTAATCCACGACTACAGTGAATAGAATTATCTTGTGGCTTCTGGTTATCAAGAGCTTCACAAATAGAAAATACACTGCCTAGTAACATTAATGTGATCACCTGTCAAAAACCGGAATAGCAAGATCTTACGGGGCGGACGGCTGTGAGTCGCGCACGTAGAGAGTGAGTTTCTAGAAGGCACCGAATGGAGTGCCGTAAGCCAGCTGAGCCAGGTTTCTCAGCTGAGGACCAATGACGTGTCAACCCTATCGAGTTGGTCCCATAGATTCTCGGATGGGTTTAAATCCGGAGTGTCTGTTGGCCAGAGGAATACGGCAAAATCATCCTGCCGCTCTTTGTTTTTTTTTTTTTTGTTATGGTTTTAGGGCGCAAAACTGCTACCGTCATTAGCGCCCAGTCTGTGACTTAGGAAAAGGCAGAAATGGGAACGAAATTAAAAAAAATGGAGAAACTAAAAATAGAAGGAAAGCTTAAAAAACCACTAAAGAAGGGGGTTGTTGTCCCCAAAAAGAGCGACAAATGACTGACGTCATCTCACTGGCACTAATAAACTCGAGAACGCGATCGGCTGAGCGCGTGTCATCTGCTAAAGTGGACGATATTTCAGGCGACAGCTGTAGACGGATGCGTAATGGAGTAAAATAGGGGCACTCAAGTAAAAGATGTCTTACCGTCCACAGCTGAGAGCAGTGGAGGCAGAGTGGGGGGGAGAGAGTGGGGGGGACAGAGTGGTGGGGACAGAGTTGGGGGGGACAGAGTTGGGGGGGGACAGAGTTGGGGGGGACAGAGTTGGGGGGGGACAGAGTTGGGGGGGGACAGAGTTGGGGGGGACAGAGTTGGGGGGACAGAGTTGGGGGGACAGAGAGGGGGGGCAGGGCAGAGTGGGGGGCGGGGCAGAGTGGGGGGGCGGGGCAGAGTGGGGGGCGGGGCAGAGTGGGGGGCGGGGCAGAGTGGGGGGCGGGGCAGAGTGGGGGGCGGGGCAGAGTGGGGGGCGGGGCAGAGTGGGGGGCGGGGCAGAGGGGGGCGGGGCAGAGTTTGGGGGGTGGGGCAGAGTTTGGGGGGCGGGGCAGAGTTTGGGGGGCGGGGCAGAGTGGGGGGGCGGGGCAGAGTGGGGGGGCAGGGCAGAGTGGGGGGGCGGGGCAGAGTGGGGGGCGGGGGAGAGTGGTGGCGAGGCAGAGTGGGGGGGCGGGGCCGAGTGGCGGGGGCGGGGCAGAGTGGGGGGCGGGGCAGAGTGGGGGGGTGGGGCCGAGTTTGGGGGCGGGGCAGAGTTTGGGGGGCGGGGCAGAGTGGGGGGCGGGGCGGAGTGGGGGGGCGGGGCAGAGTTTGGGGGGCGGGGCAGAGTGGGGGGCAGTGGAGAGTGGGGGCGGGGCAGAGTGGGGGGTCGGGTCAGAGTGGGGGGGCGGGGCAGAGTGGGAGGGCGGGGCAGAGTTTGGGGGGCGGGGCAGAGTTTGGGGGGTGGGGCAGAGTTTGGGGGGCGGGGCAGAGTTGGGGGGCAGAGTTGGGGGGGGCAGAGTTGGGGGGGCGGGGCAGAGTTTGGGGGGCGGGGCAGAGTGGGGGGCGGGGCAGAGTGGGGGGCGGGACAGAGTGGTGGTCGGGACAGAGTGGGGGGCAGGACAGAGTGGGGGGCGGGACAGAGTGGGGGGCGGGACAGAGTGGGGGGGGCGGGACAGAGTGGGGGCGAGACAGAGTGGGGGCGGGACAGAGTGCGGGGCGGACAGAGTGCGGGGCGGGACAGAGTGCGGGGCGGGACAGAGTGGGGGCGGGACAGAGTGGGGGGGGCGGGACAGAGTGGGGGCGGGACAGAGTGGGGGCGGGACAGAGGGGGCGGGACAGAGTGGGGGTGGGACAGAGTGTGGGCGGAACAGAGTGGGGGCGGGACAGAGTGGGGGCGGGACAGAGTGTGGGCGGGACAGAGTGGGGGCGGGAAAGAGTGGGGGCGGGACAGAGTGGGGGCGGGAAAGTGTGGGGGCGGGACAGAGTGGGGGCGGGACAGAGTGGGGGCGGGACAGAGTGGGGGCGGGACAGAGTGGGGGCGGGACAGAGTGGGGGCGGACACTGCTACAGGCAAAAGGAAGTCCAACACGTTATTAGGGGTCCCACGACTTCGTCACCTCAGTGTATAATGTGTGAGGCGGCGGGTTAGTTAAAATATCTTCGCTGTTTTCACAAGATCCGGAAAACTATTCTTTGCCTTCAGCCATGAAGTGATGGCACGCGGAGTAGCCGCACGGTCTCAGGCGTCTTGTCACGATTCGCGCGGCTGCCCCCGTCGGAGGTTCGAGTCCTCCCTCGGGCATGGGTGTGTGTATGTTGTCCTTAGCGTATGTTAGTATAAGGTAGATTAAGTAGTGTGTAAGCTTAGGAACCAACGACCTGAGGAGTTCGGTCCTGTAAGACCTTGCCACAAATTTCCAATTTTCCTTAAAGTGATGGAAAACCTACTAACCATAATTTCCAGTCGGCAAGTCCACATTCTTCTTGTGCTCACTGAAGCAAAATGTTCGTACTTGCTATTTAAACAGTGGAATCAGTAACTATGACTATAAATAAATGTTTTGAGTTCTAACTGAGTAATATATTCAGTAAAAGTTCACATGCGCGAACACAGTATTATTTCTGATGACAATAATAATAATATCCTTACCAAAAACAGCTCTATTAGCAGTAGAGAGGCGACCTCTACATTAAGTTCCACGTAATATGATTGATCGCCCTGACTTCTAATCATGAAAGTTTATTGCTTGCCAAAGTTTTGTCAGCATTATGGGTGGCACACAGACAGTTACTTCCTTGAAATCAAAGCCATCCAGGACGGTGTACAGTCTTCGCGAGTTCACTTTCTACTTTCACCGAAAACGCGTCCTAGCTGTCGCGTCAACCAATGCGGAGCGTATGCCGTCATTTGACAGACGCGGACACAGCGATGGCTCGGTGCGAAATGTCTCTCCTGCCTGCCTTTCTGGCCGTTCTCATGTATGGGCGCAGCTTAAAGCCGACGGAAACCATGCTGTAATCTGCTGTAGGCAAAGGGTAGCAGCATTTAAATGGCAGTTCTCTCGGACGCGTGTTACTTAATATGCCTGTTGCCTAATAATTTAGAAAATTCATAATTTTTGTATAAATGAAGTTGGCTTTTGTTACTGAATAAGTTTTAGCTCGACTGCATTTAAATTTTGGTAGCTAGAATTTTTAGAACGAAATCGACGATAGAACAGGTTCTCTGAACTACTTCTATAAGAGCCCTTGTATTGATAGTTATTTACACTAAAGTCTTGAAACTTGGTACAGATGTGTTATCTTCTTAATGTAATCGAGTGCTGTGATTAGAGCTTTGTGTCATAAATACAAATGATACTTAATCTATTATGAATAAGAACAATTTCATTACAAATCTAGTTTTCAGTAGATCACTTGATAAATAAATGAAGTCACATAGTTAATGAAACTTCCTGGCAGATTAAAGCTGTGTCCCCGACCGAGACTCGAACTCGGGACCTTTGGAAGGTAGAAGACGAGATACTGGCAGAAGTAGAGCTGTGAGTACCTGGCGTGAGTCGTGCTTCGGTAGCTCAGATGGTAGAGCACTTGCCCGCGAAAGGCAAACGTCCCGAGTTCGAGCCTTGGTCGGGCACACAGCTTTAATCTGCCAGGAAGTTTCATATCAGCGCACACTCCGCTGCAGAGTGAAAATCTCATTCTGGGCACATAGTTAATGTGCTTATATCAGACTGGGGCTACATACTAATTTTCATCTTTCTGAGCAAACTAATGCTCCAATCAAGTTGATACGAGCAATTTTTCATTGTGACTTACACTTGCGCATTCTTAACACTTTTTAGTTTTCTATCTTCATTGGTTTCCGTCACAGATTTTTTTCTTCAAGTAACATATTTAGCAAAGCTTAGTCATCTTATCATTATGAGATTTAACAATTTTAACATAAATAAACCGAAGAATATACTGAAAAAGTTAGGCAAAGGTATTTCAGTTCTTAGCTTCACTCTTAGATTATGGTGCAACAATTACTATGCTATGCACAGGCGCCTTATGATGACGTGGCGCTAGTAGCAGTCAACTAGATTAAGTCCTGGCACACTCGATAACCCCTGTATCTCTCAAATCATACAGTGCTTGTTTCTGTACAAAAATTAATAGTACATAGTTTAGTGGCACCGCCACTGTATGAAAGATATCAGTATTCTGATCAACATCCCAAAAATTTTCAGCTGAAGACACAGCCGACATGCAAAACACGTCACACATTACATCAGCCGATGGCAACGTTTTCATAACTAGCCGTCGACGCGTCAGTGTTCGAAGCACCATTGAATTACTTCACTGCCAGACAGTCAAAGGAAGCCACCAAGGCGTTATTTATATGGACTTCTGGTGCCAACGCGCAGAGTATCTAACTGGTTATCGTAAGAAGTGACCGCCATGCTACTGGACTACCCCATCATCAACTGGACAGACGTCACCGCCATCAGCGCGTCATTTGTACACCAAGATCCCCAGTTTGGGACACCATTTTATCCTACGTTTTTGCTGCCAGCCACGTCCATAGGCTATACAACCCACAGCCAGACGGATGAAGTGGCTGTCTGGCTACCAGCTACCGACTCAGCTTCTGCAGCGTCAGCAATGTTGAGCCTTCATGCTGACATCCAGGCAACGCTTTGCAGGGTAGTGGTGCATCATAGTAGACCACGAGGTCTACTCCATGTGCCGATGACGGGCAGCACCAATAGACAATAGGGCGCATTCGTAACTACTGTAGCTTGTTGGAGAAAAAAGAATTTATGTGCACACTATCTGTCTAGCCGCAGCAATCTTCACATCCGACAGACTCTCGTAGACATTGTCAAACCATCTGAATCCGCGGTGTCCAGCTAAGAGACCACTAGAAGGACGATTCTTTCACCCCACCATGGAAATAATTGTCCTCTTGGAGGTCAAACCGTAACATGTGACACCCAGTAACATATATTTGACTGTCTATCTTCCTTCACTGCTACGACAGCAGCAGTCAGCCACATAGTATCAGCAACAAAAATTCAAATTAAACTCCTCAAGATTTTTATACACCAAATATGAAGTACCTAACTGCATAACGATGAAGCTCTCACTGCCAAGAGGGCATGCACAGCTAAAAATTTCTAAAGAAACATGCCTTATATACTAATTTATCGGTAAATAGAGAAACATACCTTATAAGTAAGATACTTCCTTGCAAACCATTATACTACAGAAGATAGTTGTATCACACACAACATACACGAACTCACAGACTTCATTAAAACATCTACATTAGACCGCACTGCCTAATTTCCCAGCCACGTGGTCTAGGGCGCCTTGTCACGGTTCGCGCGGTTCCCCCTGTCGGTGGTTCGAGTCGTCCTTCGGACATGGGTGTGTGTGTTGTCCTCAGCGTAAGTTAGATCAAGTTAGATTATGTGGTGTGTAAGCCTAGTGACCGATGACTTCAGCAGTTTCGTCACATAGGAACTTACCACAAAATATCCAAAAAATTTCTAAATTTCCATCAGTAGTTCAATTTTACACAAATATCGCTGTAAAAGAGGTGATTAACATAAGAAACAATCTGCTTGGATATAGGAAAACATGTATTTCATTAACCTATGAACTTAAAGATATAGTCTCACTTACTGTAGATGATAACTACTTTAGCTTCAGCAAGAAGCTCTACTAATAAGATGATCGGCTGACAATTGTGAAGTAGTCTTGCATTGTCTTTAACTTACATTTTTATCAGCTACTCATAATCGAAATATTGCTCCATTAATCAACATATTATGAAGATAATTATCAACTGCAGAAGGAATTTTTAAGACAGAGGCACGATTTTTAATGGAACAAAGAGCCAAACTGATGTGTTGGCAACAGACCTAATAATTTCATTATAAAATATTAAATTCGCCTTTGAGCGTGAAGTGAATAAAATAATAAATTTTCTAGCTGTTGATATATGCTGAATAAAATGTAAACGTCAGTTTATTTTTTACGGAAAGTCTACCATCACAGATGTTAGCATTACAATCATGTCATCCCAGCCAACATAAAATAGCTCATTACAGAGCCATACTTTGCAAAACGCCAAAAAATTTATGTTAACCCCATGATCAACAGAATAAAATCAGTTTGGTTAAAGAAGCCACCTATAGTAACATCTATTATCCTGCAACAATTGACAAAATCCAAGGAGAATAGAAACAAAAACCTCAAATTCACAAAAAGGTTATATTCAGTCTTCATAACAATAAAACTCACTCTGCCAAAGAAGCCAAACCTAAACATAATATGATCCCATATATAGGGCCTCAAAAACACCAAGTAGCAAAATTATCTAAAAAGAGGAATACGAACTTTAGATTGTGTGCTAACATTAAAGCGCTTCAAAAGTATTCTGTGATACAGGATATGTCATTACGGCACACACACAGTTGAATATATACGATACTACAAGCAAAAAGTCTCAGTGAACATAGGCCCTAGAATGCATACCTAAGAGCTGTGAGCACTCCATATTCGATATTGCAAAAAAGAAAAAATAATTCTTCAACTGCCAACTCTTTCCTTTCCATACTTTGAGAGGAGTTTTGGTCCATACTACTAAGTATGAAAGATGGAAAGCAGAATGCCTGCCGTAGAAAAGATTTGTTTCACAGTATGGAAGATGAATCGGTGGCCATAGCTCTTAAAGTATGCTTTCTAGAACCCACGTTTACTGAGACCCTCTTGCTTTTAGTATTGTGCACCTTCACCTGTGTGTATGTACACTGTTAATTATGATACACTCTATATAAATCCTCTCAGTGCTCGATATAGTAAATCGGAAGTATACAGGCTCCAATGTAGTTCGTACCCATTGATTCTACAGTGTTCAGACAGAAGTTGTAACATAAGATGTAAAAGATCACATTGACAGGTAAAAGCATGATAGCTGGAAAACATCTATAGTGGCAGCCCTCATTGCTAAGGATAGTACACGTAGAAACCACTGAATAGAAGAAGGAATAGGGAATAACTTCTATCGTACTAGAGGTAACATTAGAGTGTCACAATTTTTGAGGAAAAATTAGGCTGGAAAATATCCATATTGGAGAGCATTCGGTTTTGGTTGTTAACCTGAAAGACCCAGGTGGACAGGTCAAACAAATCAGAAGAAAAGTGAAGAAGATGTACACCATCGAGGCGTAGGTGTGCAGCTTGAATATCTCCAGGAGTAAGCTCCACAGGTTTTCGAGTGAGTTACTGATTTCAGACCAGAGTAGCAACCAACGGTGTCTCGTAGAGTCCATGAGACGTCGTGCCAGCTATGTCATCAAAACGAGAGGATATTAAAGGGCGCTACACGCAGTGAAGTGCGTCTGCGTAATTTCTTATTTATAATGTACGCAGTGATGTTAAAATTTAATTGCAGAATATTTTATTATCATAAAAGACTATGTTTCCGAGACGTTGTACATAGAATTTTACGAACCAACTGCAACTTTTCTTTCGGGTCATGTTTGTTAAGCAGAGGAACAAAATGCGAGTGGAGCCTCCGGAATTTAATCTGCGTTGCTAGCAGAGATAACACCCCTTTGTTCTTGCGAAATTGCAAGATCGATCTCTGGCGTCGAGCGGCAGTTCTTCCGAGCCTCGGCTGCGGCGCTTCTGGGGACTGCCTGCGGGTGTCCATTGTCCCCGAGTAGGCGGTCTCCGTCTCTGGAATATGCCTCCGCTAACGCAGGCGTTAAAGGAATTTGAATATCGCTGCACGGAAAATCTGTCGTCGCAGGCCCCACTTCGCTCGGCTTCCTTTCCCGAGCACCACTCTCCCTCTTCCCTCTGTGTCTCTCTTCCACCCTCTACTCCCCACACCTCCGTTGCTCCCTCCTAACGCACACACTCAGCTCGCTCTCTCGCCCAAATACACTCTGCCACACACGCCCCGGGGCGGCGGTGGGGGATGTGAATGAGTGAACCCTGAATTTTTGCGGTGGGTGAGAGCCAAAGTGGTACGGAATGGGTTTATGCAAATCCTGAATGGAGCTCAAGCGAGAGCTGATAGCGTTATTATACGCGTCGCCATTGCCGGGGTCATAACGCCACATCTCTTAAGTTAATTCAATAGCTAACCTGCGGGAGCGTTCGGCAAACGGCTACGCCCAGCTGTTGCCTCGCCTCTTCAGTGTTTCGTAATGAAGTCGTTTAGCGCCCCTTCAGTGTAGGCAACCGCGCTGTACAGTAAACACGAGGGGTACACACAAACTTTAGTGAAGTTGGCGCCGTAATAGTCAGTAACTGCGCGAATACCGGATTAGTTCAACCGTACACAAGGGACATCACAAGCTATAATTTGTATAATAACACACTGGCTCTTACAAGTTCTGGAAAAACACTACTGCTACAACTGCAGCTCTGATGTTATTTTAATCATTACCCATTGATATCAGAGGGGTTTTGCACGTATAATACGCGTAGCGCAGGACACGCTTCCCTCCCACTGCCACTCCGCCTTGTCTTATGAAGGAGAATCACCCGCTTGAATTTTCAATGAAAGAATTAGTACTTTTTATACACATTCGTGGTGTACTGTTTTTAAAAATTCGAAAAATTATACGCTATTAAAGAAACTTCTTATATATTTTCAACGTTCGTAGAATATGTTAGACGTATACGCATTTTTAATGAACTGCATTATTAAATTGTTACAGGAATTTTACTTACATGATTTCATTGTTCATTACTACTAACTTGCAACAAAACCTTCAACAGTTCTTTTCTTTACATTGTTAAAAGAAACCTAACAATCTTCTGTTGATAAACTCGCACTAAACGAGGTACGCCGTTCGAGGGAAGAGTCGGACAATCAGACATCCGACTGAGTTAACAACAATGATAATATAGTTGATTTGGTCTTTTTTAACTGTGGTTTGTGATCTTTTAACTAGTTTTGAATTCGAACAGCATGCTTTTACAGAATTTTTCTCTGCATCTACATCTAGATCATACTCTGCAAGCCACCTAAAAGTATGTGGCGGAAAGTAGGCTGGTTTTTGTACCACTAACTGACGCCCCCTTCCCTGATCCACTCACGAATGGCATGAGGAAAGCATGATTGTCGGTAAGCCTCTGTTTCCTCTCTAACTTCTCGAATTTTCTCATTTAGCTTATTAGATGGTTCAGATGGTTCAAATGGCTCTGAGTACTATGGGACTTAACTTCTGAGGTCATCAGACCCCTAGAACTAAGAACTACTTAAACCTAACTAACCTAAGGCCATTACACACATCCATGCCCGAGGCAGGATTCGAACCTGCGACCGGCGTGGTCGCTCGGCTCCAGACTGTAGCGCCTAGAAGCGCACGGCCACTCCGGCCGGCTTATTAGATGTATGTGGGAGGAAGTAATAAGTTACTTTCCGGAAAGCGCTCACTAGAAATTTCAATAGCTATCTTCTTTGTGATGCACAACGCCTACTTTTGTACTGTCACTGGAGTTTCTGCCCCTCTAAAACGCTCTCCCGCCGAGTAAACGAACCCGTGGCGAAACGCGCCGCTCTTGGTTGGATGTTCTCGATTCCCTCTAGCAGTCCGCCCTGGTAAGGATACCATACTGATGAACAATACTCAAAATCAGCCAAACAACTGCATTGTAAGCCACTTCCTTCGTTGATGAGTTACATTTCTTTATGATTCTTAATATGAATCTCAGTCTGTCATCTGTTTCTCGTACTCCATGTTGTTACGCTAATTTCATTTAAGGTCCCTTTGGGTAGTTAGCATTTTGCGATAGATGCTGTTTCCAGCCATTTGTCGTGAACAGTGTAGTTGCAGAGCAGTGGATCTCGTTTCGTATTTATGGATAATATGTCAGACTTATTTACGAATGGTATCTGGTCACCGGTTAAGCTAACCATAATTAACAATGCCGACCCTGCTCATATGCGGGGCTAGTACAAGCGAAATAGTGAGAAGATACATACACAATTTAAAATTCAAAATGGTTCAAATGGCTCTGAGCACTAAGGGACTTAACATCTCTGGTCATCAGTCCCATAGAACTTAGAATTACTTAAACCTAACTAACCTAAGGACATCACACAACACCAAGTCATCACGAGGTAGAGAAAATCCCTGACCCCGCCGGGAATCGAACCTGGGAACCCAGTCGCAGGAAGCGAGAACGCTACCGCACGACCACGAGCTGCGGATAATTTAATATTCAACCCATCCATATTCGCCAGAGTTTTTCCTGCTGAATGTTAAAGTAATAGGTTTCCAGTTTCCACCACATAGCATAACCTACATAAATCTTTGTCTAGCGGTTTGTCGCGATATGTTTCACTTTATTACGCTGAACTATGGAGTGCATCCTAAATTTTTGCTCTATCAGAAGATCAAGACTTTGTTAACTTCAGCCGGTCGCGGTGGCAGAGCGGTTCCAGGCGCTGCAGTCCGGAACCACGCGGCTGCTGGGGTCGCAGGTTCGAATCCTGCCTCGGGCATGGATGGGTGTGATGTCATTAGGTTAGTTAGGTTTAAGTAGTTCTAAGATCTAGGGTACTGATGACCTCAGATGTTAAGTCCCATAGTGCTCAGAACCATTTGATTTTTTTGTCAACTTCATAAAAGGATACACTGCACATTTTAACATTAGTATTTATTTATAATCAGTTTCGAGACACTTTCTCCAAATCATCTGTTGCAACTATGTGTAACACTCTACTCTGCCTTGCGGTAATTCTAGAGGGGGCAAAAAAATCTAAGTACATGGTTACCTTACACTTTTCAATTAGTGAAGAAAATGGTTAGGACGCCTCGTGTCTCTAGGTGAATTTCAGTGAAATTGTGGCCTACATATGTAGCAGACAATTTTTGTGATGGAGGGTCACCTTACACACGAACAGTAAATGTTCCTTGCATTATGACTGAAGCCAACAAGAACTTTGACGGGTTCCTTTACTGACAACAGTAATGTTGATTAAGTTGCCAGATAATGGGTCACAAATCAATTGTAATAGCGTCAAAAAATTATACACTAAAATTATATGAGATATTACCTTCACATTTCGGATAAAAGTAAAACAAATGAAATTTGGAAAGGAAGCACATATTGTAAAACAGGAGCATCGCAGTTCATCAGTGCTGCAGGTACGGTGCCACCTTTAACCGTCCCTGATCGATGCACCACTAGCCTTTCATATATTTTTAACACTCAGAAATTCTTCGAAAAACAGTCCTGTTAATCTTCTCGTAATATCATTCCGTTTAATCTTCGCTTTCGATCCAGTTTTAGATTGAAATCAGTAGCCTCTGCACTTAACCACTGGGTGTTCTCTTCTGTATCTCGCGTTGTATTTGTGACAATTTGCTTCTAACAATACCACAGTTCCCTCGAATGTTGCCAATAGGACTCTTACATACTTTTCGTTTACTCTGCAGCTTGTTAAAAATATATTTCAGATCGGAGTAGTGCATCTCCCAACGGACTCTGTTCGGTACTTAATCCGATACCTGTGGTGCAAATGTGCAACGTTCTTATACTGCGATGGTCCTCACGGTGGCTACATCATTGTGGTCTGCTATTTGACTGACGAAATTCAGGATATTAACAGATCTCTGTCCCGCTTTTATATTCCGGTGAACAGTTCGCAATTAGTGTGTAACTCATACGCAATTATTTATTAACATTATTATCTTGCGTCATATTTTACACGTATAGGTAAACTGTCCTAAAAAAACTGTTGCGATTATACTAAGTCGAGATTTCTTTTGATAAATAAACATAAAATGATGTACAGGTTAATAATTAAACTGTCCCAAAAATGGTTCAAATGGCTCTGAGCACTATGGGACTCAACTGCTGCGGTCATAAGTCCCCTAGAACTTAGAACTACTTAAACCTAACTAACCTAAGGACACCACACACATCCATGCCCGAGGCAGGATTCGAACCTGCGACCGCACCAGTCGTGCGGTTCCAGACTGTAGCGCCTTTAACCGCTCGGCCACTCCGGCCGGCTAAATTGTCCCACTCTGGGCGCCAAAACTATAGTGAATCCCTCAAAATTCTGTTATATGACATACTATGCAAGTTATCAAAGGTCTTCCCATCCTGGGAGTCGAAAATTAAGTGACCTCAATAACTCAGTGAACTCGAACATGAGATTAAGAGACTGATGTAGGGATGGGGCAGACTGAAAGGGTTATTAAAAAAATAGATTTTGTAAATGTAGTCTGTCTGGGATTGGACACGTCTCACTTATTAAGGGGGAGGAGGGGGAGATGAATCATCTCACCATTCTTCGTAGTCATTTGTCATATGGCAATGTCGGCGGCAACCATTGAGTCGGCCCGGCGTGTCATCCTTCAGCTGTGCCATGCGAATCGGCAGCTCTCCTCGGTATCCTGTTGCTGTGCAGTGAGGGCCCGGACCGGTCACCACGTTGACAGGTCGCTGTGGATTTCGTAGCCGAAGGAGCGTTTTCGCACTGTCGAAAGTCGGATGTGAGAGATGTGCTCAGTCCAGTACTTCATTTTCAAGCAGTGTACCGTAAGGATTCGTCTATTTAACATAGAACAAGAAAAGATGAAATCACAAACTGGCTACGGACATTAGGATGGGAGTCAAGATCTTATTAAAACTCAAGAGACTATATGCACGGTGAATGGAAAAGCCCCGATGTCCATTCCCTGCTGTACTGTCCCACCGACTATCTCTCCAATCAGCTAAACTCACTGACTCCTCGAATTTTTCCTCCTCTCAGCGTTTTCATTTTCTGCCTATGCTCATAGTGCCTGTAGGGCCCACAGGATTCTGCACATATCACATTGTGTGCCAGGCGCCTCGCAAGGTTTCCATCTTGAGCGAGGCGAGGACATTCACCATCGTACTCCCTATGTGGCTGCGGAAAGCCTCCAAGTCCGAGTGTTTCCAGTTTGCAGCAAGAGTGGCCACCGGCAGCAGTAGACGCAAAACGAAAAGTTACATAACCAAAAATTAATTAGCGTAACGTAATAAGATTTCAGGAATACGTCAGTGTAGGTAACATATTGAAGCTATTAACGTTACAAGTTCACAGGAAAATCTAAGGCCGAGATATGCCACTGAAAATGTGAAATGCTGATGCATTAATAGCCTGTGTAACCACCAGCATGTTGAATGCAAGCGCTCAAACGTGCTTCCATTGAGTCATACAGATGTCGGATGTCAGTTTGTTGGTTGGATTTCCATGTCTGCTGAAGTTGGCCGGTCAATACAGCGGTGGTTAATGCCGTCTGTGGACGACGATGGAGTTGTCGTCCGATGAGGTCCCATACGTGCTCGATTGGAGACAGAACTGGTGATCGAGCAGGCCAAGGCAACATGTCAACACTCTGTGGAATATGTTGGGTTACAACAGCGGTGTGTGGGAGAGCGTTATCCTGTTGGAAGTCACCCCCTGGAATGCTGTTCATGAATGGCAGCACAACAGGTCGAACCACCAGACTGAGGTACAGTATCTCAGACAGGGTGTGTGGGATCACCACGAGAGTAATCCCTCTGTTGTACGAAAACGCACCCCAGACCAAAAGTTGAGGTTTAGGTTCTAACAACCCTACCACAACCAAGGTCAAAAATTAATTATGAATGTAGTGTTGCTCACGCTACTAAGTATTGCATTTTCGGGCAACAACTATGTTACATAATGTGGCAGGTGTCATTAGAGCACAGTTAATAAAGTCATTTCATGAAATAATGGATAAACTAGGAACTCATCTTTTCATGTTTCCCACGCTGGTCTGGTTGTGAACTCATGGCTCGATTGTCGAAAATCGAGGTGGTATTGATTCCAAGCTCGGATGCAAAGAGGCCTAGGTGTTATTCTGCGATATTCAAAAGTTTTATAGATTTGTTTCATAGACCATTCTTGAAGATTAAACTTTTGCAAGTTAGGACAATGGTGATATAAGGAAGTAATCAGCACTCCGAATTTAAGTTACACTTCTTTTTTATTACTTTTGTTGCAACATCACTTCTCAATTAATACATACTTGAAAATATCTTCCTCACTGTTAAAGGTCACATTTCATAAACTGACTACAATTTGTGTCTTTTCAACATGACGACCAAGACTTGACACTCTAATAACCGCGTATGCGCCCAAAAAATCAGAGTTACAAGTACATCAAAGAGCATACTGACAAAAGAAAGGATACACATAAGAATATCATTGCAATATAAACATATCGATGCATCAAAGTACCTCTACATTAATTAAAATGAATCTGAATGTTGTCACAGAAATATGTTAACTGTTTTACAGAAATACAGTAGAATATTGCTAGTATCGAGAGGTTGAGGTGAGGTGCCGTAATGGTTACGCAATTCAAGTACCATTACAAGGTCCAGTGTGTCTAGCTTGAAGACAGGTTGGTAGCAGGCCCTCACCCGGCCTCTTTCTAACCAACACTCGGCCGTCACTGGCTCCGATGCAAAATCAGCTTTCATCAGAAAACTCTACAGATCATCACTCTGTCCTCCAATGACCACTCGCTTGATAACACTGAAGTCATCAATGATGGTGGCCTGGTGGCAGTGTGATACATGCTACAGGGCATCTGGCTCGGAGCCGTCCTTCAAGTAATCGATTTGCAACAGTTCGTGGTTGCGTCATTCTGGTGTCAACCGCGGCTGCTGCAGATGCCTTACGACGCTCCATACGAGAGGGGACCCAAAAGAAACCGAACTCCAAGGGCGCTGACACTCGTAGACGTAGTGCAGGGTTCTCATGCTAGATGGTGTTAGTAGAGACCTTCATGAAATAGCTGTGCAGACGGCGTCAGTGTAGAGCTGAACGTGCCAGTGTGGTATTGTGTTTCTCTGACTGTTGGCGGGTTACCTCTGTGAAGTCGTTACGGCAACTTTAAAAGAACAAAGAGTGTGCGTGAAATTTTATTTCTTGCTTAAAAAAACTGTAACGGAGAACACCAAATGCTTCAGGAAGCTTTCCAGGAGGACGCTATGAGCCGCACACATGTTTCCGAGTGGTTGCTGAAGATAATGATCTTCCCTCTCGGTAGTGCTACGTGACCGTCTGGAACCCGGTCTTCCTGTGACACATATTCTCGTGCCAGTAGTCATGTACGAGGGCTACATTCCTGCCACGTCTTACTGCAGTAGCTACTGGCGTGAAATTTGAATGACATCTTTCAGATGTAGAAACACATCTATCACCTTCCTGGAGTTACGACTTTTCTCCGTCAGTGTATCACAGTATGCACTAACGTTTGAAGAGGCATCGATATTTCAAGAGTAGTGTCCAAGTAATCATTTTCTGAATGTAACCTAGCGGCTGAGTGGGTAGCTATCATATTACAAACTTAGTGTTCCAAGTTTGGTGGTTTGTTTCGTTGACGATTCTAGAAAACTTCCCGGATCTTTCACACTTGTGAGTTCGTTGCGTAGTACAAAACCGTAATTCGAATACATGACAATCTGTGTGTTTTCTGTATTTGACTGCATAATTCGATAGTTACCTAACCAACGCATAATGTAGTCAAAGTTAAGTATTTGTGTTGAGTGATTAAAAATAAAACACAGCCTATGCAGGTACAATATTTTCTTAAAAAGTTATTCGGAATTTTGTGGGACAAAACCTGTGAGCCGATTCGCTACAGTTCCAAAATTACTAATTAGGGAAACGACTTCCGAATACTATTGAACTCAGACGCTGACAATGAGGACGATCTGAAAAATGTCAGAGAAAGGTTGTCGCTGGATGATGTAAAAAGTTCAGTAGAGATATGAAGTAAAGACATGATAAAGTATTAGGAAGTACTCTAGAGGAAAGAAGTCACTGTAAGCCCTTACCAGAAGAAAGGTCAGCTTAGTGAGGCAATGGTTAAACATTACAGGATTGCTTAATGTTGCAATCAGAAGAGAGACTGGTAAATATTTTTAGGAAAAATGAAGTGCAGTAAACAATTGTAGGGATTAGACGGCAGGTGGATAAACTAGGAAAAGTATTAACTGTTGGAAGACAATAATGAAATAATCGCAGACTGAATGTGTAATGAAACTAGTAATTTCATGTTAAAATTAATACCCAAATCCGTGTCTCTGACATAAGTGGTATTACAATAAGGACTCTTAATGAAGACGAAATGAGACAAAATCCAAAAAACTTCTGAAGCTGAAGACATACTACCTACACAGTAAGGAATACTATCATATTGCCTAATGGAAAATCTTCTTGAGGACATTTTATATTTCCTGCCTAAGCCTCATTTTATTTGTAATCATTCTTAATGGTTAACTAAATGACTACAGAGTGTATAGACATCTGGTAGCACTCTCTGAAGCGTACCTTGTCACTGACGCACGTAACGCATCTAAATGCAAAAATTTCTCATTTCTGAAACGGGTGCCTTCTCTTTTATTAGATGCACTGATTCTCGTGAAGTACGCTTCAAAATTTTGCCCTGATACCAGTGTGGAATTTTCTTGTGGAACGCTAATCGAGGCATCGTGTAATGTTATGCATGGAATGCTGTGCGCGGTGTAATTGATTTCATTACTTTAGAATGACCAAAGGGGACGAAGTTAGCTAACTTTTATGAATGATTGAGAATGAAATAGAAGAATATGCAGAAAACCATTTTCCTAAATATGAACTGCACTTTTCGAGCAGAAAGCCTTCGAGTGGACTCTGCTACAATGAAACAAGGCTGAGGTCCGAGGAAGTTTATTGTGGTATACATCATTTACAAAATGATAATTGTGTTTTTAATATTCAGTTTCTCAGTATTCATACACAGACGAAATCTCTTATCAGTACATTTTGGAAATAGGCGACTTTTTCCTCAGAACAAGCATCGTTGGAGACTATATCCTTTCATTACGTTTTTAGAAGGATCATGATCTTCTGAACCCTACATTTTTTCCGAAGCAGAATTTCATACTTAGATAACACATCAGTTTCACAAATATTCAAAGCGAAGTTTATCAATAAAGGCCCACTGGTCTCCAAGAACAAGAGAACGAAAAATATCGTAATCTAAACATGACTAATACATTCTATAATGTTATATTGTTTTAAGTTGGAGAAATAGTTGTAACACTAGATTACGAGAAAAAGTTCGCATTTCGTCAGATTAGACAAACTGGAAGTAATATCAGTTACATCCTTGCAGACGACAGATGGATGAGATATTGCGCGTGTGTCATTAACCGTCCAAGCTTTAAAATGCTCAGATAATGTTACATCTCAAATAACTTCGCCTTTTATCGCAGGTGGAACATCGATACTTGTAGCCACTGGCTAAACTGTTCGTCTGAATGCAACCCGCGGCAGTCTGGAAATATAAACCAGTATCTATGTGAGTGTATGGGTGCTACTCTGTCATTCTGCGCAACGGATTATTTTGAGATGTACACTTCACCCTGTGGCACCTGCAAGATGCAATTTCCACCCCCACACTACTACAGAAGTCAGACAGATGCTCCTAACGTTCTAAAGAGAAATGCCTGAAAAACTTTCAGCAATAAATATCTGCTGGAGTCGGCCGCTGTAAGGAAATGACACAAAAACGCACAAAATTTCTTACGTAACTAGTGGTACTGGAGTAGTGCTAGTTAGTGTAAGAAAAACATTAAACTAACCAAAATTATTATATTATTTTGCTAAAATTCTGAGAAATCACCATGGCACTTTTAGTTATGAACTGAACAATTTATTTCCGGGTTATTTTCGGGAATGTGAAGTTACCTCTCAAGGATAGGATTTGCTAATGAAATTTCTATACAAAGTTTAACATTGTTATTGACTTGGCAGAATAGCTGAGAGCTGCACCTACTCAACTTTAATAATTATCCGTTAGGATGTTGCTAGGTACAGCTGAGGCTGTCGCGTGTGAAGTGCAGTGAAGTGTACTGTTGTGGAGGAATTATGGGGCTCGCAAGAGCTGTAGCGCACAACACTGTAAACTGCGATGACTGCTGTCTGCGCCGCTCGCTGCTGAGAAATAAGATAACTCTCGATCTATCTGGATTGACCTTCGCCAATCAAACTCTCCCTTTGCCTTGATGAAGTCAAGGACTCCTATTCGCCCTTAGTCTAACTATTGGCATGGTACACCAGTCAGATAACCAGTCCACCATGATGCCACTCATAAATTCGCTCGCAGGTGTTTAACTATAACTCTGCCCGTTCACACCGCACAATAAGTGTGGCGGCCAACACAGTGAACAATGCTTAAACACAGGGACACAATGTAGAGTCGCACTCCTATCCGCTCTCAACAGAGGTGCTCTCCCAGTGAAGTACTGAGAAGAGACTTGTTCCTGGCTCTTTGAGTACACATACGAGCGCGCACGCTCTCGTTATGTGTTCTCGCTTCAAGAGCGGCAATGGAACGGCTCCTCCCCATGCCAGACGTGAAGGGATATATCTTTCGGTCTCTTCTATTACTCCTTCAGCTCAAGGCGTCAGAAATATCGTCTGCTAGTCAGAATTGCTCTTCCAAAGCGGGAGAATGACGTTTCGTTTAAGGCGACCAATCTGGAAATCTGTAGCATCGGAGTTTGGCATTTGCTGTCTCCCTGTGAAAATCTCTGTAACTTCGAGCTACTCGTATATTTGTAAAGAATGCATAGGTAGGGCGCTCGCACACAATGTAGCGGTATTTGCTTTTAAGCCGAACACGGGGTCATTCTTCCTTTCACTCGAGTAAATGCTGTCCGCTCCATGGGCGGTCACCTCCGTGTTTGGCGTTTACTCGTCCTCTGAAGGGACCGGTGCCCTGGCTTGCGGTTTGCGTCTCCCGAACTAAAAGCCCCTGCGACTGTCGTGTCTGAAATGTGTGTGTGTGTGTGTGTGTGTGTGTGTGTACACCAGCTGCGAGTATTTCAATCTCAGAGCGCATTTGCGATTTACTAGTTATTTGCATATCGTTTACATGAATTCATACAACATTGACTTTATCTTATCGACTTTGGGTTCGAATGAAGCGTCTTGATGTGCTGAATATGATTGTGAGGGCGGAATATGTACACAATGAAGGTCAGGAGACTACGACGTCTTACACCTATGCTTCGGTAAACACTGCACTGAGCTTGTCAGTGGCACCCATTACACTGATATACGCATAGTGCTTCCATTGAAGACCCTTAGATAGAAATAAAAGTTTAAGATTGGCGGTGTCGTTTTTAATTTCTTGATCATCTTGAGGGTTTCCTGGTTTCAAGATTCTGACTTATGACTGCAATGAAAGAATAAACACAGCTGGGTTTAAAACTTCAGGACATTAGTAACTTTAGTGTGATGTGTCACTATCATGGAACATACCTTGATCGAACTTGTACCATACTAAGAAAGAACAGCTACAGTATAGCGCAGAACGTAACAAACAAAAATAAGGAGACGAACATAAATGACACATTTATTCAAAGACAATAATGACACTTACGTCACGGCGGTTTATGAGGGTCTCCTCTAACATGGCTTTTAACAGAGTGTGTAATCACAACGGACGGTAATTCAAGCTCTGCATCCCGCTGCCAAGCCAACCGCAAGGCTGGTAGGGAGTAGTTGTGGCAGGACGTTTCATTTGTCCATCACAGCTGTTGGCAGCTCCTCGCTGTTCATTACTGCATGTTGACTTGCTGAAATATGACTCACCAACGCGTCCCACACGCTCTCTGTGACATTTACACTACTGACCAATAAAATTCGTACACCTCAAAGCTGACGCGCACCAGACGCGAAATTTAACCGACAGGAAGAAGATGCTGTAATATGCAAATGATTAGCTTCACAGAGCATTCACACAAGGTTGGCGCCGGTGGCGACATCTACAACGTGCTGACATGAGGAAAGTTTTCAACCAATTTCTCATACACAAAAAGCAGTCCACCGGCATTGCCTGGTGAAACGTTGTTGTGATGCCTCGTGTAAGAAGGAGAAATGCGTACCATCACGTTTCCGACTTTGATGAATGTCGCATCGTAGCCTATCGCGATTGCGGTTTATCGTATCGCGACATTGCTGCACGCGTTGGTCGAGATCCAATGACTGTTAGCAGAATATGGAATCAGTGGGTTCAGGAAGGTAGTACAGAACGCTGTGCTGGATCCCAACGGCCTCGTATCACTAGCAGTCGAGATGACAGGTATTTTATCCGCACGGCTCTAACGGATCGTGCAGCCACGTCTCGATCCCTGAGTCAACAGATGAGGACGTTTGCAAGACAACAACCATCTGCACGAAGTTCGACGTCATTCACAGCAGCATGGACTATCAGTTCGGAGGCCATGACTGCGGTTATCCTTGACGTTGCATCACAAGCTGGAGCACCGGCGATGGTGTACTCAACGACGAACCTGCGTGCACGAATGGCAAAACGTCATTTTTCAGATGAATCCAGGTTCTGTTTACAGCATCATGGTGGTCGCATCCGTGTTTGGCGACATCGTGGTGAACGCACATTGGAAGCGTGTATTCGTCATCGCCATACTGCCGTATCACCCAGCGTGATGGTAGGGGGTGCCATTGGTTACACATCTCAGTCACTTCTTGTTCGCATTGACGGCACTTTGAACAGTGGACGCTGCATTTCAGATGTGTTACGACCCGTGGCTCTACCCTTCATTCGATCCTTGCGAAACCCTAAATTTCAGCAGGATAATGCACGACTGCATGTTGCAGGTCCTGTACGGGCCTTTCTGAATACAGAAAATGTTCTAGTGCTGCCCTAGCCAGCACTTTCTCCAGATTCTCACCAATTGAAAACGTGTTGTCAATGGTGGCCGAGCAGCTGGCTCGTCACAATACGCCAGTCACTAGTGTTGATGAACTGTGGTATCGTGTAGAAGCTGCTTGGGCAGCTGTACCTGTACACGCTATCCAAGCTCTGTTTGACTCAATCCCCAGGCGTATCAAGGCCGTTATAAGGGCCAGAGGTGGTTGTTCTGGGTACTGATTTTTCAGTACGTATGCACCCAAATTGCGTGAAAATGTAATCACATGTCAGTTCTAGTATAATTTATTTTTACAAATAATACACGTTTATCATCTGCATTTCTTCTTGGTGTAGCAATTTTAATGACCAATAGTGTAACTCGTGTAATGGGCACGCAATGCATTTGCTGGATATTACATCGTCCTGAGAGCTGCTCCACCTGTAAAGTTTGATACGATCACGCATTGTCACCCTTGAAGACGAATTCAGGTACGAATATTCACTTGGAAGGATACACACTGGGAAGGAGTATTGTGTCACACAAACGTTTCTTCTGGTAAACCTTCCGGGATGTAAGGTCGTGATCCATGAAACTCTTCAGCTCCTATCGTATCGTCCAGAGCTGCGCTGGACATCTTCAGAGGGGTGTTTCTCCTCCGGTGAGTCTTTCCGACCGACGGGTCGGACGTCTGAGAGCGACTTATGTATCGTAGAAAGTGGGCGTGACCAGAGTTACACGTGATATGCAGAGATAACCTTTGTCGGAGATAAAACTTAACTATCGATCGTAATCTCGTCACGGAGAAAATTGAAAGTTTAATTCTGACTCCTCAAGATATTTTAGTAAGTTTCGATGTAGTATCTTTATTTAATATGATTCCAGTTAATGAAGTTATGGATTTTATAACGGATATTTTTCCAGAAGATCTGACTGCTCTTTTCAGACATTGTCTTACTTCCAGTCGTTTCTAGTGGAATAATTAGCTTTATGAACAACTTAATGGCGTAGCAATGGGTAACCCATTGGGTCCTGCAGTAGCTAATTTCTACATGGAGAAATTCGAACAGTCAGCCTTGGAAAAAGCAGATAAGAAACCATCTCGCTGGTATCGGTATGTAGACGATACATTTGTGATCTGGCCACATGGTAGAGAAGCCTTAGGCCAATTTTTTGATTACCTTAATAATATAAATCCAAGAATCCAGTTTACCATGGAGAGAGAAAATGATAAAATACCGTTTTTGGATGTTTTAGTTATGAGGCGTGACCAGAGAAGATGGAAGATTGAAACAACAGATTTTTAGAAAAATAACGCAGACAGACAGATACTTACATAAAAACTAACCACCATCCAAAACAAAAGAGAGGTGTGATTACAAGTCTCGATGACAGAGCCAGACTGATTTGCACGCCGGAGTATCTAGACGACGAATTAAAACATCTGAAGCACGCTTTTGAGAAAAATGGCTACTCAAAGAAAGAAGTAAGCAGAATTCTGCACCCAAACAACAAAAAGCTTAAGGACAAGTCGAAAAACGATGGAAGAATACAGTCTCTCTCCCTTTTATAAAGAAAGTAACGGATCAGTTTGGAAAGATTTTAAGTAAACATGATATTAGACCTGTTTATAGACCAACGAAGAAAATTTGTCATGTTCTTCGGTCTGTAAAAGATAAACGCGCTCCTCTGTCAGCCAGTGGCGTATATAAAATTCCGTGTACATGTGGTAAAGTTTATGTTGGAAGAACAAAAAGAAGCGTAAATAAACGGTTAAAAGAACATAGAAGTCTTTGCCGATTAGGAAAAACAGATAAATCGGCTGTAGCAGAACACGCTTTTCAGCCAGGAAATCATCAAGTGAAGTTTTCCGAAACAAAAATTTTTTCTACGACGACGAACTATTACCCACGGCTTTGTAGAGAAGCAATTGAAATATATAAACATAGGGACAATTTTAATCGGAAAGAAGAGTCCATGAAACTTAGTGATATTTGGACAGTAGCACTCCAGAAATGCTAGACAGTTTTATCCGTGATGAGATTACGATCGATAGTTAAGTTTTATATCTGACAAAGGTTATCTCTGCATATCACGTGTAACTCTGGTCACGCCCACTTTCTACGATACATAAGTCGCTCTCAGACGTCCGACCGGTCAGTCGGCAAGACTCACCGGAGGAGAAACACCCCTCTGAAGATGTTCAGCGCAGCTCTGGACGAAACGTTAGGAGCTGAAGAGTTTCATGGACCACGACCTTACATCCCGGAAGGTTTACCAGAAGATATGTCATCCGTTCGTGAAAGCTTTCATACTACAACAACGTTTACCAGTGAATGAACCGTTTTTAAAGATTTGAAGGTCTGTACGGCCCAAGCAACGTTATGCCTCCGCACTCCACAACACTTGGACACCATTCTTTGAGCACGCTCTTATTGCTGGTTTAGTTGTTACGATGACCGGTGGCATAATGTTGCGTTGGTGTATTGAGATCCAAAGCTTTTAAGACGCTACAATCACTGGTAAACTATTCTCCCACATTGGCCTTTTTGGGAGTTCAATCTGCCCTGGATTAGTTTTTATGAAATACATGATGCGACCGCATGGAACAGAGCACGTCGAGGAATTCTAGGAACGAGAGAATATTCAGCAAATGAACTGACATGTCCGTTTCCCCAACTTAAATCCCACCGAACGCTTACGAGATGCGTTGGGGCCACAGATTGCAGGATGTCCACCAGAACCAATAACCATCCAGCAGTTGTCACCCGCGCTGGTGGAGAATTGTACGAGAGCTAATCGGAAAGTAAGGAACGATAGGTCGCGAAATGGAAACCACAGTGGAAATCAAAACTGTTTTATTTGCAACGGTTAGCTACACCTTCCAGCTACTTCTCCACACAGTCGCCGCTCAGACTTAGATATCTGTCGTAGCGTTGTACCAATTTTTCAATTTCCTCGTTACAGAAGACAGCCGCCAGTGGTTTTCGACAATTTTCTACTTTGAACTGCAGCTCGTTGTCTGTGTCAAAATATTGTCTTCATAGGCAGCGCATCATTTGAGCAGACATGAACCTCAGGGGTCGCCAATTACGGGTTATATTTTGGTGATCAAACACTTCCCATCGAAAACGCTGCAGGAACATCTTCACTGCCCCTGTAGAGTGCGTCCGAGAATTGTCGTGTAGAACTAACCGCATGACAGTTATGGTATGCGGATTGCATAGCTTCAGGCGAAATCTTTCGCCAGGTCCTCATACTTGGTGGCTGAAGCTAACTTCTAGTTATCTTTGCTTTCTCGCTGTGAGCTCAGAACTGAAATGAGGGACATGATGCGATCGACAGGCGTACTGGACACAGCGCCCAGCGCATCTATGCAAAGTATCATCAGATATTTCAATGTACATTTCGCGACGGATCGTTCCTTACTTTTCGAATAAACCTCGTACCTTCTGTACTGTACTGTACTATACTGTAGCAGTTCTTTCAATTTATGGTCCACGTTTCGTCAAGCTACTTTACTTCTCAATAATACACAACGCAAAAGTTATTTTTGTCGCTCCACAGGCTATGTTCTGTCACTTGATAAGATCTTGGGAAGAATTCTTCTGTCCCATAGTGTAATATGAATTATACTGAGTGAATGAACCGTTGTCCTCTTAAGTATCATTTATGACCGTGTGAGAGATGCAGCCTATGAGGCTAACAAGGCAATTTTGCCATCCCATCTCTCTCAGATTTAGTGGTGAGATGGCCCAGTGGATAGCCCGTCAAAAACTGATCACAAATGAAGCGTGAAAACAGGAAGAGGGTGTACTGAACTGTGAAAAATGAAAAGGAAAATAGAAACAATGAGTGGTCAAAGAAGAAGAAGTGCGGCTCAGAGCAGCAGTGGCGTGGGGATGCCGCGCGGTCTTGGGCGCCTTGTCACGGTTCGCGTGGCTAACCCTGTTGGAGGTTGGAGTCCTCCCTTCGGCATGGCTGTGTGTGTGGTCCTTAGCGTAAGTTTAAGTTAGATTAAGTAGTGTGTAAGCCTAGGGACCGATGACCTTGGCAGTTTGGACTCATAGAACTTACCACGAATTTCCAAATATTTTCAGAGTAGCCTGAAACAACTGCGGCGTCCTGGATAAGTAGAGTGCCAACCAGGCGAACTGTGTTCTAAACTTCCTCATGCCCATTGTTCAATTTCTTCTTTCACAACGTTATGAACTGTCCGGTCTCTGAAATGTTCGTTCTCTTTCTGTATTCCTGGCAGTTTTTATACTATACATTGCTCTTGTCATTTCTTAAGAATATGTTACCATCGCAAATAAATGTGATGAAAACTGAGAACAGGTGAAATACCACAAAGACGTCTCACAGAAATGAAAACAACAAATTATGTTGCAACAACGGAACTCGAGAGTGAAGACTTCCAAAACGGAACGAAGTTTCAAAAACGTTAAGAAGATATGTTTTCACGCAGCACAGTGGCACTGTGTGATTGTGAAATTGTTTCCGTCATTTGTTGCAGCTTATGTGATAAATTACTATGTTTTCATCATTTCCTTGGGAGTCATCACATTCACATTCATACGAACACCTATATCGAGGAATGACGCGTATCTTATTCACTCACCAGTCGTATACCGTCTGGAACATAGCTTTTTATTTAGGGATAATCGGTTTCAATCTTCTCTGCAGATGATCTTCAGGTATGGGCTGGAACGAAAAGAAATCACAATAACGATTTTACAAAAGTGTGACTTACGAACGCTTGTGTCACGTGTAGTAGAAATGGCATCAAAAAATTATGAATTCATTCACATCTGGAGCCGCGAAGTGCAGCTTGTCAACGTTGTGTAAGACTAACAAAAAAGAAGGCTGTGGCTAGGAGAAGAACTCTCGTATACTTACGTGACATGTGCGTAGGTCGTAAAGAGTATATTAAAGCTATTCCTCCCTTCATAATTAAAAAAAAAAGTAAGAAAATATCATACTTATCTGACACTACGATGTAGTACATTTCATCGTGAACCATACGTTCCAGAACAGTAAATAAAAACAGATGTTATGAACAGACTGACAGCAACTACGCATCATACACTTTCGCTCTTGTTTCCATGTTTTAGGAACAGTGCAGAATTACCAAATATATATATGACACTATGCGGAACTGCCTTCATTTTAATGAATAAGATTAGAAATACAAATATTTAATTATTTAAGGAGATCGGTTTTACACTGTTTCATTGTCCTCATCTATGACTTACGCACATGTCACGTGACTATACGGAAGTTTTTCTCCTCACCACACACAGCTTTGACGAACTACACTTTGTGCCGCCAGCTATGTGTGAGCGTTTAATGTTTTGTTATTTCTACTACCTCTGAAACAAGTATTCGTAGTGTCACACTTACGTAAGGTCAATCATGTTTTTGCCTTTTTGTCTCAACATGGACCTGAAGATGATCTGCAGCACATATCGGACCCAGTTGTGGTAAATGAAATGCTGTGATCCAGATAGTGTTTTACTTATTCATTAGACAAAAGGGTCACAGCTAAGACTTGATGGAAATAATCATGTAATAACTGTGTTACCGACAATGGCAAAATGATGCATAAATATCAAATTAGGCTACAATTGAGAAGCAGGAGATATAAGGAGTGACAGAAGTTAATCTGACTTCTCTATTCATGTACTCAACCGGCTACCACCACAATTCTGTAAGACGTACTCCAAAATAACGTTTTTTCCATATGTTCTTTGTACTTTGAAGTAGTGTTTTCGTTTTTCCTACAACAATGAAAGGAACATTATCAATTGTTACACATCGTAAAGCTAACACGTTCAGCTCCACACAGGCGTAACGAAAACACTGTTACAGATTTGGCTTTCGACCAAAGTCGTCTTCAACAGAAGAAACACGCACACACAGACATTCATTCATACAAGCAAGCACAGCACACGCATACATCGCTGCCATATACAGCATCTCAGTCCCACAGCCTTACCGTTGTGCCTGTCTGCTATTCAACGTGTCATGTTCACGCTGAGTAGCAGTCTGTCATTTTTCTTTTATTGTTGATATTCCTGCCTGGAATATCCATTGTTCGTTTTCACTAAATGTTCTTTGCACCGGTGACTATTCTTCAATAACTGTTTTATTTGGACATTTACATTTACGTTCAATACTTAGTCAAAGATTTCCACAGACTCATGTTCTGAAATCGTGTTTTGTTTCACTATTAGACATTGTCACAGGTTCCCCTAAAGTCGTCACTCTACACACGTGTCACAGTAAAACCAATAAATCTACCTGATGTCTGTTTAAACCTTTGAAACGCGCTGTGAAAATAAATTAAACAGTGACTGGTAATAGGAAGCTGGTTGTTAAGCTTAATCTCAATACTTTTCGTCAACGATAGTTGAGGTGAATCGTCGAGATCAGCTGTCGGGGCCATACCTTAACTGATGAACTGCAGAGAAGAGGTAATCTACGAAGCGAGCATAAAAAAGTTCCTGAAAGAAGACTGAAGCTTGCGGGCTGTATTCGATCGATAAAAGACGCAAGAATGTATGGAAACCGACGTATGGATATAGAAGTATAAGAGGGCCTCGTAACTTCTATGCATGGACATAACTGCGAGGAAGCTGAAAACCTGGCAACTGATCGAGCTCGCTGGAGGAAACTTGTTGTCTGCTGTGCTATCTAGCACTGTAGGATCTACGTAAGTAGCTAACCGCCCTCCGTCCAGGCACCTGTTCTGCTATTTTCTCATGTGTGGTGTGTCCACCGGACAGGACCCGTCATTATTGTTATTTGTATACTAACATTCCGAAATGATTTTACTGATGTCACGAAAAACAAACAAAAAAAAATTTTCAAATGTGTGTGAATTCCTAAGGCACCAAACTGCTGAGGTCATCGGTCCCTAGACTTACACACTAGTGAAACTAGCTGTAAACTAGCTTACGCTAAGAACAGCACACACAACCAAGCCCGAGGAGGGACTTCAACCCTCGGCGGGAGGGGCCGCGCAATCCGTGACGCAGCGCCTCAAACCACGCGGCCACTCCGCGCGGCACGAAAAATCGTTTGGTATTTTAAAGAACCCAAAAACCGTTTGCATGAGTTTTCTCACAGAAGTCAACGTATATCCCACGACTCGCCACATGCTCTATGATATATCGTCGACTACCTGGACCTCAGCGAACGCGTCAGAACCCAAGAGAGAAACATCTGAAGCGGCAGGGTGGAAGGGCCGATTGCGAAAGAGAACACGACGCCAAGCTGTAGCCGAGCAAAGCACTACTGGAAGCTTCCGGACACGAGAAATACAGGACCAAAGCAACCCAATCAACGAAGCGCAAAGTGAAAACCTTCGCCAAAGCGAGGTCAACAGAGAGCAAAGAGAGACAGAGTCCGAAACGAGACATGAGAGTAAGACGAAGTGCCGAAAGACGTTGTTATTGCATAGGTCGTGGTAAGGCGATTATTCCAACCTACAATATCAGACGCGAGTACAGAATTGCCTGACCGTTCGCTGGGCGGCCGTATTTACACCGTCCGCGAGGAGCGCTATTCACCGGTGTGTTCACTGGGCGAGACGAGTGTCAAGCTGATGCTGAGAGCGCAGCGTTGCGGCTGTGGCAAGACGGTGCCCTCCAGCGGACATCTAGGTGTATCCCCCTCCCCGTAGGGTATTCAGCTTCCGTGGAGCCGGGTGACCAGACTACTCAGGGGAATCCAAGGTACACTGACAAAGGAATACCCTTCCCGGCGAGCAGCCTGGCTGTGTCCAGAACAATCGCCACCTCAACTCACAGAACCTTGCTCTAATACTGCAGCGTTCTCTAGCACCACACTTACAAGTGAATCACCCATCGCAGACTCTTTAGAATGAGTGGTAAGAGGGCAGAGGACCAATGGACAGCCCATCAAAAACTGGAAATAGACAAAGCATTAAAACGGGAAGAGGTGTCTGGAGTTTGAAAAAAAAAAAAGAAAAGAAAGAAAGAAAGAAAGAAAAGAAGCAAAGTAGAAACATTGAACGGTCCAAGAACAAGATGTGCAATACGGATCATCCGAGAAGAGAAATGGCGTCGTGGGTAAGTGGTTACGGTGCTGAGCGGCCAAGCTCGCGAGCCGTTTTCAAATCGTTTTACTGCCATTGTTCTTTCTTTTCACTTTATTTAAATTTATCTCTGTGTTGTGGCGTAGCGTCCGTTAGCAACAGCTAGATGTAATGTGGGGACCTATAATAACAGTTGATTTTGGACAACTATTCTTTTAGCAGCCAAGAGGAAATGGCTTTCGAATGAAAATCCCAAACGTTTGATGACAAAACGAAAAGTCAAACTAATCCTCTACCGGTCAACACCTCTGTTGTGTCATACACAGCATTATTGTCTGTACCCGTGTCATACGATAGGAACCCTTTACTGAGGTACTACCGTATTCGTTTCAGTTATTTCACTTAATGTTTTCAATACATTACCTGGTTACATAAATGAGTACACAGATATATAAACCTAAAAGAAAAGAATTCGTGTACCATTTGCAACATGTGACATCTACTTATCTACTCAAAGACCTCCACAATGTTTTAAGACTTACTGCGAAATAATGGACTTGGTGTGCAAGACGTTCTTTCCCCCATGGACCATGGATCCTGCAGTTGGTGGGGAGGATTGCGTGCCTCAGTGATACAGATAGCAGTACCGTAGGTGCAACCACAACGGATGGGTATCTGTTGAGAGGCCAGACAAACGTGTGGTTCCTCGAGAGGGGCAGCAGCCTTTTCAATAGTTGCAGGTGCAACAGTCTGGCTGACTGACTGATCTGGTCTTGTAACATTAACCAAAACGGCCTTGTTGTGCTCATACTGCGAACAGTTGAAAGCAAGGGGAAACTACAGCTTTACTGTATGCTTAATGATGGCGTCCTCTTGGGTAAAATATTCCGGAGATAAAATAGTCCCCCATTCGGATCTCCGGGCGGATGTTGTTATCAGGAGAAATAGAACCGGTGTTCTGCGAATCGGAGCGTAGAATGTCAGATCCCTTAATTTGGCAGCTAGATTAGAAAATTTAAAAAGGAAAATCGATAGGTTAAAGATAGATACAGTGGGAATTTTCGATGGCAGGAGTAACAAGACTTCTGATCAGGTGATAGGATCAAATGTATCAAAGCACTATGGGTTTTAACATCTGAGCTCGTCAGTCCCGAAAACTTAGAACTACTTAAATCTAACTAACCTGAGGACATCAAACACATCCAAGCCCGAGGTAGGCTTCGAACCTGTGACCGTAGCAGCAGCGCCGTTCCGGACTGTAGCGCCTCCAACCACTCGGCCACAGGTCAATACAGGGTTATAAATACACAATAAAATAAGGGTAATGCATGAATAGGTTTAATAATGAATAAAAAATAGGAGCACGGGTCATCTACTACGAACAGCACAGTGAGCGCATTATTGTAACCAAGATAGACACAAAGCCTACAACTACCACAGTAGTACAAGTTTATATGCCAACTAGTTCCGCAAATGAAGAGATTGAAGAAATGTATGATGATATGAAAGATAGCAGGGAAAGGAAGAGAAGGAAAAGTAGTGGCTGAATATGGAATGGGGATAAGGAATGTAAGAGGAAGTCACCTGGTAGAATTTTGCACAGAGCATAACTTGGTTTAAGAATCATGAAAGAAGGTTGTATACGTGGAAGAGGCCTGGAGACACTAAGATTTCAGATAGATTATATAATGGTAAGACAGAGATTTAGGAGCCAAGTTTTAAATTATAAGACATTTACAGGGGCAGATGCGGACTCTGACCACAATCTATTGGTTATGAAGTGTAGAGTAAAACTGAAGAAACTTCAAAGAGGTGGGAATTTAAGAAGATGGTACCTGGATAAACTGAAAGAACCTGAGGTTGTACAGAATTTCAGACACAGCATTAGCGAATGATTGACAGCAACAGGTGAAAGAAATACGGTAGAAGAACAGGAAGCTTTGAGAGATGAAATAGCGACGGCAGCAGAAGATCAAGTAGATAAAAATTCGAGGCCTTGTAGAAATCCTTGGGTAAAGAAAGAGATATTGAATTTAATTGATGAAAGGAGAAAATATGAAAATGCAGTAAATGAAGCAGGCAAAGAGGAATACCAACGTCTCAAAATTGAGATCAACAGGAAGTGCCAAATGGCTAAGCAGGGATTGCTAGAGGACAAATTAAGGATGTAGAGGCATATATCACTAGGGGTTTGTTAGATACTGCCTACAGGAAAATTAGAGACCTTTGGCGAAAAGAGAACCACTTGTATGAATATCAAGACCTCAGATGGAAAACCAGTTCCAAGCAAAGAACGGAAAGCAAAAGGGTGGAAGCAGTATTTAGAGAGTCTATACAAGGGCGATGTACTTGAGGGCAATGTTATGGAAATGGAAGAGGAGGTAAGTGAAGATGAAATGGGCGATGTGATACTGGGTGAAGAAGGTGACAGAGTTCTGAAAGAACTAAGTCGAAACAAGGCCACGGGAGTAGACAACAATCCATTAGAACTACTGATAGCCTTGGAGTAGCCAGCTATGACAAAAAAACTACTATCTGGTGAGCAAGATGTATGAGTCCTGCGAAATACCCTCAGACTTCAAGAAGAATATAATAATTCCAATCCCAAAGAAAACAGGTGTTGACAGGTGTGAAAATTACCGAACTATCAGTTTTACAAGTCTTGGATGCAAAATATTTACACGAATTCTTTACAGACGAATTAAAAAAAACTGGTAGAAGTCGACCTTGGGGAAAATGAGTTCCGATTTCGTAGGAATGTTGGAACATGCGAGGTAATACTTACCCAACAACTTAGCTTTGAAGATAGATTAACGAAAGGTAAACGTACGTTTCTAGAATTTGTAGACTACGAGAAAACTTTTGAGAATGTTGACTGCAATACTCTCTTTCAAATACTGGAGGTGGCATGGGCCAAATACAGGGAGCGAAAGGCTATTTACAATTTGTACAAGAACCATATGACAGTTATAAGAATCGAGGGGCATGAAAAGGAAGCAGCGGTTGGGAATGGAGTGAGAAAGTGTTGTAGTCAATCCCCGACGTTATTCAATCTGTATCTTCAGCAAGTAGTAAAGAAAATAAAGGAGTAATTTGGAGTAGGAATTAAAATCCATGGAGATGAAATAAAAACTTTGAGGTTCGC